>NC_081430.1:71947827-72679077 GCF_949786415.1 Peromyscus eremicus
ATTTTCTTTTCTTTCTTTTTTTTCCTTCATTTCTCTCTCTCTCTCTCTCTCTCTCTCTCTCTCTCTCTCTCTCTCTCTCTCTCTCTCTCTCTCTGTCTCTCTCTCTGTCTCTCTCCTTTTCTTTTCCTTCCCTTTCTTTCTTTCTTTCTTTCTTTCTTTCTTTCTTTCTTTCTTTCTTTCTTTCTTTCTTTCTTTTTTTGAGACAGGGTTTCTCTGTATTCCTGACTGTCCTAGAACTCCCTCTGTAGACCAGGCTGGCCTCAAACTCACAGCAATCCACCTGCCTCTGCCTCCCAAGTGCTGGGATTGAGGGCTTGCCTCACCAGTGTTCGGCTAAATTCTCACATTTTCCTATCTCACCTTTGCCCTTTTAGTTTAGATTTGCATCATAAGTGCTTAAGAGGCTAAACGTTACAAAGATAAACTCCATGTGTGTTCATTTGTCTATAAATTCATGACATAAAACTAGTCCCTGGCGATCTTGCCACTCTTCCTTAGTATATTTATTCCTTTGCTTGTCAGAGCAATTACACTGTCTTCTCTCGTACCAGCTCCTCAGCCTCAACTGACGGCACAGTCTCAAAATTTATTACAAAAATAAAAGTAGTAAGGTGGGCTAAATACGCTAAATACCCGCCATCAAATCTAATAACCCACCTGTATTTTTATCTGTGTTTATTTCTCACTTCTCTCTGCAGACAAAGCATCTTTGTTCCCACCAAGGGCTGTTTCTATTTGTTCTCTTCCAGCTGCCCCCTAGATCACCAAGCACACACCCTCATCAGCTCAGTTCAATAATGGCTTATGTTTGTTGGCCTGACACGGTCATAAGTAACTTGTTCTCCTGAGCACCCCAGTTTTTGTGATCGATTTATGGGCTCCTTATGTAGCTGAGTTCCATGGGACAATCTCTTTTTAGATGAAGTAGTCTTAATTCCTATGCTAACGCTGGGCTTTCCAAGGTCCATTCTAGCTAATTTCCTAGCTCTATAGTAAGGCCTGATACATGGCCACGATCATTCCTTTCATCTTTTTCTCTGTATATGATTGGCTTTCCTTGGCTCCTTACTCTTTCATATGCATTTTAGGATCACCGTGTCACATTCTATGAAATCCCATTATAGTGTTGTTCAGATGAACTTGGGGGAACTGGCTTATATAACCAAATCTTATTCATGAACACTTACTGCTTATTAGTTTTTTCTTTATATCGTGTAGTGAAATGTCACCATTTTAATGTATCCAGGCCAAACAGATTGAATATTTTTTAGATATTACACTCTTTGTTTATTTTGAGTGCTGTATTATTAAAAATCATGTCTTCCAGTTTTTTTATTATTGTGCAACTGGCTTTTATATTGTTCTTATATGTAGCCACTTCATGAACTTTTTCTTTGAATAGTTTCTAAATCTTCTGCAGTTTCTTTTGTAAACAGTTATCACACCAAAAAAAAAAAAAGAAAAGCATTAAGAAATCATGCTTTGTTCCCTCCTTCCTAACGCTTCTGCTTTAAAAATGCCTTTCAAAATGAACAGCAACTTAACCCCTGTGTCCTTCCTCCTTCAGAACCTCCCCCAAAGAATAGTTTTTTTTTTAAGTATGTTTTTTTGGTATGTTGATGTGGCTTATATAAAGTCCTCTTACCAACAACATCACATTCTCCCCCTTTTTTTCTGGGATCCTCTGAGAAACATTCAAATGTGCCATTATCACCCATCTTACTAAACTCTTCCTTGGTTTAATGTCACTTTCTTGCCACTGGCCGTTTTGTTGTGGATCTTCTCAGTGAAACACTTTGAGCAAGTGTTTTATAGTCACTGTCTACACTTCTTCCCTTTGTAGTTTTCTTTTCAATCCATTTTATGTGGCCTCTGCTCTTGGTGTTCCATTGAAGCCACTCTTGTCAAGGTGATAATGACTGTCATGTGACCATCTCCAATAAATAGTACCACTAACTAGTCTCTGTATACGTTAGTATCATTTGATAAAACTGGCCCTAGCCAATCTTTAAATGCCTTATTTTCATGAGCTTCATTTTTTTTTAACTGTTTGATTACTGGTTTACTGTCCTATTTTCTATATAAATTTAAATTACAAATATTTTCATTATTCTGTTCCTAGCAGCTAGCCTAGCGTCCAGTAGATAAGAGATAGATGAGTCTTGGGGGTGATGCTGAGCATCCAGTCACTTCTGTCCCTCATCTACTTGCTATTGCAGATTTATCTTATTCTACAAACCCTGCTCCACCAATGTGCCCCCTTCCAGTATATATTGGCACTATCTATAAGACAGAAACCCCACTCCTTACTCTTCCTGCTTCAGTCCTGTCACTAATACTTGACCACATCATTGCCCAACCTTTTCCAAATCTACTCACTTGCCTCTCTCTCTTTCTCTATTTTTATCCTTCTGCTAAGGCACCTCATTAAATGACTGCAACAACTTCTGAACTCTTTTGTTCTGAACTGGTCTGAACTCTATTCCAATTGGGTTTCTACATAAGTCATGTAGGTTCTTTTCAAAATGCAAATTTAATTAAATAACCCTCTTAGTTAGGGTTTCAATGGAAGAAGCACCATGATCACAGCAACTCTTATAAAGGAAAACATTTAGTTGGGGCTGACTTACAGTTTCAGAGGTTTAGTCCATTATTATCATGGTGGGACATGGCAGCATGCAGGGAGACATGGTGCTAGAGAAGCAGCTGAGAGTTAATAGATCTTGATCTGCAGGCAATAGGAAGTAAACTGTCTCATTGGGTGTAGCTTGAGCATAGGAGACCTCAAAGTCCACCCCCCACAGTGATACATTTCCACCAATAAGGTCATACCTACTCCAACAAGGCCATACCTCATAATAGTGCCACTCCCTTTGGGGGCCATTTTCTTTCAAACCACCACACCTCTGTACTAGTTACTTTTCTTGTTGCTATGACAAAATATCTGGGAAAAATAACACAAGGAAGAAAGAGCTTACTTTAGCTCACAGTGTGAGGGTACAGTACATCATAGGGAGGAAGCCATGGCCATAGGAGCTTGAGACAGCATGTCTTATTGCACTACCAGTCAGGAAGCAGAGAGCAATGAAACCTGGTTCTTAGCACTTTCTTATTGTATTTAGTCCATGTAATGATGCCATCTACATTTAGGGTGGGACTTCCCACCTCAGATAAGACTATCTTGTAACTCTGTCATAGATATGCCAGGAGGTTTGTCTTCTAGTTGATTTTCGATCCTGTCAAGTTGACACTCAGTATTAACCATTGCAGATGTTATCCCATATAGCATACCCCAAATTATAAAATAGACTTAACCTAAGTTTGAGCAGTGCAGCATATTGCTGTGCCATTGAACTATCACTGTTTTTCTAAATCTTCAAAACCACCATGCCTTTTATACCCACCGACCCACCAGGTACCTTCCTCTTTCTGTTCTTACATTTTCTTTTCTCCTCTTCCTCTTCTTTCTCCTCCTCCTCTTTTTCCTCCTCCTCTTCTTCTTCTTCCTCCTCCTTCTTTTTCTTTGAGACAGGGCCTCACTATGTAGCTCCAGGTGGCCTGGAATTGGCTATGTAGATTGGATTAACCTTGAAGCTAGAGACCTGGCTGCCTCTGCTGGGATTAAGGGAATGCTAAAGGCACACACAACCTTGCCTGGCTTTCACTCTTAGCTTTTCTTCAGAATGAAATCTGAAGACTTCCAGTAATAAAGAGAAGATCTAAACAATTATTAGAAGGAAGTGTATAACCATGGCTAATTATGTGAGGTGATGATCTACTTTGCAGTTCATCAATATAAAGTCTTGTAACGACATTAAAAAGAAAACTCTTGTTAATGTTAAAGATGGTTTACAAATGATAATAAAGTCAAATTCTTGGGCCTGGGGAGATAGCACAGTTTGCAGGGTGTTTGCTTAGGTAATCATGAGGACTGAGTTTGACTCTCCAGTACCCACATTAAAAAAATGAAACAAAACCCATCACGGCCATCGCCATCAACACCACCAAAACCAGAGACAATGACAGGTTCTTAATTTCACTGCTGGGAAAGCAGGGACAGGCAGATTCCTGGGGCTTCTTGGCCAGCCAGCCTAGCCTACTTGGTGATCTCAAGACCAGTGAGAAATCTTGTCTAAAGAAAAACAAAACAACAAAACAAAAGCAAACTAATCCAGGTGAGGATGACACCCAAAGTTGTCCTGTGGCCTCCATACTCACAAGCACACATGTGCACCTGAACAGCTCTCTCCTCAGACCTGGTGACTCGTCTTTGCCTCACTTCCTTTCTTAAACATAGATTTCAGTCAAAGACATGCATTCTGTCATTACTAAAGGACTCTGTACTTCAGTGATAATAAGATGGAAACTAAACACAAGGATTGAGCAGCTTCTTAAAACACAAGGACAAGCAGCTTCTCTCTTCCATTGGCTGATGGCCTAAGTAATTGCTCATAGGAAAACCTGGCCAGTTGAAGGACGGGGTTCACAAGTTCTTTGGTTTTTGATTACATGCACTGTTTTTTTTTTTTTTTTTTTTTATATTTGAGAGGTAACAAGGTATGACTATTGTCCTGCTTCCAGAATTAGCAGGAGTAAAAGGGCAAGATGAATAGGTGGGTTCATTATGTCTAAGACGTTGGCTGGGATTTTTTTTTCACAGAAAATAATTGCTTTTCTGGAGTGCAAAGGCTTTGTTCATTCAGTGTCAAGATCTGTTATGGTGACTGGGGGATGAAGTCACTCTTCCCACTGTTTGTAGAGCAGAAAAATCAATATGTGTGATCGGTGGCTCAGTACTACATTGAAAAGTCTCCAGCAGATTTCTCTCTCTTGGGCTCACTAAAAACCAGAAGGCTACATACAAGAAAGTCAAATTGTCCGTTTTTGACATAGGGCCATAAATGTAATGAAATGATTTCTTTTGTGAAAAATTTGGGCAAAATGCTTTCCACTGATTTTTTTTTTTTTTTTTGGTATGGGTCACACCTACCTTATTTTCCTTCTGGGATGCTGTTTTAACAGAGAGAGTCATTGGAGTTTCCTTTTCTGTCTACCATTGTGTAAGTGATTACACAATTTTAAGTGGGCACAGGGAGGTGGTGGTGGTGTGGAGAGTAAGATCATGGGCTCTTGAACCAGACACGTGGCTTAACAACTTGACTAGCTAGTTCTTTACTGTAGGCTCTTGTGTGAGTACATTCATTTAACAATGCTTCTACTTCTTGGTCTATGAAGTGGGTTGGGGGCTCCACAAATGCCCATCAGTTAAGAGCATTTGCTGTTCTCGCAGAGGACTTAGGTTCGGTTCCCAGATCCTATGTTGGCTGGCTCACAACTGCCTGTAACTCCAGGGGACCCCACACCCTCTTCTAGTCTCTCAGTACTCAAATTCACATGCATATGCACACCTAAATAAAAAGAAAGCAAATCTTTCAAATGTATGAAGAGCACAACATCTCATAGGATACTTTGGTGAGGATTGAATTTTTTTCTTGTAAAGTGTGTGGTGGGTAGTGGCTTTCTACTGTTGCTATTATTTGTGATATTGTAGGAGACTAACTGAAAGGATGGTTGACTCCTTTAAGATGTAGCAGTTTAGTATGTAATAAATAATTACTTAGGGCTTGACAGGGCAAACATACTCAACCACTCACAGCCCAAAGCCTCAACATCTTTTACTCTTTTTATCTCCCACCAGGGACAGACCTAGTCATAGGGAGGACTCGAGCCTCACCAAGGTTTTGGCCAAAAGAGGCAGTCTGCCCTAGCCTCTTGGAACATACAACTCAGACAAGCCACTAGTGAATGAGTGTGATCTTCAAGTGAAGAAAGAACAGGAGTATAGCTAGAGTTTTCCTGTGTCCACCTGGCTCCTGCAGCCACTCAGACCCAAGTAAACACACAGAGACTCATATTATTATAAACTGTATGGCCATGGCAGACTTCTTGCTATCTAGTTTTTATATCTTAAATTAACTGATTTCTATTAATCTGTAAGTTGCCACATGGCTTGTGGCTTACTGGCATTTTACATCTTGCTTCTCATGGTAGTGGTGGCTGGCAGTGTCCTCTGACTCAGCCTTCCACTTCCTAGCATTCTCCTCTCTGCTTATCCCCCTATACTATACTTCCTGCCTGGTACTGGCCAATCAGCATTTTATTTATCAATCAATCAGAGCAACACATTCATAGCATACAGAAAGACATCCCCAGCACAGGAGGAGGTGGATTATTGTTCAAATCTCAGCTAGCCTCCCTCCTTGTTCCCTCTTGGTTTCAGGTGTCCTGAGTCTGGGTGCCTCTGGTGGAAATAAAGAGAGTTGAGAGAGGCTGGGACTTTGGGTTATGAGTAGTTAAGTGTGGAGAGGTAAGGAATGATGGCCATCCGGGATAAGGGAAGTCTGAGGCAGGTGCTTGAGCTGTGGATGTGGGGCAAGCCACAGGAATGCTCTAGAAGGTGCTTTACCCTTGCAGGCTGCCCACCTTACATCACAGGTTGGCAAGAGGGACAAGAACCCAAGCTCATGGCCTTTTCCAAAGTGGAGGGGCTACACTTATCCTTTCAGGCCTGTAGAATGGATTCAAGGTGCAGAAAGGAAGTTGGAGGTTCCTAAAACTAGTCCAGGAATATTTTCATCACTACAGATACCCCAACCAAACTTAACCTTCTAGAAGGATGACAATTTTTGTTTCTTTTGAGAGAAAAAAAAAAAAAACAAACAGAAAACCCCAGCTCTTTGTCTACAATGTCCTTTTATATAGATCCAAATTTTTATGGAGTCTTGGATTTCACTGAAATGTGAATAACTGGGGCCACCGTTGACAAGAATTGTGTAAGTTAGTAAATTATGCATAAGAGGAACAGAAAGCAAGCACGCTTCTGGGACTGTGCGGAACAGCGGTGCTGGGAGTGAATGAGGAGGGCTGGCTTCCTGAGTGGAGGCGTGCTGGCTGCTGGAGGAAGAAATTAGCATGCCCCCAGTCTGTTCTACTCTGAGAGAGACTTCGTGCTCCATCCATGCCATCTATATCATTTGGGTTGAATGGGTATGAAATATACTGGGGAAATCAACCCGAGTCCCCAGTGGGCAGACTCCAGTTCAGCCTCTTTCACGGATACGAAAGGAGGGGAAGTTTCCCCTCCCCACTTGTCTAACTGCTTTCTTGGTTTTTGCCTTTTAAAATTCTGCTAATCACTTTGTTTTCATTCTTAGAACAAGGCAGAATGGTTTATTCTCTGGTGAGAAATTGAAAGCTGAATCCTTTAATTTACCTTCCGCTCCTACACTTAAGGTGTGTGTACATGTGCATGCTCACACTCATAAACAAAATCTCAGCCTCCATCCCTCTCTTCTCCCCCCCCCCACTTTTGAGCATTTCAGCATTGATTCAGTTTCAAGCCAATTGTCTCTTGCTGCTGCTGCTGCTGCTGCTGGGAATGTGACTACAGGGAGAATCAAAAACAATGAACTTCGGCTGACTGTTGACTCACTTTTGAGCAGTGTAGGCTGGTGGCCTGTGGGATCAGCTAATATGCCCCAGTAGCTGCCATTGCATTGCTGAGCATCCTTTGGGGCCAGGGCACTGACACTTGGGACACTTAGGGAATTCTAAAAGATGGTGCACACACAGAGCAGGCTGCATCAGGAAAAAGGGAGAAACACAGAACAAGTTTTCAGACTAGGGAACAAGGGGAAGGGAGAGGGAGGGAGAGAGAGAAGAATCAATCTAGAAAATACAACAGCAGCATGTGATACCAGGCTAGATGAGCATGGACGAAGCGAGCTTGGAAAGACCAAGTGGGTAAGGTTCAAAATAGCTCTGAACATTGAAAACGTCTCATTTTGGTAGAAGGTAGTCAGTTCTTGCCTCTGTGTTAGGGAGCTGTGTTTGTGTTTTGACACTTGCAGATTTCTACCATATATATTTTTAGGGTTCCTTTTTTTTCTTTTGTAGAAAATCTGAGGAAATCCAAGCCTGTCATCTCTTTCTTACTGCTGCTAGAGAATGTGACATCAGGGAGACTCAGAATGCTGAGCTCCAGCTGACTGCTGGCTCACACAGCATGATTTGAACTGCAGCTATTTGAACCTGTAGCCTGTGGCAGGGCCCAGTTACAATGGGTAAACTCAGAGGTGTCTGTCATCTTCTAACAGAGATGTCTAGGTGCAAGACTGACTCAGTGTGGCTGGGCCTGAGGGTGCAGATGTGAGTCTCACTTGCCTGGCTCCCTCCCCCCTGTCCTTTCCTTTTCCTAGCCTTTCTTTCTGCGTTACTGCCCTTTCTCAACCTGCCATGTCCCATCACCAATCCCCCTCTCTTCCTCTTCTCATCTTTTTCTTGGCTTTTGTCTCTGTTCCCATCTTTGCCTCCCTTCAATCTCTTCCTCTGTCCATCCTCTCTTCATCTCTCCCTGCTTTTCCTTCTTCCATCTTTGCTCCTCTATCCTCTCTCCCCCCAGTCCTACTTCCTGCCTCCATTCTTCACACTTTGCAGCCTTTACTCTTTTTACTGTTCTTGGTCACCTGCTCTGCTGGCCATCCTTGGTCTCCCTGCCTACGTTTTCCTCTCTGCTTCTGCTCCCTGATAGCCATCTACCTTCTCACTGCTCACCATCTCTTGGTTCATGCTGAGCATGTTCTAGTGTAGATCTTCTCCCATGATGACTTCCCTGCTGCTCTAGATGAATCCTGTCTAGCTTGGCCTTTTCCATGGAAAAGTAATTTCTCTTTCACAGTAGTTTTGTCCAAAAGACCCAGGATTGCCCTTCACACAGCCCAATAGGGGGCTGAAATATGCTTACAGGTCAGAAGCTGAAGAGGGGTAGTGGTATTCTTTTGTCACCATGCATATTTAAGTTTAGGAAAGACACAGTTGTCTAGAGAAGGGAGTTTGGTGTGGTAGTCTGTGGGAGACCAGCTCTGACCTGCTCCTACCTTTTGAAGAGTTCTTAGGTAGAGGAGAGAGGAATGAGGAAATGACAGATAGAAAAATAAAAAGAGATGATAAGAAAGACAGAGACACAGGATAGCTTTAGGAGGGCCCTGGGTCAGTACCCAGTTGCCCAGAGGTTTATTCAAAAGGGCTTTTTATAATATGCCAAGGGGAGAGGAAAAAGACTTCCTCCTTGCAAGATCAAAGCACACCATACAGCCAAGTGTAGACCTTTCCAAACACCTGGTAAACACCCAGTAGCCAAATCATCTTCTTATGCAGCCCTGCTGGGTAAAGCAAGCTCAGATTCTCTGACTCTGAATAAGGTCTCACTAGATAGCCTCTGTGGGCTCCCACAGTTTCCCTTTCTTAGTAATATAAAGGTCCCTCAAACCCCTCAGATGACTGCATTACCAGCCTCTGGCAAGGGAGGGTACAGAGCTTAACTCCATGTAACTTTGAAGCGGCTTTTCCACTAAGAGCTTGCAAATAGCTGGAATAATCATAGCAGTACTCTTCCTTATGGCTGCTATACCTCCTAGTAAAGGAGTAGAGGATGATAAAGATGGAATGGCCTTTTTAAATGGGTCTAAGATGATTACAACAGTCTTAGCTGCACAAACCCCTTTTTTTAAATCAATAAACTCCTGATGCAACCAAATCAAATAAATCAGTAAACTCCTGATGCAAGGGCATCAAATCTAAAGACTCCTTAGCATCTCCATTAACAGGTTAGCATCATAATTCTAATATAAATATTACCATACATAATTACAATTCTCACAAACTTACATCCAAAAGCAAACTCTCAATAGAACTATTTACACTTTACAAACTTTAGCAAAAATCCAAAAGCAATTTCTTAATAGAACTATTTACATTTTCTACTAACAAAACATAGGGTACCTTAGTACAGGCTAACATTATCCATATAAAGAACAAGAAAATTTTTTTTTGTTGTTGTTGTTAAAAAATTAAAGAGATTGAGGAATGTTAACTCCCCCTTTTCTTTATAATTTTTTTCAGCTGCATCTTGAGCTTGGGTAAACAAATTTCTTTATTTCTACACAAAACATTTTCATTTCTATACAAACAACTCATGAGTCACCACAATTAATAAAATATATACGCATACACAAAACAGTTCATAAATCATCACAGTTGATAGAGTTTATATGTGTAAGTGAATTCAGAACTGTCCCATTGCAATTGAACCACTCCTGTTCACCCCATTTCCTAAGTCTGAAAAGTTAAAAAAGTAAGTTTTGATACCAGTCTTAAAGTTCCAAATACGAAGGAACTCACAACCAAAAACTTGTTGCAGGTCCCCTGAATGCAACCCAGTCTCTGAAACTTTTGCTCTCAGCTACAGAGACACTTTATGGCAATCTTCCCTTAGGCAGTATGCTCCAGGAAAAAGCTGCTAGCTGGCTGGGGCATGAACCAGAAAGCCATCTCTTAAATGAGCCATGCATTTGTTCCATGCCAGCAAATAGAAACTGCATGGCTTTGACTGCTGACTCCTTCCCATTTCAGCTTTTTTTTTTTTAACAGTTCCAGTCTGTCTGTAGCTCCTGTCACTAGCCCATCTGTCCAGAAACCCTGTGTCCTGAGGCCCCCAAGGGCTCTCTGGCACCTTGCACTGCACAACGCAAGTTGTTGCCCTGCTGCTATAAGCTATGGCTCTCATTTAGCACCTGGGGTTGGGAAGGAAATCCAGCCTTGGCCAGTTGCAGCTGCTGCACCCCAGCTCCATTACCTGCTTTGTGGGGAGGAGCACACGTGGGGGTGGGGAGAGATGAGGAGGGTGGGGGGAGGTGAGGAGGGTGGGGGGAGGTGAGGAGGGTGGGATGGGGTAGGGAGGGTGGGGGTGGGGAGGGTAGGGGGTTGGGGAGAGTGGGGGGATCCTCCTCCATGCTGCCCTGCTTGCAAGGCCACCCTGAGGGCAGTACAGGGCTCTGCCTTTCAGCTTGCTGCTGGGAGTCCAGGCTGGCCTGAGTTCTAGTGTGTTCTATCAGCCAGCAGTTTTCCCTGGGTCCACAGCACTACCTCCGTTGGGGTTCCACCCCGAGGGAATGCTGCCCCATCTCTACAAGGACCCCAATGTCCCCAGAATGCACTCAAACTCAGAGGTGCCTGCCCCCTGGCCCTCCTGGTGTGCACCCCACAGGCATCATTCTCTGGAGGCTTTGTCTCTTACACAGCAACCATGGAGCCCTGTGTACTTGCCCTCCAGCTGGCCACTCAGCTCTCCAACCATGCTCTCCTGGGTGTCCCTCACTTGGCTCTGGCCACAGGGGACCCCAGCTCCCTAGGACAGACCTGCTCCAGCTGCTGGGGTCTGAAGTCTCTGCTGCACTCTCCAAGCCACAGCCACTGCCTGCCAACCCCCCCCCCCCCCCCCCAGCTTGTCAAGTTTGAGCATAGCCTCTAGGCATGTCAGTCTGGCTCTTACATGCACTCTGACTGACTGCACTCTCCTCACCACAGCTCCTTCATGGCAGAACCCCGCTGCTTGTGCTGGCTCTTGGCGCCTGCCACCTGCGCTCTGCTCTCCAATGATGCCTGTGACTCTACAAAGCCCTGAAGGTCTCAGCCCCTGATATCTGGCTGGGGCAGCTGCTGCTCTTGCTGCTGCTGCTGCTGCTTTCTGAAGCTGGTAGTCTCTGAAGCAGCTTTTTGTTCTCAGACTGCCAGGTTCACAGTGTCTGTTCAGTACCGGACACTGCTTTGTGTGTCCAAGGTCCCGCTCAGGAAAATCTACTCTACTCTAAGTTACTATTATACCTAAGCCTTCACAATATACCTGTACCTAAAGCCTATATTTCTCAACCTTCACCAAAACTTTTTTTATAACTTCAAATCTAACTTATTAAATAGAGAAACAGAGAAACAGAAACAGAGAGAGAGAAAGAGAGAGAGAGAGAGAGAGAGAGAGAGAGAGAGAGAGAGAGAGAGAGAGACTTGTTGCAGCCTAACTTGAACTACTCTGCTGTATATTTACAATCTTACTCCCAAACAATAGAATTTCACTGTACTCCAATTAATTAATTCTGGGCATGCCCCCTCAACTTGTGGTATTCCTACTCTTTTATCCTCTGTCCTAAGTTCCATGTTCAGGCGCCATATGTGGGACACTGTGGGAGTCCAGCTCCGACCTGCTCCGACCTTTGGAAGGATTCTTGGGTGGAGGAGAGAGGAATGAGGAAATGATAGAAAGCTAGAAAGAGACAATAAGAAAGACAGAAACACAGGGTAGCTTCAGGAGGGTCTTGGGTCAATACCCAGTTACCCAGAGGTTTATTCAACAAGGCTTTTTATAATATGCCAAGGGGAGAGGCAAAAGACCTCCTCCTTTTAAGATCAAAGCACACCATACAGCCAAGTGTAGCCCCTTCCAAGTACCTGGTAAACACACCCCTGGCCAAATCATCTTATTCAGCCCTGCTGGATAAAGCAAGCTCAGATTCTGTGACTTGAGTAAGGTCTCACTAGATACCTCTGTGGGCCACCACAGTTTAGATGCTGGATTCAGAAAAGAAAGGATTGGGTACAGGGCAGGTGCCATTGCTGTGCTTACTGGTCAGGCAGGTTGCTAGTGCTGTAACAATTACCCCAAATCTCAAGAGAATGTAAAATAATCACCCCCCCCCCCAACTCACTCAGTTTTCCACAGTTTAGTGTAGGTGAGGATACCTTCCACAGTGCTTCTCTCAGTGGCAAGAGTTCAAGGCTTATTTCTGATGTGGTCCTTTCGTCTTGTTCTGTGCTCGTCAATTCTGGATTCATGGATGGGGAGGAAAGAGTAGAAAAAAAGGTTACTCCTTACTCTCAGGTGGTGTGCAGAATTCCCGTGCAGAGCACCTTAGCCAGAACCTAGGCCCTTGCTCCTAATCCAGCTACAGAGGGTGCTGGGAACTTGGATGGTCTTCCTGTACTTAGGAAGACCTTGAACATGACTCAGGGAGTGCAGGGCACTGTTAGGACTGGAATCAGGTAGTGGAGATACCAACGGGGTAGCAAGCTCTTGGATCTGACCCAATTGACTCTGGGTATATAGACATACATACACACACACACACACACACACACACACACACACACACACACACACACAGATTTTCCTCTGAAGCACTTTCTATCCTTCCCTTGGATGGAGACCTGGCCCTGAAACTCTTCTTTTTCAAGAAGTCTTTTTATATCATCCTTTCTGACAATATGGACGTTAAGCTCGTCTCTCCATTTTTCTAAGCATAACATTTAGGAAACCAGCTTTCCTGAGCTCTTGTTCCTACCTTTTATACACCATGCAAAGAATTGCCGTCAATGTGAGCTGCAGGTCAGAGGCACCCTAACTGCTTTGGCGTCTGTGATGTTTTCTGTTTTCAGCTGTCGTTTTACTTAGCAATTCAGTGACGCTCTGCAGGTTTGCTTTACACCTGAGCATGGGTGGGGCTGCAGGTAGCCATTCTCCATCCACTAGCGTCTTGTAAGTCCAGAGCTAAAAGCGAGTCCGGGACTCACCTATTCCAACCTCTTATTTTTCCAGGAAGGTAAATTGAGGCCCGGAGAGACTACATGCTTATGCAGAGTCACACAGCTGGCTAGTGGCAGAACTGGGGCTAGGGCCATGCCACCTGACCCCATGTCCCACGCAGATGACTCTTCTTCTGGTGCGGCCTGTCTCCTTTTTCTAGTGTTTTTATTTTGACAGCCCCAAACCTGCCAGCCAGACTTGAAGCCTGCTCAGCTCTGCCACCCGGCTCATCATAGGTGGGTCTGTAGTTTTCCATAGGGTGAAGGTTCTCTTCCCTCATGCGCCTGCCTTCAGCCCTCTCTTCGTGAAGTGTAGTTTCATTATTTCTTTTTCTTTTTAATTTTTATTTTTTTTCTGTGTTCCAGCCTCAGCTCGACTGTCCTATCTATAGAAAGTGTTGGTTGTACATACAGAGCAGGCTGCTGGCGCAGCTGAATGAGGGGTGATAAAGACATAGGTAATTGCCACAGAATAATGCTGCTGCCAACAAGATGATTGAACTCCCACACAGAAGGTGAACAGATGGTCTATTTATTGAAATTCATAGGCTATGAGATGGAATAATTTAACTGATGGCTGGGTACCCTCGCTTCAGATGGAGGGAGGCTCGTGGAGCAGTGAGCGTGCCTTGCCACTAGGTGGCAGGATGCTCTCAGGCCCAGGCCGCCTCCTGCCACTGTGGAAGCCCAGGTCTGGGGACACTGAAGAATCACTTCAGTTCATTTCCTGATTGGGGCCCTAAAATCATCTCTGTGGATCAGGAGGACACCACCATGTTCTTAAAACTTCAAGTCATTTTAAAAGGATATTTACATAAAGAAAAACACATTCAGATAGCATGGTATCAAATCAATAAGGAGAGAGGCCGTGGTATGTGGGGAGCAGGGGGTGGGGCAGCAGCCTGGCTAGGGGTAGCTGTGGGTCCAATACTCTTTCACATCATTGCTCCAACTGGACCTACCTTTTTAAAAATTTTCTTT
This sequence comes from Peromyscus eremicus, assembly GCF_949786415.1. Classification (NCBI taxonomy): domain Eukaryota; kingdom Metazoa; phylum Chordata; class Mammalia; order Rodentia; family Cricetidae; genus Peromyscus; species Peromyscus eremicus. The sequence continues at coordinate 71,962,279 of NC_081430.1, forward strand.
CATTTCCCCCCCTCCTTCACATCTTGCCCTGTAGTCTAGGCTAGCCCGAAGCTTACTATGCAGCATGGGGTGGCCTCGGACTCACAGTCACACCCCCTTTATCCTTCTGAGTCGCTGGGAACAGGCCTGTGGCAGCAGGCCAGGTCCCCAGTGACATTCCTTTCCTATTGGCTGCTTCCTTTCTCAGCATTGCCTGCCTTGTGTAGCCCAGAAACACAACACCGTTTCTAGAAACCTCATTCCGAAAGCGTTGAGAAGAGTGTCTGAGTCCACTGGGAAGGCCTGCGACAAGAGAAAAGAGGGACAAGGAAAAGTGGGTTGATGGCAACCTGGTATGTCCCTCCCCAGGATCTTTTACCCTTTTTGTCTCTGTTGTCTTATCTATGTTTAAGGTTCTTCCTCTGGTGGAGGTCCCTTTCACTTTCCAGATTCAGAAAGCTCACAAGCATGGCCAGTGACTGTGGGCTTCTCCCACCTCCCTGACGCTGTGTGGGAACCACTTCTCATTTTGGCTTCATAAATGTGCCCATTTGTGCATTCAGCAGTGTTCATTAAATTCCTTTCGTGCTCATGCAGGCTTTGTGTGTGTGACTACATGTTCTCATCTCTAAAACGGAGATATGGTCCTCTATTACAGGATTGTGTATAAAGATTAAGTAGACAATTTTATGTTTGAAACAAAGTCTGACAAATAGAAAATACTCAACGAACACTAGCTCCAGTTCACCGTGACTAACTACCTTGGCCATTGTGCATCGTGCCACTGTGTCCTATGACTGTTACCGCTGCTTCTGAACAGCCACAGTGTTACGTTGTTCCTTAGTTACCCTGCTACTACTGAATTTGAATTTGGGGGCATTTATTAGCACTGAATGTGGAAACCATTTAGTCTTACCACTTGAAGGTAAGTTCCCTTTCTTCACTGTTTAGGTATTAGTGAATTTGAAAAACTTCTTTTCATCTCAAAAGAATAGGCTGATCTGAGGCTTTCTTTCTGGTCCTGCAGTACAGATGGGGACCATGTTGCTGGCTATTATCCTATCTGCCCTGGGATACCTTGTCCTGGCTTCAGATTGTTCTTTGTTCTCTGTCCTTGTGCATCTCGGAGATCTCCAGCCATTGGGTTGATGGGACCTCTGGTGACCAGCAGCTCTGTGACAGCCATTGGGTTGATGGGACCCTCTGGTGACCAGCAGCTCTGTGACAGCCATTGGGTTGATGGGACCCTCTGGTGACCAGCAGCTCTGTGAAGCTCAGCTATGTCTTCCTGCTTCAGCTCCTTATTCTTAGTGACATAGCCATTTGTGTCACTATAATTTTGTGTCTCTCACACACAATTGTTTGTGCTGTGGTTTGATAGACCTGTCCAAGCAGTAGGTTTGCATTTACCAACCTCACCACAAATGCCTGGACAATGTCTTCCTTCTTGCCATTAGGATGGCTTTTATATCATTAGCGGATAGGACTTTTTCAGCTCCATATGACCTTATGGGACCACTGTAGTATGTGGTTTGTGCTGACTGAACATGCACCATGTGGTACATGACTAGTTGCTTTTTAGTGTTTAGATGTTCATCTTGTACATTTGTATTATTTATAAGGAAATATGTAAACTCCAGCTCCTCATCCCATATCACATATGCAAAGGAGGTAGATTAATACAGCCTCATCCTCTGTGTTACTTGGGATATAGTTGTTTGCAAAAACTGAGACTTATATTTCCAGTCTGTGATGGCCGAGAACAGAGGTTAACAAACCTTGAACTGTGTCAAACCCAGCCCATTGCCTGCTTCGTGCCTGACTTGAGAGCAAAGGATAACTTTTATACTTTTAAGTGGTTGAAAAAGAATCGAAAGAAGGTTGTTTTATGACACACGAACATTATGTGGAAATCAAGTTTCGGAGTCTATAAATAAAGTTTTATTGGAACGCAGCCATGCTCATTCGTTTACGTATTGTCTGTGGCTGCTTTCTGAGCGCACTGGCAGAACTGAGGAGTTGCAACAGACACCATATGGCTTGCAGAGCTGAAAATATTTACTAGTTGACCCTTTATAGAAAAAAGTCTGCTTACCCCGCCTCTTTAGGACATGGATACAAAGTGACGGGAAGAGGAGTTGCAGAGTGCTGTGTTTAGAGTTTTCTTCCACCGTTTACAGGTGGGAGCTAAACAGCCACACACTGAGGAGTCCATCTTCAGGAGGGCAGGCAGGGAAGCTGTGCTTTCCCCAGCCAGCACGTCATGTTTCTATGGCTTCCACCTCTCGTCCGGCTGTGGTTCTTGAAGTCTGCTGCTGTTTTACATCACCTGCACCACCTCATTTGCGTCTTAACCGGAGCCCTAGTTACCACTTGGACCTTTTCAGAGTAAGGAGAATGACTTTTATGAAGCCATCTGTAGATGAGAAAAAAATAAATATCAAATACATTCTCAGTCCTGGAATGTGGTATTGAGAGAGCCAGTGAATAGCAAAGGAGAACACGGCTCATTCATCCCCCAAGTCCAGACACCACTGAGGACAGTCTAGTACCTACTAGATGAGGGATCCTGGCAAAGGCATTTAGGAGGTAAAGGGAAATAAATCCTTGAACCCATGGGCACACTGGGCTGGGGGACTGGTGACAGCCTCAGGAAGCTCCACTTTCTGAAGGTCTCCTCTCCTCCTAGGGCCTGCTGGGCTTTCTTGAAACTCTAGAACCCAGCTCTCTTGGGGTTTTCTTTGCTGCCCCAGAAATGTTTCCAGTACATCTCTAGTAAAGAAGATATCTGAAGCTCAGCTCTATTTTTTGTCTGCATTCGCCTCAACAATGTCAGGAATCAACAACATGACTGACCGTGTTTTTTTCTTCCAACCCCTGCCCATCCCTATCTGCTGGTTACCTCCAGACAACATGATTGACCTTGTTCTTTTCTTCCGAGCCCTGCCCATCCCTATCTGCTGGTTACCTCCAGACAACATGATTGACCTTGTTCTTTTCTTCCGAGCCCTGCCCATCCCTATCTGCTGGTTATCCCCAGAGCAGCTGTCAGGAGAAGATGCTCCATTGCCTAGCTAGCATCTAAGGGCAAGCCAGAAGAACGCAACGAAAACAGAAGTGAATATGGACAGTTAGAACGGTTCTCGGCTCAGGTTGAATAGTTCACATCCAAAATGCTCGAGGGCCAGATGGTTTCAATTTCAGGATCCTTGAGTTTTGGGACATTTGAATATGCCACTGATTGAGTACCCTCAATTAGAAAACCCTTTGAATTTCAGAGTCTTTCAGGTTTGGGGTTTTCACATGAGGGGTGCTCAAGCTGCCTGTGAGTTCTTCCCTGTCATTCCCTACTCCTACTTCTAGTCTTCTGAGTAGATACAGACCCTCTGAACAGAAAACGGGAAACAAGCAAGAGAAAGAGCATGAGGAGTCCCCACCCCCTCCTGTGTTCCCTAACTTCTGAAGCCAGGACCTAGCGTGACTGGGATATAGTTCTCTCCACCTGTTTCATCTCGGACTAAGGGACTAGAAAGGATCCAAGCATGGCATCCTGTATGACGTTGAAGGAGGCAGCAGACCTCATGAAAGAAACCCAGTTGCCATCATGGTGTTGTGTGGAACCAGCAGCTTGCAGTGGCCAAAGCTGGGGGAGATCCAAAGATCTCTACCTTACTAATCCATGTGATAACACTTTAAGAACTCCCATGTTGCCGGGTGGTGGTGGTGGTGGTGGTGGTGGTGGTGGTGATGGCAGCAGTGGTGGCGGCAGCAGCAGCGCACGCTTTTAATCCCAGCACTCGGGAGGCAGAGGCAGGCGGATCTCTGAGTTCAAAGCCAGCCTGGTCTACAAAGTGAGATCCAAAACTACACAGAGAAACCCATCTCAAAAAACCAAAAATAAATAAATAAATAAATAAAAATAAAAGAACTCCCATGTCTCCTTGCAATTGGAGGCTCAAACACCTTGATTACACATTTTAGACCTGAAAGGGTCTTTCACTGGGGTGGCCTGTTTATGCTTAGAGAATGCCGGCACCTAGCTCCAGGGAGCCTTTCAAGGAAGTACTACCCATTGTCAGGGAATGGGAGAGGAAGTACGTTCTGAGGAGGCAAGAACGGCAAAGTAGACAATTTAATATCTAAATGAGGTTTATTTTCCATACTGGACAGAATAGGACTCAAAGTTAGACAAAATATTCAATTACAAAAAACAAGTTACAATTCTTGCAGACAAGACTTTGGTATTATAGCATTTCTACATGCTAAAGCCACATTTACTAAATACTGTGCACCGAGTACCGTACAAATTATTTTTATGCATTTTTACATTTAATATTCTTTTAATAACATTGGGAAACAGGTGTTACTAATCCCTTTCTGCAGAGGAAGCTGAGGTCTTCTGAGATGCTCTCATTAATTTAAGATTACCTCATCAAAAGGGTAGAGCTGGGCTTCTGGCCCAGGCATTTTGACTCTGTGGACCTGCTCCACATACTCCACTATCTGTCTTCTTAGGCTAGTCCACTAGAATGTCCTTTGCCATGGCTACTAGTGGGGAAAATCATTCTTTTGTCAATAAAACCCTGTCTGGGTCTCTTTTCATGCCTGGTGGTGTGCTACGCACGGGATACCAAGTGAATAACTTTCACTTCCCCCTAGGGACGTAGCAATCTGTCTACATTTGTTCCTAACACATGGAAAGTGCTCAGTATGGGCTGGTGGAGTGAATACATTTTGAAAGGTACAAAGCTTCCGTAAGGGGAAGAATGTGTTTTGTCTATTTCAGGTGTAGCATTGGGAACATTGCAGCCACACTCAGAGAACTTGAAAGAGTTGGGAGACCGGGCTGGTGAAAAAAGAGTTTTAGCTGGAGCATGGATTTCACTGTAAGCCGGGATGGAAGGGCCTGCTGGTTGGAAGCCTCATCCCAGCTGAACAAAATCCAAAAGGGGCTACTGGGCTCAGCCCAGAGGGATGGACGGGCTGATTTGAGAAGGTTCTTTTATTCCTAACATAAGGTGCTGATGAGCAAAATCAGTTAGTGAATCCCCCCAGGGTGGAACTGTGTTCAGAAGAGAGAACTCATTTTTCCCCCAAAGCGCTCCTTCTAGGTGTCCATAAAGCTAAAATAAAAAAGATTACTAAAATGATTGGCATACGGACAAAATCTGGGTCACAATGCAACTTCTATTATCACATACCTCATACTCTATTGAATATAAGATATGCAACTGGGCTTCAAGTTTCTATAATGGAAAGAAGAGAGGGCTGCTTCTGGCATCATACCCTCAGCTGACCGTAAGCTGTGAGTTTTGTTGCCAGGCAGTGAATGCCAATCTTTAGGTTTCTGCAGTTTTCTTGTTGGCATCTCTAGTCTGAACGTGAATGGCAAGGTCATTATTGTTTGGATTATTCTAGGACAGTAGAAATCTTGGTGGCTTGTTATAAGCATTTCCCGTCTGTCTGTCTTTTGAGACAGGGTCTCACTATTTAGCTTTGGTTAGCCTGGAATTGTCTATGTAGATCAGGCTAACCTTGTGCTCATAAGAGATCCACCTGCTTCTGCCTCCCTGAGTGCAGGGATTAAGGATGTGTGCCACCATGCCTGGTTTGCTCTTGTTAATTTAAATGCAAAGAGAGTCTTCTGGAGTTGCGTAAAGTCCACCATGCAGAGAGGGCAGGGCCTGAGCGATACTGTAGGTATTGAGGTAGGAAATGCTCCACAACTTACTCTAGGCACTAGTGACAGTGTCAGTTAAATCCAGCTTTATGTACTCTTTCCACCCTCCTCCTGATGATTGACTCCAAGGGGAGAGGGCCTGTTTGGCCTGGTTTGGAGTTGGTCCCCACCCTGTGCCCAGGAGAAATCAAGGCTTCTTGACTTTAGTCCCAAAGACTGTGCTCATGGAGAAGAGACAATTTCTTCAAGAAATTTGCATGTGGGTGCGTGTTTATATGTGTTTGTGCATGCATGCATATGCACACACACACGCACACATTAGAGGGTACCAAAAGAATGTGAGCCATGTGCCAGGCAGCTGTGCCAACACTCGGGCCGAAACGGCTCTCTTTCCTGAGGCTCTGTTGATGGTGGCACAATCCCTTGGTATGGCCGTGACCTTGCTTTCCCACCTGTCCTGGGACTTCCCTGTGACATCCTCCTCACCCACCATCCTCATGCTCCTTCAGATGAACTGTCTCACGTGCTCACTCTGACTGGTGCAGCTCTTCTCTCTGCTCTCCTGTCAGGTCCTTGTTGCAAGAAGCACGTCTCTTCCTTGTGTATGAGCTCATGAAGCTCGTGCTGGGAAGTATTCATACAAGTCCTATTTTTCTGGCTGAAGGATCTCTGTGTAGACATTGCTGCTGCTGTAGCAACACAAATGAAGCCCTTTGTCTGTGTCAGGCTCTATCCTTAGCACCTCCCCTGTGTAAACTCATTAGCCCTCCCCCATCTGACATTGTTAGTATTTCTATGTTCCAGGTGAGAAAACTTCCCTTGTGGGGAAGGTAAGTAAGTTGCCCAGATTCAAAGAGCTAGTGAGTGAGTGAGTGAGTGGTATAGAACTTGGTGGCACTCTGAGCTCTTGACGAGTCTTGACTGTCTTCATGTGTCTCCAACCCTGATCACTCATCATACATTTGTCCCATCTCTAAACAATTCTATTTTCCCATCACCCACATGCTTTCGTTCAGTCCTGCACAGTCTGTTTGAGCAACGTATTAACTGGTCCCCATTCTTGAAGAGCGTTCAGCATCACAAAGTGAGATACAATCATACTGTTAATTTGCTTATGACTGTTGAATGGCTTCTTGTTACCTATGGTGCCAAGATCATTTGAGTCTAACTCTCCAGTTGCTTCATCCACTTGCATTCCTTCCCAGAGTCAGTCAGCTACTGTCATTCATCCCCTGTGTAAGGCTCAGGAAAGTGCTCAGGACATGCAAAGTGCTTGATAATTTGGCAGCTCTGCCAAGCACTTGCCATTGTCTCAGTAGGCATCATGTTTTCCATCCTTGGTATAGTCTAGAAGATCTTTATGTGTTGACTCCCCCGTGTTCATGGCATAAGCCCTATGTGTGTCCCAAGGTCCTGTGCATATAGCATCCTTTTGAGAAGCCCTTCCTACTTCATCACAGGTCAATAATTCCTTGGAGAAGTGTAGGTGTAACCATCTTATTAAATAAGAAACACAGAGCCAATGCAAAGATGAAAGCCCAAGAGGTCAGAGCAATAGCTAAGAGCTAAAAACCTTACCCTTCACTGTCGCTTCTGTCCTTCTCAGCAAGAGAGCTACTTCCTGTGTGTTTGTCTTTTTTATAGACTTTCTATTCTGCCTTCTCATTGGTTGTAAACCCAACCACATGACCTTCTTATCACTGCCTGTCTGTACAGACCTCCAGGTCTTCTATGGTTGGTATTAAGATTAAAGGCGTGTGTCTTCATGCTGGCTGTATCCTTGAACACACAGAGGTCGCCTAGCTCTGCCTCCCAAGAGCTGGGATTAAAGGCATGCACCACCACCGCCCAGTTTCTGCTATGGCTTGCTATTAGCTCTGACCCCCAGGCAACTTTATTAACATACAAATAAAATCACATTTCAGTACAATTAAAATATTACCATAGAGAAGTTGGCCTGCTTTTTATTCATGCAAGCTCCCAACCACAGGAGAGGGAATCCTGATGTTGCTCCTGTGTACCACTTGACCATGATCCCACCCATTCCCTGGCACTAATGGATGACCACTGAGTACCAAAGCAACTGCCCATGCATATCTTCTCCTTGGGTCTCACACCTCTCTAGAAGTTTGGGTGCTCTCAGTTTTGACACATGGTTGTGGGGAGGGTAGGCGCTTGATTAAGGACTCTTGACCCTAAGGAAATAAGATTTGCTGTTTCCTTGACTTCCTATAGCTCAGATCATGTGAAATGCAAACCCAGGCTTCCCAGTACCTTGGAGGTTGGAGAGTAGAATCTGTTTTGGCATTTCTCTGACACCATAAGAACGTGCTTGTTAATAACGCACTCATACTTAGAACAAACTTTTATGAAACATCATGAGTACTGCATTCTCCTGGTCTGAGAGTTAAGGGTTGAAAGGGAAGTGTGTGGAACTGACCTACTTCTCAGGATCAGGAGCTTGACTGGCTGCCTTGCTGCCATCCAGAGTTGGATGGTTGGAGCCTGTTTCTCACCACCCATTTACTATTTGGTCACCATCTGAGCATATCAAGAGCATGCGGCCATCATGACTGCAGAGAAAGGGGAGCTCTTGGAGACACCTGCATGCTCTCTGAACAATGACCTTCTGGCCTCTGGAGTGCAATGCTGGGGCCGTGATCAGGTGGAAGAAGCCATGTCTTTGGCGGTGCTCAGTGATGTATCCCGTCCTTCTCATGGGGCCTCTACAGGCACATTGGCTAAGGCTGTGGCCCACTTTTGTTGCATGCATTGTATTTGTGAATTTTTCCCTCTATCGTTCCCATATCTTAGAACTATAATTAGCAGCTCCCAATCATCATTCACTTGAACCACTGGGAGGTTAGAAACATAGCAATTATTAAAAGAAGGAGATCATTAAAATTTACTCGAAGGAAATGAAGGAACGGTCATGAACGCATTTTCTTAGGTGGCCTAAAACTTGCAATGCTATCTAATTGTGTCTGTTATATTGGGGTCAGGGTAGAATATCATGCACTTACTTATCTTGCATGCACCCACTTTGAAAAAAAGCCCCCTTACCTCCCTTTCTTGTTCTTTCAATAGCCTAATATCAAAGGCCTATTAGCACCCATTTTCCTTCCCAAAAAAGATGACTGAGATCCCTGACATTCTTCTCAGATTCCTGAAATTCTACCCAGATCAACCTTGTAGCTTAAAGTCATGATTTATGCTAACAGTAATTTTTTTGGGGGAACTTTAAACTATTATCAAGTGCTGACCCCTTTCATGAATGAGTGTTGTGGTTGGGGAAGTTAACTGACATGCACAGTTCACGTTCTCTTTATGTAGTGCAGAGTTGGTGTTGGGAGTCGGCTGCTGAGGTAGTCACTGGGACATGTGCCTGTGACTTGTGGTTAGGAGTGATGTAAACTGCCTTCAGGACTGGCCTTTGTGTCCTCCTCCTGTATGGGCTGGCTGACTGTCCACATCTGGGTTTTCTCAGACGTTAAGGGTTGAGGACAGCTGCATCTTTATCAGTCTAATCTGTGACGCTGTGGGTGGATCCCTCCATCCCGGCAGCGGGGGGACTTATTTTGTGTTAAGTCTGTGTAAATTGAGTTTTCCTGTTCTACAGCTAATGCTATCCAGACTAATGAAGTGGCAAGACACTTCCTTAAAAACCTGTTTTGGTAGTGATTCTGAGCCAGCCAAGTGCCTCAGGGAGGAAGGGAGAGGAAGTTGTGACTGCAGGCAAGCATGGGGAGGGTCTAGAATGTCAATCAGCGGCTGCAGAACCAATTTCCGTTCCCAGTTATTGTTGTCAGGGTTCTGCACTGCTTGTGATATTGGCTATCAGGTACTTCTCATCGGGTTGAGACTGAAGATTCTTTTCCAGTTTTCAGTTTTCTTTATCTAACACTGCCTTGGCCTGGAACAAAGCTTTGTAAATCATCTCTGATTTGCAGAGCACTGTCTCGAGCACCAGTGTCTAAAGTTTTAGTTTCTCCTCACTGCAGACCCTTGTCAAAATCCCAAGATAAAAATGCAATTGTTCTAAACAACTCAGGATGTATCATTTATCATCCATTCATCCACCTACTCACCCATTTACCTACCCATCCACCCATCCACCCGCCCATCCATCATCCATCCATCCATCCATCTACCCATCTACCCATTCATCCATCCATTCATCCATCCATCATCCATCCACCCATCCTCCTATCCATCCATCCATCCATCCATCCATCCATCCATCCATCCATCATCCATCCACCCATCCTCCTATCCATCCATCCATCCATCCATCCATCCATCCATCCATCCATCCATCCATCCATCACGTGCCAGGAACTCTTCAAGATTTTGAGGACACAGTCGTAAATGAGCTACAGCACCTCTTAGCTCATAGATCTTACATTCTAAAACTCAGAAATCATCTTAGAGGTGAGTTAGCATTTTAACTGCTTTCTCATCCAGACCCTGTGTTACAAAGGACTGGAATTCCTGCTCTGACATCTTTGTTGAGCCAAGATAAGTCTGACTGGCCTCTTATCTTTACACCACAAGAGACAGATAACCTGAGCTGAATTACACGGTCCACTCAATAGTTGCTACATACAAGTATCAGTGATAAGGAAGATTTTGAGTTCAAGAACATTTGACAAATGCCTTAGAAATATTTGATTATTTAGAATCTCAGCTGGAGCTGAAGATCCACTTCCAAGTAGGCTCCCCACTTATCTGTTGACTAGAGGCCCTGGTCTCTCACCACGGAGGCTTCTCCACAGGGTCATTTGTAATATGACTGCTCCTATCCCTAGATAGTGCCACCCAAAAGAGAGAACAGGGCAAAGACTGTTGTGCCCTTTAGGACTACCCCAGGACATGCCACCAGCCCTGTAGTTCTTCCACATTCTATTTTTTATTCCATGATTCTATATTCAATTGTTTAGAACTTAGTATTGAATCCTTACTTAATTTTAAATATATTTGATTTATTTTTGAAAATTTCTTACATACTTTATTTGCATAGTTTCACCCCTTTCTCCCCTTCTAACTCTTACGATGTCTCCCCACTTTCTCTCAAGTTCATGATTCCTTCTTTAATTATTAATGTTACATATGTACATATATATGTGTTTATGTGTGTGTATACATATAACCTGCTAAATGCCTTTACTGTTGTTCATAGGTATATGTGTTTAAGACTGACCACGTGGGTTTGGATAGCCCATTGGGGGCTTGTCCTTGGAGAAGATTGACTCTTCATCTCTCAGTGTCCACTAATTTCCTGTAGTTCTTCATCTAGGGTTAACTTTATGACGTTCCCCCACTCACACTGGCAGGTCCACTGGTGTTGTCATCACACAGGTCTTGTTTAGCTGACCATATTGTTGTGATTTCATGGGTGGAGATTCCCTGTCAAACACAGGAGGCACTACCTCACAGCAGATGTTTTGGTCTCTGGCTCTTTCATCCTTCCATTCTCTTTGCCACAATGTTCCCTGAGCCTTAAGTAAAGGGGTCACATAGTAGACGGATCAGTTACTGTTATTCTTATATTCTGTCTCTTGTACAGCTAACCCCGACACAGTGTGGGAGAGGCCACCGAAGAGCATGGATGCTGGGAGTGGAGATCATGACAACTAGCTGGCTACCATAGTAGCTTTCCTCCAAAACCTTTTTACTCTTAGAAATACCTCAAATAGAACAACTGTATGAAAGTGTTCCTACAAAAGGATTTAGTCTTAGGCCTTTGACAGCGAGTTAGTTAGTTCTTTTGGTGTAGGTATGGTCATGTGATCTTGATCCTGTACCCTCTTTCCCTCTCAGCACTTGGGTTTTCAGACATTGTTGAGTATTTAACATGCTGTCTCACTACCAGTCCTGGGCCTAGGGTGGCCAGACACCCCAGGTGGACGCCCCTTTGGTCTGACAGGCTGCTTCCCCATCTTCCCTTCCCAGTTTCCTCTCCATGCTAACTGAAAACTGATTTGGATGTAGAAAGCTTTGATGTCTAATGAAATTATAAGGTTATCCTTTAATCAGAAACTCTGTGATGATAATAAGAGCAGCCTGAGGAGAGTCAGGTGCAGGGCACGTACTAAATCAGTGGCTCACAAACTTTTCTGGTCCTCAGAATTATCTGTCATGAGAAATAGATTTCCGTCTTTTCCTAGACCTGCTAAATCAGGATTGTTTGAGAAGAAGCTTGTGGGTTTTTTTTTTGTGTTTTTTGGTGTGCAATGTGTGTGTGCATGTATACATGTTCACATGTGTATTGGCACATGTTTATACTGTGTATATGAAGGCCAGCGGTTGAGACCCAGTATCTTCCTCCATTGCTCTCTATGAGCATTACTGAGTCATGGTCTCTTGCTGAACACAGAGCTTGCAAATTTAGCTAGTCTAGCTAGCAAGCTTGCTCCCAGGAGCCCTGTGTTTGCTAGGATTACGGCAGGCTAACATGTCCATTTATCGTGTGGATGCTTACGATTCTAACCAGAACAGTCTTCAAACTCGATGACAAGCGCTTCACTCACCGAACTGCCACAGCCCCAGATTTATTTATTTTTGAAAAAGCATACATCTAACTTAAAATTTTAATTATTACAAGTTTGTAAAACACGAGGTTGCCTTACGACGATAACGTTAGTTAGTGAAGTGAGCTTCTGACATAACAAACGTTCAGAGTCAGTCCTTGTTGATATGAAATGGAATTGGGGGATATGATTGAATGGCCTTAATATGCAGGAAGTGTAGTTTCCTCATTTTTATGGTGGTCATGTGACCTGGAGGAAGCATGGATGGAAGGGAAGTCTGGTTGTGTTGCTGTCATGGTAGTCTGAGCTCCAGAGGGCCTTCTGGGTGAGCGACTCTCCCTGTTGGACATTTAGTACTTAGAGATAAAGGATCTTGTAATAGTCCTAAAACTCAAGCCAACCTCTGCAGCTGATGCTCCATCAAGAAACAGCCATTTCAAGCGCTAAAGTCACAGTGGGCCTTGATGGATATTTTTTTGTGAGTGCTTGTAGGGCAATAGGAGGGATGATCAAAATAATTTAGACTGCATGAAATTTTTATTTCATAGCCTAACTTTAAAACTCTGAGAGGGCCTGGGTGGATGGCTCAGTTAGTAAAACACTTGCTTGGCAAGCACAAGGACCTGAGTTCCAGTTCCTCAAATGTGTATGAAAATAGTTGGGCATGGTGGTACGCTTGCCATCCCATTGCTGAGAAGGCAGAAGTTTTCTGGCCAGCCAGTCTGCCCACTTTGAACTCTAGGTCAATGGGAAATCCTGTTGAAAAAAAAAGGTGGATGGTGTTTTTGAGGGTGATATCCAAGGTTGTCCTGTGGTCTACACACACACACACACACACACACATTAAAAACTCCAAAAGAGAAGTACGAACTACTTATTTAGGTTCCCGGGGCTGCCACAAACAAAACAATCATGGCGACTCAGAATAATAGCGATTTGTTTGCGTAGAGGTGTGGAATCTGAGATCAAGAAGTTGGCAGAGTTGCACTCTCTGAGAACTCAGAGGGAGAATCTTTCTTTGCATCTTCTGATGACTCTAATTACTTCATGGATTACGGCTGCAAACTTCCATCTAGCTTTAGCTTGTTCACTCCATGGTCTGCCCTACTTCCCCCTTGGTGTCTCTCCTCTATGTGTCTTAGAAGGACAATTGTCATTAGGGTCTGTCTAGAGAATCCAGGGTGGTCTTATCTCAACATGTTTCATTACATCTACAGAGATCTTTATCCCCCAAGCAAGGCCGCAGTCGTAGGTTCAAAGGCCAAGACCTTTTGGGAAATCATCCTTCAACCTCCCTTGCCATAGCATAGGAAGCAAACCATATGTAACCTAACTTACAGTGTCTAGAGTTGACAGAACGCTTGGAGAGCCTTTCATTAGGAATGGCTAAGGAACATTTGGTGATGTCCTTGGTCTTCCCCATCCCCGCGTCTATTCTAAACCACCCCTGCCTTCTTTTCAGATGGCTATAGCCATCTTCTGTGCTGAACCAGATGTCATGCTGGGTTTGTTGCTATTTCCTTGTTTGGCTCAATGTCTTGCTCTGTAGCCCAGTCTGGTCTAAACCTCACAGTCCTCTTGCTGCGGCATCCTGAATTCTGGGATCACAAGTGCGTACCTCCACACCCAGCTGGTTGCCCTTCGATACAGTAGCTTGTGCACAGTCCTCAGCTTCTGCTTACATCCAATGGAAGCTCAGTCCTAACAGAAAATCACTGCCCCCAACATGACAAGTATTTCCATGATGACAGCCGTTTTTGTTCCTATTTGCACTCCATGTACAGGCACTCCAACCCCATTATTTCTCAAGTAGGACATTGTATTGTCATAATGCTTTCTGCAAAGATGTCTACAGCCTTTAAATGTATTCTAGACATGAGGCCGGCTCTGGTGCATAAGACAATAAACAGTGAGAATAAAGCATTGAGCGGCTTCCTGCTTTTCAAATGTAGCTCTCCTGGGCTCTGTTTTCAGATGCTACTCTGAGCTCTGCTGGTCCCCAGTGGCAGTGTGCTGCTTTGCTGGGATTTTGCTATTGATCTGTTTCTTGGCTATCGATTAACTGTGAAGGTTGCACTTTGATCGTGCCTACCAGACTAAACTTCGTAGGGTATCTCCTCAGACAGATCTTTCTTAGCCTGATGGACAAATAAAGCCACAGGGATTCTCACTGGATAACTAAACATCCATGAAATCAGTACAGAGCTGACCTTTTAAACGTTGCTCCTAAACTAGAGCCTTTGTCGAATGGCTTACCATACACTCAGCTAATATAGGTACACATGGGTTCCTTAGATTTAGAAGCTGTAGTGTGGCCAATTTCAAGGGGACATTCCCATTGACAGAGTTCCAGATTGGAGGTCATCAGAGTTAGAAAAGCAGGTGTTTTCCCAAGCCCATCCTTCTTCAGCCAACTGGTCATTTTCAGTGGAAAGTCTACAGAAGAGGTCAGTTGGTTTGCATCATTGAAATGAACACTGGGCAAATAAATGAATAACGAGCTCAGAGGAGCTGTGCCCTATGTATTTCAGGGGAAAAAAAAACCCAACCTGAATATGCAGAAGCTTAAAAAAATTGAAAGCACTAAAATCAATATTTAAAAAGTTCATTTAACCATAACAAAACCACCTTAGAAACAGACTTTTTTTTTCCACCATGCTTTGCAAAGGGAAGAGGGGTTGTCTGAGCTGGGGATTGGTCACTTGATGTGGGGAACGTGCGATAAAGAACTCAATGTTCCATTGAACTGGAAGCAAATTATGTTGCCGAGGAAACCAGCTCCTCTGTGCTTCTCAGGTGAAAGGATGTTTGAGCTTTAAAACAACAAAAAGAGACGCTTTCGTGAGGAGTATTCTCTGCCTTGCCCCTCTTGAAAAAGTGTGGTTAGGGAAAATGAGCGTATTCTTGCTGCAATTTGCTAAACCATAATAAAGGCAGAAAATTGCTAGGAAGGCATTTGACTTGTTTCTTATGAAGGATGCTGGTGAAATTCAATTGCAAATTCATTAACGTCGTGTACGATTATGGAAGTGGTGTGTCTTCAAGGTGTAATGCTATTTTAGAACTAATTTTGACCAGTCAGTTAATGATTTGGTTTTATTTCTCTGGATACATGTTCCACACTAGGTGACCAAAGATTTATTAATGCTTTCTTCCAATTTGAAAAAAGCCTCCTTTCCCCCCCCCCCCCCGGCACTAAGAAAGAGAATCATGCATGAAGAAAAGGGAAACACATGGGCTTTTTTTTTTCAAATTGGAGGGTAGGGTGGGGTAGGTAGGGTATGCTACTTTTTCAGTTTGCTTACAGCTAGTGCACTAACAGTCTTATACAAGTGTGAGATTTTGTGTACTTAGGATCAAGGAGTCACTTGTTAGGTGTGATTTCAAGGGAGTCCGTTTGTATTAACCTGCCTTTGGGACCCTCTTTGAATTGCTTGTACCTTTATCCTTGCAGTCTAGCAAAGACTGTTCAATAATGAAGTACATTTTTAATCAAAGATTTCCTCGCACTCTAATCCTCTATTTCCCAACGGGCCTAACCTGATTTACTGTGCTGAGTCCTCTGCAAGGATCCCACATAGCCTTGGTTTTCTCGAGAGATGTATGTTGACTTTTGAGACAGCAAGGAAAAAAAAAAAACACAGTTTGCCTCCTGGATGTACTTGAGTTTTAGACTATCCATCCATTTGTCTCTCCGTGGAATACTTCATTCCCCAGTGTACAAGGCAGACACAAAGATACATAAGACCCAGTCCCTGCCTTTGCCATCTCTTAATAGAAGCAGGATGAACTAACCCACAAGAGAGCCCCAGGAGGAACACGTGGGGGTGGCAAGCACTCAGTTGTCAAACAAATGAGTAAAGATAGAAATGGAGTGGAACGGGAGGCAGGGGCTGCCGGTGCCTGCTAGGGAATGAGAAGAAGTCCTGGGCCTCCTCATTTCGTCCAGATCTTGACTCAATAACATCATAGTCATTGAAAATCCTCACCCCTACCTACATCTGCCCTTTGGACAACTCAAATCTACTGTGATCTGCTTGGCTTACTATAATTTTTCTCTTAACATGCGTCATTGTATAAAAATAATGCTAGGTATTTGTTGGCTAGCTCGTTTGTTTCTCCCACTAGAATGAGAGCCCAGGCGTATAGGGGTTTTCTCTCTGGCTTGCTGCTGTACCCCAAGATCCTTAGTGCCCAATATGCAATGAACACTCATCAAATGTATTTGTTAAAAGCATGACATTTAGACTGGTCTAAATTTAGTACTGGGGATGCAGTACTATGGAGTTGAGGGAATGTATACTTTATTATAACCTTAGTGTATAGATTTGAAGAGATTGCTCAGTTGGCCAAAAAGTTAAGAACTTTTTCTTACACCTTAATACTAAAGTTAATGCAGTTTAATCCAGTATCACCGAATACTGGTGTGCACTATGTGCAGAGGGCTTTGTTTTTGTTTTTGTTTGCCTTTTCAGTTTTCCGCTAGTATATACCGTACATAATGAGTTTCATTATGCTGTTTCCATATATGTATATAATATATTTTAATCATAGCCACCCGCTGTTGTCCTTTCCTGTCCCCATTTCACTCTTGTTGACTCCCTTCCCTTTCTCCATGAGTTTGATTAGGGTTGCTTACAGGAGGGTGGGTGAGGGGGTGTTTATGGAGAATGGGTACCTCAGTGGTGGTTACACTCCTGAAGTACAGGTCCCTCTCCTAGAAACCATTAACTATGTATAAATCACCTGGAGGGGGTGGGGCCTCAGGAGCTCCCTTCCTCTCCATGACAGGATGTTGGTGGGTGCAATCTTGTGTAGGTGCTTTGCAGGTAATCACAGTTGGGTGTGGATTCAAGAGTGTCACAGCTCTGTCGTGTCCCAGAGTCAGTCTTCCACACCATTCCCCTACTTCTCTGCCTCTTACATCCTTTCTAAACCTTTTCTTTAATTATCACGAGTCGTAGCAAAGGTGATATAGATGTCCATTTATGGCTGAGCATTCAACAGTCCCTGTCTCCTAACATGTTGGCCAGTTATGAGTTTCTTCAGTCATCATTGCCCACTGTGAAAAGATTCTCTGACTGAAGCTGACAGCAACACTATTATATGAGGACAAACATAGTTATTTAGAAGGTCATTTAATGGGTGCTTCATCTCCATTTAGCAAAGAAGAGCAG
The DNA here is from genome assembly GCF_949786415.1 of Peromyscus eremicus. NCBI lineage: Eukaryota > Metazoa > Chordata > Mammalia > Rodentia > Cricetidae > Peromyscus > Peromyscus eremicus. Next base: position 71,979,645 of record NC_081430.1, read on the forward strand.
TAGATTCCTCAGTAGGGCCTCTGAACTCCCCAGCCACTGCCTTCTGACTGGGTTACAGTACCAGATACAAGTTCCTACCTGTGGAGTGGGCCACAGTTAGTAAGACTCAGTTAGCAAGTCATTGGTTCCTCCTGTAACAGACTTGTCATTATTGCATCGGTGGGCCTATCTTGTGGGCCAGTCAGTAGTGTTGTATACAGGTCTACAGCTAGTAAGATGACTGACAATTGTTCCCTAGCAACCTGGTGAGCACATTCTTTCACTATGAGATCTCATGGACAGAGAGGAAGTTTCCATTTCCAGCCTGATTTATTTTTCTCTGCTTGTGACAATAGATTTTTTTAAAAAGTATTTTATTGGCACATGTTAATGTATAATAATGTATACAGACTGTTGATCATTTCAGGTTTGGAATACAACAATTTCTCATCAGTAGAAATGAAGGAAAATATGCCCTTATTGTTATGATTATGTTGTGGTCATGGACATGGAATTTTATTTTCAAATGAAAATGAGATTATCATTTCATAAGTTTAGATCCATGCCCCCTACCCCCCAAAAGAGATTGAGAGCAAATCTGAAGAGTGGAACGTGCTTGACACTTGAAAAAGATATTGCAGGTGATATTCATGAGAAAAGGGCTCATTAATTTAAAGGCTGGGCCAGAGCTTTGGTTTGCCCAACACAACCTCATCTGCAGACTCATTTACTGCAATGCAATGGAGAAGCCACACCCAACTGGAGAACTCCAGATTTACTGTAACTCAGTATGTTAAAGTTGGTCTAAGAGAAATCCAGGTCCAGTTCTTTAATACATAAATGAATAAGCTCCCCAAGATCTCTCAGGGTGGGCACTCCTGTTCTTTCATATTGAGGGGGAATTCTCTTTGGAATTAAAAAATTGAAATATAATATTTATGCTTTTCAAAAATGTAAGGCCTGTGGACCTCTTTGGAATTGCACCACGGGAGACTCGAATTTGTTCAGTGTGAGCAGGCACCGATTTCTCTGTAGCCTCTTGTATTGTTTTGGAGGTGCAGAGATGCCTTTGAAGCTCAGGCCCCACCCAAGTTTGTTTGCTAGAAAAACCTTTCACTGCAAGAAAAAGCATGGGCTCTGCACCCAGAGGAGGGGCAGAATAAACCTACTGGTTTTGTTTGGTTTTGGTTTTGTTCTTGCTTGTTTTATGTGTTGGTAAAGCCAAAGGCTTAGATGTTGAATCATGCCGTATGTGAAGTCCCTGGGCATGGTTTCAGCCATCTTGGGATGACCGTTTTTCCTCCAGTGCTGACCTGACATCAGAGTCATTTGTCTAGTCAGAATCTTCGCTTGGGAGTCCAATAAGCATCTCTAGCTGAACGTGACTAAGGCAGACTTCCGAGTTCTTCCTTACCTCTCCCCCCACCCCCTTACCTCCCCACCCCTTCATCTCTCTTCCACCATTTCCTAGCTGTGTAAAATGGCACTACCTCTTTTCTGAAACCAATATCTTGGAGTTATTCTAGCCATGCTTTTGAATGCTGCATTGGTTTATCAGCCACACCTGTTGCTTTGGCTGTGTCTCTATTATTGTCAGGCAGGTGCAATCACCCTCATTCCTCTCTTGGATTTTCTACCTAATCTCCTTCCCCCCCCCACCTTCTCCTTCCAGCTGGTTCTCCCAGAACAGCAAAGTAAACCCTTTAAGTCACAAATCGGGCCCTGGTATATTCAAGCCAAACCTGCTCATCATTTTCCACCACGAATAGCATCAGATCCAAATTCTTATATAGCTTCTTTATGGTACATGATCTGACCCAACCTATTTCCACCATACTTCTCCTTCTTTACTAGCTCCTGGCATGTTCTGAAATGCTTAAGTAGGACAGCAAAGAAAGCCAGATGGTGAATAAAATATAAGCCTTTTTGTTATAAAACTGATGGATGAACATAGCTTTAGCTCTTTGGCTGAGAGAGACAACAGTGAAAGAACAAGGGTCCTTTTTCACAGAGTTAATATCCAAAGAAGATATATTTAAAACACACATATAATGCTGTGTACACACACATATATGCACATACAAAGCCAAGACATTAAAAAGAACCAGGGAGGGTGGATCTGAAAAGAGTTGGGGAAGGTGAATATGATCAAAACATGTTGTACAAAACCCTCAAAGAGTTAATAAAAAATTAAACATAAAAAGAACCAGAGTATGTTTTTTTTTTCCTTCTGAGAGACAGGATCTTCATGTATAGCCCAGGCTGGTCTTAAGGCTTTTTATAATGTCTTTTTTTTCATTCTGCTGATATGAAGGAAATGCATTTCTTTATGAACATCCTGCATCAGCCTGCTGAGTGCTGGGATCTTGGGTATATACCATTGTGTATAAATAATACAAAAAATTTGAAGCCTCCAGTTGAACTCTAGGAACAAATTAATAATTATTTTTGTAGAGAAGTAGGAAATACTTAGAACCAACCAACATGGAAGAGTTTACTGATTATACTTATGAATGTGAATATGTGTCTGTATATATATATATATATATATATATATATATATATATATATATATATTACTACTTTTATTTTCTAACACCCATCACAATGGAAAATTTTTTGGATCATATTGCCTCTGTAATGAAGATGATAACTATATGTATTCCATTGTTGGAAAGATGACTCCTCTGTGTTAGGGTCTGGTGTGCCTTATCAGCTGGTCTTCCTATGGCAGCGTTCTTCAGACTTCTGGAAACCACACCATTCATTTGAAGGTTAAATTAAAGCATGGATTATTAATCTTTCTTCTGCTGACATCAGTGCACCAATGATACAGTCATTGCCAAAGATGATCTCATGTGTTTGAGGACAAAGGAAGAAGCATTCTGTAAATTCTACATGAGTCTTGGACCATTCTTTTTTTCTCCCATAGGAGCTGTCTGTCAAGGTGAAAGAGGGGCATTTTGATTCACTGCTACTGCATGTGTTTGAAAGTCACTTCTTCAGGAATAGCTGCTAACAAAATGAAACACTTATTAAATATTAAAGATGACTTAAATTCTATCTTAAAGCATCTCACAGTTTCAGCTTATTCAAATCAAACATCTTCAAATCTTGTTGAGATTTACCTTTGAGCAGAACTTTTCCCCCTAGGGGAAGCATTTGGATTCATTTCAATCTTTGTTCAAGAAATACAAATTGATGCTTGCATCAAGAATAAGCAGGAAACATAACTCTTTATAAGGTCTCTTTATATTCTTCTGTGTAAAGGAAATATGTTTCTCACTCACAAATGCATTGTATGTAAAACCTTAGGCTTTTCTGCAGCCTTTTGCTTGGTTTCATGTGTAAAAATCTTAATGCTGAATCTCTGAGGGATTCGTGACCTCAAAAAGTTAACATCACCACGCTAGAAAGTTCCATCCTTTCAAGATGTCTACTGTTTTTCTTATGTAGTATTCATTTCTCTTTTGGTAATTTCACCCCACCTTTTTTGGGCTATCTTTAGTATGTAGAATGAGAGGTCTAAGATCTGGCTGTAACCAGGTCAGTGGGTCCGCCACTCTCTGGATAATAAGGACCAGTGTTTGAGACAAGTTTATTATCTGAGTGGTCCGGGAAGACCCACTTCTGAGATTTGAGAGGGAGCACGATAAATGTGCTGTATGTGCTATTGTACTTGAAACCACAGTGACAGAAACTGGCAGTTGCTGTGGTAACCGTACATCAGCAGTTCTTAACCTGTGGGTCTCGACCCCTTTGGGGGTTGAATATCCCTTTCCCTGGTGTCACCTAAAGACCATCAGAAAACATAGATATTTACATTATAATTTATAATGGTAGAAAAATTACAGTTATGAAGTAGCAATGAAAATAGTTTTATGGCTGGGGGTCCCCACAACATGAGGAACTGCCTTAAAGGGTCAAAGCATTAGTAAGGTTGAGAACCACTGCCTTAATCACACAGAAGCAAAGCTGGGCAGTCAGTTCAGGGTATAATCTTTCTGGGATACTGTTTGAGCTTCTGGGTTTGATTATATCTGATTTAAATTATGTGAAACAGCTTTCCCCCCTTTTTTCCCTGAAAGCTACTTGAATTGGCTTTTTAGACACTTGAAAATAAGAATCAGGACCATTCTTTACAAGGCTCTTATTCTCACTAGTAAACCCAAAACTGCATTATAAGCAACAGTAAAGACAGAATGTTGTCTTAGTAACCAAAGCGTTAGCAGTTTGGGGGATTTTCAGATAAGTACATAGTGATGGTCTCTAGAAACACTAATAAAGGTTATACTTATTCTTCTTTAAACACACGTTGACCCCCACATTATCCAGTATCGTTCTGGTTAGAGAGACTCAGAGATCCTATAGTCAGTCGCCTGATAGAGTAGACGGCAGGTTGAACGTAGAACACTCATCCAGAGTGACTATGGCAGTAGTCATGACTGACCTAAAGGCAGTAGTTGGTGGTGACCAAATATGTCTGCCAGAGAAGAGGATGGAGGCAGGGAGTAGAAGATGGAAGGTGAATGTGAAGGAAAATGCTGATGATAAAGACACCAGGTCAATATGCACTGTTTTTATGTTGGAAATATTTCGTAGCCTTTAAGAACTGCATTTCAAATGTTTATATTTACAGAAGATTCTTCATGTATTTCCTATTAAGAAGAGCACAGTGTGTTACGGGAGTATCGTTACATTTTTAAAAACAAAACACACGTATAAATATTAATATGGCATTCTCAAAGATACATTTGAAAGCGCAGAAAGCAATTATCCACTGTGGGTGAGATGACAGTGATTTACCTTTTCTTTTGCTTGCCTGTGTCCTGATTTTTCTACAATGAATATGCATTATTTGAGTGAAAAACAGCAGCAGAAGGCAAACCCTGAAAACAAACAGTGTGAACACGTGGGCCAGGCATTGCTAAGTGTCAGAGACATGCAGGGTGGAGATCTGGAGATCTGGGAGTCAAGGAAAAACATTCTAATTCTCAGAAATAATAATAATAATAATAATAATAATAATAATAATAATAATAACTCAATATATGACAATGAATCCTATAAGGGAAGACGGGACCTGGGTGCTATCTTGGCAGCTCACCTGATGCCAGAAGACCATTCTTTGAACTTTCCTCTGGCAGTAATTTCCAGCTGAGTTCCATAGGCAGGCACTTCTCCAGTGGGGACATATTTTAACTTCGCCGAAATACAAGTGTCCATGAATGGATCAACATGCCAAGCTTCTAGAAACGTGTTGGTGGTGTCAGTCAATAAACACAGGTTGGTGTTTCCCCTTCAAAGACACGCTTTCGTTGCTTATTGCTGATGTAACAAATTACCACCCAGCTGATAGAGGTGTGCCAATTCATTATCATTGTTTGTGGTTCATATGTCTGAAATGTACCTTCCTGGGATAAAATCTGGGTGTCAGCAGAACTGTGTCCTTCCTGGAGACACCGGGGGACTGTCCATTGAGTTGTCTTATCTAGAGGCCACCCACCGCTCTGGCCTTACGGCTCCATTTCAAGTGTGAGTGGGTTGGAGTCGTCTCATGCTTCCATTTGTTACGTTATCTTTTCTGGTTCCCTCTTCCATTTACTTTTAAATTAAATTAAATTCATTTATTTAGTATGTGCCCCACCACATGTGGAGGACAGGGGACATTTTGTAGGAGCTGGTACCACATGGGTTCTGGGAATTGAATTCCGGTCGTCAGGCCTGGCTGAAAACACTTTTACCCACTGAACAGCTTGCTGCTACCCCTGTCACTCTTCTGCTTCTAAGGATGGTCAAGATTTCATAGGACTCATCTGAATAATTTGGGATAATTTCCCAGTTTAAGGTCACCTCATTGGCAACTTAGAACCTTGATTCTCCATAGCCCATATCCACAGAGTCTGGGGATCAGGGCATAGGCATACAGTAGCATTATTATGCTTCTCATGGTACTATCCACAGAGCTGCTAGAAAAAGCTGTCGGGCACTCACACTGGACCAGACCTCTAGATTGGTTAAAACCTCCCTGAGCCTACTCATCATTCCTTGAAGTGTCAAACGGTCACCACTGTAGGAATGACTCTTCTGGTAGTTTTATTCCTCCACTGTTACCGCTCAGTAGGGACCAGGGGAGTTCTGAACTGTTAGACATGTCTGCATTCCCCTTTCTTTCTATGCTCTGCTCCTGTTCCTCGGCCAATGCTGTCTCTCGTTCTCCTGGTTGGTATGTGGCTTATTTTCTTCCATATTTGTTGGTAACGTCTTCCTGTTTTTCCTGGCTGCCCCTCTCTCTCCTGAGTCTAAGTATTGGAGCTGTTAAGAAGAACTTGATCGTGACCTTCTTTTTTACCCTTTCTCCTTAAGTGATCTCATCCATTGCCATGATGACAACCACCACCTTGCTCATCAGTAGATTTCTATCTCCAGATATAAATTTATTCTATCTGATCATTTTTCAATTTTACATCTCCAGACATAATTTATTATAGCCCCCAACCCAGACCTGCCTCTAGGCTTGTATATACAGATGTCTGCCAGAGCCTTTTAATTAAGTGCCTTGATAGATTGTAGGCATTTAGATAAAGCCATGGTTAGGACAGATGTCCTTTTGATTATCCTCAACCCAAATGTCTGCAGTTCTACATTGGTTGAGTGTTTCTTAGTCTACGCAGCAGCAGGAAGAGGGAATATTCACTGGCTTTTAACTTTGTATGCCAGACCCTCCTCTACTCCACTCTTCATAATATACTCATGGAGCAGATACTGTCCTTGCTTCCATTTTATACAAGAAGAGATTGAGGTCCAGCAAGGGTAAGTGGACTGTCTAGGCAGTTAAGTGGTCCAGCCAGGACTTGAATCTTGGTAGTTTGACTCCAGTTACCCTTGTCTGCTAGGTTAAATAGCTAAACGGTCTCGGGCTTGCTTCCAGTGAACCCTCAGACCAGGCTGGCTAAGGAACTCCCTCCACATGCCTGTAGGCCTCCCCACTCACTCCCAGTTTGGTTGTGGACTTGTGACATTGAAATAGTGTTTTTCTCTTCTCTCCCTCTGGGGGAATGAGCATCCACTGAATCATTTCTGTTTTCTCAGCACCCTGTGCTGAGTCGAGAACACGGAGCGGTCCATCAGAAACCCTTTTTGGTTGGGTCTACTAGATGGCCCTGTTTTGCACAGCTGTCGCCATGGGCCCTCATGTCTCTGTAGCAGAGCATTCTCTTTGAACCTTCTCCTCCCGCCCTGGGTACCTCTTTGCCCTTTGAATCACTGTCAGGTCTAACATCAGATTTCCTTATTGCACCAACTACTAGCCACTTCCTCATCTGATAGCACCTGGGATTCTCTTCTGAGGAGCCTTCATTTGCCACGGGCAAGGGGGCTGCTCTCCCAGTTGCCTTCTGTCTAGCAGGAAGCCACTGTGTTTCTAACCTTTGCTCTGGAGGCAGTGTCAATATTTAGTTTGGCATCTGCCCTATCGGCACATTCTTTCTGCGGCTATGTGGAGTCCACTGGGAGCAGCGTGACCTCAGGCATGAGCAGCTGTTCCGAGGGCCGGAGGCTTTGGCCATTAGAGTAAGGGTCTCGAGAGGGTCAGAAGAACCTTTCTGCTTGGTCCCTTCTTTTTTTTTTTAACACGTCCTAACTCAAGTCAGCGCCTCTACGAGTTGCCATTAGTCATAGGAGGGGACCCAACAAAGGGTGGACAGGTACCAGGTGGGGTGTAAGTGTCAGAGTGGGTAAGAGGAAGGGCCTAGGAGCAGACAGATCGGGTTTCAAGCCTTAGCTTGAGTCAAACCCTAGAGTATTTGTGAGTCTCCAGTGAGCACTTGCATCTATCTGTGTTTTCTTTTTGACATTGAAGTGGGCCCAGTGTCCTTCTCAAATGGAACTATCTTGCACATATTTAACAGGTGATGCCGTGGCTTCAAAGGGCATACCATAGCACCATGTGCAAAATGAAAGACTTTATTTTTTTTCGTTTTTCTGGGTCAGGGTTTCTCCATGTAGTTTTGGTGCCTGTCCTCAATCTCGCTCTGTAGACCAGGCTCGCCTTGAACTCACAGAGATGTGCCTGCCTCTGCCTCCCGAGTGCTGGGATTAAAGGCGTGCACCACCATGGCCCCGAAAGACTTTATATGTTGACATTGGTAGACAGAAAGTGAATAGATTCACTCTGCTCCTTTAGGCAAGTGGGAAGAGAATGGCCCTTGTAAATTTTTCATTGTATAAAATGTCAATTAGAGTACCAAAAGAATCTTCCAACAGCTGGGGCCCAAATTATGGCGCTATGGTACCAAATCCATTCCCAGGAAGGATGCCAATAAAAGCTGACCACTCTCTCTGCCTTTCCTTCATTATTAAGTGGCGTGTGGCTTGAGGTATATTGATCTTAGTGATAAATTGTATTTATTTCTGCTTTTCTGGTTTATCACATAGAGCGGGCAACTATGCCAGAGACTCCAGGCATGTCTTTGTCAAATGTCTTGCTTTCCGACCTCAGCACTGGACTACAATTCCTGCCTGTATTTTGAACAAATGTCTTATGAGCTGTTTGTTGTGCATTTGTATCTTCAGAGACAACCCAGTAAAATCTGGAGGAATCCTTATTTTTATCCTGGGCTATTTATTAGCTTTGTGTTATGAAATCTCTACCCCCTAAAGGTTTTACAACTTCCTGGGCTCCACCCTAAAGGCCAAGTCTTTAACATACAGGCCTCCTTGGGAACATTATTTCTCCAAGCCGTAGAAGTCTTCAAAAATCTTAATAAAGTTATTGGGACACAGTACAGCTAATGCCTGTGCCAGACAAGTGGAAATAAATTCCAGCTTGTGTTTGAATGTCAAAACTTAATTATCTAGTATTTGATATATTTTTAAAAGTGCTTAAAAATCAATCTGTCACTTCTTTGTAAAGACTCAAAATCAACACACTATTAATTTGACCTTCCTTCAAAAACATGTTGGCAAAAATGATTAGACTGCATTCTTCATTAAGGCCACAATTAAAATGTTTTTGTGATGTCTGTCAGTCTTTTTTTTTTTCATAAGTGAATATTTTCTCTTCACAGTTAAATATCTCTTCAAGAAAAGTTAACACAGAGTGCCCTGGTGTTCACTGAGGATCTTATGTGGGAGAAATGGATGTGAGGCCATTGGAATTAGTTTTGACATACACACTGAAGTGGTGAGAGAGGCTTGTATAGCATATAGTTTCCATAAATGACCTTGGTTATGCCTAACACTGTGCCAGGCAATATGGTGAGATACTATGAAAGCCCCATTTGGTGAAGGCTATTTATTAGGATAATTAACCCCAAACACCACAGGCTCCTCATGGCTTGTGGATCTTTGAGACCTTCAGACAATGACTCCTGTGTGTCGTCATGTATGGAACTTTTAACTATGACATGTAGTGCTTAGGGCAGACTTCCAGATAAAGCTGTAAAGCCACAAAGGTTGGAGATTTCATTGCAGTTGAGAGTGTACGTGTTAGGAACAGCGGAAGCAGCCATTTAGCGTGTAAGCACACACCCAGTGTGTTACTCATTCAGAACTGGGGTGTAGCCCCTGTCCAGATTTCAATCAAGTACCTGAACTAAGTCTTGGTGCTCAACTCTGAAAACATCACGTACAACCCGCACAGGCAATGTAGTGAGCGCTATTGTCAGTATTCTGCAGCAAGACATGCGTGTCTCTTACACCACCATGCTTTCCTTTCTACATAGGGAAACTTGCTGCTTAGGAGAGGACTTGGTAGAAAGATTCTTCAGTTACTTATTTTGTAAAATAGTGGTGGCAATAAGTAGCTACTAAGAGTGTTGTATGGATTTAATAAATTCACTGCTCTGAGGGTTAAGTCAAATGACAAATGATAGGTACCCCAAGACAACTATACTTTAAACTGCTTCGAAGCTTATCTCTCAGCTAAGCCAAGTCCACAGATAGTTTAACCTTAGGGCTTAATGTTGGCTTTGTGTTTGTCTGTGCAGGTGCCCATTTGGGTATGAGTGTGCACACTCATGGAGGCCAGGGGTCAGCCTCAGATGTTGGCTCTCAGGAGCTGTTCACATTTTTGGAAGCAGTCTTGGAACTCACTGAGTAGGCTAGACTGGTCGGCCAGTGAGTCCCAGGCATCATTCTATACCCACCTCCCCAGTACAGGGATTACAAGTGCGTGCCAACACGAATGACTTTTTTTTTTTTTTTTTTTTTTAACACGGGTTCTGGGGCTTGAACTTGGGTCCTTGCGCTTACACTGTACTGATGGAGTCATCTCCCCAGTCTCTTGCTGTGGGTTTCTGTCCATCTCTAAGCTGCCCATCAAATGTGTACTTTCATTGCATCGAGTCCCCTAGGTAAATGATCTTATCCGGCTGGAGGTGCCGAGACGCCTTCTTTATTCTGGTCCAGCCATAAGCCTAGTTACAAGTCGGTGGTTCTATTGCTAAGAAGGAGAGAACACATAGCAGGCAGCTGCTAGTATTCTCTGGCACAGCAGTCTAGGAGTGCTTGGTGTCCGACACTTTCAGTTACCTTCTTATAGGTCTCACTTCCCTTTTCTTTCATTTCTCAGCTGTTTATACCTGGGGTGGGTCCCCCATATGTGGGTTAGAGGGTGTTAAGTCTTGAAAACAGAGCTTTAGGGCAGTAGGAGAGGAATGCCTGTGGCCAGTTTTTGTTAATTTGTGATTGTGGAAGAAAATCTTGGCACGGATTAGCACCACATCGTGTGTTGTACAAAGAGTGCTCAATGTGGACACAAACTGCTGTATTAGCATTCAGATTTAAGTAGCTAATTATATTCTCAGCATTTAAAAATGTGGAAAACAAACACTTTCCAAGATTACTTCAGGAACTAGTTAGCACTGTTTATGCCCATTATAATTAATGTACAAAAAAAAAAAAAAAAAAGGGAAGAGCTTTTCCAGCGCTTTGAGAGTTGCATAATTGCGGTGCTCCTGTGCGCACACTGAGTGTTCTCTGGGGAAATCTCATGGTCAGCCTTCATTTGGACCATTCTTCATGCTCTTGCTTGGGTTTCTACCAGCATCTTTTGATGCGATGATTATATGCATCTCACTTTTCACCTGAAATGAGTCATAATCTCCCTACTTGAAGATAAAGTCTTAGAAGAATTGTCTGTTTGGGGCCTGTACACAACTGATATCCCCCCCTCCCCCTCAGGGAAAAGATGTGGACTTCACAAGAATAGAAAAAGACAAGAACATTTAAAAATTCTAGGACCGAGGTTATGGTCAAGATGGCATAAGACCATGTCTACTCCATGTGGGTAGGGGTCATTTCTGCGTCAGTCCTGGCTGTATCTCTAGAATATGCTTGGTACGTGATAAGCTAGTCATAAAATATATGTTCTAAATAAGTAAGTGCTTAAATTAATTGTCAGGAATGGTGGGTGACATGCCCTAGCAGCCCATGCATAAAAGACAGGTTTTAATGGACTGAGGACTATACAGGAGTTAAGTTGCGGCTTCCTAGTGATTGAGACATTAGGTACTAGAAGGAATTTGCTTTCTTTGTAGCTAAAAAGAAGTCTGACCAAATGAATGCTCAAAATGAAAGGGAAGTATGTCCTATGTGTGGTTGAGTCTCACAGGAAACACAGTATTTAGTTCTCAGTGCCCGCTCTGTGAAGGGCATAGACAAATTGCCACTGACGTACTATTCTCCTGTTAGTTTGTTTTTAAGACAAGGTCTCTCATAGCCCAGCTGGACTCAACCTTGCTGTGTAGCAGAGAAAGACCTTGAACTGCTGATCCTCTTGTCTCCATTGACCGAGAGCTGGTGTTATAGGCATGAACCACCACACTTGGGATCGCGTGATGCTGGGGACCAGACCGCAGGCATGCGAGGCAAGGGCTCTGCCACCTGAGCTGCATCTCAAGACTTCGTTGCATAATTAATTTACTTATGAAATCTCAGATGGGAGTAGACTTCAGAGGCCATTTGTTCTGGGTTCTCTCTGGGTCCCTGTACTGTTTCCGCAACACCCCTGATAATGAGTGTTTAGTCTCTGTACATCCCTGGTAAGCAGACAGATCTCAATTAATGTTGAAGCATACTATTTCATTTTCTAGAAAAGTCTGTTTCTATGCTTTGAGAAAAGAAACATATGACCAGGAGAATAAAGGAATGTAAAAGTCAGGCTTAATGAAGATCACCTGAAGGCCAGCAGCTTCAACTCTGAAGAGTGAGATTGTGCAAGAGGAATTATTTTGGGGTCCTGGTTGCATGTGGATTGCACCAAGGTTCTGGTTAGTGTCACTTAGGAAGAGGAAATTCTCGTCTTAGAGACAGGGAGCCTCAGAGGCCTTTTTAGATGGCTGTTAAGAGAGTCTCTACAAGGCTCTGTGCATGGGAGAAGGTTCGAAGCTTTCGTCTGTTTCAGAGGGCGTCCTTGGTCCTGGAACTAGGAGCCACTGTTGCGGGGTCTCCTGTGACTGAGCTTGCTTGCGTTGCTTTCTGTCTGTTAGTCTGTCTTTCTGTGTCTCTTGTGTACAGAATTAAAACACTGTCTTTCTTTTGTACTTATGGAAAATAGACTAATTAGATACTCTAAGAATTGCTCAGCTGTAATTATGTGATTCCTCTCGTGCAAAGAGGAGAATTTACAATCTGTTCCAGCCGAGAAGCCGTGATGTTTCATCTCACAGACTTCACATTTTCGGGTTTCAGGGAGTCAGCTCCCAGGTATTGCTTCTGCCTTCACATCTCACCCATGCAAAAGTAGTGCTTTTTATCTTCTGTGATCCTCTTGGTTCTAAATTCTGGGAGTCACGGCTTTGCCTCTGCCCAAAGCACTATGGAGCTATCCAGAGAAGCTGCGGTGAGTCAATGCATGAGGAACCATGACTTTTCATCCCAGCTTCTGATGCTCACAGGAGACTAGGCATTTTGCTTTCATCAGAATCCCACCTTGTCATCCTGTATTTGCTTTTCAGTGTAGGGACTATAGGCACAAATAAGAGCAAGTCCCTTTTAGGATTAATGGAAATATTTATGGTCAGAGTCTGAGTTTAACCAGTACAGCAACTTTTATATCTGTTCCTCAAAGGGAATACCACTTGCAGTTTGAGAGACTAACAACTTGTAGCAAAATCTCCAGGAAGATGATTTGCCCATAAGAAAGAACTAATAACTCCACTGAACAGGTGGTTATAATTTTTTAAAAAAATGCTTATTAAATTCCTAAGGCAGATGGTTCTCACCGCAGTGGTGGTGAGTCAAACAAGCTTCTCCTCCTCCTCCTCCTCAGCAAACATTGCTGTGGTGAGTCTCACTCAAGTAAGCAGCCAGCTTCCCTCTCTTCCTGCCAGGTGAGAATCATAGCCATCCATAGCTGGAGAACTTAGTGTTAACTCCAAAGAGGGTCCCAACGCATTGTAATGAGGAGGCAGAGGAAACCAGAGTAACCCACTCTCAGGAGTCGGGGGTGACTATGGGGTTGCCTTTTCAGGAAATAGTGGGTAACCCCGAAGCCATTGTGAGTCAGCTTTCAAGGAAACATTGTGTCTGACTCAAACTCTTTGCACTTGTGAAGGCTCCATAGAACCCGGTGAGTTGGACCTTCTTCTAGACCATTCTTGTGCTGACTTTGGAAGGTGGTTGCTGGAAATGTGCAAGAACTTCAATAGATATTAATTTGATATTTAACCTAGCAGGACTTGGCTTTCTTTTGAGTTAAGGTATGATTCTTATTGCTGGAAATTGAAATGCTTTATGGATCTGTGCCACAGGCGATCGCTTGACCACTACAGGAAATCGAGGAGGTTAAAAATTAGAGTGGGACAGAGGCTGGAGGTGGGTCTAGATGACTGAATAAGTGAATAACTGAATGAGCACTGGCCAGATTTGCTCTTTCCATCACAGATTTGAATAGACACCAAGGGACTCCCAGGGATGGACACCCAGGGACTCCCAGGGAAGAGGGTGCTGGAAAGTCCTTCACTGAGTAGCAATTGTAGGAAGTGAGGTGATGACCCAGGTTTTGCTTTCCTGTGTGTGCGTAAATTTGTGTTCTAGCTTTGACTTTGACGTAGGGCTTTGAGCCTAGTGTGGACTCCCACAAGTCTAGGTATCTGGCCAGGAGACCATGTATAGGAGGATTAGCAGTGTATAGCCAGTGAAAAATCCATGGCAACAGGGCCTGGCTTTGTGCACAGCTGATTCTTTTATGTCTAGTTGCAAAGCTCAGCCACTGGGGGCTTGGCAGAACAGGTGGTAGGTACTGTTTCATTTGGATGTTATTTGCAAGGTGTCCTGGCTATGAGATGGACTCTTGTCTGTGGAGATTGGCTTCTCCTCTGTTCAGAGGCACATTAGAGGTGTCTGGTTAGTTTTTAAAAAAATAATTTCGATTAAAATGGAAGCCCCACTTCCTTCTGCGCTAGAGCATGGCCTACAGCTGGTTGTCAGGGTCATGATAATGAGGCTAAGTATATAAATGGGGACAGAAGCACTTTGCAAAGCACTGTTTCTAGCAGGCAGAGAGGAGATTTAGTAGACAGAAGCCTGACACTTCCTGTGTGCATAGTCATTAGTGACAACCTGTGAGCTTGGGGAAAACATGTTTTGTACTGTGGAACAAGAATATTGCTAAATGCCTGCCCCCGCAAAATCCTCAAACTAAACATATCTGATAGGTCACCTCTTCAGCCTTGGCTACAATTTGCCTTTTTTCTTTTTCTTTTTCCTTTTTAATTTACTCTGCAGCCCCGTGGAAGAACAGTCCAGGGGCTACAGGATCGTCTGGCTTTTATTCATAGAATTGGTTATAGCTGCACTCTGTAAACAACTTCAAACAGGCCCTGAGAAGCTGGCTGGTCGAGCCTGTTCACTAACTCTTCAGGTTTGGTAGATAAAGAAAACATGGGTGGAATTGCTTGAGGATTGAATCATGGGTTATGAAATAAAGAAAATTCTTGGTGTTTAAACTTTCATACAGAGAAGTGGATGGAAACAGATACAGTGTTCATGCTGAGTGGAGAGAAAATGTATAGTGATCAGGTGAGGAGGAATGGTTTGACAGGTCCAGGAATATAGGAATATAAAATTATAAGCTTAAGAGATGAAAATTGACAGTCATCAGCTCTAAAGGTTAACTGCTAACCATGGCTGCCTGCTTTACAGCCAGCCCCTCTGTCAACAGCCAGGGGTTAACTTTTAACCCCCTTATAGCCAACAACTGCCTGGACCAAAGCTAACTCTTAGTAGTTGTGTTTACGGACTTCTAGCATGCACCCTGTGCTTGATACTATAAAAGGGGGCCAGTACCCACCTCCACTGCCATAGCTGACAAGCTAGCTGACAAGCTTTTGTGCCCAATGATGTTTTTTTTTTAATTTTTTAATTTTTTTATTTTTCTGGAATAAAGTTTGCTTCTGATTTAATAGACTTCGGTGGTCTGTCCCCTATTATTGCGAGATCCCAGACCCAGCAGGTTCAGAAAATGTTGTGGAAGATTCAGTTGGGATTTGAGTTAGCCAGGGTGAATCTGAGGGACCCATTGGAGAAGTGACCCCTGGGAAGCCACTGATCCCCTCTTACCCGCTCTGTCCTACTTGAGTTCATCAGATACATATAATAACCACTGCGGCACTCCTTCTGGATTTTAGCTGGTTCAGGGAGGGTGTTGCTGCTGCAGTGGTCGGGCAAAGACAAACCATCCGTTAGTACTTCTGCCTCTGCTCTCAGACTGCTGCAGAGAGCCGGTTTGAAATATCTCAGGTGGTGTTACTACTGAATATGTGTTAGAAGAACTTGGGTTTGTGTGACCAGATGAGCTTGACTGCTTTTCTCTGTGTCTGTTTCTAAAAAGATAGTATCTTAGCAAGGGTATTCCAGAATTAGCTATGAGTGATTGGAAACTTGTAGTGGTTTAAATAGGCTTTCCAGCGTTAGACAACTTACAACGTTTTTATTGGAGAACTAGTTAAGACTGTTGCAAGCACACTGTAGTCTTTGTATACCATCACTGTCTACCAGGTTGATGTATATACGGGCAGCTGTATGTTGTGGTTATCTTACACATAAACTTTAGAATTTACAGAAACATGAGGCACATTTCCCTATGGCTTTAATACACCTTGACACTACTCCTTTGTCCCATGTCGTGTTCTCATGTTATCCCATGTTTCTAAACCTGAGTAAAAATGATCATGTCCATTAAGACAGGCTTTCCCGTCTTTCCATGTGATGCATAGTAGGGAGCTCGTTCTTCTGCCTTGCTGGGCCCATGAGCTTTCTGCTGCCGTCACCCACTTATTTGTCTTCAGTGTAGACCACCCTCCATATCACTTGCTCTCAAAGCTAAATGCTACAGCACGAGAGTGCTCTGATGGCACGGGCACACCCCGTGCTCTCTTTCTCCCCAAACTGCTCCCTTACATGTATTTCTTGCTTCCATGAGTGGTAATAGCTGGTATGTGGCGCCTAGACTCCAATTCACCGACTTGCTGCAAAGTCCCAGAGCTTTCAATCTTAGTCTCTGATGGAACCACCACCTTCATCCCATTGCTTGAGTATAACCTCTACCCCTACTCTACTCCATCCCCCACTCCATCCCTACTCCATCCCCAGGACCTGTGTCTCCGTTATGTTGCACAATAACTGGGAATAATATATATATATTATATATATTGGTGGAATTGAGATTGCTAACAGCCGATCTTGAAACAGAAGAATGTCCTGAGCTCTTGAGGTGAGATCAGATCACAAGAGTGTAGCGGAAGAGGAGAGTAGACACAGATATCAGAGTGGTGCTATGGCAGATCCATTCCACCTGTTGTACTTTGGAGTCAAGGAATCTAAGCTCCTTGTAGAGGCAGAAAAATGTAAGTGAATTGCTTCTCTTCGTGTTTCCAGAATGGAAGGTACTGCTTCTGAGACCCAATCTTAGCTGAATGAGGTTAAGTGGACTCATGACCAAGTGAGATAATCGATTTGTCTTCTTCTAAGCCTCTGTTTGTGATACTCTTTTCCGGCAGTCATAGAAAATGAACATGGTGGTCATCCCACCTCCCAACTGTCTCCATCCAGCTGCGCTTCTCATAGGATTTGCTTGTTTTTAAGAACCTCCACTGTCTTCAATGCCTCTCCATTGTTTTTTTTTTTTTTAAAGATTTATTTATTTAGTATACAGCATGTATGACTGCAGGCCAGAAGAGGGCACCAGATCTCATTATAGATGGTTGTGAGCCACCATGTGGTTGCTGGGAATTGAACTCAGGACCTCTGGAAGAGCAGTCAGTGCTCTTAACCTCTGAGCCATCTCTCCAGCCCCAACTCCTCTCCATTGTTTTGTCTCCTCAGTAGTCCAGGTTTTGTTTAAAGGAAGTAATGGATATATGTTGAATGGGTAAATGAAAATCACCCCCTTTTCAGGAGCCTATTCTAACCTAGCTGTGAGCTCTTTGCCATATTTTTTTATTAAGATAGATTAAAAGTCAATTGGGTACTTTAATCACTTTTTGTTGAATCCATTTGTCCCTTGGCAATTTCACACATGTACACAGTGCTTTCTGTTTGCTCTTACCCCATCTTCTCTTTCTTCTGCGGCCTTTATCCTCACCTTCCTACTGGTCCACTTCCCACACTCACATCTTTTGTTTTGTTTTATGACTCCGATTTAATCAAGACTGTGTGGCCATGGGTTTGGAACTATTCGCTGGAGCCTTGTAGGCTCATTGTATATGACCACATGACAACCACTTCCCTAGAATCCATCAGTTTCCAGAAGTTCACCAGGGAGGAAGAAGGCCCCACAAGCCCTTCTGTGATTGGTGATTAGTTGTTTACAGGCCCAATCTTGTGCAACAGAAGCTACTGGAAGATTATGTTTGCAATGACATTGTTATGCTCCAAAGATAGCCTTTCCTAGCTCTCTTTTCTCCTCTGGCTTTAACGTCATTTCTGCTCTTTCTTTTGCAGTGTTTCTGAGACTTAGATAGGGCTCTCTGCCTTCATTATGGTTCGCTGACAAGAGAAAGCATCTCTGATTAAGGGTAAAAGTAGCATTTGTCTATGGGTTTAAACAGAAATACTTAGCCTACAGTTTGGTGTCATGTCACCTTTGCTACATCATAGTATGGAGGCATCCCTAGAGCTATGACCGTCCCAGGCATGGATTTTTGACAGGGCTTATGGTATCATCCATTTAATTTGTTATACTTTAAAAAATTACGTAATAAACATTTTATTGTAAGCGACAAATCCACAATGATGCCATTCAGAGGCCATCTTTGCTATTTCTATTTTAAGAAGAATCTACTTAATGCCTTAAAACCCACTCTTCATTTGGTACAATGCAGACATTTTTAACTTCCCATTTCATGGCTATATGGAGTTCTGCATACAACTGGGCTTTATTTAGTTTATGTCTTGTGCGATTGAACTTCTGGGTTGTTTCAAACTTCCCTCTATTGGGAGCAGCATTGTCATGAATGTTTTTGCGATTTCTTTGTGTGTGTCTGTGATGAGATCCTTAGAATTCCTTCTTTATATGCAATGGCTGGGTCAAGGACTCTGGGAGGTTTGTGGTACTTGATAAATACTTCTCAGCTGGAGAGGTGACAGGTGAATATGATAAAAATACATTGTATGAAATTCTCAATTAATAAAAGTGTTATTAAAAACTATCCTCAAACTGCCTTCCAGGAAGATTGTGCCAAACTGCCATCCTACTAAAAGTGCCCTTTTATGAAGGCAATCTTCCCACTCTTGGTATCTTTGTAATGAGAAAGCTAAAGAGCATGACATCAAAGACAACCAGAGGATAACATTTATATTGGACATGACCATTGCCATAAGCAGCTAACCTCAGACTGGCCTCTGTGGCCAGCAACCAGCCCACCCAGCTCCTGTGTAACTAAGGCATCCCCACTTCCATCCATCCAGAAGATTGAGATCATTGCTCCTTGGAAAACTCTTGACAGTTAGCCTCTCACTTCTGACTACACCAAACACCAGAAGATAAGAATCATGGCCCTCCAGTTTTTATAGGCAGCTGGTTTCTGGCAGGAATCTGTATGTAAAAGAGATGTTTTGAGCTAACAAATACACCCTACTCCCTTTCCTGCTTTGCCACTCTGAACTCCAGACCTTAGCTGCTCATGAGGAGATAGGTACTGTATGCTATACAGTTGGGTGTGAGTCCCCTAAATGCCTGCTGAGTGGACCAGGCTGACGTTTTGTCTATTCAATAGCAAACCAAAAATCAGCTGTCTAGATGTCCAGGTCCTAGGATGGGTTGTGGTTAGCCTCACCTGTGGCTGGTTTTGGTCACATTCATTAGCTATAAACAGAAGCATTAATAAGATGTCATGTTTATTAGCTGAGGTGTGCTCCTCATTCATGTCCTCTCTAGCGCAATGGTTTTTTTTTTTTTTTGTTGTGTGTTTTTTTTTTAATTCCCTGAGTTTAAGGAAGCCAGGCTAGTTGCCATGGCAACACAGAAGCTTTCAGCCTCTTGTTTGTTTGTTATATTCCTTTGTCACTTGGAGTGGTCTTTGGAGGCTCTTGAAAGAAGGATGTGCGGCTCACAGTTTGACAGTTAAATCACTAGCTGCCTGTCAGAGAGCAGAGCCGGGAGGAGGAGGAGGAGGCCAGCCACAAAGCGCCCCCCACCCACCTGTCTGCTTTCACAAAGACTGACTTATGGAAGATGGCACAAGAACGTACAGTTTTTACCCAGTATCTCTCTCAACTCACAAAAGAAAACCAACAAAGGCTGGAACCATAAAACCCGACTTTAGTCCTGTTTTCCAACTTCCACTCTGTCTTCCTTCCCAGATGGAGGGCTGTAAGCTGCAGCGAAGTGAACTTCTCTAGACAGTTCGAGGCGTGAGAGCTTTTAGTCAGCCCACACACTCTGAAACAGAAGTGAGGCTGGAGAAAGGATGTAAAGATGTCTTGGAGGATGTCTGGTGCTTCCTCCGGCCTTTAGCTCTGTGGAGTGTACCTGTAATGTGTGGTCCTCCATCTGAAGAAACCAGCCATGTTAAGGACCCTCAGTGTTCCTCAGAGGTCAGGGCCTTGTTGCCTCTGGTAGGATGGCTCAGCAAAAGTAGTCAGAGTCCAGTTGTAAGACACATTGGAGGGGTGCCTGGATGGGTAAATGTTTGAACAATTGAAAAAGAAACTTATTTAGGAAGAAAAAACTCTATGCCTATAGCAAGAAAAAAAATAGGAAATTTAAAAACAACCATATTTTACTTCTCCAACTCCAAATTTACATTTTGTCTGAATTTTGTGTGTATACGTATGTATACACACACACACACAGTTTTTATTTGTCCAAGTAAGATACTTTGATGTCTATAACTTTAATAATTATTTAAAAAAATGATCCTGTCTTTAAAAATGCTTTTATTCATTCTTTGAGAATTTGGTATGGTGTGTCTTGAACTTATTCAACTACCTTTTAACCCCTCCCACATTCAACCCCATTCCCTATCCACCCAACTTGGCATCCTCTTTTATTCTTAAAGCCATTGAGTCCAATTTTTATAGCCTATCTACTTTTGGGTGTGTGGCCATCCACTGGGGCTTGGTGAATATACTAGGGACCACATCCTTAAAGAAGACTGACTCTCTTTCTCCCATCAATTATCAGTTGCCAATAAATCCTCAGCTAAAGGTGGGACTTCCTGCCCTTCTCCCTCTCTATCCTTGGGTTTGGTCTGAGTTTGTCTGAGCTTGTGTAGGTCTTGTGCCTGCTATCATAATTGCTGTGAGTTTGTATGTGCATCATCTACATTATCTGTGTCTGGGAATGCTTTCATTTCAGTCATCCACTGTCTCTAGCTCTGACCATTTTTCCATCCTCTTGTCTTCAGTAATCCCTGAGCCTTGAGAGGAGGGGCTATGATACAGACATCCCATTTAGGGCTGAGCATCCATACCACAGTCTCTTATTCTCTATACTTGACCAGCTATGGGCCTTTGTATTATTTCCCATCTATTATAAAGGACATGTCTTTGATGAGAGTTAAAAGATGCACTAGTCTAGTGGTAAGTATAGGGTTTAATGACAAGCCACCATTAGGGGTCAGTTTAATAGTATATCTTTTTAACAGAATAATATAGTTGGTCCTCCTTTAGGGCCTGTGACTTATCTAGCCATAGGTTCTCAAGCCCTGATGACTGTGCCAGGTATGGGTTCTTGTAGAGTGGGCCTTAAATCCAATCAGAATGTGTTTGGTTACTCCTGATTTGTGCCTTAAGTGTACCGGTAGTGTGCAGTTTGCCAGACTGGTTGTTATCGTGTCTCTTAGGGTTCACAGCTGAGACCGATAATTACTTTTCCTCTCTGATCGTGTACATAACTTCTGCCAGGACTATGAAAGCTAGCCAGGAAGGAGGAGCTTCCAGGTCAGAAGCAGCTTTCTTCCCATATTCTATGGCTCGAGGATGTGGTGTCATCATCAATAGAGTATTTATTACCATCATGTTCTGGAGGGTAGCCAAGAGCTCTGGCAATAGCTTGTCATGTTTGGGAGTATTTGGGACCCACTGGCCGACAACTCTAAAAGAGGTAATGCATTCCTGGCTCTGGGCTTTTTATTTGTTAGTCTGTAGTTTCTAGCAGGACCATTGTCACCTGTTATTGGGGTTTTGCCCATTGATAGAGCAACTCTACTTAAGCTCTTTGTATGTGTGTATATTTTAGGAAGCTTCTATAGTAGTAGGTTTCCGTACGTTTTCCCAGAAGTGCCTTGGTTGTAGTTATTCTTCATACTGCCTCTTCTGCTCTGTCCTTCCAGCTCAACTCCATGTAAATTTCCTGTTTCACAATTTCCCTTCCCCCACCTGTACTGCCATGTTCTATCTCCTCTTTTTAAAAGCTCTCCATAGCTCCTTACTAGTTTCTGGACCTCTATGGGTACTCCATATGAAACACAAGCATACATATCTAAAGATTCAAAGCCTCTTTCTCCATCTATGAGAGAAAATATGTGATCTTTGTCTTAATGAGTCTGAGTTACCTCACTCAGAATGATTGCTTCTAGTTTTATGCATTTACTTGAGAATTTCATAATTTTATTTTTCTTAATAGATGAATAATATTTCATTGTGTAGATGTAACACATTTTCATTACCCCTTTATCAGTAACATCTGGGCTGTTTCCATGTCCTGTCTATCGTGGGAAGAGCAGCAATGTTCATGGATGAGCAGGTGTAGCTATAATTGGATATAGACTCCTTTGGGTGTATGCTCAAGAGTGGTACAGCTGGATCATGAGGTAGATCTATTTCCGGCTTTAGAGGAACTTTCACACTGATTTCCATAAGACTGTATCAGTTTTCACACTCACCAGCTGTAGAAAGTATTCCCCTTTCCTCACACCCTTGTCAACATGAGCTTGGCCATTCTGCCTGGAATAAGATGAAATCTCAGAGTAGTTTTGATTTGCATCATCCTATCTTTTACACACATCAAAATACTATAATTTAATTCAATCTTCCTTCATGTTAACTTTTAGATTGTTTCTAGTTTTCTGTTCTTTGGAGGAGTCTACACTCAGCGTTAAGTACCCAGCAAATCAACCAGTACCCATTAAATGTTGGTCATTTACAGTCTCCATTTTTCTTTTAAGTTGGTACACAAACCTGAGAAAAACCTACATAAGAGTATATGTTGAATGTTTTATGTGTGTGTAACTCCTAACACTGGCTCCTACATCAAGACATTATGCAAAGGAAACTTCAGGGAGAAAAATGATTGGGGAGGCACTCATAGGCAAACCCCACTGTAAGATGCATTTCTCTGTATTAATACCGAGTGTGGAGGAGATGATTGCATGTTTTACAGCCTGGAGCATTCCCTAGGACGATGCTAAGGTGCCCGGTCTGGGACAGGGCCAGCTCTCTTCTGGTCCTGCTCCCAACAAGCTTGTGGGACCAGGGTAAACTCTTAAGTTTTCTTACCTGTAAATTTGTAAGATGATAATTTTTTTTATCTCTGGGATTCTCCTCAGATTTAAATTTTATTTATTTTAATCTCATGATATGTGTTGAGTACATTTGCAGTAACTTATGAGGAAAGAGTGGACTTTAAAAATATTCCCTGACGTTTTAAGTGTTGTGGCCTGGGCAACTTGTTGTATTTTATTGTGGAGAATTTAGTACAGTTTACTGAAAGACTAAGTGTGTGTGTGTGTGTGTGTGTGTGTGTGTGTGTGTGTGTGTGTGGTGGGGCATGTATATGCACTGGGGTACAGATACACATGCCTACATGTTACGGCCAAAGGAGGACAACGGGTATTCTGTAGCTAGAGTTTTCCTGCCTGGCCCACAGTCAGGACAAATCTCTCTCACCTGCCAGTCCCACAGCCGCTCAGACCTGACCAAGTAAACACAGAGACTTATATTGCTTACAAACTGTATGGCCGTGGCAGGCTTCTTGCTAACTGTTCTTATATCTTAAATTAATCCATTTCTATAAATCTGTACCTTGCCACGTGGCTCGTGGCTTACCGGCATCTTCACATGCTGTTTGTCATCGTGGCGGCTGGCAGTGTCTCTTTCTGCCTTCCTGTTCTTTCTTTTCTCCTCTCTGTTAGTCCCGCCTATACTTCCTGCCTAGCCACTGGCCAATCAGTATTTTATGTATTGACCAATCAGAGCAATTTGACATACAGAACATCCCACAGCAGTATTCTGCTCTGCCACTGTCTGCCTTACCCTCCTGAGACAGCTTTCACTGAACCTGGAGCTGGGAGAGCAACCAGCAAAGCCCCAGCCATCGTTTTGTGACCTCCCTTCCCCTCACTGCTAGGATTACAGGCATGTGTGTGACCATGCTCAACTTTTTACATGGGTTCTGGGATTTGAACTCCGGTACTCACGCAGCATATGCAGCAAGTGTCCTCACCCATCATCTCCCCAGCCCATTGCAAGAGTAATCTTGTCTGCTCATTCTTCACTTTTCTATTTAAAATTTATTTCTAGTGCCTACATGAAAAAAAATATACAGTATGGCATTTTGATATCTGTAGACACAGCAACATTACCAAGGGCATGCCATTAAACACATTTATCACCTTCCATATTACCTCTTTGTCTATACTTTTTTCCTTCTTGGTCTTACTGGGCATGGGAAGCCACTCTGCTTTGAGTGAAGACAGTTTTGATGGCACTGTCAATCATAATGCCACTCCAGCCCACAGGTCAGCATGCTGCTTCTGACCCTTCAGTAAAGAACTTAAGGCCCAGAGAATAAAAGCTTCTACCAGTTCCTCCCTCTCCTATCCAGATGCCCAAATGACCTGGATTCCAGCCCCCTTTCAATCTTATTTCCATTTCTTTCTAGTCTTTAGAGTTTACATGAAAACAATCACATTCTAGTTTCATTTAAAAAATTTCTCTCACTATTATTATTTATTCTTTCCTCTTCAGTCTTACATCTTTTTAATTGAGCACAGTTTTTTCATACAGTACATTCTGCTTACAACTTCTCTTTCCCCAGCCCCTCCCAGATCCTCCCCACCAACCCCAAACCCCCTCCCTTTCTTGCTCTTTCTCATTAGAAAACAAACAGATGTCTAAATTAACATGAATAGGACAAAACAAACAAATGAATGGAAAAAAAGGAGCCAAAGAAGAAGCACAAGAAAGACATATAGATGCAGAGACACACACATTTGCATTCATAGAAATTCCATAATGGAAGAAAACCAGAAACTATACTATATAAGCAAAAGACTTGTAAGGTAAGGGCAAGGTCGGGGTTGGGGGGAGCCTAGACAAAGCATTAGAAGGCAAAAAACAAAACAAAAAATCAAAACAAATAAACAACCCATATAAAACAATCCTTCAAAAATACCATAGAGTTTGTTTTGCACTGGGCATCTACAGCTGGTCATAGGGCCTGCTCTTAAGTATGGTTTGCTGGTCTCTCTCTTTCTCTCTCTCTTTTAAGTCAGAGTCTGATTTTGCTGTCTGTAATAGAAAAATTTAACCATTCATTACTGGTACCAACCTAGTCTTGGCTCTCCAGTTGGCCAAGATTTTGTGCTCAGGGGTAAGGTGCTCTATTTCTGTGTCCAGATCTGTTTCATTCAGAGAGGGAGGTAGTACCTGTCTAGAGACGGTGTTGGGGATGATACTGACCATGCACAGAGCTGGCTCATGGTTCTTTCCTTCAACTCCAAGTTTCATTGGGATGGTGCTTCCCTGTGAACTTGACAATCATCTGGGCGTTTCAACTGTGGACTCTACATCGCTGAACTTAGAAAGATGTTTCTAGTAACCATTGTACTTAGCTTGTTCTCAATCTTGCTTTACACCGTGGTAAGCATATAGCAGATTCTTCTTCATTTTTGTTTCTATTTAATTTTAGTTTTTTGAGACAGAGTTTCATGTAGCTCAGGCTGGCCTCAAACTCACTCTGTAGCCAAGGCTGACCTTGGACTCCAGACTTTCCTACCTCTGCCTCCCAAGTGTTGGTAGGTGCTTCTTATGTAAAAGTTCTTTAGAATGACTCCCAGAAGCCATTAAATAAGGACACAGGAAAGAATCTGTGATGCTGGGGTTTTAGCAGTATATTTTCTTTATCATTCATTTATTGTTCATTGAGCAAAGGGTTCAAATCTTCCGGTTCTTTTGGCCAGACATTGTAAGTGCTTCATGAGAGGGAACCTTTTATCTAACCTGGTTGCTTTGTAGGAATTTGGGTTGTGCAAGAATGCTGTAATTATCAGAATCTTCTTTAGAATAAGCCTCTGAGGTTTGTGATAAGTTTACATATTATTACACGAAGCACAATTTTCTTTAAGAGCTTATCTAAATCCCATCTGTTTGATTGGAAAGAGGAACTCGGAATGAATCCATCTAATTTCAGTTTTCTTCCTCAGAGAGGATTATGATTGAAAGTCAGAGACGGGTTATGTGGCTTGCCTTTTTTTATTTCCTTATGATTTCTAGAGGAAGTTTTAAGGTTTCCATAGTGATGCACAAGGAGTCGTCATTTGCTGCTGTGATTTCCCAGCAAAGAAAAGAGTATTGGGAAGCACGGCTTAGTAGAAATGAAAAAGATGGCACCAGGATCGGTCTAAATGGGTCTGCCTGACAGGGGCAGGACATGGCTTTGTCAGCTGAATGGGACTGACTCCAGCTCAGGAGATTACTAATCACTTGCTGATAATGTTAGGGGAATTGGCTCCTTGCTTTGATCAAGAGAGGGTCTTGTTGCGATTGGCTATTGAGTTTACATTTTGGAACCCAATGAAGTTGCTGCCAAGCCCTCCATCACTTTCCTCTTCCCACATGCCCTGGCTTCCTCTCTGCTCTCTGCTCCACTGGCCCCTCCTTTGATCCCTATCAGCTCTCCACCTATTACTCTGAAAGCTTGTCCCAGTTGCTTGAGCCCCAGGGAGAGTAGGCCACAGGCCTCACATCCGGCATCCTCCCACTGCCTCCAGGCACTGGGTCTGCTGGGTTCCCTTCCTTGTAACAGTTCAGCCTGTTTTCATGTTTTCTAAAAGAGGCTGCATCTACTGCTCCTGTCATTAGGTATATTCCACACCTTTGTTTGGTTAAACCTAAACAAAATGTTCTCATTGCTGAATTTAGAAAAAAGAAAATACTGCATCCACTGACCAATGTAAACATGGACTGTCTTACACACAAGAAAGCCAACAAAAAGACCGTGACAGGAACATCTGTAGCTCCATAGTTGCTGGCTGTGGCTTGACCAGGGACTTCCCTATGGGGAGGGCCATCTCTGGGATTTCATCTGCAAGAGCTTAAGCATTTACATTTGCCTTTAAGTGGTTTTTCTTTGAAACAGTATTTCATCATAGCTTCAAAAATCAGTCATTGCTCATAATTGCTAGGACAATCCTAACATTAATGATAACCATGCTTGGCAGTGTTTATTTAACAAGAGTGAGTTTTAGAAAAGCCAGGATGATCCTTTGTCTTAGGAGAAGACTCGCTCCCTTCCATTGCCAGTTCTGAAGGAAAGTCCCTTGACAGTGAGGGAATGGCTTCATTTATTTATTTTTTATTTTTTTTTATTTCAGGGCTGAGGACCGAACCCAGGGCCTTGCACTTGTTAGGCAAGTGCTCTACCACTGAGCTAAATCCCCAACCCCAATGGCTTCGTTTTGAGAGCCTGTTTATCAATTGTCAACTTAGAGCCATGTCAGGCCTCCTTTGTTCTTGAGACCACTGAAGACTTTGCTGACACAGTCTCGGATGACTTCAGGACCAGCCAGAGTAACTGTCACAACTGCTTCAGATGGACAGGACATCCTTTTAGCCTTTCCTAGGAAGAGCAAGTGACTATTGCTTCAAGAGCAGAAACCCAAGTCTGAATTAGGTACCAGATTTCCCTGTACAGTGTAGCTTTGGGGCTTCTTAAGTTCCAGCTGCAAAAGGGAAGAATGGGACCTTCTCCCAGGAAAACATCACACGTTCATGTTCAGGCACAGAATTCTCCCATGTAGCTGAGGGAATACTCATGTAGAGAGCAGGCCATCAGCACGACACACAACTGTCCTTCAAGGAATGTACCTTCCGGTGAGGAGTGCCTATTTTAGCTTTCAACTCATCATGCCTTTTCTGTTACCCCACAGTCGATCCAGTTTAAGAAAGTTCAGCACACGTCTGAACTAACTGCTAAGTTAGTTTATGTTCTCAGTTACTTATCTAAGGATAAGGGAAACATTAAGAAAATGCTCAAACAGAATATGGCTTGCTGTGGGTTCTCTTTTCATACTCTTTGATTCTTAGGCCATACCCTACTGTTTCCTGAATGGTGTGCTATCCGGACTGCCATAGACACTGTGTATGATGGGGAGGTAGGGAGGCAGAGCATGAGGACTTTTGAAGGCTGTCTCAAAGGACCAAACCTTGAACTATTATTCTCCTGCCTAGTTTACCAGGTATTAAATGCTTAAACTAAGGTTTTTGGAGATGCTGTATTGTCCCCTTTGAGAGCTGAATGGGAAAAAAATCATGTAAGAGAGGCACTTGGGGTAGCATTTAACTAGGAGGGTTCTCCTGGGGAGGGGTTGGATTAGAGGCCCATGGGCTTAGCCATGGATATGTAATCACTCTGTCCAGAGGCAGTGAGTTGAACATACTAACTGTTAAACTGGAAGATTCCCATGGGAGCAGAAAGCCATGAGGAGGGAGGCTGCTTTGGGTTAAAATTAGATACCATAAATGAAGACTCAATGGGTTAGATCTTGTAGCTAACGAGGAACAATTAGCCTCGGTTGAGGAGTGACAGAGAAGGCATACTTGGCAGGAGATGGATTTGGTGTAGTATTCAGAAGGATGAATTTATGGGGTAGAGGGAGCAAGTAACAGAGAGAGAATCTAAAGGTGTTTTGTGTTGATTCACAAGGAATAGAGTACGGTTTTGAACAGAGGCCTCACTGCTCAACTTTGCTGCAGAAACCTGGGAGGTCTTGCATCATTTTTCTCTTCCCAGCTCTGTGAGTGGCGTGTGATCTCTTCCAAGCACTGATTGTGTCTGTTTTAGGATTGGGAGACATACATATTTAGTCAACGAGACAGCAAGTGATTCTCTGATCTACATCTGTACAGTTCAAAGCGTGCAGCTGTGTTAGTCGGCTAGGCTGCTGTAACAAATACACGTTGCCTGTGAGGTGTAAGCAGCAGCTGGTCTGCAGGGAGGCAGCTGAGATCAAGGGCTCCTCTGATTCTTCCTCATTGTCATAGCTGGTCATCTGCCTTTGTCTTGAGAGGGGCTTTCTTCCGACATGCCCATGTCTGTGGCCAAATTTCTTCTTGTTATAAAGACAGCAGATGAGCTGGATGTGGCTCCATTCTTAAGAACTCAGTTTATCTTATTTCTCAGCAGATGGTATGTCTAAATATGGTTACGATCCAAAGTACTGGGGGTTAGGACTCTCACTTCCGAACTGGGGAGGGGACAGGGCAAAGCCGGGGTTGTAATAGCATCAAAGGAGAAAAAGATGTAGAGCAGAATAGAAGCCAGGTTTCCCCCCTCCCCCAACCCTCCTGACAACCCCCTGCATGCTCTGCCTCACTCCTGTCCCCGCTGATGAAATGAGTCACCTCCGAAGAGAAAGTTCCAGGAGCCAGCTTCCTGTCATTCCTTTTTCTAGGAGTATTTAGGCTGATGTCATTTGGGGGCTTTTCAGCTCCCAATCTTAGAATTAGCAGCCTTTCTCTCTTTCTTTAAAAAACCTTTCTGGAAATGCTAGTTCCTTACCATATTTATTGCAGTCATCTGCTTATGCGCAATGGTAATTTTTATCTCCATGGGAGGAATTCTCAGGCTGAGAACATACATAATAAACAGATGCATGCAGCAACCGCATAGTTCTTGTTGTTGTTGTTTGTTTAATATGTATTACTTTTTTTTCAGGGTCAGCAAATATTTTTTAATTTAACTTTGACCTTTGAGGAGATATCCCTTTTATTTCCAGTGGTTTTTTTTTTTTTTTCTTATTTCCCTCTGTTGGCTCAAATTGGTGTCCGTGGTCCTCATGCCATTCTGTATTCTTGTTTACTCTTTGACTTCAGACCAGAATTGTTGTGCTTATGGTTGCTAAATCTATTACATTCTAGTGTCAGAGAAGTTCCATTGCAAGTGGCAGGCTAGCAGAATGATTCAATGGAGGACTGGAGCTAGACTGCTGGGGTCAAATCCTGCCTCTGACACTACCTTGTGACTGTGGGCGTTTCCCTCATTTTCTACGGCTCAGCTTTGTCTCATCTGTTAAGTGATGATGATCATAATTTCAATTTCACGGGACCATTGTTAGACTTAAATGAGCGTAAAGGACCTGGCACATAGCAAATGCCAAGTAAGTGCAAAATATAATAATTATGATGCTGCTTGCCTTTGTTCTGCATAGCTTCCCTGGAGATTCTGTTCCTGCTTGGCTCATTCTCGCTTTCTCCCCTACTGGGTTTTCTGTTTGTAACCCATGCAGGGGGCGGCAGGCTTCCCTGGAATCCTCATCAGACCAGCTGTCCCCAGCTCAGTCTGAGAACCAGAATGGTTGACAAGGTCTAAGTTTTACTTGACTTAGGGTAGGGCTGCCACATCTGCTTGAACAGAGAAAGGTTTCTCCTTCCTGGTTCCTGGATCGACCACAACATTTGCCCCATTCTCCTGCTGATGACTGCCATTTTGGAGGCAGGAGGTTGATGATGACATTTCCATATCATCTTAGTCTGGCCACATCAGAGCATTAATACAGACAAGGAGGATGTCTGTGTCTGCCTTTCTGATATTATTGAACAGGTTCCTGATCTCAGTTATAGTGTGCAAATACCAGCATCTTTTCTTGTCCTGCGGCTGCCTTGGGCTGGCACCTGCTAAGGAACTCCCTGGTCATCACCTGTAACTTCGTGACTCATGGTGAGATACGGTCATCGCAAGACCACCAAGGGCTTCAAGAGCCATGGTTCTCCTAGCAAGGCACCATCTCCTACTGAGATCAGTAGTCATTTAGACTCCTACCTTTGCCCTCCCTCTCCAGACTAGTCTTTGCCTTGGTGAATGGTAGCTATCGTTTCTGTAATCCTCATCCCTAACCCGCCCATTCTTCCTTGTAAACTGGGGCTCTCCTAATTCAAAGTGACTGTGTGGGATCCTGAATTCTCTTGTTTAGTGCCTCTCACTGGACTCGCCCACTTCAAAGCCCCTCTTTCCTTTACCTGGCCAAACAGAATCTCTCTTTTCTTTTTACTCCTGTGGCTCGTTTTCTTACAGCCTTCCTGTCCTTATTCTTTACTCCGTTATGCACACTCCGTCATCATTTCCCCAGTACACTTTGTTCCTTCCATACATCAAGTTCCCATCTCTCGGCCGCAAGGAAGTAGGGGCTAAGATCTTAATATCTAGTTTGTGGACAATTGAAATGATTTAATATTAAAAATGATATTTTAAGACTTTAAGACACATCAACAAGCACTTTGGAGAATATCTGGAGGGTTTTTTTTTTTTTTGTCTTTGTTAGTAAGGCTTTTTTGCCATATATAAAAATATTTCTCATTAATTAAACTAACTTATTTATCAATATTAGAGATGATTAGAAATTGGCAGACTATGCTGTTTTATTTTTTGTCAAATTGTAAGAAGGCAATATATTCCACCCATTTTTTTGGCATCTTTAAGATCCACATTTCAGATTTTGGTCTTATTTTTATTGCAGAGCTAACAAGACAGTCCTTACAGATGTAGGTAATGGGGTGTTTTAAAACTAAGTTTGGGAGTGATTCTTGTTAAGTCAGATAGCAAGAATTCTTTTGCAAGTCTTGTTGAATGTGGCATAAATGTTGTATGAATGGAGTCCTCTGTGAAAGTCTTTATTAAACTTCTTGAGGTCAGACATCATGAATGGATGCCCAATACACGGTTGAATTATTGAAGAAGTCATCTCAAGTTGGTTCAAGAACAGGCTCTGCCCTCTTCAGTGCAACTATCAGTGGGATTACCAAAATGGGCCTCCACTAGATTTCAATAATGAAAGCATACCGGAAAGATGTGAGAAAGCTTGAGAAATACATTTCTTGTTTCATTTTTCTCCTCACAGTGGGAAGAGAACCTCAGCAGGGGTTTAGATGGTTGCAGTCCCAAGGAAGACATGCACTGAATATTTTTGGTTTTGAAATGATGCTTTTTAGTGAGTCCTTTCCTAGATTAGCGGTGGTAGTGGAAGGGGGAAAAATACAAGGGAATGTTTGGAAGTCTTTTCATCCACTCTGGAAACTTTCGGTCTGATTTGCCTGTGTTACAGGATGCTGTGGCTCTCTGTTTGCTCCCCTCAGAGGCTTCAGCAGCAGCATGTGTAGATGCTCACAGTCCCCTTGGTCTCCACCGAATAGAAATTAGTTTGAAAGCTGAATGCTCTCAAGTAATGTTTTTCTGTTGCTGGGTTCTGCATTTTATTGTCTAGACGTCCTACAGAGCTGATGGCTGTGGGAATTTGCAGAGAACATTCAGAGAAACAGGCATGGGGTTGGGGGTGGGAGCAGGGGATGTAGCTCAGTGGTAAAATGCTTAATTCACATGTGTAATCTCAGTACCACTGAATGGATGGATGGATGGATGGATGAATGGATGGATGGATGGATGGATGAAGAGGTTACAAAGTCGATTTTTCCAAAGACCTCACTTATCTTTCTTTTCAAGCCCCAGAGTTGTTAAGGACAAGGTCCTATTCTATGGGGGAAGAGGAGGGAAACTAGAAGGCTACCATTGTTTAGGTGAGAGAAAGAAATCTGGGAGGCACAGAGCGGTCATGAGAGACTCACAGGACTGACGTAGGCTCTCTTTGTGAGGAAGAATGTCTGCTGAGAAGACACAGATGAAGAAGAAAGGGATTCCTTGGCAGAGCAGTGACCTCAGCTATCATAAGCATTAGAACGGATGCTGCCAGCTGTCAATCACAGGGACGCACTTTGGCATCCTCACTTGGTGAGGTTGGAGCCTTTGGGGAGGAGGAGGGCATTCCTTTGAAGATTCTGCAATGTTGTGGAAGAGGGTTTTAGGGAGAACCAGCGGAGTGTGGGGAAAACGAGCACCATCAGAGTGTATGGGGAAGCCAGGCTCAGCCTCAGCCCTGCTCCTGTGTTGTTAGGTATGCTGCGCATGCTTTTAAATGTAATAGTTTTCGTAGCCTGTGCTTTCGGTCATTGGCTGCAGGCCTGGAACCACCGATGGACCTAAAACCACAGGGCAAGGGCAGCAGAGCCATTAAGTGGCAGAGCCAGCAAGAACAAGGGTTCTGTTTTTTGAAGAAGTCCTGAGGGGCTTATCTTCTCCTGTGTAATTCAGCGACCATTCACCGATGGGGAGACTACGGATCAATTAATCTAAAAGAAAGGAAAACATTATGGGTTATTCTTTCTCATTCATTTAAACTAACAGAGA
Source organism: Peromyscus eremicus (assembly GCF_949786415.1). Taxonomy (NCBI): domain Eukaryota; kingdom Metazoa; phylum Chordata; class Mammalia; order Rodentia; family Cricetidae; genus Peromyscus; species Peromyscus eremicus. Next base: position 72,012,526 of record NC_081430.1, read on the forward strand.
TTTCAGCTCTCTTTAAACAAAGCATCAAGAATGTGATGAGAAGTAAAGAGGAAGCCACCCATGGGTTAAAAACCAACAATGAGGAAACATACTGATCTTTGTGTAAAGACATGCCCACATGCAAAGGACAGTGTCATTAAGTCTGCCCGGTGAGAACGGAGTGACGGAGACACGTGAGGTTTCAGAGGACTTTTGAAAACGAGGATGAATTAATTGAACCCTGAGCTTGCTAACGCCGCATTGGTTTAATTGGAGTGAGCCAGTTCACACACTGAGCACTTCTGTGGGAGTTTTAAATATCCTCATCTTCAAGTGCAAAGCCCTGGGATGGAATTGGACCGTGGTGGTTTCCGAGGACGTTGCTTGGAGCCGTCCACCAGCTCCTTTCATGTTTTACAGTATCTGAAAGGATCTTGGTTCACCTCTCAAAGAAAGGCACGGTTTTCGGCGGCTGCAAGTGATCAGCGCCCCGCGTGCTACAATTAGAGCTTGGTTTCTTGTGACTCTGCAATGCAGGGCCTTCAAAGTACACGAATACACACGCTACCTTCTGCCTTGTGATGAAGGGACTTGGACAACTCCTTGATCCTACACACCTGGTTCGGACTCGTCTAACAGATATTTTGTTTTGCACTTTTTGAATCCATAAAGATAAATATAATTAGCCACCAAGATCCAGTTGGGATCCATTGTGAATAATTTTTTAGATTGAAAATTTTTTTTTAACCTTGAAAATTTCACGCATGAGTATGGTAGTTACACAATTTCCACCCCACCTTCTCCCCGCTATCCCTCTGGAATTCATTACCTCTTCTTTAAAAAATTGTTACATATATGTGCATTTGTTCATATAAATATAGCCTGCTGAGTCTTGGTGTTTCTCATACGTGTAGGTGTTTAGGGGTGACCACTTGGATTGGATAAACCTTCAGGGGAAACCCTGGATAATACTGATTTCCCTCTTTCAGAAGCCATTAGTTGCTTATAGCTCTTCTTTAGGAGCAGAGCCTTGTGAAATTTCCCCCATTCACACTGGCATGTGAACTGGTGTTGTCATTGTGCAGGCAGGACTTGCATAGATGACAGCACTTTGGGGAGGTCTTGGGTACAGCGTCTGTCATATATAGTAGACACTATTTCACAGCAGATGTCCCAGTCCTCTGGCTCCTGTAGTCTTTTCCTGCTGCCGTGATGTTCCCTAGACTTAGGTGTATGGGGTTATGTGGTAGATGTTATGTTATTGTGGTTGGGGTTGGATGAGAGGTGAGGGGCACACCTACCTGTGGATATAGTGCAGGTATTTAGAAGGCAGTTGGGAATTATACTGGTTTAGGAAAGTGTCAGTAGTAGGTTCTTTTCTAGGGTCTATGACCTTCACCCATGAGTAACTGGCTTATAGGTTTATGGTACCAGGCATAATTCCCTCCTATCAAGTGGGATTTAAGTCCAGCAAGATGGCTGTTGGTTGCCCCCAAGATTCAAATGCCATTATTGTACTGTAGGGATATATTGCCATGCTGGTTATTTTTTGTGGTTTATAGACTTTATAGCTGGGTAGGACTGTTGATTTCTTTTCTCCCTTGAGAGCTTGCATAGCACTATTGGATACTATGAGAGCTAGTCCTCAGGTAGGAGGCTTCCAGGTCAGTTCGAGTTTGATTCCTCCAATGCCTGTGTCTGATGTATGAGATGTCTTCAGAAATAGGTTCTTAGTGTCCTGGTTCTGGGAGGAAACCAAGGGCAACAGCAATAGCCTACATTGTTTTGGGAGAGTCTTCAAATTGCACAACCAGCAAGTTAAGGGGAAGTTTCCATTGGGAATAACTTTAAGAATCACTTCATGTCAAAATATATTTAAAAACCTCCAACCTGTTTACATCTCAAGAATTGGGTGGCTCTCTGAATTGGCTTCAATCTGGCAATGTAACTGGGGGTGGGGCGGTTTGAAGGTATCCTTTGGCTGAGTCAAGGTTGGGGATCAAGGGACCTCTTAAATAGATCTGTCATAGCTGTGTTAGAAGATCAGCGCTCACGAATGCCAAGTGGAGCCAGACCTCTGGCTTCACAGCTGTACCCACCAGACCCGATGTATAATCGTCCCTTGATGTGCAATGAGAATCACCAAGTGGGATGCCTGGTCCAGATGGCCTTCCATGCTTCAGTGCACGGCCCCTCTGGGTATGGATGCTGTGCAGTAGAGCGTTGTGGGCATGTAAGTGGGTGGAAATTTTCTAATGTGCCACAATAATAACAATGCCGAATCCTATTGCTGCTCAGCTTCCTCTAGAACTTCAGCCCACGCAGCAGCCTACTTGGTTCACATTCCGATGTGAATGCTAGACAATTAGCAACTGATAATGAAAAATGCCATGGGAACCAGTGGGAAAATAATAGCTTACTCCAAGGATATAATGAAATGAAATTAGCACAGACAGTAAAACAGACAATTTATGGTGTCTTTTTTTTTTCTTTTTGTAATTAAAAAGAACCAGTAAATACTTAGAGTAGAGAAATCTGAGAATTGATTAGACTCCCCCATCTGCTTTGAAAGAGGCTTTTTTTTTCCCCCTCACCCAGAAATCCATCTAGAGGAGCTGCCTCATTGGGAGGCACTCCTGCTAAGGTCCAATAGTATGAAAAGTGCCTGTTTTATTTGAAAGTTTGTTGCCATTGTTACCTAAATGGCTGTCATATGGTCTGGGCCTTAGGAAGGGTTGCTAACACTAGACACTTGATTTTAGTGTTGGGTTATACAGCTTTGCTTTTGGATGAAGTATCAATAGATTTTGATGTTTGCAACTAACACATGCTGAGCAACAAGATAAACTTACAGGTAACTTTCTGAACACAAGAAAATGTGTTGTACATGAAATTAGAAGTTGAAATGCCTTTAAATCTTCCATATCTAGATGTCTCATTCTCTGCTTCACAATAGCCTTGAACATTTAACCCTATATATTATTTTTTGTGGGTGGGCAAAACTTTAAAAATGAAGCATTTCATAATAATCATTAAAGTATTTAATTGCTCTAGGATGCAAGAAAATGGCTTCATTTTTTTTTTCCAAAAAGGGATTGGATTAGTTTCAAACAATTCTGTTAAAATTTCAGTCTCCCTGTGTGGGTAGTCTTCTGTGAGTTGAAAAATAAAGAAGTCATAAACAAATCAAAATTAAATTCACTCCAAATGTTCTCCAAATGCATTTGTTTTGGAGTGTTGAAGAAAGTTGAACATTATTCTCCTAAGATATTTTATTCATCTGAAGTAGGTGAATCTATCTACTTCCATCTATCTATTTGAAAATTAAATTGTCCCAATTGATCTAAAAAATCCATCCCAACAAGTACAGACCCACAGCTGGACAAGGTGCAGAGAGTGAGAGACCTTGGAACACTCTATCTTAGAAAGGATGTCTCCATCAATTCCTTCCCCTCAAGACTCAGGGAGCCCTGCAGAAGAGAAGGCAGAAAGATTGCTATGAGCCAGTGGGGATGGAGGACACTAAGAAAACAAGGCCTATGCAGATATGAACTCACAGAGACTGAGGCAGCATGCACAGGGCCTGCACAGGTCTAAGCCAGATGGAGCCTTAGTACTGAGTGAAGTAAACACAGGCCCCTGTCCCTAACCTGGGAGCTATTTCCAATTGATAACCACTTGCTATTAGTTTTCTTCAACAGAGTCTCACTGGGGAAAGAAACCACTCTTAGGGGCAGTCCTCATACCCAGCAGTAGATGGCCAACACAAACAATATTCAGTGGTGTTTTGGGAGTATTTTATGTATGTATGTATGTATGTATGTATTGTATGTATGTATGTATTTTGTCTCACAATGTTTTGTCTGGGCATTTTTTTAAACCTTACAGGTCTTTTGCTTATATATCATGGTTTCTGATTTTGTGTTTTTATGGGATTCCTGTGTGTGTGAATGTGTATCTCAACTGTCTCTGTGTCTGCATGTGTTTCTTGTGCTCTTTCTTTGGCTTGCTCTCTTTTTCCTGTTTGGTTGTTTTGTCCAATTCTGGTTTGTTTTTATTTCATTTTATTTACATTTTTTAGATGCTTGTTTGTTTTTCAATGAGAGAGAGAGAGAGAGAGAGAGAGAGAGAGAGAGAGAGAGAGAGAGAGAGAATTTGAGTGGGTGGGGAGGTGCAGAGGATTTGGGATAAGTTGGGGGAGGAGAAACCATTATCAGAATATATTGTATGAAAAAAAATCTACTTTCAAAGAAACAAAAAACACCCCACCCACATCATACAACAGTATAAGCTCTAAGGTTTTCATAAGATATGTTTTTATTGGGCATATGTTCTCAGTTTTATCATGGAATTATATTAAGCTGAATAATATCAGATGGTAATAAATACAATCACCCCATGCTAACTATTCAGGTTTCTTTGCAAAGGCTAAATTGTACAAGGCCAATATATTGCTCAATTAAATTCGGCTACAAGAACATGCTAATAAGATACTGACAGTCTAGAAATGTTGGCAGTGGCTTTAAAAACTGTCAGAATAACCTAATCCCTTGAGCATCTTTTCTATCTTCTTTTCCTTCTGGGAAGATGAAGGACGTCTGGGCCAGTAGAGAGCTGTCACAGTGTCTAGGGGAACTCAGACCATGGAGGGAAGTCCCCAAACCTCAGAGCTTCCATTTGTGGGGTACATTGGTGCCTCTCTGCCATTTTCAAGTGTTGCTTCCAAACTGTTACCCTTGAGCGTTAAGGGAAAAGTGATCGAGCTTGCTTGATGAGTCTTGACTTGTAGAAGTGTGTATGTGTGTATGTGTGTATGTATATGTGTGTGTGTGTATGTGTGTATGTATATGTGTGTGTGTGTGTGTGTAAGCTAAGTGAGAATTTGTATTTGGACATGTAAATCAGATAGGTTAGACCACTTAATTTTCAGAAGAAGATGGACACATTTCAACACATATATTACTATATTAAAGATAGCACTCCGTGCGGCCCCCAAATGTATTCTCAAGTGTTTTGAGAGATGATTGGTTGCTAGTGACTCCATATGTTGCTGTGTTTTATTTTGGAACATGTTAAAATCTCACTTAGGTTTCATTAAGCCATTCCTTCTCCCCTATTTTTTGAAAAGTCTATTTTTTTACTTCCAAAGAATTTGAACATGTAGTTAACTTATCCTTGTTAGCTATTCCTAGGATTGAAGGTTTAGGTGGGGCCGCACACTTCTTCACAGTGTGTGGACACAAGTGTGTATGCATGTCTACACGTATGAAATATTTCACAATTCTAAAATTATCGTTTATCTATGAAGGCTATTGAGTATATACTATTTAATTATGCCCAAATTTAGAACCACAACACAATATGCTTTCACATATCAAAGATAGTGTTTATTTATTTATTTTTTATTATAGAAGTATTGTATAGGGGAAAGAGTGGGAATTATAGCTTTTATTTGATAGGAATTCTGTTTTTTTTAAAAACAGAACATTTTTCAGTGTTTTTTCTTTTTTTTAAATTTTATTTTATGTGCATTAGTGTTTTGCTCTGGGTTTCACGTCCCCTGGAACTGGAGTTATAGACAGTTGCGAGCTGCTACGTGGGTGCTGAGATCTGAACCCAGGTCCTCTGGAAGAGCAGTCAGTGCTCTTAACTGCTGAACCATCTCTCCAGGCCCTTGATAAGAATTCTTAAGTGGTTTATTTAACCTGTGCTCTCTCTCTTTCCCTGTCTCTCTCTCTCTCTGTCTTTCTCTGTCTCTCTTTCTCTCTCTCTCTCCCTCCAATGTGTACATATGCTTGCATGTTGTGTATGCAGATATACTTATCTGTGTGTCCACATGTGGAGGTCAGGCGTTGACTTTAGCTTTCTTTCTCTATTTTTCCACCTTGTTCTTTGAGCCAGGGTCTCTCACTGGACCTTACCAGCAGTCTTCTTGCATCTCCCTAGGGCTGGAGTCACAGGTGTGGACAGGCCTGCCCTCACTTTTCCAAGCCCTTTGGGGATCATACTCAGGTCTTCATGCTTGTATAACTGTTGTAGCCCACTAGGTTTCCCAGTGGCTGTACCCAGCAGGACTGCATAAGAGGTTGATTGGACCACGGGCCTGGGTACCAGGTGTTTATAAGGGTCTACACTTGACTGTAACTAGCAAGGGGGAGGTCTTTTGCTCTACTCTATGGCATTGTTATAAGTAGTCCTTTGGAAGTAAAGTTCTGGGCTGGTAGATAAGGATCCAGGTCCACTCAAGTCTATCCTGTGTTTTCTCTGTTTCTCTCCACTCTATTTCTAAGTCTCTTATCCCTCCTTCCTCAAGAGTCCCTGGGGTGAATAAGTGTGGGGGCCGGTCCCCCACATATAACTTATGTATTTTATCCATTGAACCATCTCTTCAGCACCTTCTTTCTTTTCTTTTCTTCCTTTCTTTTTTTTTTTTGGCCATGTGAATTGTCTTTATTTTGGTATGCGTCCACACTTCAGCATTTAGTGCTCCTGAACAGAGTGGGAAATGTGGCAATGAGCCCGGAGGCCAGGTCCACTGATCAGACATAGAGCTCCTTGGGGGTCCCTGCTGAGGGCCTGAAGAGCAACGCAGAAACCAGAGTCCGTAGGGTCAGGGCATCGTGTTCCAGCTGTCCGACTCCACATCAGGGTGACCATGAGAACCCTGTGCAAACCTCTTCAATGTGTAAAAGCAAAGTGATGAGTAGAGAAGAAACTGACCCAGAAATGTGTGCTTAGGACTTTGTGGGTGCCCTTTCTCTAGGCGTAACCACCAAGGACCCTAAGCTTAGCCAGGTCTGAGTAGCCCTTGAGTACTCTGTTCACCTCAAGACCTGAGCTCAAAGCTGGTGGTGGTGGCAGGCTGAGAAACAGTCACTCCCTTTCCAGAATGGCGCTAAGTGAGGGAGGCTTGGCTCTTGGAAACTCATTTGATTTTATTTTTTGGGGCCGTAGAAAGTGTCAGGTTGTGATGGGCACCAAGGGAGTTGAGGAAGAGGGAGAAAAGCATTACTGTTGTATGATATTTTGTTTGTGTTCTGACAAATAAAGCTTGCCTGGAGATCAGAGGGCACAGTTAGGCACTAGTTAACCACAGAGGCCAGGCAGTGGGTGGCACACACCGTTTTTTGTTTTTGTTTTTAAATGGTTTTTCGAGACAGGGTTTCTCTGTGTAGTTTTGGCGCCTGTCCTGGATCTCACTCTGTAGACCAGGCTGGCCTTGAACTCACAGAGACCCGCCCAGCACTTGGTAGGAGGAAGCAGGAATATAAGGAGTTCAAGGCCACCCTGGGCTACACAAGACTGAACCAGTCTAAAAGAGAAACAGCCTGGGCAATGGTGATGCATTCCTTTAATCCCAGCACTAGGGAAGTGGAGACAGTAATATAAGGTGGGTGGAGACAGGATCTCAGCCCCAGCCCCACTTTTCAGTCTGAGGATCTGGATAGGCAAGAAGTCCCAAGTGGCTGCTCCTTTGCTTCTCTGATCTTTTAGGTTATTACCCTGATATTTGACTCCTGGTTTTTATTGCTAAGACTAATTAGGATCATACTGCACATTGCCCCTTGATAAAGGTGGGGAGAAAAAATGAGAAGCTCTGAATTCTTCACTGAAGACCAATTTGGGAGGATTACAAACTTCAGTCAGGGTGGGAGTGGAGGAATGGGGACAGGGGCGTGGCTGAGAAGGCGTAATACTTAAGAAAGAAAGCAGGGGTACAGGCAAAGCACCCCAAATCCAGAAGTAGTCCCATGGGCTGCTCCCTGAAGCCTGACTGTTTGCCCTAAGGGCCACCATGCGGTGGTGGTGGCTGCCGGGCAGGATGGAGCCAGCATTAGGCAATGGTATGGTATGTCTTATGCTTGTTTACAGTTACATTCGTTGTGCCCGCCACTCCTGATGGGCACGCCTTCTTGATTCAAGTAGGTGGACATTGGTTACACTCGTCAGGGAGATGCTCCACAGCCCAACTTAGGTATTTCAAATGGTCAAGAAATTAGGATCAGTATGGTATCTCAGGATGAAGTCTGAGTGAACTTCCTCTCCAGGACTTGGAGGTCCTAAAAGATGTCTTTAGAAAATGCACTCCTGTGGAAAATGAAGAGTTGGGCTGCATGGGGGAACAGGAGGCTGGGGCTTTGGTGACTAATTGCTGTCACACTGTCCCTTTGGCAGCTGCGGCAGCCTCACATTCTTTTTTTGACATCACCGCGCACTGGAAGTTCCAGCAGGATGACTTCGATGCTGTGGGAATTGTGCCACCTTGCCAGCACTGCCGTGGCTCTTTGGTCCACCACTCCATTTGAACTACTCACATCACTCATGTTGACTTTTGTTATAAATGTTACAGACGAGGCGCTTCTGCAGACGTGGGTCCGCATTCGATTTTAAGGCTTACGTTCATTTTTCATAAGTTGTTCTTGAAGAGCCACTGGCCATCCCTGTCGATCTTTTAAGTGTCACTTCTGTCTTCACTGTCCTCTAGACCCCAGCCAACTGTGCCCTTGCCTACTCCTTCCTCACCTTCTTCCAGCTCTTCCAATAGTCAGGGAGTTTGAGGGGCTTTTAGTTCAGAGCCTGTGGTGGCTGCCGTCCTACATGGGCGTTTCTCCTTTTCTGTTGTTTTCAGTGAGGTTTCTCATGCTTCCTGGAGTAGTGCTGGAAAAGTTTACACCCAAGAAATGAAGCTTCTGATCTTTCTTCTGTTGTCACTGTTCAGTTATTTCTGGTTTCAACCTTACTATTTCTGTTAAATGTTGTTTTCACTTTCTTTTTCCCCCAGTTCTTGTGAGTCAGATGGCTTTAGTTGACCATGTGAGGGAATGTATAAACGTCCAGAGACTATGACACAAGAGACTTCTCTCTCTCACTCTATGCTCTACTGGCTCCTTGGGCTCTTGCTTAAAAACCAACAGATGGAGCCTTCCAGGGGCTTGCCAGAGATACAGCTAACTTTGAGGAAGTTTTCAACATGAACTATGTGACCGAACTTCACAGCCATCTGATTTCCAATTTAGTAATTACTGGAATAATTAGATGAGTTACTCTGCAGATGGCACTTAAGTTTCATGACATATGTGTCCTTGTCATCCATAGCAGATGATATATGGAATATTTGTTCTTCACTATGATATGATATATGTGATGCAAAATGCCTTTAAGGTTTTTCTCTCTAAGCTTCTAATTTTGTGTAGACCCAAATGAAACATCAGACTTGTCTTGGCTTGCATTGTTAGAACTCTTGGCTTGCTGTGTTCAATGGTGCACGTCAACTGCAGCACTGTGCTGATGGTAGTTCTTATGACTCTTACAGTATTTAAACTCTTTATAATTTTAAATGTTGAATAATAAAATTACAGAATGTTCAAACACAAAGATCATCACTTAGAACAAATCTTAGAAAACTAGAATGATTTTCCCCATATACTTCTTTCCAGGCTTTCTAAAAATGGTATTTTTGGAATTTTAAGCTTATTTTTTTAAATTAAAATTCATATACTATAAATATGTACTTCAAAAAATTAAGATTAAAAATTTGGGAGGAATTTCCTACATGTGTACTGTGTTCACATCTCTTTTAAAATATAGATAGAAAGGCAATTTATTCCATGATAAGCATGTACACAGTCAGTCACGGAGGATAACAGTCTCAATGGTGAGACAGGTCAACCAAAATGGGGATGGCATCAAACTAGAGCGGTCAAGGACTAATTCCTAAAACCAGCAAGGATTAATTTAATTTTAAACACAAATAGAAGCTAGCAATTCATTCTTTCCCAACTTGACAGCTCACTTGTGGTACAACTGTCAGGTAGAAACATAGATCTTTTCAACTTGGTGGTCCCAAACTAAACACACCACAGACACACACAGACACACAGACACACACAGACACACACACACACACACACACACACACACACACACACACACACGAAAAATATCTCACAGAAAGGAAAAGAATAATGGAAACAGCTCAAGAAATACAAGTAACAAGCAAAATGTATGGGGAGAGGGGAATGTATAGTCTTCCCTTGCCCCCTCTATTGAAAATAGATTCTTTTCTCATACAGTAGATCCTGATTACAATTTCCCCTCCCTCTACTCCTCTCAGTTTCTCCCCACATTCCCTCCCTGGATCGACTTCCCTTTTGTCTCTTATTAAAAAAGAGCAGGCTTCTGTAGACGAAATTCTAAATGATCTTATTAAATAAGAAACACAGAGCCAAATACAGCGTTAAAAGCCCAAGAGATCTGAGCACTAGTGAAGAGCTAAGACCACCTTATCTTACCACTTGCTACTGTCCTTCCTCTGAGAGAGAGAGACCTTCTTCCTGTGTGTCTTGTGTTTTATTGCCTTCCTGTTCTGCCTTCTCATTGGCTCTAAGCCCAGCCACATGACTTCCTCATCACTGCCTGTCTATAAAGACCACCTGGTCTCTATGGTTGGTACTGGGGTTAAAGACTTGGGTCACCACGCTGTGTCCTTGACCACACAGAGACTCTGCCTGCCATGTGATCAGATTAAGGGCGTGGGCTGCCACCTCCTGACTTCTATTCCTGGCTCACTAATGACCTCTGATTTCCAGGCAAACTTTATTTATTAACATACAAATAAAATCACGTTTCAGCACAATTAAAATGTCACCACAGGTTCTAAGAGATAAGAACAAAACATGATAAAATAAAATACATGAGATAAAACAAAAACCACCACATCAAAGTCGGACAAGGAAAACCAACAGAAGGAAAAGAGCACAAGAGAAGGCACAAGAGTCAGAGACTCACTCCTCACACTCAGGAGTCCCAGCGGCTTGGCTCAGAAGCATTGTTTGAATGAGTATCCCAAATCATAAGTTTCTGATCATCAGCAATTGACCTGAACAGAGTCTCGTGGAGCGGATGCCAGGAAATGTCCTTGTCTACTGCTGCATGTCCTGGAAAGATGGTCTTTGCATCCACCACTTTTCCGTCTTTTCTACACTGAAAAGGAGTGATGTATAGCATGAGTCTTAAAAGTTCTTATTAATAAAATCAAACCCGAGGCCAGTTATTGGGGTCAATGCTGGTAGATCAGAGAGACAGAACAAGCCACAGCTATCTCACCTTGCCAGTTCCTCAGCTGGTCCTGTTTCCTCAGACTGGAAGCCTCTGAGTCCTCATCTAGAAAGAATCTCAGCTGAACTGTGTTGCTAGAAGCCTGAATGCTTAACCAGGCAAATGCTTAACCAGGCCAAATGCCTCTAGTTTCTGGTCTCCACGCCTTATATATCTTTCTGCTTTCTACCACCACTCCCTGGGATGAAAGTCTCGCTTTCTGGGATTAAAGGTGTGTGTCACCATGCCTAGCATTTCCAATGTGGCCTTGAACTCACAGAGATCCAGAGAGATTTCTGTCTCTGGAATGCTAGGATTAAAGGCGTGTGCTAACATTTTCTAGCCTAAGTATCTTGTGGCTTTTCTGTTCTCTGACCCCAGATAAGTTTATTAAGGTACACAATATTTTGGGGAACACAATACCACCACAGTGATGGCCATACAAGATGATGGCCACCGAAGGCTCTGGAGTAAAAGTCCCTGTTGGAAGAGCTGGAAGAAGTCCAGAAAGGAGTAGGCAAGGACACAGGGGTCTAGAGGACAGTGAAGACGGGGTACTTAAAAGGTAGATAAGAAAATGATCATTGGCTTTTCAAGAACAATTTATGAAAAATGAGTATTGTATTAATCAGGGTTCTCTAGAGTCACAGCAATTATGGAACGAATCTCTCTGAGAGAGAAAAAAAATATATAAAGGGAATTTATTAGACTAATGTACAGGCTGCAGTCTAACTACTCCAACAATGGCCAGCTGTGAATGGAAAGTCCAAGAATCTAGTAGTTGCTCAGTCCCACAAGGCTGGGTGTCTCAGCTGGTCTTCTGTATGTGCTGGAATCCCATTGAAGCAGGCTCCAATGCCAGTGAAGGAATGGATATGTGTGGTGATATTTTATTTGTGCTGAAATGCGGTGATATTTTATTTGTATGTTAATAAATAAAGCTTGCCTGGAGATCAAGGGGAAAAGGCCAGCCATTTTAAATAAACAAGAAGTCAGGCAGCACACGCCCTTAATCCTTTAGCAAGCAGGATCTCTGTGTCCAAGGCCACACTAAGGGAACAGAGCCACGTGTGGTGACACACGCCTTTAATCCCAGTACCAACCACAGAGGCCTGGAGGTCTGTACAGACAGACAGACAGAAAGTGACAGAGCTGCGTAGGAAGAGGAAGTGAGGTAGCTGGGCTAGGATAGCCAATGAGAGGGCAGAACAGCAAGGCAATGAAGGCGTGGGTAGACAGGAAGTAATGTGCGTTTGGAAGCTGCAGAGTTGGTGAGGTAAGGTTGGCTGGTGGCTTTCCCTATTTCCCTGATCTAAGGCTTTCACCCCTATATTTGGCTCCATGTTTTTTATTTAATAAGACCATTTAGAAATTGGTCTACAGATGTGCTGACAAGGTTGAGGGCAAGAAGGGTTCCTTTTTCCATTGTCCTTATGTAGGCTTCCAGCAGGAGGTGTGGTCCAGATTAAAGGAATTATTAATAAAAACAAACCCAGAGCCAGGTATTGGGGTGAAATGCTGAAAGATCACAGACAGAACAGGCCACAGCTAACCTCACCTCGCCAACTTCTCAGCCAATCCTGTTTCCTCAAACGGGAAGCCTCTGTGTCCTCACCCGAATGGTTCTCAGCTGAACTGCTGCTAGAAGCCTAAAAGCTTAACCAGGTTCTAGTTAAATAAAAGTGGATTTGTGAAAAAAAAAAGTAAAGATATTAGTTAATAAATGTAAATTTAAAAGAAAACCCCTCTTTCCTTAAACAGAAAATGCAAAATTGAAAACAGAAAAACAGCTTCAAAGTTTCCCAGGAAACCGAGTCGTAGACTCTGGCTCGCATTTTTGTCTGGAGAATGCCGGGCTGGTAGGAAACACGAACCCTCACCCCACCGTGGGCTGGGGTAGCAGCGCACGGAAGAAGATGGCTTAGGCTGGAGATGGCCCGTCCTAGAAGGGTAACATTGGCAGGCTCTGTTCTGTAACACCGCGGCGCCACCACACGGAGAAATCTGGAGTGACCAGCAGTGGGCGGTGCCATAAGGCAGGGGTGGTGCTGGGAGTTGCTACCGGTGTCCGAGGCTGGGTGATCCGGTCTTCCGGGATACCGGTGCCCGAGGCTGGGCGATCTGAGCCATGCGTGGTCTTCCAGGATCCGGGCAGACTGCGGCTCACTCCAATGCAGTTATAGTGCCGGTTTTTTTTTTTTTTTTTTTTTTTTGAGTATTCACAGGGGACTGTACCTCCCACCGATCAGCTGCTGCTGGCATTAGTCCTGGCCCCGGGAGCTAGGGTTAGACCAGAGATTTTTGTATCACCAGTTGTGAGATACCGAGGGTATCGCTGAAGAAGATGTATGGTGGGCCACCTTTGGAGATGGGGTTCTCTCACTTCAGCACAACATTTTTAGTGTGGATAAGAAAGACGTATCTGTAAGGGTGTGTAGTTTAAAATGCAGTAGGCGGTCGGTGCAGTTGGAGGTCAGAAGAGGGTTTCCAATCTGCTGGATCTGGGGCTACAGGTAGCTGTGAGTCACCGTGGAACTCGGGAACTGAACTCAGGTCCTCTGCAAGGCGAAGAAGTGTTCTAAATCACTGATCAATCTCTCCGGCCCCAGCTGTATTTATTTTCATTCATTTTAATTTAGGAAATGGAAGTACAAAGACATTGTGTGCATGCATGTGTGTATGTGTGCAGAGAGGGCGGAGATGACCTCGGCTGTCTGGCACCATCTTATCTCCCTGAGACACGGTCTTTCTCTCAGAATCAAGAATGGTTCTCTTGTCTTCACCCCATAGAGTGATGGATTTATAGAAGTGTACTCTGAGGATTCTCAGAGAGCTTCTGGTCTCTGGCTAATGTAGCAATTTCTGTTTTGGTTTTTCAAGACAGGGTGTCTCTGTGTAGCCCTAGCTGTTCTGGAACTCGCTCCGTAGACCAGGCTGGCCTAGAACTCACAGAGATCTGCCTACCTCTGCCTCCTGAGTGCTGGGATCAAAGGTGTGTGCCACCATTGCCTGGTTTATGTTGCAGTTTCAAAGAGTAGATTTTAACACCAGCAAAGGAATGCCTCAGCAGCAGGATAGATGAACCTTCCAAAGAGAATGAAGGCAAACAGGTAAAAGGCAAAAACTTCCTTCATCCACGTCCCTTTATGTGGCCTGCCACCAGAAGCTGGGGTCCTGATTTAGGGTGGGTCTTCTCATCTCTTATGATCCTATCAAGAAAATTCCTCACAGGTGGGCCCAGCTTCTTAGGTTTTATTTAGTTGATTCCAGATGTAGTCAGATTGACAAGTACAATTAGCCATTACAATGGGCTAATGTTTCTCTTATGACCCTATTTCCTCAAGTTTCACACACATTTTTTCTGCCACTATTCTCTCTTATGGACATTTGTTCTCTAATTGATTCCTTTGTACATATTGACTTCTAGATTTTTTTTTTAACTGAATATTATCTTGGCTTAAATGTCTCTACAGGAGTCTTCCCTAAGCTGGATATGGTGTTCCTGTTTGATGTGCTCATAGCAGAGTTAGAGAACTAAATATCAGGGACTGTTTGAAGTATGTGGAGTTATGTCACCATCATAGTGCATATTTGGGGCCTCAAAAACATATCCAGGAAATGACTTTTCCTTCCTTTGCCAACATTGATGGACGTATCCTTAAAATCTTTCTCAAGTTGCTCAATTTGTATGCTTCCCGCAGTTGTATTTTATAGTAGCATGGGTTTATAGCCCCAGACAACCATTTGTAGCTCATTTGAAGAATCTGTCTTCAAGTTTGTGACAATGAATACCAGGCTTGTGATAGGAATAAGAAGATGTTGTGGGGTATTCACCAGAGAAGACTGTTCAGACATAGGTTTAAGCCAATAGAAAATCTTTATTAGCTGGCCAGTGACTACACTGGGTGCTCGGGATCCCCCAGTGTGGCCTGAACCTTCCTCAGGGTGAGCTTTTTAGCACAAAAATCATGTTCTGGGTTGATATACTTCAGTTAACAAGAACAGCTAGCCAGAAGCAGAACCATAGAAGCCCACAAACCATAGTACATTTTGAGGCTTTCCCAGAGCTATACAGACTTTAATGGATCAGGCCTCTGTTTTAGTTTTGGCAGGTGGTGCTGTCTACAGGCTGAGTTTTACAGCCTGAATGGTACTTCCATCACGGAGTCAGTTGGGCTAAGGTCTGAGGCCCTGTTACGAAGAGTGGTGTTCCATGTTGAAGAAACCCCACCTGCAAAGACATGAGGTCTGTCATGTGAGAAATCTGCCTTAGGGAGGTGTGAACCCAGGCACAGCCCCTGCCTGTCCCTTTAGCAAGGGACAGGCTGCAGAGTGTGTGTCATTCCGGTGAGTTTGAGGACTGGATCTGTTCGGTTGTGAGAACCAAAAGTTGGGTCATTGCAATAGTGATGACTTGTTTTTTTTTCTTCTCCACTTGTGTTTTTCTTGCCAGTCACTCCTGAAGCCATTGGCTTCCTGTCCGCCATAGGGGTCTTCGTCGTCCTTCTGGCTGTCCTCGCACTCTTCATCAACAAGAAGCTGTGCTTTGAAACCGTCAGCGGCCATCCGCATCTGGAACCAAGAGGGAAGAAGAGAAAGCAGTCTTTGAGAGACAAGACTGGGGGCCACACAGGACCGGGTAAGCACCACGTTTTATGTTCTTCGGAGCCGGGCAACCTGCTGCTATTTGAAGAGCCAAGAAGTGGCACTCTTTCCAAGGTGGCCCCATAAGGATTCACAGCTGAGCTGGCCAGTAATAGCTCTGGTAGACAGAATAAATGGCACCACCATGGATGCCTTAACTCTTCCCAGTGTCCTTAGAGCTGATGGGGAAAGACTGACCTCCACTTCCCATCCTTTCTGCTCTTTAGACCTTTAGTTTGAAGAAACCCCTCTTCCCCCAGTAATCCTGAAGGAGAAAAAGCTCATTGACAAGACTCTGTAAGTATTTCACCTTCATGATGGAGCGGTATTGACTTGTTGCTCCTTTAGCTGTTTTTGAGATATTTGGTGTTTGAGGACCATTTTCACTTTGGAGCACAGAAGTCCCCTTGCCAGAGAGAAAATTTTAGTTTTTCATATCTAACTCTATTTGATGAGGGGGAAGTCATGTGAAAAAAAATGACTTCTTGCTCTTGAAGGACATACTCTTTCAGTTGCTTAAGTATGTAATTTGGTGATGAAGAACACCATCACAAGGTCCAGGTTGTCACCCAGGGAGATGAGACATGGAAAGGCAGCTTTCTTGCTCTTAGTAGCCAGATTCTCACCCTCCTCTCACATGCCCTTCAGGTTCTTTATTGGAACTGGTCAAGGAGCAACTTTGTATGCTCTTTGGGGTAGGTCTAAGCCTGTGACAACACCCTCCAATTCCAAGGGAGCTGTGGACCAAGCAGAACATTTGGCTCACTGACAGAGCAGCTTCTGTAGCCATAGATAGTTCAGCTTTATTGATAGTGGGGACATATCTTAGAAATTTAAGCAGGCCAATTAGCTATTGTTTCATGACAGAGCACTCAAAACTTAAAAGCTTATATATTTATCTAAACTTTTTGTAGTTTTGGAAACATAGGAGTGGCTTAATTGCATGATCCAGATCAGAGTCTCTTATGAGGCTACAGGCAAGTCAGCGGGCAAATGAAGGTGGAAGTTTCTGTCCCACCAGCAACTCCCAAACACCCAACAGCTGCCTCCAAAATAATCACACAGAGGCTTATGTTAATTATAAATGCTCGGCTGGTAGCTCAGTCTTATTGCTAACTAGCTCTTACACCAATAATTATTATCTATGTTTAGCTATGTAGAGTGGTACATTTTCTCAGTATGACTGTCTCATCTTGCTTCCTCTGTGTCTAGCTGGTGACTCCTTGGCCCTTCCTCTTCCCAGAATTCTCAGTTTGGTTGCTGTACCTGTACTTCCTGCCTGGTTACTGGCCAATCAGCATTTTATTAAACCAATCTGAGTGACAAATCTTTATAGTGTATAAGAGGATTATTCCACAGCATTCCCCACTTTTTGTCCTATTAAAAAGGAAAGTTTCAACTTTAACATAGTAAGATTATATACAACAAAAACAATTAAGTAAGAATTACAGTAACACTATCTAATCTATTTGCATTTGGTAAAATTAGAGAAAATACTTAATTATCTGTCTTATCTTGGTGAGTCTAAAGTTTTGTATCTAATTTACTTTCTATTATAACTAAGGAAAACTATAATTATAACTATTTAGTCTTCAACTCCATCAGAGACCCCAGAAGGGTAAAATGTTACCAAATGACAGGGACCTCAAGCTGCCTAGACAGTTACCCAAAGTTCCTCTGCAATGTTGGGGCGTCCAACTCTGGTCTATAGGCCTGAAATGTCTGTCAGATTTTCCTGTGAAGCAGGGAATTCTGAAGGACTGTCCTACCTTGTCTTGGTGATGTTTGGCAGTCACCTGTCTTGTATCCTGCTGTTCCAGTTTGGACAGTAACTGTCTGCAATTGAGACAAGGGCAGTTTCTTTTCCCACATGACTAGCTTTTGCCATATGGAGTTTCTTCCATGCCCATCATCCTTTTTAAAGTAATTGGTGCTGCCAGGAGCAGATGTGTTTCACTGTTGAGAAAAATCTAAGTTCTTAAAACATTTTAAATGCCATTTCTATAGGTCTTTGAAGTGTTTGAAGATTGCCTATCTATCTGAAATATATCTCTGTATGACCTTGAAAACATACCTAACATGAGTATAAGTTTGCTATTATAGATGACTATTAATCTGTATTTCTTAATTATATATTATATTTTTAAATGAGCTGCATAAACAAAATAGCTTAAACAAAATAGAAATATATATATAGTATAACAAAATTAACTTAACATTTGAATCAATAAACCAAAATCCATACTAGTATAAAATATGTAAGATTAATAGTTGCTTTTTGGATTAAAGTGGATTCAATAGTCTACCTTTTAATCCTATCATTTCTATATCCCCCCTTTTTCTTTTCAGGATAAGATCCCTGAATCTACTCTCCTTTGTTTAGCTTTTTTCCTGACCATTATCCATAACAACTTATAAGCAACCTCCATTAAATGATAACAAATACCCCATAACTCATTTTTGGGAATGTGTGTATAGTTTTCTAGGCTACTTCCTGATGATTGGGGGCACTAGTAATCTTTGGGGGGCCCTGAGAAAATTTAGGATAATTGTTAAGTCTTTGCTGGAATATTCCATGAGGCTGGATCATCTCAGTCAGCAGCCTGGAAGCCGTTCTGGATATTGGATCACTTGGGCCATGGTTTTCATTGGTGTCTGGTCCCCTTGCTCTGAAAATATATAAACTTTTAAAGGTAACATACATATCTATATTAGTACAAGTATAGATTGTCCATTTTACACAAGTCACCAAAGATGATTTTTTGTTTTATGTTTGAACAGGTAAAATATACATCATATGTTTTGTAGTTCCTCTAGGTTTATTTCTTTACATCTGTAACCAGATTTTTCAGGGGTCTTCCTCAAGCAAACCTGATTTTTCTCAACCCAGAATGAATCCACAGCCTCTCATTTCCTGTGGAAATAAAAACATAACCTCTACCCCAAAGTAATATATCTTTTGACTTAAATTTTGAAGTGAAGATAATTTAAAAATATATAGGTTGGATTAATCCAACAACATTTATAATCGAATGTCTCTTAGCAGCTGTTGCTCCTTCCTCAGCTGTCAAACAACTCAAAGACAACACAATAACATATAGTATCCAGACTGTGTACTTTCCATCTTTACATGGCTTTTTTATATTACTTTACTCCCTTTTTAAGAACTTTACTGTTTACTTTAAAACTATGTATCTCTTTTGTATGACTATCTATGTCTTCTCTTTTCTCTCCCAAACCTATGTATATTTTTAAACACACTGTGAACCATTTGCAAGTTTTTTATTTTAATCTGAATCTGTCTTTACTGCATATTTTTATCTTTTTTCTGACCACATGAGTCTTTAAATTGCTAAGCAGCATGGCTAGGACCACAGCGGCTGGCCCCACCCCATTCCTTGGCTCCCTGAGAGTCTAGCTTCATGGTAGAGGTACTGGTAGGAGCCAAATATATTGTTTCCAACTTTGGGGAGTTTCTAGGTCCATGCCACCACTGAGTAGCTTGCCACAGGCTGCTCATAAATATCATGCAAGTGTTTGGTAGCAGGGTCTCTTAAAAGAGCTGTGCATTTTTTTTTTTTTACCACTAATGCTGAGTCAGGAAGCCATCTCTTAAAGGAATTGTGCCTCTGCTTGCTGCTAGAAAACAGCCTACCCAAGAAAAAATGGTTACCAAGAAGCCAAGTTTGACTCTTTTTGTGTGTTTAGAATCCTTTCTCAAGCTTTTGTCAGATTTTATATGGAAATGCTGGCCCCACCTTAGAATGCCATATGTAGGCAGAAGTTTCTGTCCCACCAGCAACTTCCAAATACCCAGCAGCTGCTTCTCAAATTATTAACTCAGAGGCTTGATATTACTTATAAATGCTCATCCAGTAAGCTCAGGCTTATTACTAACTAGCTCTTACACTTAAATTATCCCATAATTCTTATCTATGTTTAACCATGTGGCTTGGTACCTTTTCTCAATAAGACATTCTTATCTTGCTTCCTCTGCATCTGGTTGGTGACTCCCTGACTCCACCCTTCCTCTTCCCAGAATTCTCAGTTTGGCCGCCCTGCCTATACTTCCTGCCTGGTTACTGGCCAATCAGCGTTTTATTAAACTAATTCGAGTGACAAATCTTTATAGTGTACAAGAAGATTTTATTCCACAGCAGGCAAAAACCACTTCTGGAGTGGCTGGAGGCTCAGTTCCAGTTTTATGGATATCTCCTGGACTTTTTGAATTTTCACAACATAGCAACTGTTTTCTGAGCGCAAGACTCACAGAGAGTAAGGAGGAGCCACAGTTTCCCTTTACAACCTCATCTACAAAGTCACACATTGTCATTTCTGTTCGCTTCTGTTTTTCACTGACTCAAGTCTATGCCCGGGGGACTAGGAGTCAGGCTTCACTTTTGGAGGGATGGAGTATCAAGGAGTGTGTGAGCATGTTTGAAGTCACTGTGGAGTCAGTCATGGGGTAGGGTGCAGCTGTTGGGTACTGCGGCTGTTGCCTTGCTCTTTTGAACTCCACTCGAGACATCTGACTCATCTTTACAAAATAGAACAGAATATTTTATGGAGTTTGTCATGTAAAATCGGGGACTTGCAAATCCTTTAGCCACTACTGTCCCAGCTGGGTCTAGGTTAAGGGAGAAGAGCAGGTATTGTTCGGCCACAGTTTGGTAAGGAGGTGGACTTCAGAATGATTCTTCTCCTTTGGATCTGACTGTCACTCTGATGTGACCTTGGTGAATTAGGAAACCATTCTGACCTTCAGTTTCCTTTATCTGCATGTTGGGATTATTGGATCCCCGCAGGGTTGTCCTAGAAGAAATGGTTTATTTTGTAAAGGTGCTGGCATAGCATCTACTGTGAAGGCCCTTGTGGAACTTTAACTATAGTTGTTGAGCAAACAAGCAAGCCTTCTGATACCCATGCCATATGTCAATATGTTGGATTCTTTATGTAAGCTGGGAGATTGAGGTTGGGGAGGTGTTCTCCTTTGCAAATAATAATGACCAAGACTAAGGTTGGAGCTGTTTAGAAACACTCTCTTTTTTTGTCTTGTTTTACTTGTTTTTTTTTTTTTTTTTTTTTTTTTTTTTGAGTGTTTTAGGGACAATTCCAAATTATACTTGCAAAAAAGTTGAGATTTTTAAGATCATGTTGGAACACAGGATATTGCGAAGTTCTAGCCTCAGACTTAGAGCAGCATCACCAGGAGAGCTTTAAAAAGAGCCGAATCTTCAGGTGACCCCAAGAAGCAAACACCTTCCTTTGACATTGCTTCTCTGAAAGGGTTCATTTTCATGGATCAGAAGTTACGGAAGACACACTCCTATTCCACATTTTACCTAACCTTTGATATTTTCTTTAATTGTCATCCCTGATGCACTAATTTCTCCATGAAGTCGGGATGTTCCTTACGTGTTTTGACAAGTGTTAAGGAAAGAAGGCAGCCCCGTGTGGTGGAGAGGAGCATGGGGCAGACACTTGGAGCTTACTTTGCTGCTAATTGGCCATGCAGTATTTTGGGAAACCCACTTCACCTCTCTGGGCTTTAAGTCCTCATTTGCAAATTGATAACTCTGGACTAGTTTCTCCCAGCTCTCATTCCGTGGTGATCCTATTTGGTGCATAGGGTTACCATAGCAACTTCTGGGGCTCTGTGAATGGAAGAGACCTAATAAGAAAGATTAAACATCAACTAGGCCATCCTACTCTTGGACTGTACTGTATGAAACCGAAAATTTTGAGGACTAAAAAGATGGCTTTAGCATCCACAACTCATCAACCATTCTAATCCCTGCAAGGGTTTGAAACAGGAAAGAAGTCTCTTAGCTCATCTGGTGTTGTCAGAGATGAAGAAACAGGGGTCTGTTTTCTGCATCTATTGTGCAAAATAATTTGCCTGACAAACACCATATCTTTGTTTAGGCTATGTATTTTCCATAGTTTGAGGTCTATACATATCATTGTGCCTGGAATTAGAAAGGAGGAAGATTTGGTGAGATGTTATCTTCCTAGTAACACAGGCAGTAGCAGTGATTAGCTGGCAGCTGACATTTATTTAGCACTTGCTATTGAGGTGGACCAACCCAGTATTCCGACTCGTTATTTGCTTTCTTTATTTAAGGTGCTATGTTGATCATTGGTAGTGATTTTTTCTGGGGGAAATATCACTTGGAACAAAGAAGGTATTCTTCAACTTTGAGATAGAAAATTGATTGAAAATAAAATTCCATGGTGAGAGGAGAGAGAGAGAGAGAGAGAGAGAGAGAGAGAGAGAGAGAGAGAGAGAGAATAAATTGACTAAATGGATTTTATTTTGTCTCCAATAAAGCATTATTTTTTGAGACAGGGTCTCATGTAGCCCATACTGGCTTCAAACTTGCTCTATGACTGAGAATTATCTTTAATTTTTTATTATTACGATTATCATTTTTTGTGTGTGTGCTCATGAATACCACAGATTTTTTTTTTTTTTTTTTGGCCTGTGCTCATGAATATGAACATATGTGGAGATCAGAGAAAAGCTTGTAGGTCCTAGCCCTTTGACGTGTGAGTTTTGAGGCTCCACCTCAGGTCATCAGGCTTGGCAACAAGCACCTTTCCCTGATGTGAGCCATCCCACCTCCCTGATGTGAGCCATCCCACCGGGCTCCCAAGGATGACCTTACACTTCTGACCTTCATCCAACTGAACTGCACCTCCAGCCCGGTCACCTGACAGTCCTTTGAAAGGCTCTGCCTTTTCCTTGTCCGTTACGCTGTCCTTGCAGCCTGGGTGGCCACCAAGGGAGGGGCCCATGGATACTTTCCAAGACTGCTGTCAGGCAGAGGTTGAGTCCTCTCCTCAGTGGTAGCCAGCGGGAACAACGTGTCATGCTAAATCAGCTTAAGTCTATGCTTCTGTGTTCTCTGCTCTAAGAGATCATTGTGGGTGAGAGTAGAACTCTCAAAGACTGGATTCCTTATCCGTCATGAAACTGATTCAATCATATTATGAGTGGGCAAGTTGAGCGTTTAGTTTCTCCATGCTGAACACGGGAAAGGGGCTCCAGAGAAAGAAAGATGGGAGGTCCTTACTTAAGAATGTATAAGGAGACAGGTTTTTGTTTTTTGTTTTTTGTTTTTTTAACGTTTAAGCAAGCAGACACATAGCTGGTACTCAGCATACAGGCCATGACAGCTGGTGCTCTGAAATGAAGTTGGTCAAAGGTTTTCTCTCTAGCAGTTTCTAAAATGACCCAGCTGAATGGCCCCTTCTGAGTGTACTTCCACCTCCTCATCCTCATCTGTAGCTACGTGGTTATTTCCTGGTCTAGCAGAGACCTCCCTGTTTACCCCAGCATTTGCTTCCACTTGGGCTATAATAGCTCCTTTTTTTCTTTTTTAAAATTATGTCTATGCATTTGGGTTATAGTATGTTCAAGTACGTATTTCCCATGATGTAGTTCAATGAGTAAGTCCTATTACCATCTCTTTTATTGGTGAGGAAGCTGTGACTTGCTAAGGTGAATGTTTGTCCTAGGCCAGTGGTTCTCAACCTTCCTAATGTTGTGAACCTTTAATACAGTTAATTCCTCATGTTATTGTGATCCCCCCACCACCAGAAAATGATGTCATGGCTACTTCATAACTGTAATTTTGCTGCTCTTATGAATCATAAGGTAAATATCTGATGTGCAAGATATCTGACATGCACCCCTTGGTGGAGAGCCGCTGCCCTAGGCTACTGATTGGCAGAACTCAAACTTAATGCTTGCCTAACCCCAGAGGCAGGATTTTAATTTCTGTTTTTCTACCCATATCACCTCCACAATTGAACCCATTCCATCATGCCTTTACATGAGGATGAGTGTGACAGAAATTGGACAGGTGGGTTTGTGTGGCTGCTATTGCAGATTACGGTACTTACTTGGTGTCTTAGTGGAAGTTCATTCTGGTACAGTTCTGGATCTGCTCCTGACTTGAAGTTAGGATGTCCACGGGGCCACCCTCATTCTGGAGGCTCCAGGGAGGAGTCCGCCCCTTGACCCTCTCCTTGTCTGGTCCGTTGACCTTGGCATCCATTAGCTTGTGCTTGTATCACTCTAGTCACTGCTTCCAACTTTACGCCACCTCTCTCTCCTGTATTTCTGTCTCTAGTTCGTCACTTGTCCTTGTATTTAGTCCTCGCTGTGATAATCCAGGAAGCTTGTCTCATCTCAGATCAGTAATTATACCATCAGATACCCACACCACCTCACCACCCTTTTATTTTATTTTTTTTCAAATAAAGCAATATGCCAAGGTTCCAGGGCTATGGATGTGACTGTAACTTTTGGAGGACTACCATTCAGGCTACTATAGGGAGAGGATGACATCACCTGGGAATGTTTTTCAATCAATGACATTAGGAGAATTGATTAAGTGTGGAATACATGATTCTCTCTTCATTGTCCTCTAGTAATTACTCTCCACACTCCCCAGGAAGGGATAGGAAGGTTTTTACAAAGACATAGAGCTGTAGCCTGTCAAACGGTTATGATATGGATGATGATTAGGTATCAGAGACTGCAACTCTAGGTCAGGTTGAGCTATCCTGGATTTCCATCCTCAGCAGCTTTTACAAAAGCGATTACCCAATACCCACTGTGAATTAATTAAGAATAGGGAGTGACAGCAACAGGGAAATGTGTAGCTTTAGAAAGAATTCCAGGGAGTGGAATGTGGTAGTTTGGATGAAAATGGTCCCATAGATTCCAGGTGATTTAAAGATGTTGGGGTGCGGTGGGGTACCCTGATGAAAGGAGTGAAGATGAGCACCGCTTACTCTGTCTTCTTCTGCCCACCAGTGTCTGTGGGGGCCTTCAGCCTTACTGCTTCTGTTCAGCCTTGGACAGTGAGGGAGGTATGTTCCTCACATGTTTTCTTTACCTGCGTATCATGACTCCTTGAGCAAAACCTGGGTTCATGGATTTAAATAATGAATATTTGTGGGTGTTCAGCATTATTATATTATAGATGTCTTAGTTAGGGTTTCTACTGCTATGAATAGACACCATGACCATGGCAACTGTTATAAAGGAAAACATGTAGTTGGAGGTGGCTTACAGTTCAGAGTTTTAGTCCATTATCATCATGGCAGGAAGCATGGCAGCATGCAGGCAGACATGGTGCTGGAGAGGAGCTGAGAAGTCTTTATCCTGATTGGCAGGAAGCAGGAAGACAATGCCATGCTGGACCTGGCTTGAGCATCTGAGACCTTAAAGCCCACCCCAGTGACACACTTCCTCTAACAGTGCCACATTTATTCCAACAAGGCCACACCTTCTAATAGTGCCAGTACCTATGAGTCTATGGGACCATTTTCATTCAAACTACCATATTCCAGTCCCCAGCCCCCATAGATTTCTAGCTATATCATAATGCAAAATGCATTTAGTCCAACTTCAAAAGTTCCCATAGTCTATAATAGTCTCAAGGTTGTTTAAAAGTCCAAAGTTTAAAGTCTCTTCTGAGACTCATGCAATCTCTTAACTGTAATCTTCTGTAAAATCAAAATGAAAAAGCAGGTCATATACTTCAATGTACAATTGAACTGAATATACATTACCATTGCAAAATGCAGGGAAGGGAGCATAGTAAGGAAATACTGGACCAAAGCAAGACTGAAAACCAGTTAGGTAAAGGCCAAACTCTACATTTCCATGTTGGATGTCAAAACATTCTTCAGATCTCCACTCCTTCCATCTTTGTTGACTGCAACACACTTCTCTCTTTTGGGATGGTTTCACTCCCTGTTAGCAGCTCTCCTTGGCAGATATCCCATGGCTCTGTTACCTTCAATATTTTGAGGTCTCTAAAACAATCCAGGCATCACCTTCACAGTTTTACACAATGGCCTCTCTAGGTCTCCATGTAGGGATACTCCTGACACATGCCTTGCCTCAGTAGCTCTCCTTAGTGGAAGAGGAAGATTTCACAACCCCTTTCTTATATCCTTGACTCTAAAGCCAAAACCACATGACCAAAGCTGACACGTTACGCTGCTTGCTGGGGCTGGAACATGGCCCCCTCATTCAATTACATCTTCACCAGCCTTCTGTTCTTGATGGTTTCCTTTACTGCCTAAGCTTGGCTGTCCTAAAACTTGATCTGTAGACCAGACTGGCCTGAAATTCAGAGATATGCCTGCCTCTGCCTTCAGAGTGCTAGGATTAAAGGTGTATATTATCACACCTAGTTCTAAGCTTTTCTTTAATTCCTTTACACAAGTTGGAATCTTAGCTGGGTGGGATCTTCCCCTGAGGTCATCACTCCCTTTATTCCATTTAGCATCAGGAGTTTCTTTAATCTGTTTATCTCCTTGAGCACAGGGTTTAGCTCCATTCCATTTCCTGGTGCCCCCTTTTATCTTCAAATTATACATTTTGTAACTTCCTTGCTCAGCCTGCTCCTTTTCATTATAGATCTACATTAAGTGTGGCCACTAATAACCACATGACACAATCCGTACTAGGCTGTTTTGAAATCTCTGCAAACACAATCCCAAACTCTTCAATTTCTCCCCAGACAGATTTTTTTTTGGACAAGGGCAGAAAGCAGCCACATTCTTTACCAAAATATCACAAGAATACTCTCTAGGCCACATACTAACATTTTTCTCTTCTGAAACCTCTTGAGCCAGCCCCACCCCCCACCCCTGCCCTGTAGTTCATCAAATCACACTAAGTACCATTATGTTCCATGCTCCTACTGGTATGGCCCATTAAGTATCATTTAAAGCATTCAACTGCTTTTTAAATAAAAAATCCCTAAAGTCCACATTCTCTGAAATAAGAGCATAGTCAGGACTATCATAGCAATATCCAACCCAGTCCCTAGTACCAACTTCTGTTTTAGGACTTCTATTACTGTAAAGAGATACCATGACCACAGCAACTCTTATAAAGGAAAACATTTAATTGGGGGTGGCTTACAGTTCAGAGGTTTAGTCCAGTATTGTCATGGCAGGAAGCATAATGTCATGCAGGCAATCATGGTGCTGGAGAAGGAGCTGAGAGTTCTACAACTTGATCCACAGGCAGCAGGAAGAGAATGAGACTCACTGGGCCTGGTTTGAGCATCTGAGACCTCAAAGCCTGCCCCTAGTGACATACTTCCTCCAACAATGTTACACCTAATCCAACAAGGCCACACCTCCCAATAGTGCCAGTCCCTATGAGCCTATGGAGCCATTTTCATTCAGCCACAATAGACATATACATATATACATATTACAAGTTTTCAGTAAACTTGTCCAAAACAGAAAAGCATGGCTGTCTCAGCTATGTATTTACTAGTGTTATAATATTTATTTTAACAACACTTTTTCTTTTATGCCAAAATAAGAAAAGCCAATGAAAAAGTTTATGGAATGATGTGAAGATATGAGACAATCATGAGAATAAAAACACATAGATGTATTTCTGGGTGTAGTAGGGTATGCCTGTAATTCTAGTACTTTTGAGGCTGAGGCATGAAGGTTAGGAGTTTGAGGCCATCCTCAGATTCACTGCCATATTCTGTCTCAAAAAAACTAAAAACAAAGCAAGGAACCAAACAAAATAAGAAGATGTAGCTTTATAGTGTTGTGACCAATGTATATTCATGGTTTTACTTTTTCTTTCAGCCCCTTGAGATGAAGAGGAACATGTAGACATGTGCCTATCTAATTGTCATTCACTTTCTCATATTTCAGGTTTTTAGTGTAGTCGGCCAGTTAGATATAGTTAGGGAGCAATCTTTATGGGTAATGTAAGAGCATTATGATTTATATTAAACTTGCTGGAATGGTTTCTTGATGTTGTATTTTGAATATCACATCTATGTTTTGAGGTTTCTTTTGGGATATCCTACTCAGGTGAATTTTAAATAAATAAAACATTATATAACCCCCAGAGTCCCAATATTCTCCTAAGAAGATGATTAAAAGCTATACGTGCTACCGATGTACTTTTAAAAACCTCACAGAATTTAGGATTACACTATTAAAACATTACAAAATGAGGATTGTTTTGTTGTGGAGCGTGACCGTCCCCTTCCTAGTCCCTGTCACTCTTCCCCACTGGCCATACACAAAATAAGACCTGATTTGTTAGCGAGCCAAGCTTCATGGTGTTTTCTCTCCTGATTTCATCACCTTGGTTTGCAGTCTGCACACGTATCTGTGAAATGCCTTTTCACTGGGTTGGAAATTTCATATGCCTCATCCAAATTACAGGAGATGTGGAACTGTAAAAGATACAGCAAAGCTTGTATCTCCTTGTAATGACTAGTGACTTTTTGGGTGACTTTGATTGAGATACAAACTGTGGGTCTTGTTCTCCGGAAAATTATCTGAACTTGTAATAACTCAGATGGGTCCATCATAGTATAACTAACTGAACCCTGTTTGTTTGGAGGGTGAAAATCCCGAAGGAGTCTGTTGAGGGTTGCCGCCTTGAGAATACTCATTTCTAATGTACACATTAGTATTTATTGGGACTCTGTGTCCTGTTCCATGCTGTGCTAAGTGCTGGAAGTGGCACAGACGAGTAGTGTAGTCATTAATCTCTTGGAAATTACATTCTTTTAGTGAAGGCAGGTAAAACTAAAACTAAAGAGGCAAATAATTGATATAATTATAGGTTATTATAAATGATATAAGCACATAAAATAAAGACTAATTGATGAGGCAGGGAGATTCAGATAAAATGGGATTGTAAATACACTTTTTATTGCTGAATAGAATAACTGAAAAGTTTGAGTGAGTGGGCCATAGTGTGTGTGTGTGTGTGTGTGTGTGTGTGTGTGTGTGTGTGTGTGTGTGTAGGGAGGTAGAAGAGAGTGTCAGGAAGAAAGGAGGAACAGGGGTTTGATTGGTTTTTAATGAATTATATGGCTAAGAAACCTGACAAGTTCCAGGTCAGCAGGGTGGGCCGGTCGACTGGAGACCAGCAAAGACTCAGTGCTGTGGTCCTGTCAGAATTATGTCTGCTGGCAGAATTCCCCTTTCTCCAAGCCTTTGTTTAGCTCAAGACTTGAAGTGTTCAGAGATGGCTTACCTACAGTAGAGGAAAATCTGCTTTGCACGAAGTTCACTCCTTTAAATGTCAGTCTCACCCAAAGGGTACCCTTCAGAAACATCCAGAATGATCTTTGACCAACATTTTAGCACAGTGGCCCAGTTAACTTGACACATACAATTAACCTTGACAGGAACTTATCTTCTATCTGTGTTTCTGTTCTTATTTCCTTCATTGAATTGTGGTAGAGAGGTTGGGAAAAGGTTGTCATTAAAAACCTTTATTAGGAAAGATGTTCAATCATACAAGAAAGTAGGGAAAGAATGGTATAATGAACCCATGTGCCCATCATCCACTGTTAACACTTAGCAACAAAGATGATTCATTTCTGAATTATACCCTCTTGTCTCAACTTCTTTCTTTGTCTTTTCTCAAGAGGTAATGTTCCCTTAAACTCTACTAGTGAACCAACCTAGACAACTGCTTCCCTTCTTGCAACTTAGAAAGCAGGCTGTAGCCTCCTGTCCAAGAATTTCATCCAGTCCTTGAACTTGTTATTCAGTCAGCTGGATCTGGGGATGAAAGCATCAACTCGGAAGGTTGGAAGGAATCGTGACACCCTTGACAGATCTGGGCACACTCACAGTTGAGCAGCTCTGCTTCTCAATTATTTACATAAGCATGCATGGTGAGTTACCTTAGAAACAGATTCTTCTTGTGGCATTTGAGCTTCCTCTGTGATGCAGGCTATTAATAAAAGCAAGCCTGAAGCGCTTTGTGAGTATGGATCACTGCTGGAAATGTTTAGCGCCGAAGTGTGAGAGCTTCCTAAAACACACATCATGGTTTTGAGAGCCGCAGATTTCCCCTGTGATTTTTCACATTACCAATAACTGTATAACATATGGGCTCATGTGTCTGACATACAGAATTCCATCTTATTTTTAGCAGACACTCCCGAGCCTTTTCTGTTTTGAAAATGGCCATGGCATGGTGTTTCACTATGGAGCTCTTCAAAAGCCTTGGTTGTCCACACAGGCTCACCCAGTAGTGTCTGTGACTTAGTGGATAGATGTGTCTTGCAGTGGGCCTCTACCGGATGAAAGGCGTGTGTGTGTGTGTGTGTGTGTGTGAAAACCCTCCACCACACATCTTTTTGCTGGAGCTAGTGAAGGGATTTCACCTACTTTCTGGATAGTTTTGAGAGCTTTTTGGTGTAGTCAGGATGCACATACTATTTTTAATCATGGGAGAGCCAAGTTATAAATTAAAAGCTTCACTTGCATATGTGAAAGAATAGTACTGTCTGAACCCTTGTTTCCTCCTTGGCGTTTCCAGAGGAATCTCTCCAGGTTACAGGCAGGCTAGAGGAGTCCACAAGGCAGTGTTGGTTGCGTTTGTTACCAGAGTTTGGATTGTTATGCTTTTGTCAGCCAGACAGTAGTGCTCATGTGTATTTTAGAGAGGCATATGCTTTAAATCTTTAAAAAAAAATCATTTCTGGGGAGGCGGCAAGGAAAAGGAGTTATTGTTTGAATAGAATAGAGTTAGTAGCACAGATCTCTGCTCCAGCATAGGGGTGGGTGTCTGGGAATCCACACACTCCACTAGCTGTTTGAGCAATCCGTTTTAAAGGGATCATTGAAGTAACTGGTTTAAAATATGATTGCTTACTTTGCATGGCAGGCTAAAATCAATGAATGGGCCTGTCTATAGTTACTTATTAAAATATTTACGTTCTTCTAAAACATGAATAAGGAGTAGAGGCCTTCTTCATAAAAGCTCTCATTATAATGGAAATCCTGTGATTCCAGGTTTGATGACTGAAGTTTAATGACAAGATGACAGATATTGTTTGAAGTATGTGCATTTAGGAATTCCAAAAGCATTTTCAATCTTAACTTTCTTATAGTTTCTCCACTCAGGATCTTCCAAACAGTTCTTAGTAGTTAGAAGCAATTAATGTAAGTGGCAGAGGATATTCTTATTTGCTTAAAACCTGCTTGCACTAGTTTCTCCCTAGCAAAGTCTTGATAGAACATTAATTCATAGTTGTTAGTTCATAAAAGTGAAGGGCATTTGATGGGAGAATGGCGGATGAACGTACTTCTAAAATATGAGCACTTTGAATGTTTAAATTTTGTTATTACATTTATGTGTGTGTGTGTATGCGAGCACACACATTCACACCTGTATGTGTGTAGGCATGTGAGTGCTATGGTGTGCATGTGTGGGTTAAATGATATCTAGTGGGAGTTGGTTCTCTCTTCTTCAATCATGTGGATCTGGGGACTGAGCTCATGTTTCCAGGCTTGTCAGGAAGAACTTTTACCCACAGAATCTCACGGGCCCTGAGGTTGTTTTTCAAAATCACCATAAAGCAAAATCCAAATCGCAACCTTGCAAACCACAGCACAGAAGTTGTGGTGGGATTTCAGGGCTTTGCCTTGACTTTTGAAAAAATTAGCCATCATATACTTTTATTTTTTATTACATTTATTTATTTGTGTGTGTGTGTGTGTGTGTGTGTGTGTGTGTGTGTGTGCGCGTGCGCGCGCGCGCGTGTGTAGTTCAGAGGACAACTGAACTTGTGGAAGTCAGTTCTCTCCTTTCAACATGTGAGTCCTAGGGATTGAGCTGAGGTCTTCAGGCTTAGCATCAGGCTTACCTGCTAAGCCCCCTTACCCACCCTTCCCTTGACTCTTCATTACAAAGTTCTTCATCCCCCATTTTGGGTTTGTAAAGGCCATTCTTTGTTGCTGTTGTTACTTAATTACTTTTAATGATAAAAGAAAGCCCTAAAGACACACACAGATGTGACTAATGTATGGGACTATGATTAGTTAACCAGATTCGAGCTATTCCATATTTATTTTCCCCAAACGAAAAGAAAACATCTAGCCAGCTGGAGAAAAACAATTGCTTCTGCTCTTTGGGATGCGTCTGACCAACAGGAAGCTCTTGTTTTAAGTTAGTCTTTGATCTGCCTAAGTCTCTCCATTTCCCTCTGTCCTCTAGACAGTAATGCTTATGACAGCTGTACTTCATGCTTCTTTGTCTAGTTCAGAAACCTTCCCAGTGCATGCATATCTTATTTTTCCTATACTTTGCCTTTGCATTTAAATTCCTAACTCATACTAGTCTGAGGAGCATTTTAGGGAAAGAATTCAATTTAGAATTTTCCCAAAGAAGCTGAACCTAGCCAAAAAATATGTATTCGGCGTGAGATTTTGTTCAGAATAGAGGCTGACAGGGAACACCCTTTTCAAGTGATGGGGATTTCTGCTCATGACCTGCTCCTTTGCAGCACTCAGGGAACACTAGGATTCTCTTTGGAATGAGGTGCTGCTGGTAGTTTGTTTGCAGACTGTCCTTCCTCCCAGGAGGGAGGCGTGAGCGCTAGTCCAATGTGAGTGGGACCATTTGAATGGAAGGTCATAGAGGTGTTTAGTGTCCCCGGCAAGCAATATTCAGTGGCTTTTTGTGAGAAAATGAAAGACTTAAAGAGGAAGAGAGTGAAAAGACAATAGGACTGCACAGTGGGATTAAAATAGAAATATAACTAGCATTTTTGTTTTAGCTGAATAGATGCAATGATTATACGCATATGTATATGTACATATTGCTATGAAATAGGTCATATGTATGTAGTTACTTAAGAGACAGTTGGCTCCAGGGTTGTACTCAGAAAATGGTGCTTCACAGTTCTCATGTGGACTCTGCCTGTGGTGAGGGAAATGTAAAAGCAGTGTTCCCAAACATTCTTTGGGGCCACCTTGTCTGAGCAGACCCGGGAGACATTGTGTATCCCCCTGCCTAGCCTACTTCTGTTTGTAACCACAAAGATCCCATTAAGGCTGCTGATTCTGATGGGATCTCAGGGGAATCTGATTATTAATGCTTGCCAGACACAAAAGCATTGACATTGTCATGTTATTAGCGTCACCATCCTAAGAGCCCAGTCATCAAGGATGCCAGGAGACCTAATCTTCATAACCGCTAATGAAGGAGATAAAATGTGTAGCAATAGTCATTTTTGTAATGACTGAGTTTACTATCTGCTTGGATTGAAAGCTTGCATAAACAATCGAAAGGAAACCATAGGAAAAACAACAAACAGTTGTAAGCATTGATTTAGCTTGAGAGTCTCAGTGGATGTCCTCATTCAGACATGAGGGGGCCCAGGATGAATCAGACTGTGGGACTGTGTCCTTTGACCTTGTAGAACTATATTCAATGGGTTAGTAATTTGTGATGGACTGGATTTCTGCTCATGCATGAAAATTTCATTAGATGAAAGATTCATGTTCCTCTCATTACAAACCTAAATGGAACCAGGTTAAAACCTGTTGTATAATTGTTGGCCGTGGGGTATCTTTTAGATTCAGACCAACTTCAGCAGTCTGTGTTGTCTGTAGCAGTGACAAATGGGAACAAGGACTCATTGAGACTCTAGGAATGATAAGATTATCTTCAGGAAACAGCTTGTTCAGTCAACAGTTTGAAAATAGTGTAAAATTTCTAAAAAAAAATGATTTGCAGTTTTAATAGTTTTAATAGGTGTTTAGCTTCTTGATTAAACTAATCTGATGTATGGAGGCCAATCTGAATTCAGTTCATTTTGATCCAATACTTAACATCTTGACTAATTGCTATCATTTTGCTATATTTAGAAAATGCCAGAAATTTTGATAAGTTCATTTATCTGTATCATAGATATATTTGACCCAAATGAATTTTATGTGTTGGGTATCAACAGCAATAACAAGCCCAAAGAATGAGGCTAAAGGAAGCTTCCCCAAACCCTGTTAGACTGCTGCCTTTATGGAATTTTAGAGGCTTCCTGGATATGCTTCTCCTATTTTACAGAAGAACAAATGAAAACCCAGGGAATGAAGCCTCTTTAACAAGTCATTGCTACTTACAGATCTAGGAATGGCAGATGGTGCCTCACCCATTTTAGTGCTATTTAGCTTTGTTTCTTGTTTTTCACTTGTTTTATGGTGCTAAGGATGGAACCCAGCAAATACAGGGACACACTCTACCATTGAGCTGTACCCCCAGCCCTTTCCTACACCTCTCATTAAAGATCTACTTGTTTTTATTTTATTATTGTCATGTTTAACCAGCATGACTTTTCCATAGGAGTGACTGTGGGGATAATGAAAGGGACATCACATCTTTAATTCTAGTAGAAAATATAGAAGTAAGCCCGACTCTTGACAAACTTAGTAATGTGAAATTCATGGCATTCCAGTGAATACTGTTCTCATTCTGCTGGAGCAGTTACCCTCTGCAGTATAAAGACTGCACAGTCCTTAAGATGAGGCAGTTTCACAGATGTGAATTTGAAAAAGAACTTTTAGGCTCTGGTTGAAAATTTTAGTTAAAAAAAAAATCTTAAATCACTGCAAATGGAAAACATAACAAGCTATTGAAACATGTCAACCTGTTAAGTGAAGCAATCACTATAAAATATGTGCACGTGTGTATATAGGTGTCTTAGGGTTTTCATTGCTGTATGCTGTGGAATAATCCTTTTGTATACTGTAAAGATTTGTCACTCAAATTGGTTTAATAAAGAAGCTGACTGGCCAATAGCTGGACAGCATAGGTTTAGGGGAGAGACAAACAGAGAATGCTGGGAAGAGGAGCAGTGAGCAGATGCAGAAAGAAGCAAGATGGACATACTGTACTTAGAAAATGTACCAGGTCACATGGCAAAGCATAGCTAAAAATATGGGTTAATTGAAAATGTAAGAGTTAGCTAGTAACAAGCCTGAGCTATTGGCTGAGCATTTATAATATTAAGCCTCTGAGTGGTAACTTAGGAGCGGCTTGTGGGACAGAAACTTCCGCCTATACTCCATGACCATAATCAGCTTGGGGAGGTTTATTTCTTCTTACAACTCTCAGGTCACATGCCATTGCTGAGAGAAGTTAGAGCAGGAACCTGGAGGCAGGAGCTGATGCAAAGGTCATGGAGAGGTGCTTTTTACTGCCTTTCTCTCCCCATGGCTTACTCAGCCTGTTTTTTTTTTATATTGCAAAATTTTTTTCATACATTTTGATCATGGTTTTCCCCTCCCCCAATTCCTCCAAGATCCCCACCTTCTCCCTATCTACCCAATTTTGTGTTCTTATTCACGCTTTAAAAAAACAAACAAAACCCAAACCAAACAAACAGCAAGAAACTCAAACACAAAACCACAAAAAACAGAAGCCAAAATCTATAAGCAAAAGACCAAAAAGACCAAAAAAAAAGAAAAATATGCCCAAACAATGCTAAATGAAACAGAAATCTATAAAAATGCCATTGAGTTTGTTTTGTGTTGGCCAACTACTCCTGGGCAAGAAGCCTACTCTGAAGTGTGTTAATATACATAGTGACACTCCATTGGAGAAAACTAATTTTTCCTTTGCCAGTGGGTATCAATTGCAAGTAGTTTCTTGGGAATGAGTGGGATCCTGTGTCCACTTCCCTCTCTCAGTGCTGGGACCTCATTTGGATTGAATTTGTGCAGGCCTCCTTGATCAGCCTGTTTTCTTATGCACTCCAGGACCACCTGCCCAGAGGTGGCACCAGCCACAATTGGCTAGTCCCTCTCACATCAATTGTTAATTAAGAAAATGCTCTATATGCTTGCTTACAACATAAGCTTATAGAGACATTTTCTCAGTTGAGATTCCCTCCTCTCCAATGACTCTAGCTTGTGTCAAGCTGACAAGAAACTAGGCAGTACAATAGCTATATGTATTCAATATTAAAAAATATTGATTGACAGCTCTGGGACCATCAGGTACTCTGCTACATACTGAGAACATAACAAAGACAAACAAATCAACCAACTACTAGACTTCATAGAAATTCTAATTTATTAAAGAAAACAGTGTGAAAAGAAATACATAAGCCACCAGCAAGCTACAATTATATATTATTAGATTCTAATATGTATTACTAAAAATAAGAGGCACTGTGAGAAAACGGCTAATAAATTCTTAAAAATGGTTAGTATTTTCCGCCATCAGGAAAATGCAAGTTAAAATTGCTTTAGATGCCATCGTACCCCTTTGGGAATGGCTATCATGGAGAGAACAAACAAGAAACAAAGGCTGGTGAGAATGTGGGAAATAGAAGCCATTATACACTGCTGATGGGAATGCAAACTTGTGTAACCACTATCAAGACCAGTACGGAAGTTCAAAAACAAAATAAAACAAAACAAAAAACAAAAAACCACCACCACCACCAATAAAACAAA
Source organism: Peromyscus eremicus (assembly GCF_949786415.1). NCBI lineage: Eukaryota > Metazoa > Chordata > Mammalia > Rodentia > Cricetidae > Peromyscus > Peromyscus eremicus. Next base: position 72,048,529 of record NC_081430.1, read on the forward strand.
CCTAAAGTAGAAGCAACATATTAGCCCTTTGGAACACTCTTTGATATACACCCAAAGGACTCCAAAGTCAACATACCACAGAGACACTTGTTTATCCATGTTTACTGTTGCATTACTGACAACAGCCAGGAAATTAAGTCAGTCTCTCAATAGACTATCTACTTTTGGGGTTGCTGTCACCAGAGGCCACTTTTCCAACCCAAACACCCATCGGCAGGTATGAATGGATGAAGAAAAAGTGGTACACGCACATGATGGAATTTATTCACCCATCAAGAAAAGTGGAATCATGGTATTGGCATGAAAATGGGTGGATCTGGAGGTAAATGGCGCTTAACGAAACAAGCCAGACTCAAAAAGACAAATATGGAACCATAGCTCAGTGGGAGAGCATTGGAAAAAGAGAAATACTGCATGTTTCCTTTTATACACAGAACCTAGATTTAAACATTACATATCTGCATGCATGTGTATACACACGTATATTTACATATGTATAGGTCATGCAACTAGAATGGAGATCAAGAGAGAGGAGGAGGAGCTCTTAGGAGAGGTGGGAAACAGAGAGGTTAATGAAATCCATGTGATAAGAAAGCAGAAGGGCAACTATGTAAGATGGAAAGGGAACCAGATGGAGGGGAGAGGGGGCGCAGGGATGAGTAGTGGGAGGGGAGCAAAGTTTATAAGAAAGAGTGCATTGAAGGGATATTTTAGGCTGGCTTAATTTAGTTTGGGTGCTGCCGGGGGAAGGAAAAGAATTCAGAAAAAGTATAAACTGAGAACTATAAAGAGATTAGTGGGTGCTTTTGGGTGGGAGTGGGGGAATCCCAGAGACAAGGGAGCTTCAGGGAAGGAGCAGAAGGATTTGTGGAGATAACGCAGGTGTAGACAGCAACTAGACAGGAAAGGGCCACACCAGACATGCCCATTCAGAGTCCCCTGGAGTAGGACATTATGGTAAGGATGGTGGGAATATTAGTCAGGGTTCTCTAGAGGAACAGGACTGATAGAGTGTAGACAAATTTCTAAACGGTCTTATTAAATAAGCAACACAGAGCTAAATATAGGGGTGAAAGCCTTGGAGATCAGGGAAATAGTAATAGCCACCAACCTTACCTCTCCAGCTCTGCAGCTACCAAAAGAGAGCTCTTTCCTGCCTAACCTGTGCCTTTATTGCCTTGCTGTTCTGTCCTCTCATTGGCTCTTAGTCTAGCTACCTCTTGTCACTGCCTGTCTGTACAGACCTCCAGGTCTCTATGGTTGGTGCTGGGATTAAAGGTGTGTATCACCATGCTTGGCTGTTCCCTAGTGTGTCCTTGAACACACAGAGACCCTGCCTGCCGCGTGATTGGATTAAGGGTGTGTGCTACCACTGCCTGACCTCTATGTTTACTTAAAAATGTCTAGTCTTTTCCCCCTTGATCTTCAGGCATGCTTTATTTATTAACATACAAATAAAATATTACCACATTTCAGCACAAATAAAATATCACCACAATATAGTGAATATATACAGAAAGGGCATTTATTAAAATGGCTTACATGTTGTGGACCAACTAGCCCAACAATGGCTGTATACCAGTATAAGGTTCAAGAATCCAGTAGTTGTTGAGCCCACTGTATGTCTCAGGTATAAGTCTGTATTTCTTAGTTGGTCTTCAGTATATGCTGGAATCCTAAAGAAGTAGGCTCTAATGCCAGCGAGAGTGAGAACAAATAGGCAAAGAGCAACAACTTTCTTTTTCTATGTTCTTTATGTAGGCTGCCAGCAGGTGTGGTCCAGATTAAAGATGGATCTTCCCACCTGGATTAAAAATGATTCTTCCCACTCTGAATGATTTAATTAAAAATCCAATCCCTCAGAGGGTGTATCCAGCTGCTTGGGTTTTAGTTAGTTCCAGATGTAGCCAAGTTGACAACCAAGAAGAGCCATCACAATGGGACATCGTTGTAAATGTTAAGTGGTCTCATCAAGCATGTGTTTTGGAAAGATGTTAGAAGTCATCCTGGGGAAATGGGGTGAAAGTGAATGTAGGGAGACAGACTACTGAAGGGGCTGCTAAGCGGAGTAGGTGGGAATCAAGGTGGCTTGAACTCAGCTGATGCCTGTGTTAGGGCAAAGACCAACAAATTCAAGAAAGAAGAGTGGGTGGGCCTGGGTGACCAATTCTAGATACAGTAGCAGTTGTTGAGACTATGACTAGGTTCCTGTGTATTAAGATTATGACCCTGTAAATTGCAAGAAAATACAGTTTCATATTTCTTATATGCAAAGTGATCAGTTGTATGAAGCAGTGAGATTCTTAGTGGTCACCTCTTTTTAACCACATTTTATAGGGTTGGCTACTTCTACAGTTAACAGCTACAGAATGCTGACATCCTGAGTTTTGCTTAGTTTTTCTCAAAAGAGCTATAATTACCATAGCTCCATATTTTCTCCTTATATTTGAGCCCAAAATTTATTTTCAAATGACACTAATGGTTCTCTTCTCTTGGGACAAAAGTCAACTATCTTGTATCTTTATCTGGGAGTTATTCCTGTTAATATTTTCTTTCCCCAATTTTATCACATTAGCTCTCAATTATTTTGCACCTTTCTATGGATGCTATTTGAGAATCCTGAATCTCCTTCAGCAGGGACTTGTTGATGTGTATGCCAATGGCCTTGGAATCTGGGTGCCTTGCTGTTGAAAGGGAGGTCACGCTAATCACTTGAGATATGGTTTACCTTTCTTATTGTTATTTTAGAATTTTATGTATGGGGATATTTTGTCTGCATTTATGTATGTATGTGCACCACACATATATCCGGTAACAGCAGAAGTCAGAGACAGTGTCAGAGCCCCTGGAACTGGAGTTGCCTATGGTTGTGAGTGGGGTCCTCTGGAAGAGCAGCTAGTGCTCTTAACCACGGAGCCATCTCTCCAGCCCCAGGCTTTATCTTTAAAAGGTAAATATTAATTAAATCTTTAGCTCTCCTTAAGATCTTATTATATGTGTCTGAAATGGGTTTCCATCTAAGGGCAGCCACAGTCTCTTTAGAAAATTGTTATCGAGGCTGGGTTCAGTAGTCCCTCTGGAGCCACTGAAGACCTTGCCTGTTTGTGTTACAACCACTGGGTATTCATGGAGCGTATTTCAATTTCCTTGGCTGTAATAGATACTCAAAAATACTCAATGGGCTTATGAAATCTAGTATTTAAAAAGTGCCATCTCTATAATGGCATCAACCTTGGGCAGCTCCTTCCCATTTCAGTTGGACTAAGTCTAATTGGCTTCACATTGTCCTGCTCTAGCATACACAAGGGTATTTGTTCTGTCAAGTTTAGAAATGGACTTTAATAGGAGCCTTCTACGACTTAGCAATTGAAGCTGTTTTTACTTTATTACATTTACGTTGGAAAATTCGTTGCAACAGTTTTCATGTTTTAGATGTTTTCTATTAGGGAAACAGGCTAAATAGAAATGGAATGAGATCAGGCCTCCAAGTCAGGGGCTGGCGAGGGGACTCAGCAGGTAAAGGGGCTTGCTGGCCAGCCCAGTGGCTTGCATTCAATCCCTGGAACCATGTGGTAGAAGGAGAAAACTGACTGCCCCAAGTTGTCCTCTGATCTCCCCACTTGTTCTGCCCCATAAGATGAATAAACAAACAAACAATGTAAAAAATTCCAAACCTCCAAGTCAGACAGACATCTCAGTTTGAACCCAACATCTGCCGTTTCCTGGGGCAACAGTCCCACCTCTGGTAGTTCTAGAATTACCCCAGTCTTACTGGCCTTCTGTGAAGGTTTGGAGTAGTTATTCAAATTTCAACAGCAGAGAATTGGAATACCATTTCTGTTCTTTAATCCAGATAATGAACATCAAAGCAATGTACCGACCCTTTCTGAGCCTCAGTGTTTTCATCTGTAAAAGGGGAAAGCTATTGTCTTTTACGTAAGCTTTTATTTGTGTAAGTCCTCAAAAATATTGTATACAATCACATGTCAGAAATAGTCTTTTCTGAGATATTAACATATAAGTACTTAATATATTTTCACCTTGTAAAGCATCACAAAGTTCAACATAATGAATGCCTGATATTAAGTCCCAGTTACATGTTGGATTCTTTCTATGTGTTTTAAGATATTCTGTAATATAATTTACAAGACGAATTACAATACAGGGAGTCGTGATCCCTGCATTATGAATGAGAACATTCCAGTGTCCAGGTATATGTCCATGATTTGGGATAACTGAAGGATGGATCCAAGGCAACCTTTGCAAAGCTTCTGAAACAGTGTGCTCTCCCTCTCTCTCTCTTTCCCTTCTTTTCGTTCTGACTCATTCTTCTCATAATCAACTGGTAAATATGTATTTTGATTATAAGGAAGTTCTCATTTCGATTTATATCCACTGTTCTTCCTGCCCCACCCCAAAGCCCAGTAATAAAGGTGTGTCCAAGACCCTGCAATGATAATGTGGCTGTATTGTATCTGTATTACTGCACAAAACTCCTTGGTAGCCCTCCTTTTGCTGTGTGTGTGTGTGTGTGTGTGTGTGTGTGTGTGTGTGTGTGTGTAGTATGAGTGTATGTGTTTGCATGTGTGCACTTGTGAATGCAGGTACACATACAATGTACTTGTAGGCTAGAGGTCAACAGTGAGCATTTTTCCTCTATTGCTTTTTACCTTATGTTTTGAAACAGGGTCCCCCATTGAACTTGAAATTCACCAGTTTGGCTAGGCTGGCTGGCCAGTGAGCCTTTGGGATCCTCCTGTCTTTGCCTCCTTAGCTCTGGGGTTACAATTATGTGTTGCTGTACATGGTGGCTTTTTGTGGGGTTATTGAACTCATAACCTCATGCTTGAGCAACAAGCTCATTACTGACTGCGCCATGTCCCCTGCCCCAGTAGTCCATTTTTGTATTTGTTAAGATGCCAACATATCTTGGACAAATGCTTCAGAAAGTATTTCATTTCAATGGCAAGTATTTCTACCCACATAACAAATTTGCTTTTAAAAGAAACACACCTGTGGATACTTCTGACTCCTGTGAAAGATGGATGGCAGCCATTTTGTAGTTCTTATTTTTACCGCATGCATTATTCATCTTCCAAACCTTCTTAGGTAATTCAAAATGACTTTCTCCATCAGGCTTGATAATGGTAGATTTAATTAGCCTCAAGGCTAGTGTGTCAATAATAAATAACTACATTTTGTAGACAAGGGAAGTTATCTGGCGCTGCCTGTGAAGAGACACTCTAGATAAATCCAGTATTCTTGACTTTTTCTTAAGATTGTCCTATGAATCATGGTGAAGAGTGACAAGGGGTTTTTACATGGTGATTTATCTTTCAAAAATGCTAAATATCTACATGTGTTAGAAGGTAGATTTGTATACCATTTTGACTTTGGATTTGGTTACCTGGAAACCATGCTGTTGGAAACGTTTTTCCTGCCTTTCAGAATGTAGCTTATTCTCCAGGAGCTCATAAACCTTTCAAAACGACACAGGCATACACACTTCCATCACAGATTTTTATGGTTTTCTACAAGCTGGTGTTTCTTAGATTCTAACCCTTCCTGCCCCCCTTCAAGAAGCTGTCATTACCAGAAAAGGAGGTCAGAAGGATTTAACTGACAGCCTCTATAGGTCCATAAGCGTTTTTATTCTTTGTTCACAATTGCCGTTGGTGGAGATCTTAAAAATATATGAGAAAGCACATAACTCAAGGATTTCATAGGTTTCCTATATAGAAACACACTATTGTTTTCTCCTTAGTAATTTTCTATATTTAAAATGATCATAGTTCAATTAACTACCATTACAATTAAAGCAGAATTCTAACTAAAGTAAGATTTCAAAAGTGCATTCCTTGGGAATATACCAATGGTTTTCCTTTTCTTTATCAATTGTCACTATATCTTTAGATTTCTAGCTTATTCTGAGTACTATGAGAGGTAATAAATCTTCTCAGGCCCCCCTGCAACAGGAACTCATGTGTTTTACACACTCTCCCATACGCTCTCTCATACACACATATATATTTCTGTTGTATAATTTTATACTTCTCATAATGATAAACTACCAATAACTACTTTAATCCAGCAATGAGCCTTTTCAAGACTTTCAGTGTATTTTCCCTTCTAATCTAGGTATCTGGACAGGATCAACCTTTCTCCCTCCCTCCCTCCCTCCCTCCCTCCCTCCCTCCATCCCTCCCTCTCCCTCCCTCTCTCCTTCCTTCCATCCTTCCCTTCCCATCCTAGTTAATATTATCTGTCAACCTGACACAGCCTGGGATCACCTGAAAAAGGAATCTCGAGTAACTGCCTTTATCAGGTTGGTCTATGAGCGTGTCTGTGAGAGATTATCTTGATCGAGTATTGATGTAGGAAGCCTCAGCCCACTGTGAGCAGGGCCATTCCTGAGCTATATAAGGGAGCTAGCTGAGCCTGAGCACGAATCGGTGAGATGGAGGGAGTAAGTCAGAACGACTGAGGCAGCAAACGAATCTTCTATTGTTTCTGCTTCACATTCCTACCCGAGTCACTGGTATGACTTGCTTCCATATGGATTATGACCTGGAAGTAGTTTAAGTCAAATCGACCTTTTCCTGCCTAATTGCTTTTAATTAGTGTTTTATCACAGTAACATAATAAAGTACACATGCTCTCTCTCTCTCTCCTCTCTCTGTCTCTCTCTCCCATACATTCATCCCATCAGAAGCCATGCCATCATCTCACTATAAGAAAGCACTATAAATAATTAGAACAGTAGATACATATTTCCATCGCCCTTGGTGTGCCCTCTCAATCAAATTGACATTTATTTATATACATCTCCATGACTGATATCCTTTGGGTTTAGGTTTATTTTATGAGTGGTACCCAGTGTTGCCAACTCAGTGATTTTCTGTGTCTAGACACAGGTGCTGTTCCTTTTCAGTGTTCTAGAATACAACAACTAGACATTCCCACCCCCACCCCCCATATATGGATAGAGATTTGGTCTCTTTTGCATTGTTTTGATATAATATGGCAGTGAATTATCATATTAACAAAGATTTAGAGCTCATCCCTGAAAAGGCAATTTTATTCTTAATATGTCCAGGCCCAGCTACTGTGCTCTTTGGCATATCTGGCATGTTCTTGGATTTTAGAGACAAAAGGAACTGATAGAGTAAGGGAATCCCATTTTACAGATGATGATAAATGATACAATCAAGACCATTTGGCTTTAAACATTTTCATTAGTACCTTCATCTATACACTTATCCACCCACTCACTCACCCATCCACCCACCAGCCCACTATCTATCCACTCATATATATACACACACACACACCCCTATCCATTCATCTGCCCATCAACCCACCATCCATCTACTCATCCACCCACCCATCTATCCACTCATTTACCCACCCATTCCATTCACCTACCCATTCACTCATCAATACATACACATACACATCCATTCATTGTAACACAAATTGCTAAATGATCTTTTAATAAAAACCTAGAGCCAGAATATTGGGGTGAATGCTGAAAGATCAGAGAGACAAAGGAACAAGCCACCTCTTACCTCTAGGACTCCTCAGTCTGAAAAGCTTTCCTTAGCCAAAAGACCTCAGTTCCTGCCTCCTCATGCCTTATATACCTTTCTCCACCCACCCATATAATTTCCTGTCTCAACTTTCCTAGTGCTGGGATTAAAGGCATGCGACTCCCAAGTATTGGGATTAAAGGTGTGTGCTACTACTGCCTGGCTTTGTTTCTCTTCTAGACTGAGTCAATATCATGTAGTCCAGGGTGGCTTTAGACTCACAGAGATCCAGACGGATCTCTGCCTCTGGAGTGCTAGGATTAAAGGTATGTGTCATCACTGCCTGGCTTCTATGTTTAATCTAGTGGCTTGTTCTGTTCTCTGATCTTCAGGCAAATTTATTAGAGTACATAATACATCACCACCATCCATCCATCCATCCATCCATCCATCCATCCATCCATCCATCCACCCAACTATTCATCCAACCAACCAACCAACCTATTCAGAGCTCCTCTTGCTATATGTGGATTTTGGAACTGTAACCTATAAAAGCACTCCCAAAACTTGTGGAAACCCATCAGAAGAGTATTGACACATAAATGTAATTTTATAACATAAAGACATATTCTAAGTACTCTGAGGCCATGTCTTTAATTGTAGATGAAGAATTAGCTGAGAAAGCCATTGGAGTTTCAATGAAAAAAAAAAAGAGTCAGGCTAAGTGTGAAGACATCCTGGGACAAACAAATAAAAATCAGGAAAAGTCAAGGTCATTTCTGGAAATTCTCAGTGTATCAGCATGACTGGCATATAGGATCTCACAGTGAGGGGTAATAAGGAGTGGCTGAATCTGCACTTTGTGGCAGTTTCTTTGGGGCCAGCCTGTGCTCAGCTGGACATTAGAAGAAAAGTGGGGCTATATGAATTGTAAGACAGGAGTAGATGGCAAAAGCCACTGATTTCTCTGAGAGGCCTTCCTGGCCTCTAACACCCTGAAGCGCTTTTGCTTAGGCCAAAGACTTTCTGGGTCAAATGTAAAATGAAAAAGCCATTTGAGCAGCAAAGGCCACCCAAAATGGGGGGTTGTGAAATTGAGGGGAGCAAATGCTGACAGGATAGTGGACTAAATAGGAAATTGGTGCAATAACACCACTGAAGATTTTCATGACAGCTTTGTGTAGGTTTTACTCATACATTTAACAAAATTATTGAGTATATAATTCCTACTGAGCACTATTTCAGGCAGGATTCTAATGAGACTTACGGCTTCGTTACTCACTTACCATGGGTACAGTACAATTCTAGGCGCCGAGATAGACAGAACAAGAGAGATGGCCTCCACTTCCCGTGGAGCCTCCATTCCAGGGGCAGAGAGGAAGGAAACCCAAATGAAAGTCAGGCTGTGGGGGACAGAATCTCCGATGGAAGCTGGAAAAGACAGGAGGCTGAAACAAACCAGGTGAGTGAGATGAGAGACTGGGAGCTCGGGGAAGGCAGTCAGTGGAGAGCAAAAGCTAACGGCAGATTGCAAGGAACAGAAGGGGAGTGTGTTGAAGAGAGTGTCACAGTCGTGAGGTCCTGTGACAGAAGAGGTGAATCCCTGCAGCAAAATGACATACTGGGTTTGAAATGACTGAATTTAAGATTTTGGTGTGGCACGTTAACATGTATCTGTTTCCTTACATCAGATTTTTTTTTTTTTTAAATATCAACCCCTTTAGTAGGGGTTTGGTCCTCCAGGGAAGATAATATTCCTACAGCCAGGCTAAGCCTTTGTGTGCTTTATTGCTTCGTGTGCTTTATTAATTTACTAGATGACTCTGAACTACCAAAGGCTGCATACTACCGACTTGGACTTGTGAGAAGAGTAAGAGAAGGAACAAGCTAAGGACGGGAGCTATGTATTTTGAGTTTATAAAATTTTAAATTTAAAATAGGGTTGAGGCTGGGGGAGGGTATAGTTCAGTTGGTAACATGCTTCCTAGCATGCAGAAGCCCCAGGTTTGGTCCCAGCACTATATAAACAAGGTGTGGTTTTCCATGTCTGTAAGCCTAGTGCTCAGGGTATGAAGACATATGGACCACATGTTCAAGGTCATCCCTGGCTATATAGCAAGTGGAAGATCAGCCCAGGATATATGAAACTATCTCAGAGCAACCAACCACCCAATTAACCAACTAATCAAACCAAAGAAACCAAAACCAACCAAAGAAACAAAAATAGGATGGGTTAGCCCTCCCAGCAGGTGAGTATAAAGGGGAAACAGGAGAAGGAACGGGACAAAGAGGGGTTGAAAATATGCCATTGGAGGAGGACAAGGGCTACAAAGTGGCACATGAATTCTTCAGTTTTGGAGGAGAAGGCAGAGCTCAGTTTCTGTTTCACTGAAATGAAGGTTCCATGAGGACAGGGATCTCAGGGTTACCTTATGCCTGGCTTTATGCCCAGTACTTAATAGGTACTTAGTGTTATTTGTTTACTGAATGAATCAATGTATCTATGAGTCACTAAACAAGAAATTTTTAAGAGAATATAAGCAGTTGTACTAAGGGCTGAGATCAAGAGGGATGAAACTTCAGGAATGGGATGATTCTGAGGGAAGATGTTGCTATCAAAGAAACAATGACTTGTGTCCTAAACTGTGATCGCAGTGAGATAACCACACCCGTGTATATATAGAAAGCTACCTAGGTTTATGTTTGCATATGAGTATAAAAGCATAGGCATATGCTATTTGGTCATCCCAGTGTCCTGTTCTATGGATGTCCAGGAGCTACCTCTTTCAGATTATGAATCTTATGAGATGAAGTATGTTTCAGAAGGCCCATGAGTTGCAGAGGGCTAACTTGAGGAGATGGGGACACAGTCAAAGGCACAAGATACCAAGGATATATCTCCAGGAAGCTGGATGATCCATTTGCCATGCAGATTTTCAGTGATTTCTCCCCCAAAATAGACATCATTTCTAGAGATTGCGTAAAACTGTATCACTCTATTTTAAGATTTGTTGGAAGCTTTTAAATTCCAGACACACATTTCCTTTGAGAGGATAAACCTTTGTGTCGCAAAACAGAGATGCCTGTTCGTTAGCTCTCTGGGTTCTGTATGTTTGTTCACAGAACCTCCAGCGTTTCTTGTATTTTGAAGTGTCATGCCTAACTGGCTGTTCCCATGGATTCTTTTACTCTTTTCACATTGTTAAGCTGATCTATGGGGAGCAGACTTCTCTCAGTCCATGTGACTAGAATCCATTACTGCTAATGGAAATTGAGGAGGTGTACAGACATGGGTAGAACCCACATTTAGAGTTTCATGGTCATTTCTGTTGAGCCATTATAAGAGTTCAATATAACGTTTCTTTGTCCCCACCCTCCAAACGCTGACATTGATTATAGGTATCTGGTGATAGGTGTCTGCCATTGTGATTCTAACAGGTGTAAGCATGTCTTTCCTCTGTTTCAGCTGAGAAGTGTTGAGAGTGAAATGTTCACAGCCACTAAGAGACTACCGTATCAAACACAGTTGCTCTGTTCCCTGCAAAGACCTACTCCATAGACCTTGGCGCAGGAACCGGCATGCTGCCTGGTTTTAGTTACAGCCAACGGTGCTCACGTTCTGCGCATGTTTTCTTTATGTATATATTAATAAAGTTTTGCCTGTTATAAAAAAAAAAAGAGAGACTTCAAATTTCTCATCGTGCTTGTTCTGTATTTCACATAAGCCCAGAGTTCTGGAGGAACCAAAGGAGTGGACTCTGTACACGTGAGGTAGTTGGCCATGGTGTTGGCCATGGCATCTCAGGATGCCCAGAACTTCTTCCAGCCTTTATCTTCCTGGCTATCCCGAGTTTATGAAGCTCTCCAGCAAGCAGGCGATGCATTAGCTGCATCACTGGTTCTTCTAAGCAAACACGATTCGGCATTGAGTGACAAGCCAGACCAGGACTTAGATGATATTCAGATTCAGGAAACCTACTTTGAAGATGAAGAGCAGGGCAATGATGGGAATTCAGAGGAGGCAAACTCCCTGTTTCTTGAAGAGGACCATTTCTCATGCTCTAATAGTGATTCGCAGGACTCTGGCAGAACGTCAAGCCCCAGACTTGATCAACAAGCCAAAGACTCATGCTCTGTAATACACCAGTGGCCCAATCAGACCCCAGCTGGCCCGCAGCTGCCACAGATGCTTTCTTCTATTGCTGAGGAAGAACATCACTTTGAGAGGCAGAAATGTGGCCTTCAGCTTGGCTGTGACACCCAGGTCCCTGGCACTTTAGGAAAAGTTAATGGAAAAAAGCAAGGTAAGCTGTTCAGTATCATTGTCTCTATGTTCTTCTAGAAGCCTTGTATAGCTCCATTTTGGTTTGCTTTTAAGTATCACATTGATTTTACTTTTTCTCTGCCACTTACACATCCCCTCACCCTGGCTTCTGATTGAGAGATACAATCCACAAGAATATTTTTGTTCTATGGAGCTTTACAAGATCCATGTTTGGGCTCCATATTTCAAAATAATAGTTCTGAGCAAGTGAAAAGCTTAAAATGAATCTGAGAGTTCTGTTGGAGAAGTCCCTGTGCACATGCCATGCTTTTTTAAAATATCTTTTAAAATGTTCTTTTTCCCTCCTTCCCTCTAGGTTAGGAATTTCTAGATGTTACTATATTATTCAGTGTGAAATCCTGTGCAAACAGTCATACTTGTTGCAGAATTTGTAGTTGATAACACTCCAAGAATACTTCTCGCAGCGTCTCACTGGGACGTGATGTGAGATGACAGTAGATGGGAGATCTTTGAAATAGGGCGGCTTCATTTGCTTTTAGCCTGGAATGATGAGGACATAGTTAATAGAAGTTGCCTATGACACTTTATGTTGTCAGAACTGAGCACAAAATAGGGCTTTAATAAAAGTGCCATGGATAGGTCACAAATGTAATGAACTCTGGGAAAACTATGGCCATGCATTTCAGAATAGATTTTTCCACAGTTCTAATCCTCTAGTCTGTAGAGAGGCCATCCCACCTGGTTAAGAGACAAAGGCAAACAGTAGGCTGAGGTGAGGGGTTGATATACATGTGTCAATGTATGCATACACAGTCCACACACATTAGTAGATTATTCATATCCAGACAAAGTCATTGCTTCCTTTCTTGCTGGAGGGAGCCAACATTTCTGGGATACCATATTGTCTTTTTATCCATTTTCAATAATTCTTCCTAGTATCGTCTTTTTAGGGGAGGGTCTTACCAGACACACACTGGCTCTTGGTGTTTAAGGAAGCAAAGTATCATATTCTTTTTTGTAGCACTTTCTTTTCTCTCTCTCTCTCTCTCTCTCTCTCTCTCTCTCTCTCTCTCTCTCTCTCTCTCATTATGTACATGTATGCTTGTGCATATGGTGTTCAGACACTGTTTTCCTCAACTGCTTTCCATCTTTTTTGAGACAGGGTCTCTCACTGAACCAGGAGCTCGTCTATTCAGCTAGACTAGCTGGTCAGCAAGTTCTCTGAATCCTCCTGCCACAGCCCGTTCCAGTACTAGGATTGTAAATACACACTCTACCCAGCTTTTTGCATGAGATCTGGGAATCCAGACTCAGATCATCATGCTTCATTAGCAAGCAGTTTAGTGACTGAGCCCTGCCCCCACTCCCCCACAATGCTTTCTTAATTTTTATTTGATGAGTTGGTAAAAATCAGGACAGTGAATATTCTTTCTGAAAGATGAAATATAAATGACCATGGTTTTGAGTCTTTTAAAATTATTTGTAAAATATTTGGTAGAACTTTAGATTTGAGTTGAAATTGTATTCTGATTTTAGAAAATTCTTGCCTAGTTTGACTGTATTTGAAATTAATGTGAATTTGTCTTAATAGGTGCTAAACAGTGATTTTTTGGGGTTAATTTTCATAACTGTAAAATCTGAATGCAAACATTAATTAAACCCAACCTTTAAGTCAGACAATGGAGGCCGTGATGTGACATTCCCATTGTACCCGCAATGGTGAGCACCACGTTAGCTGTGAGGCAGGATGAGGGAGAAGGTGAACTAATCCCTCTGAGATACAGCCACTCTTGTTTCCTTTTTATAGTTGTAGAACATAACCTAAGTTCCACATTTGGGAAGAAGCAGTGTGCAGGTGGTCTGATTTTAGAGTTTATATGTACACACACTTGCTCTTTATTCCTTATTAAAAGTATGATTTACACAAGATGAAATTCACCTCAATCTACTGTTTGGTGACTGTAGCCACAAGTAAGGTACGGGGCAATCTCACCATTGCAAAGAATCCCCACAGAGCTTTCTATAGACAATCCTTTACCTCCAGCTCATGGCAAACATGACTTGATACGTTTTTTTCTGGCTCTGTTCCTCTTAGTGTTTTTACAGTGTCATCTAAATGAAAAGATGGAGTCTGTGCCCTTTCAAATCTGGTTCCTTTCACTTACTGTAACACGTTTGAGATTTGCCCGTCTTATTGGCCCTTTATGTTGCTGAATCCTGTCCCATTGGATGCATGCACTAGTTTGTTAATTTTTTTGTTTGTCCCCTGAGAGACAGTTCACTTGTTCCTAGTTTTATTTCTGTCTAAGAATCAAACTCATTCATTCTTTTTCTTGTCTGATTACACTGGATGGTCTCTCTATTATGGTGGTAAACAAGAGTGGTGGTAGTGGATTTCCTTGTCTTTGTCCTTAACTTAGCACAGGGCTTTCGTGACCACTTCATGGCTAGACACAGGTTAAAGCAGTTCCTGTCTGTACTAGATGGCTGGGTTTCTCCCTCCTTCCCTCCCTCCCTCCCTCCCTCCCTCCCTCCATCCCTCTCCCTTCCTTCCTTCCTTCCTTCCTTCCTTCCTTCCTTCCTTCCTTCCTTCCTTCCTTCCTTCCTCCCTCCCTCCCTGCCTCCCCCCTCTCTCTTTCTTTTTGTCAAAAGAGACTATTGAGTTCGGTTAAACAGTTTTTTGCCAAAGTAAAATATCCAAAATATCCACATGAGTCTTCCTCTTTGCTGTGTTCAGTGAGTTGCATTGATTGACTTTGGGATGTTGAACTAGTCTGATGTAGCTTGCAGAAAATCCTTCTGTTGTGCAATGCTATTATTTTCGTATATTGATGAATTTGACGGGCTAGTATTTTGCTAAGCACTTTTTCATGTATTGTCATTTGGGATTTTGATGTGTGCTCATCTTTTGTGGTACTGAGGATGAAATCTAGAGCCTTGAACATAATCGACAAGCACTCATTTTTTCATTTTTGTTCTTTTTTTAAAAAAATTATTTAACGTTTATTTTATGTGTATCGGCATCAGATCCCATGGAATTAGAGTTACAGACAGTTGTGAGCTGCCACGTGGGTGCTGGGAATTGAACCTGGATCCTCTGGAAGAGCAGCTAGGGCTCTTAACCACTGGGCCATCTCTCCAGCCTCATTTTTATTTTTTATTACTAAGAATGGTATTATTTTTTATTTAACTCTAAATAATTCAACAAATACCTCTTTAAAAACCAAGAAGATGGGTGGTCATCACAAGGTTCTTGCAGATGTGAAAGGGAAACTGAAAATACACTCTCTACCCTCTGGGTTTGCAGTTAAAGTGAGAATCAGACACGAACACAGGTATGCACGCATGTGTACAAAGACACAGGGTAACTGCTCACAGAGACTTAAATGTGCTTTGGCGCGGTGTGGCAGGAAGAACGAACCTTCATTCTGCCTGCAGGGATCTGAGAGGGCCACATTTACCGGGAAATTCACGGCAGAGGA
The DNA here is from genome assembly GCF_949786415.1 of Peromyscus eremicus. Classification (NCBI taxonomy): domain Eukaryota; kingdom Metazoa; phylum Chordata; class Mammalia; order Rodentia; family Cricetidae; genus Peromyscus; species Peromyscus eremicus. Next base: position 72,063,825 of record NC_081430.1, read on the forward strand.
CGCGGAAGGCACGGTGAATGTTTTCAACAGTGGCAGAAAACATCAGGCCGTGCAGGGAAATGGTGGCAGCACCAGGACAACAGGGAGGAGGGCTGGAGCTGTCGGGATGTCTCAGGGCTTCGGTGGAAGTCCAGCAATGCGCACAGATAACAGGGAGGAGGGCTGGAGCTGTCGGGATGTCTCAGGGCTTCGGTGGAAGTCCAGCAATGCGCACAGAGAACCACTGTGGGCAGACATGCTGAGGCGGCTTTTCCTTAATCCTGCAAGAGATGTCTGCTCTACGGCATGTCCTCTAGCTAAGCTGGAGGCCTACTATGACAGCTTTAAACCAGCACCTCAAAAAATGTCTTTTGTGGTTGAAAATAGATTTTTCTTCATACAATATACTCTACTTATGGTTTCCCTTCCCCCCATGCCTCCCACTTCTTCCCCACCTCCCTTCCCAGCTGGATTCACCCCCTTTCTGTCTCACCTCAGAAAATAAACAGGTACCCAAGGAATAATAATAAAATAAGATAATATAAATGAAAAACAAATCAGAATATGAAAAAACAATCAAACAAGAAAAAGAGCAAAAAAAAAAAAAAGTACAATAAATGTCTATAGTTGCAGAGACACACAGGATTGCACCCTCAGAATCCCCTAAAAACCCCAAACTGGAAGCTGTAGTATACGTGCAAAAGACCTATAAGATAGAACAAATAAAATGAAACAAAGCAAAAGAAAAAGCCTTGCTCTGCTGCAACATTAGGAGGTAAAGAAACTCCCGAGATGCTGTTGAGTTCCTTTTGTGTTGGTTATCTTCTGGTGGGTACGGGACCTACCTTTAAGAGTCCCAGGGAGACTCCCTAGGAGAAAACTAATTTTTCATTTGTGACTGGCTGTCAATCAGAGATGGCTTCTGGGTTAGGAGTGGGTGTGTGTGTCCACTTCTCCACTCAGCTCTAGGACCCCATCTGGTGCAGACCCAGGCAGGCCTTGTGCACACTGGCACAGTCTCTGTAAATTCATGTGTGCGCTAGTCCTGCTGTTCTTGAAGGCCTGGAGTCCTTGGTGTCTCCTATATCCTCTAGGTACTACAATCTTTCTGCCTCCTCTTCTTCAGAGTTCCCTGAGGGGAGGGATTTGAGGGAGGCATCCCTTTTAGCGCTGAGTGTTCTAAGGTCTCTCACTCTGTGTATAATATCTGACCATCTCACTCTGTGTATAATGTTGGACAGAACAGTAGTATGTAGATTTCCCCTAGTTCCCCGGCCTATCTAGTCTCAGGTTCTTAGCCACCCAAATAGCATTAGGTATCTGCCCCATCTCTTGGAGTGGGCCTTAAACCCAATCAGATATTGCTTGGTTACTCCCACAAGCTTTGTGCCTTTAATGCACCGGTGTAGTTTCGAGGCAGGTCATTCTTATCGATCAAATGGTTTGTAGCTGGGTTGGTGTTGAACTTTCACGTTTGGTGTTGTGCAAAGTATCTTCTAGTGCCATGAACATCAATTTGTAGGGGTGAAGGCTCTAGGTAGGTACCAGCTTGATTTCTCTGTGTTCAGTGAATTGTGTTTCAGTAGTCACTCTTGGTATATTACTGTCTGATTGTCATATCTGTGGGATGTTCACTTCATAAAATGATTTCAGAAGTGTTTTTCCTTCTTTTGTCCAGAAAATTACATTACTAAGGGCTTTATTCGTGTGTGTGTGTGTGTGTGTGTGTGTGTGTGTGTGTGTGTGTGACAGACAGTGAGACAGAGAAGGAGGGGTGAGGAAGACAGAGCATGAGAGAGCTCGCATGTGGAAGTCAGAGGACAACTTGGGGGAATCCACTCTCTCCTTCCCTGTATGCGTCCCAGGGATGGAACTCATAACGTCACGCTCGGTGGCAAGCACCTTCACCCACTGAGTCATCTCATGGGCCTCTAATTAAGGTGTTTGAGTCCAGAATTTTTGTGTTGGGAAAGTTTTAGAAGAAGAATTCAATTAATAGACATTAGATTATCTTGGCTTTATTTTCTTAAGTGATTTTTGGCATTTTGTGTTTTTCAAGGACATTTTCATCTATATTATTGAATTTGTCTTATGCTAGTTCTTTATTACCTAATATTTTTACGTTTTAAAGTGATGTTTAAAAATATTTTTGATTTGGTCTGCCTGTAAAGAGAAATGTTGTCAATCTGTCTATATTTTCTGCAAGAAACTACCTTTTGTTTTTTATTGTTTTTCCTCTATTTTTGGTTCTTAGTTCCATTGTTTTTTGTTATACTTATTACTCCACTTTTTCTTTAGTTATAATTCGTTTCTTATTTTTAATGCAACTTAAGATACAAATTCCCCTCTAAGCAATGCATTGTCTGCAGTCAACAAACACCAGTGTGTTGTTTCTCGTTTCATTGCGAATTAAAGAAGTTTATAAAGCACATGTCTTCTTTGCCTGTTTTTTCATGTGGTGGCTATTTAAAACTATTTAGGTTAGAGTCCAAATACTGAAGAGTCCAGGTATTTTTCTGTGGTTGATTTCTAGTTTAATTGCACAATGGGCTGAGTTTATTTTGTATTTTTTAACTTTGTATTAAGTAAAAAATTTAACATTCATGGTTGGGGACTTAGCTTAGTGGCAGAAGGCCCTGGGTTTGGTCCCCAGCTCTGGGGAAAAACATTCAGATTTCTTCTGTTAACCTGAGTGTGTGTTGACTTGTTGACTGTTTTGTGTGCACTTGAAGAGGCAGTATTCTGTGTGCTCAGAGTATAATGAATATATACAACTATATAACATAATATATAGTTGAGCTAAGTTGTCTGAGGTGCTTTATCACTTTTTCTTCTTCTTTCCTTTTCTTTTTTTTTCCGAGACAGAGTTTCTCTGTGTAGTTTTGGTGCCTTTCCTGGATCTCGCTCTGTAGACCAGGCTGGCCTCGAACTCACAGAGATCTGCCTGGCTCTGCCTCCTGAGTGCTGAGATTAAAGGTGTGCGCCACCACCACCCAGCTTATCAGGTTTTCTAATAGTTGTTTCATCTATTAATTTCTGTGGGGCAAGGATATCAATTTTGATCTATTGATTACTGAAAGAGAGGTATGGGAGTCTATAGCTCAAATTATTGATTTGGAAATTTCTCATTTCTATTTCTGTCAGTTTTTTGCTAATGTAACCTGAAGCTCTGTTGTTGGTACAGACACATTTTAGAAACGTATCTTTATGATTGAAAGTCTTCGTTATTCTGTAATGTGTCATTTTTATGTCTCACGATGTTTCTTGTCCTAATCTCTGCTTTGCTATTAACATGACTACTCCAGCTTTTTACATTTTAAAGTTTAATGTGGCACAATATAGTCTCTTTTATTTTTAAATTCCCCTCTCTGTGTATGTGGGTGGGGTGCCCATGGAGCCTGAATAGGGAACTGGACTTCTTAAAGCCAGGGTACAGGTGGCTTCTGTACTGTGGGCCTCAATGTGAGTGCTGATAACCCAACTTGGGTCCTCTGGAAGAAGAGCAATCCTTCTTAACTACAGACCCACCTTTCCAGGGACAATGCAGTCTTTTTAAATTCTTTAAACTAATCTATATTAATTGTGAGTTTCTTACAGCATGAACCATTTTAACCCAATCTGAAAGTCTTTCACTTGAATGGGTGTGTTTGTAATCAATTACCTGTCATCAATGTAGTTACTGAGACTGTTGAATTAAGATCTGTCACATTTAATTCCTTTCATCTAATCTTTACATCTTTCAGTCTTTTTCTATTTTTTTTGAAGTAAACATTTCTATAATCCTACCTCGTATCCATCCTGGATTTACTTAGAAAACATTTAAGGTCATTCTGGGGATTAAACATACATCTTTTACTAGTTTTAGTCTTTTGTGAGAGAGCAGCACACCACTGCATATGCAGTATGATGTTGCTGCAGGTGTATACTCCAAGTGTTCTTTTATAGCCTTTGTTAATGCCAATGTATTTGGCTTTTCCTCATGAAATAAACACAATGCATTGATTCTGTGTAGCTTTAGACTATCATTTACCTCTTGTGATGATTAAAATAGAAACTTAATTTTACATTTACCTTATTTCTGCCACTTGAAGCATGCTTTACTTTGTCCTTTTTCCTTGGAAAAATATTTTTGTGATTTTTGTCATTCATTCAACTTGAAGCAATATTCGTTTAAACATTTCCCATGGCACATACATGCTGCAAATGAATTATCTCAGCTTTTTTTTTGAAAAGTATCATTTATTTAAGAAATGTTTTAGGTGTGTTTGGCGGAGTCCTTTCAGAATGCTTCATTTTCTGTGTCTGTCACATGAGACATGTGCTGTAATCCTCATATATGTTTCTCTGAACATACTCCTCTCCCTTTTCCACTGTAAAACCTCTGAGAAGTTTTCATTTAATCTTTGAGAGTTTCATCCAACATATTTTGATCTCATTCATTCCCTTCCACCCATCTTCTCCAAGATCCCCCTCACCACACCCAACTTCATGTTCTTTCTCTTTCTTAAAAATCAAAAATCAAAACCAAAAGCAAAATAAAAACATCACATTGGTTTCCAGCAGCACGTTTCTGGAGTCGTGTGCATGTGTGTGTACATACATGTATGCCTGTCTTGTAGTATTGGCTTTGGTTGGTGGTATCTAAGCTTAGGCCTGTCAGGGTAGATGGAAAACGTTCTTCTGGAAAATTGCTGTCTGTCTGTCTGTCACATTCTTCTGGAAACATTGCTGTCTGTCTGCCATTGCCTCAGGCACCACTTCTGGTCTGTTCTCTCTGGCTCTTCCTCTTCCTGGTGTTCATCTGTTTGGTATTCGTTTGCAGCCCTCCGGAGTCCTCTGTGTATCCCTCTTCTCACCTCTTTATGTTTCGCTTTGGGTTGTGTCCACTGGTTGACCCATCCTTTTTCAAATTTGCTAACACTTCCAAGTCCTCTGATGACTCCACAAGTTGTATTTTTAAGAATAACTTCAACCTTTCTACATGCATTCTTCCCCTCTTTATGGCAACAGTTTTTTTCCCCAGGTTTTTTTGTTTTTATTTTTTTCATTTATTTTATATACCGGCCACAGTTTCCTCTCCTTTATCTGCCTGTTCCCTCCCCCCACCTCCTTCATCCCTCTGGCTGCCCCATTCCCTCCTCCTCTATCTCCGTTCAGAAAGGGGCAGCTCTCCCATGGGAGTCAACAAAGCCCGGCACATCAGGTTGAGGCAGGACCAAGCTCCTCCCCTTGCATCAAGGTTGGGCAGGGCAGCCCAGCATGGGGAATGGATTCCTAAAAGTGGCCAACAGTTTTAAACATATTATTCACATACTTCAAATTCCCCATTTCAGAGTCCAACTACTGTAACTGAGTAATATTTGAGCTAGAGATCTTGATCATTTTGTCTCTTAGTAGATAGAGCGCTTTTAAAAATTTCTCACAGAATTTATGACTAAAGATGAAACATGGTATGTGGGGAAGGAAAAACGAATGGGTCTGTCTGTCCAGTGTTGGGCCCTTGCTGTAAGGGTGTTTCCGAGTCAGAACTCAAGTGGGTTTTCACTTTGTTATTGTCAGCCTCGGCGCAGTGTAGACCTTAAAACCTTCAATTTGTGCCTTATGAGGAGTGGGGAGGTTGTTTGCTAGAGAGTTTTGTTAAAACTGGGCCCATGGTCACCTTTGCTTTCTTCTTCCTGTTCCCATGAGGGTCTCTCTCTGTCTTCACTCTGCTATTGAGCTGCTGTGTGGTCGCTGGTGTGCTCTGCCAGCTCTGGGGCTGTTCCAGTCATGGGCAGGCTCTGTGTTCCCGTGTCTGGGGCTCCGGACCTTCTGGCTTGTCTGGTCTGCCCTCCGGCTGTAGGGAATCTCTTTCATAGTCCCACCCCACACCTTTCCACCCTTCCCCGGAAGTTTGTCCTCTGTTCTATGTATTGACCTTCATGTGTCTCTCCCTGTGGTCTAAGAACACCAGGGTCTGCTGCTCCTGGAGGGACAGCGGGCTTTTACAGGTTTTTATACCCAATGGACTTTTCCTAGCATAGCTTTTCCCTGCTCTCCATGACTGGATACTGGCAGTTGCCTTCTCCGCTCCTACCCTGTCTTTCTTGTAGGTGTCTGCTGGACTCTGGGAAGAGGAACTTCTAACTAGATTTGCATTCCCTTGTGCTAGTCACTCCCATGGGTTCTGTCCTTGTGCAGTCTATACCCGACCTTCAGAAATTACCTGGAAATATGAGCTTAATTCTCCTCCCTAGCTGACCCAGCATCTGCCATGCCAGTGAGGACTAGTGAAAAAGTCATCTCCTCTTAACCCTCAGATTGGTTGACTGCTTTATGACCCCCTCTTCCTGGTTAGTTTCATCAAAGGTATCATTTCACAGAGATGCAGATTTTTATTATTGTCTAAAGGGAGACACATTATTTCCAACGCCCCACTTCTTAAACAGAAGCAGGCTCTTCAAGTTGGTGTATGGAACACTGCGTCCTGAGATTGAACTGGACCTTCTTATCACGTTGGGTAAGGTGTTTGGGTGGAGGAATGAATGAATGAGAATGAGGAGCTGGTGGTATCACATTGAAGAGTTCTGAGATACGTGAGAAACGTGTCTAGTTAGTCCTGCTAACGTGTTTGCGAAAAGTTGCGGTTTGCGCGTACGGTAACCTCTGAGATCATCTTGTCAGAGGCGACCTGATAAGGATCTGCATAGCACATGATCCAGGCTTGGGATCTGTGAGGCTGAGTCAGAACTTAGTAGATGGATGGAGGGAGAGAGGTAATCAAGAGGGAGGAAATCACAAACGTTCATGAACGCTAGCTTACAGACAGGCTGACATCTCCGGATCATGGGGCTAGAGCCCGGGTCCTTGTGTTTTCTGTGCTAAGAGTTTGGCCTCTCTCTCCTGCAAAACAGCTGAGCATTACCAAAAAAAAAAAAAAGGTCATAAGGGTGACACCAGAGAGCTCTGTTTTGGAATAACTGTCACATCAGTTCTGAAATGAAGTTGGAGGGAGCAGTATATGCTAGGGGGGCTGTGCAGTGGCTTATAAGAAGGAACCGTGTAAGTCAGAGTGAACACGTGACAATAGATGGCTGCCAGTTATTGGTGTTATTGCTCCACCAAGAAAGCCTTTGGTATGGCTTTGCAGTTTGGTGGACATTCTTCCCACTAGAGGTAGAAGTCTTGGTCTTAGACACCTGAAGGTGTGATGCTCAGGACTGGGTGAGAGTCAACATCTCTAGGTACCGAGGGCAAAAGAAAGAGAAGATGGTACCCATGCAGAGAGAGAGGGAGGGTCCACCTTCTTCCCTTTCTTTTGTACTTGATACCTGCAGGGCCAAGTGTGCTTGGGAGAAGGGATGGGGAAAACTAGGTTTCTTCTTTCTTCCTGGAAAGGGAAGCCTTCCCATTCAACCTTAGCATTCTGACTTTGAATCCCACCCACCTCTTCCCATTTCACAGGGAGCAAAGAGCCGTAGGAGATACTGGAGGGACCCAGGCATGTGGAGGCAGAGGATGGACATCTGTAAAGAGAGGTGCACTACCGTGGCCTCTCCTACTCACACGTGCAAAGAACACCCCACCTCACACAGAGTGCTGTGGGAAGCTGACAGGCACCAACGAGACAAGCCATAGGCTCGTCCTTGAGCTTCTTCCAAGACTGTGCCATTTGTCTAATCTGTTCCCAAGGATCCAAAAACTGCTTTCAAAACCCCGACTCTTCGGTATGGGGGGATTGGTGTGCAGTGTGGCCTTTGAGTGAAGACAGTCTTGTTAGTCCAGATTACTTATGGCCGTAGATGGAGGAACATGACTAAGTTGCCTCCAGGAACCTCCACTTTTCTCCCTTTCCCCAAGGTGAAATGACCTATGCATTTACTCCAATTGCCTTTTAGCCATTGAGCAAACGCCCTTGTCTGTCTTCTCTCAGAATAAACACTGAGCAGCACTAGGATGTACGACCGGACCCTCAGCTGTACAGATGTTAAGATACCTGTAGGTTTAAAATAAAATATATTTATTTTAGCTATGAGTTCCTATCTCAAAGAATCTTCCTGTACTCATTTTTTCCCCCTTATTACCCAGGGGTAGTGTAAGCCACTCTGCTGGAGAGAGCACTCTGGAGAGAGGCGAGGAAAATCAGCATCCTAATCTGAGATTTATGTGCACTTTTTGAAAAGCCTTATCAAGCTTGCTTTTCCCGTTTAATCTTGAGTTCTTTTCATAATGTCGCATCTTGATTTTATGTTCCTTAATGTGCCATATTTTTCTGCACAATAGATTTTAAGCTAAATTGGCCCAAAACAAGAGGGATGCTGAATGCTTTTTGTAACCATGGAAACATTTCTGGGCACTTACCGAGGACCTGGCTGCCAGTAGTAAATGTAACAGAGAAAATAGACACGCTTCATTTAGCAGTTGCTGATGATTAAGAGGCAGAGAGAGTACTTACAGTGACATCCCAAGATAGGCTTTTTGGTTTAAAGACCCAGATCCAAACACCGACTTCCCATCGGACAAGCAGCTGTGGCACCCTTGATATGTTGCAGGAAGGAGTTCTAATAGTGTTGGAAAAAAATCTCCTTTGTTTTCAGCTTTTCACTTGTGTGTGTGTGTGTGTGTGTGTGTGTGTGTGTGTCTGTTTTTTTTAAACCACATATATTTGTTTCCAAGAAATATGCTTGCTATTTCCTGAAATAGCCTGCTAATGGAATTAATGTGTTTCAAGTCCATTGCCGTATAGAACTTTGGAAACAATCCTTGGCATGATGGACTGGATTTAGATGCCACAACAGCAGGGTCTGAGAGCATGGTGACATAATGTCATTTTCTAGCCAGGTTTCTGTACCAGGGGAAGGTAATGGGGAAGGGAAAAACAATCCCACCATGCTCTTAGTTTGTGGCTGATGTCAGCCATCACGGGTGGAAAGGCCTTGGGATTGTTGGTGGCAGCCAGGAGTAAGTGGTGTCGGGTATTACAGTGCAACCAATTCAACTTCAACCGGGCTTCATCTTTCCTGTAGGATGTGTGGCCACATGACAGCTGTCTCCTTCTCCCCTTTCTTCTTTTCTTTGCCAAGTGGGAACTTTGCGTTGCCACTGCAGGAATGTGGTCCTGAAAGCAAGCCTCTCCCACGTTAAGTCTATCTTCATCTATTAGTCCTTGGCTTACATAGCATTTGCCGGCAAGTTCCTTTGTTATCCAGAACCAGCTAGGGAAAAGGTTTATTATTCTGCCACGCTTTGAGGATCTGTCCTCTGGAAGCTTCGTGAACTCAATTTCCTTGATATTCCATCCTGCACATTTTAGAACAGCTAACCATGAGCGATGTTCGAGGAGCTGGCATGCACTTTTCAGATCTTGGCCCTGAGGCAAGGACATTGCTGCTGCTGCTTCTGCTACCTGTTTCTAGAGTTCTGTGTCATCCTCTGAAGAAATGTCAGGGAGGCAACAAAATTTTAGATGGACAGAAATTTGGGGCTGGAGAGATGGCTCAGCCATTTAAAGGCTGGGCTCACAGCCAAAAGTATAAGAAATTTGAAGGTCTAATTTATGGCAAGGATCAAAGTATGGATCCCATATTTCCCACCCTGATTTCTGTTTGTTACTATGAAAGGATGCTGGGAAAATGGAAGGGTAGGTCTAAGCGACATAATAAAATCCCTCCCCCCCCGTTTTTCCATGCTCACTGCTATTAGGAACGGATTAGAGGAATTTAAGGCAAGTTACAATCCAAATAAGTTTCAACTCTATTTTATCAGTTCCCAAGGGATCACAAATTCTTCTGTAGTTGTGGGATTAGTCAATGAAAACTGTTGTGAAGTTCCCTTTGCCCTTGTAATGTATCTGGGGGCACCCTTACATTCAGTTAGCCAGTCTAAAGGAGGGGGTTCTGGGGCCAGCCAGGAACCACGAGCTTCCTGAAATGACTACTTTTTTTTTTTTTTTTAGATTTATTTATTTATTATGTATACAGAAGAGAGTGCCAGATCTCATTACAGATGGTTGTGAGCCACCATGTGGGTACTGGGAATTGAACTCAGGACCTCTGGAAGAGCAGTCAGTGCTCTTAACCTCTGAGTCATCTCTCCAGCCCCCTGAAATGACTTCTTGATACGTCTTCACGCTGAGGGAGACTCTTGCTTGCTGTGTGTTTAGTTTTTCAAAACCATGGCGACACATGCACCGTCTTCTTCCCCTCTGCCAGTGTCTCTTCTGTCACAGTCCCCTCCTTCCCCTGTTATTCGAATCTTAGAAGTCTTTTAATAAAAAAAAAAAAAAAACAAACCCAGAGCCAGATATCAGGGTGAAAGCTGAAAGATAAGAGAAGCAGAACAGCCAGCCACTAGTTCTTACCTCTACGAAATCCTCAGCCTAAAGAGAGTGAGTTCCTGTTTCCTCACACCTTATATATCTTTCTATGTCCTGCCATATCACTTCCTGGATTAAAGGCATGTGTGCTTCCCAAGCAAAGGCATGAGATCAAAGCAAAGGTTGGAATTAAAGGTGTGTGCCACCACTGCCTGACCTCAATGTCTAATCTAGTGGCTGGCTGTTCTGCTTCTCTGATCTTTCAGTTTTCACCCTGGTATCTGGCTCTGTTTTTTTTTTTTAAATTAAAAGACCATCTAAGATTCAAACAACATTCCCCCACTGAGACCCCTTCACATCCACTCCTGAGACTCTTGTTTCCATAGAAGAGACTTACGATGGGAAATGTCTGCACTGTGATTTAAGCTGTCCTTCTCTCTGGGCTCCTGCTGCTGATGCCAAGGGAAAGTCTGGGTCCTTACTAATGGAGTTCTGAGTGCCCTTTATATTTCTTAGCTTTTAAATCCATTTGTGAAACATTTCAAAAGCATAGAAAAATATAGAGGAATATCACAAATCTGTCACATAACTTGGCCACGTCTTAGCATTTTGCTATATTTAATTCAGATTTATTATAAAGAAGCCATCTAGGCCAGATGGAAATAAAGTCTCCTGAGAGAGCCTCTTTGCTTTTTCACTTTTCTCTACTCACTAGGGGTGGAACACATCTATATTTGGGGATTATGATTCCAACGGTGTTTTTATTCTTTTGCTGACAAGCATATGTATCTCTAAGCTATACATGCTTTTTGGGATGCTTGAGTGAGTGCATGTGTGTGGAGAGCAGAGGACCACCTCAGGTGTCATCCTCAGGAGTACCACCGACCTCCTCTGAGACATGATTTCTCACTGGTCCAAGTTTTGCTGGTTAGGCTGACTGCCTAACAAACCCCAGGGACCCCCCGTCTTTGTTTCTTTAGTGCTGGGATTACACGTATGTCACCACACCTGGAAAATCATACCCTTACATGTTTCCAAAGCTTATACAAATGGTATAATATTGAACACACCCTGTAACTTGTTTTCTCTTCCCATTCGGTGTACGTTTTGAGTTATATGGATATATGTAGATTGTTTGATGTCACCTGATTTTGTAGTGTTAGTCAACTGCTCGTCAAGCTCTTCTTCATGCATTGCTAGAGTTGCTAATAGTTTGATAACATGAATATCTCTGTGAGCAGGTACACTGAAGTTCATTTTTATGGAGCCACAATCCTACTTCAATTCTTTCTTAAACTAGGACATTTCTTCCCTGGTTGAGGTTCTTTGAATAAATTGTCATCGCCTCTTGCTTTTTCCTCGGGTGGTTCAAATTGGTTCCTGTTCCCCTGCAGCCAAGAGAGTTGTAATCAATAGAGTGCTTTAGTCACTTAAAGAATCTAACTTTTAGACGTTGTGTAGTTTTCCACAGAGTGTTTAAATAATGAATAAGTGATTGAGAACATGAAGCAGTGATATTTAATTTAGGAGGTGTACAGGCCCCTTTGAAATGTAAAATTGTCTCACCCCTATGTGCTGTGGGATGGTCTGTATGTCAAGTGTGTTGCTGATTGGTCAATAAATAAATCACTGATTGACCAGTGGCCAGGCAGGAAGTATAGACAGGACAAGGAGGAGAATAAAACTGGGAAGTGGAAGGCTGAGTCAGAGAGACACTGCCAGCTGCCATGATGAGAAACAGCATGGGAAGATACCGGTAAGCCATGAGCCATGTGGCAAGGTATAGATTTATAGAAATGGATTAATTTAAGCTGTAAGAATAGTTAGCAAGAAGCCTGCCACGGCCATACAGTTTGTAACCAATATAAGTCTCTGTGTTTACTTGGTCGGGTCTGAGCGGCTGTGGGACTGGCAGGTGAGAGAGTTTGTCCTGACTGTGGGCCAGGCAGGAAAACTCTAGCTACACCTATGACTATCCAAATGTGAACTAAACAAGGACATCATGGACAACCCACAAGGCCTCAACCCTACGTACAGAACTATAGACAACGGAGAAAAACTGGGAATGGGAGAGGTGCTCTTCCTCAGGGAAGAGTATACCAATTGGTTGCCAGTACCAAATGGTCAGCTCTGAAAATATACATACACATAACATTATATAGACTGACCAGATTATATTTAAGGACATATATGAATATAGCTATACATATATACATGCAATAGCAATCAGTGAAAAAAGAGGCCATGAATTTGAAGGAAGGTAGGGAGGGGGGAATATTGGAGGATTTGGAGGGAGGAAAGGGAAAGGAAAAATGTATTATAATCTTAAAATAAAAGGAAGCTATGAACTTACTTATCTGCAAAAGTATATAGTAGGATACACTTTTTAAAGTGTGTGTGGAATTTCATGGGTATATGGACCTCCTGAAATTCATCCATGGTGCTAAGATTAAAATCTACTGAGTTTGTAAGAGTAGACTGTTGGTAATGCCTCAGGGGCTCCTGTAGTTTAGACCTAGGATGTCCTCTGAAGTCCCATGTGTTAAGTTCCCTAGCTTGATTACTGCAAGGTGGTTCATTCTTTAAAAAGGTAGGGTATCCTGATGGGGTGCCCTTGAAGGAGAGTGGGACCTCAGCCCTTGTATGGTTTTGCATTAGCCACTGAAGTGAGCTGGTTCCCTTCACCATGTCCTCCCCACCACCATAAGCTTCCCCATGGCAGCCAACTGACTGGCCTGAAACCCCCCAACCCATCATCCAAGGTAAACCTTCTCTCTTTCCAACTGGAACATTGCATGCATTTGTTACAGTAATGGCTGACAGTAGGTGAGCCGACCATTTGTGCTATTTTATTTGTAATCTGTTTTTTCTTCTAAGAAGATAAAATCGGAGATAGACAGTAAGATTGGTATTGGATCTTAGATTGTTGTCTCAGCCCACATCCATTCCTCTGCTTGGAATGATGGGGATTAGAATCCCAAAAGTTGTAATTCTTTTTGAAGGCGCATCCTCCTAGCTTGTGCTAAGAAGAACGTTAAAGGGACGTTGAAAGATGGAGTGGGGAGGGAGAAGGACTTGCTGTTTTATTCACTGCTCCTATCCTTGGCACCCCAGGACAGCCCTGTTGTTAGCAGTTCACACTGGCAGTCTCCGCCTTGCTGAAACCCTCTCAGAGGCAATAGGGCCAGCCCCAGTTTCCACCCCTTAGATGATGGCAGCCCACTTCTGTGATGTTCCTCCTCTGAGTTCCTGTGCAGGTGACGCCCCTCAGATGGCCCTGCTTCAGATGTGTGGGGCCTCACCTCATCTCTGAGCTGCTGGCTTTGGACAACTTGGATCACTTCCCTTTGTTTCTTCAGCCCAGGCAGGAGGAGGAATTGCTTCCTCTGGTTACAACTCTTGGTCTGCCTGTGTGTTATTCTTTCTGCGAGTTCAGTTTTTACTATTGGTGAAACCAATTCTCCGTGCTAAGTTCCCTCTGTTGAGAGAGCTCCTTCTTCTCTGGCTGAAGCTTGACCATTAGGACAGTGAAAGTGCTACCTTGAGGTAGAACTAGTCCAGATTAGCTGTGCGAAGAGTAGAATCATCAGGTTGACTGAGACAGGTGCAATAGAGAGCTGGGTTTTATTCCTATCTAATCATCACTAACTAACCAAGCATAGTGTGCCTGGTAATGCATGCTGTGTAGGAAAACGAGGAGAACAAGGAGACACAAAGTGTGGGTAAGTGCTCCTTTGTATAGGGTTGACTTCTATTTTTACATAGAATGACCCCTTAGGCAACATCTAAGCAGAGACTTAAGCAATAGAGAAAAAGTTTCCTGTGGATACCTGAGAAAAGAATAATATTTTGTATAATAAAAAAGTAAATGAACCTAGCATGGGATGGGGCGACTATGCTTAGCAGGTCGATCCTATGTGTGCCCTTACCCAAGCTTTTCAGGTTGTGGTTGTAACTGTACCCGCCCAGTTATTGCTTAGGCATTTCTACCATCTTTGATATTTCCTAATTGTCTCCTAAATTTTTACTTAGAGGTGTTGGGTATGGGATCATCACAGGAGACATTTTTGTCAAACATTTCAAGAACTTTTATACCATTTCAAAACTATTTCTTTGGAGGACAAGAAATCATTTTGAAGCAGACACTTGGAGTGCTGTGTTCATCTTCTCTAGATCATAGCATGTTTCAAAAGCCAAATGAGAGCAGCAGGCCTTTTCTGGGACTCCCTCACTTCTGGTCTGTTTTGAACCTACAGAAAGGAGCCGTGACTAAACTATGTTCAGAAAGACCGTTAGCTGTTCTCCGCTATGTGAGCCCATGACAAGAACTGACTCATTTGAGTCTGGCTGAAACAGTTTGCATGTGAGCTAGTATTTCTTTCCCTTCTGCTTTTCTTTGCAAAGTTGGACACAACCGTGAAAGGCATTATGGCTTTTGCCTCAAGAGCTACACTATTTTCCCACCTGAACCGACCTTAAATCACACGAGGAACTTCTCAGTTTCTTATAAGCAAAAACAAACAAACAAAAAACAAAAACAAAAAAGAGGGAGTGAACTCAAATAATTGATCAATCTTGGTGCAAGTTAGTTTCATGGGACTTTTATCCAGAAGTTCAACTTTTCTTTGGGATATAGTCTCTTTTCTTCTATCTCAAATTTCTTGTCTATCTTTCCTTCTGGGTTGGCTCTATTCTCAAACTGCATGATAATGAAATGGCTGCTAAAACCCCTTTAAAAAATATGCTATTTGGTTACAATTTGGTAGAGAAAAATATCCCCACTTTCTGGAAATTAAAAATATTAATTTTGGAATCTGAACCACCTGGTTTGATTTGCTCGATTGGATTTGAATTATGTGGCACATATTAGGGATAATGAAAGTCATGGAGCTGTGATGCTCTGATTAGCCAGGCCTATGTCTCCTGCCACTTCTGGAGAGGGAAGTAAAAGGACCTTTTCCAGAAGCATAGTCTGAAAGTGATGTGAGGAAAAAGAGGAAAATAAAGACTCTAGAAGCTGGGAGAATAGATGTTGTATTGCACAAGGAGCTGCGTCCAAGGAGTCCATGTCTTTCACGAGCATTGCCACTGTTCCTATTCCGTATGTTGGTTTGGCTTACAAGTTAGCTTCAGGAATAAGTCTAGATTCCCGTATCCCTGCACATGCCTTATGTTACCCCAGGTGCCAGAAACAGCTGCTTTCTGGTGCATATGGATGCATGTCTACCAAACCAGGCAAAGCAGTATTTCATCTGCTGCCCTGCATCATCTGTTCCTGCTGATCTAGTTCATAGTTCCTTTGGATGTTAGAAAATGCCCCAAATATCTATCCTGGCTGAGGCAACTACACAGAATCTCTTTTAGTTAGCTACAGCTGTGTAACAGATCATCCCAAAACTTAGTGGCTTAAAACCACACCAATTTGTTTCCATTTCTGTGGGCAGGCTTCTGGGTACATTTGAGCTGAGGCCCTTGCTCACATGCCACAAGGCTGTAAGAAAAGAACAGCTAGGTTCTATTCTTATCTGGGCTTTGGACAGGAGGAAAATTTACTTCAAAACTCTCTCAGGTTCTTGGAAGAATGAATGCTTCTGTAGACACAGGACTGAGAGCACTGGATTCTCTGCCTGCAATTCCTAGAGCCCCCCCCCCCACTTCCTTCTGCAGGATAGTTGCTTTCTTTGTCAAGGTGTAGAGTCTGATAGCAAAAAGAATGCCATGTTGTGTAATACAGTCATGGATGTGGCATCCTGCCACATCTGTCATGCTCTGCTGGTACCAGAAAATCACAAATGCCACCATGGAAGGGGAGGGCTCAAACAAAGATGTGGACAGTAGAGTGTGGGCTATGGTGGTCTGCCTACTACCGGATCCTAGGTTGGCCGTCTACATGGAGAAATGACATGAAAAAAAATTACTAAAATACCTTTATGAGTTATTTGTTCTCATGGTTTTGTTTTTTTTTTTTTAAAGTGGAAAATGGTATTTTTATCTTGAAAGGCAACTGCTATTTTACCTTGGCTGTTCTGCAAATGGTACGTTCAGGATCCGTTCTTAAGAAGCCTTTGGGTAGAAGCTAGATCTGGGGACTCAAATTGGTTTTGAAATCGTAAGCAGTGTAAAAAGAAGCAGATTTCACAGCAAAAGCCAACACTGGCACATGGTTTCTGATGGAAAATCCCCAAGCTGGGAGACTACGTTATGAATCTTTTTTTTTTTTTTTTTTTTTTTTTTTTGGTTTTTCGAGACAGGGTTTCTCTGTGTGGCTTTGTGCCTTTCCTGGGACTCACTTGGTAGCCCAGGCTGGCCTCAAACTCACAGAAATCTGCCTGGCTTTGCCTCCCGAGTGCTGGGATTAAAGGCGTGCGCCACCACCGCCCGGCTAGCGTTATGAATCTTGATTGGTTTGGTAGATCACTTGAGGTGATCAGTTGACCTTCTCAGTTGCTGATATCAGTACTAATAAATACAGCACTGACAGATATTCACTAAACTGTACCCAAAATTATGGGCTAGATATTTTACAAACATTATATTTTAAAATTGTTATTATAAGCTCTTAAAGTATGAGCAGGATAATGACAGATTATTATCTCTTCTTTAGAAGAAAGTATATTTAGGTAAGTAATTCGTACTTCTGGTGATAAAGAAACTGAGGTTCCAAACAGCGTGGATCTAACTCCCATCAGGGCTGCCATCTGGAAATGGGACGATGCTCTCCCATACTCATCCTTTTCCTCTGCTGGTTAAAGTCTAACTCAGTAGCAATTACTGGCAACATAGAAATTTCTTGGCATAGTTACTTTTTTTTTTTTAAAGAAAAACTTCATTTTTATTATTTTTATATATATGATGTGTGTGTGTGTGTGTGTGTGTGTGTGTGTGTGTGTGTGTGTGTGTGTGTTTTACTCCTATGCCATGGCTCTCAGGCAGAGGTCAGAGGACAACTTTGTGGAATACGGTCTCCCCTACTTTTATATGAGCTCTTGAGATGGAACTCAGATGGTCCGGCTTGAGAAGTAAGTGCCTGTGCCTGCTGAGCCGTCTCACTGGCCCCAGCATTATAGTTTCTTCTAGCAAACTTCACTAAGAATGTGGTTTAAGGAATTCATGTGGAAAACTTCCTCTCTTTCCCTTCCTTCTTCTGAGTCTGAAATGTACCTCTTCGGCTTGTGGGTTAGGGTTTGCATCCCCATCTTGTGGTGCTGTTTTGGGGATGTTCTGAGACCTTTAGTACTGGGGGCCTACCAGAAGAGGTGTCATTGGAGGCATCTTGTTCCTGTCTCTCTGTCTGGAGGTGAACACTCTTCGCCACACACTCCTCTACCCATGTAGTTCTGCCCAAGTTCATGAAGCCGAGTGACCACACACTGAACCTTCTGAAACAGAACACAAACAAATCTTCTACTTGAAAAGTTGTTTCTGCCAGGTATTCTGCCACAGTGATGAGAAAAGCACCTCTCCACTCATTGTGATTTGCTGCCTCCTCCACTCCCACAACAAGCATGCTTTTCAGATTGTGAGTATGCTCCGCAGCTCCTTCACCATATAATCTGTCACCACTCCAATTTTACTTATTTTGACAATAAAAATTGTTGGCCATGCTTCCCCTAAAACTCATCCATCGTCTGGGTACTAGACTCCACTTGTCCCTGGCTTTCTCCTTAACCCATCTAGCCATTTCTTTTCATTTACCTTATACACTTGTTTATATCTCCCACCGCATCCTCGTCTCTTATCTGGACTCCTCTACTATCCACTTACCTTTCTTAGGATGGTGTCACACACCTGAAGGCTCATCATGCTTAAAGGGATCATGTTCTATGATGGAAGTCTGGTTGCGAGAGCAAGATAGCAGTCTTTCTCAACTTCTCCTCCACCATAGATCCCATCCTAACTTCATTAGGTCTACAGATACTAAAGCTATTCTCTATCATGTAAAAGCAACTTCTGCCTTCACTGCCTTACTCTGGGTCTTCCGCATCTCTCTGTCAGTCCATTTCAGTGATGTCCTATCTGCTCTCTTTGTTTTTGTTACTCTCTTGTCTTTGTTCATTTGAAACCGCGTCAGATCTCTTTGCCTACAAAAGCATTTCAGCGAAGACACATAGCCTCTAATGATTTGGGCCCATGGCCTTCCAGTATCTCAAAACACTCAAATGACCCTCATACCTAAAACTGTTGCATCTCTCTCCCTGCCCTTGTGCTTACCTATCAACTATGAGGAGTGTAAAGGGTTGGCTGACTGCCCTCATTCCTCACGAGTGGATTGCAGACCTCATTGCCTCCAGGAAGTAAGCCTTCCTGGTCTTCATTCTCCAGTCATTATCATAGTCTACAGGGTAGAGCTGTTGGTGTTTTTGGAAGATCATCAGTTGTTGTGCCCTGTTCTTGCACAATCTGGATGGCTGATGACCACTCATTAGAATAATACCTTCTAATGTTTCTCTCAGAAACATGTAGCTTCCCCAGAGAACTAGCCTCTTCCTGTCTAACTTGCACCTTTATTGTCTTGCTGTTCTGCCTTCTCATTGGCTCTTAGCCCAGCTACCTCACTTCTTCATCACTGTCTGTACAGACCTCCAGGTCTCTATGGTTGGTACTGGGATTAAAGGCGTGTGTCACCACACTTGCCTATGTCCTTGAACACACAGAGAAGAGACTCTGCCTGCCATGTGATTGGATTAAGGGCGTGTACTACCACTGCCTGACTTTTGTTTATGGCTGGCTTTGTCTTCTGATCTCCAGGCAAACTTTATTTATTAACATACAAATAAAATATCACCACATATCCCACAAGCAATTATAGATTATGGAAACTGGAAGAGTGTAACTCTCCAAGGTTCTTGACATTTTGACACAATATTTGCCTTAGGAAGACATCAGGAAAAAGTACAGAATCTAACAATTTATTTTTATTTTCTCTATCCAGGAGCAATGCACATCTAAAAGGCAAGTGCTAAGGACTAGTTTTTTTTGCTCTTTTCGCCTGAAAGTTTGGGTGCTGAAACTGAGTCAACCAAGTTGATGGTATTAGGAGGTAGGGGCTTTCCAGATGCGAGCTCCACACTGACCAGTGGGATTAATGTTCTTCTTGAAGGCTCCAGAGAGTAGCCTTACCTCTCTTCTGCTATGTTGGAAAAGAACAAGAGTCCTTTAGCTATGATCCAGAGAGTAAATCCTCAGTACCTACTGGATATACAGGTGCCTTGATTTTGGCCATGTGCCTTAGTTACTATTCTATTGCTGTGAAGAGACACTATGACCACAGCAACTCTTATGAAAGAAAGCATTTAATTTGGAGCTTGTTTACAGTTTCAGAGGTTTAGTCCATTATCATCATGGTGGGGAGCATGGTAGTGTGCATCGCACTGGAGTAGAAGCTGAGAGCTACATCCTGATCCAACAGGCAGCAGGATGAGAGTGTGGACTGCATCCAACACGGGCTTTTAAAACCTCAAAGCCCACCCCTCAGTGACATACTTCCTCCTACAAGACCACACCTCCTAATCCTTCTCAAATAGTTTCACTCCCTGATGACTGAGCATTCAAATATATGACCTATGGGGGCCGTTCTTATTCAAACCACCACACCTTGCTAGCTTCCAGACCTGTGAGAAATGAATTCCTGTTGCTCATAAGTCTATAGTATTATTATAGCAGTTTGTCTGACTTGGTAATAAGTGACAAACAACTGAGACTGTGACAGACTACTCTTCACTTTTCTTTCACTGAGATGTAAGGCAAGACAGAGTCCTGCCCTGGGCCAGCAGTCACATAGCTCTGGCTTCTGTGAGGCCTCTGTGATGTCCCCATGCAGGAGAGCTGCAAAGATACTCCTGTCAGCCAGCAAACCACTGCAGTGTTCCCTAAGAGCCATCTCAGGGGCTCTGGCAACAGCTATCATGCTTTCTGTAGGGACAAAAGATCAAGGGAGCACTCACTCCTCTTTGGCACTCTGGTTGTGGAAATGAAGTCACAGCATCTCAGCTTCAGTGGCACAGCCCCAAGTCATTCATAAAGTATGTCCCTGTATTAAAAGTTTTTCAGCCAAGACGAGAGAGCTGTTATATAGGCTAGAGAGGTACTGTCATTCAGCATGCTGAAAAAGATATTTATTTTGTTCGTTATTAATCCAGTCTTTGATGTATTCAAGTACATTTTTGTACTTTAAAGTTATGGCACAGATTGCAATGGAATTATTGTCAAAATTTAAGTACTTGAGCCTTAAGTATGTTACTAAAACTGCCATGATTTAAATTATATTAACTTCGGGTCATTTTTTTTTTATGGCATACATATTTGGGATCCCCTGCTAGATTGTAAACTCCTGTGATGGATAATCTCAGCTTTCAACTTGACACACCTGGGAAGAGGGAACTCCGGTTAGGATTGACTCTATCAGATTGGCCCATAGACATGTCTTTAAGGGCACTTTCTTGGTTGTTAATTGATGTAGGAGAACCTATCCAACTATGGGTGGTACCTTCCCTAAGCAGGTGGGCCTGGGCTGTATAAAATAAAGTAGCTGAACATAAGGCATGGAGCAAGCTAATAAGCAGAATTCTTCTGTGGGCTCTGCTTCAATTCCTGCCCCCAGGTTTTTGCTCTCTTGCTAATGGACTACATAACCTGTAAGCCAAATAAATCCTCTCCAAGCTGCTTCTGGCCAGTGTTTCATCATAACAACAGAGAAGCAAACTAGAACAGAAGTTTATAACAGAAGTGGGGTTGTTTCTGTGACAGCTCTAACCATGATTTTTACAGGGGTGATTGTAGAAGATTTGGTACCTCGTACTGAAAAAGCCTCTGAGTGTTTATAGCTTAGTGAACTGTTCTGTGGGAACTTGGGAGATAAGAATGCTGAGGGGGCAATAAAACCCCAGACAATGGAGGGCTGGCTTGTGAGGTTTTGGTGGAAAGTTTGAGAGCCCCTCAAAGACTCTATCATAGTGGTTTGTATGATAATATATTTGAATTAAAAATCACAGAAGGGAAACCTTCTGTGTTTCATAGGGGCAATGGATGCTGGTCAGATGTGCTGAAGGATCTATTACAGTTAATAAGAAACCAGCATATTTGAAGTGAACTTTCTTGGGAAGTATTTCCTCAGAGTTTCCACACAGAAGCTGTGGTCTAATGGGAAAAGGTCACATTTCAAGATGGTAGTAGAACTTGACAATATGTAAGAATCTTCCACACGCTTTGAAGGTATGAAGGAGTCGTAGAGAGAAATGGGGGCTGGGTACCATGTGGCAGAGTTAGGGTCCCCACAGAGAAGCCCTGGGAGGCCATTAGTGAAGAGGAAGTCTCGGTTTCCATAGAGACCTCAGGATACCGAAGATGCCAGGACCATGGGATGACCACCAAGGACAGAGGCAGGCATGGAGTGCATCTGACATAAGCCTGCAAGACAAGCTGTGTGGGTTGTGGATGACAGAAATGAAGAGGTGGAGCTACCTAAGGGCTTTGGAGCTCAGAAGAGCATAACTCAGTTCCAGATGTCAGGAGCTATTTCTGTTGTTAGGTTATGGTTTTGCTTTTATCTCATTACAACTCTGCCATGGTTTCCCCTTCTTGTAATAAGGAAGTGTACAATTTGTATTTGATTTTACAAAAGTCCATAGTTAAGAGACTTTGGATTCCAAAAAAAAATTTGGGCTTTTTTTTTTTTCTTTTTGAAAATTTTCTTTTTTTGAGACAGCTTGGTCTGGTCTAGAATTCATTATGTAGAATGGGCTGGTTTTGAACTCAGAGTGATATACCTGCTTTGGCTTCCTGAATGCTGGGATTAAAGGCATGTACTCTATGCCTGGCTGTGATTTAAAAAAAAATGACTGTGGGACTTTAAAAGTTGTACTGTATTTTCTCTTATGATATTAATGTGAGATCTTGGGAATAAAAAAAGGTTATGTCCTAATAGTGATATGTGTGTGTGTGTGTGTGTGTGAGAGAGAGAGAGAGAGAGAGAGAGAGAGAGAGAGAGAGAGAGAGAGAGAGAGAGGAAAGAGGAGAGGAAGAGGGAGAAGAGGAAGAATTTGACCAAAAGTGGACTTGTGGTGATGTTGTCAACTTTGACATGCCTGGAATCTCAAATGAAGAACTGCTCCATTAGATTGGCCTGTGGGCATGTATGTGGCACATTTTCTGGATTGCTAATTGATGAGGAGGGCACAGTCAACTGTGGGTGATACTCTTCCTAGACAGGTAGGAAGCTGAACATGAGCCAGGAAGCAAGCTAAAAAGCAGCGTTCTTCCACGTTCTCCACTTCAGCTCCTGCCCTCAGGTTCTTGCCTCAAGTTCGTGCCTTGGCTTCCCTGAAGGTGGCTGGTAACCTGTGAGCCAAATAAACTTTCCCTTCCTGTGGTGGTTAGAATAAAATGCACTCCTCCCATAAGGAGTGGCACTGTTAGGAGGTGTGGCCTTGTTGAGAATAGGTGTGGCCTTGTTGGAGGAAGTGTGTCACTGAGGATCAGGCTTTGGGGCTTCAGATACTCAAGCCAGGCCAGTGTCTCAGTTTCTCTTCCTGCTGTCTATGGATCAAGATGTAGAACTCTCAGCTCCTCTCTAGCACCATGTCTGCCTGCATGCTGCCATGCTTCCTGCCATGATGGTAATGGACTAAACCTCTGAACTGTAAGCAAGCTCCAGTTAAATGTTTTCCTTTGTAAGAGTTGCCTTGGTTATGGTTTCTCTTCACAGCAACAGAAACCCTAACTAAGACACTTCCCTAAATTGCTTTTGGTTAGTGTTTTTTGTTGTTGTTGTTTTGTTTTTTGTTTTTGTTTTTTTGTTTTTTGTTTTTTCAAGACAGGGTTTCTCTGTGTAGTTTTAATGCCTGTCCCGGATCTCGCTCTGTAGACCAGGTTGGCCTCAAACTCACAGAGATCCGCCTGCCTCTGCCTCCCAAGTACTGGGATTAAAGGCATGTGCCACCACTACCCAGCTTGGTTAGTGTTTTATCACAGAAACAGAGAAGTTATCTAGAATAACTCCTTTGAACGCGGAACACATATTAACCATCTTTGTATCTGTCACATCATCACTGTGACTACAGATTCACAACTGTTTTGTGAATTAAGCTATGGAAGCAGCAGACTGTGCTGAGGCTGTGTCATAGCTCTGTCAGGGAAAAGCAGACTACGAGAGAAGATGGGCCACAGAATTACAGCATGGCTGTAGCTGTTTGTTATCCCAGCCACAGTGAATGAGGGTCCCTCTTTCCCCACATCCTCTTCAGCATTTGTGTGGTTGGTTTTCCCCATTTTTACTGTGGTAGGATGAAAGGTGTTTTGATTTTCATTTCCCTAATCACTAAGGATGATGAACACTTTTTGAGACATTTCTGAGCCATTTTTATTTCTTCATTTGAGAACTTTCTGTTCAGGACCCACGCCCATTTTTCTGGTAACAAGCAGATCTAGGATCTAGGGTGAGTCCCGAAGGGAGGGAGACAGGTTAGAACAAAGAAGGGCTAAACCAGACGGCATTAGGACTGGAGATCTTTGGGTCTGCACCACGTGTTAGATAGTGCTGGAGTCCGTGGTAGGAAATCCAGTTTTCTACTCTTCAAGACAGAGAAGATTAACTAACACCTCAATTAAATTTATTATGGCAGGTGGATCTTTGTGAGTTTGAGGCCAGCCTGGTCTACAGAGCGAGATCCAGAAAAGGCGCAAAGCTGCACAGAGAAACCCTGTCTCAGAAAACAAAAAAACAAACAAACAAAAAAAAAATTATGGATTTTCAGTTTGTGTATTGTTTTTCGGGACAGCCCCTGCTGGCGATCCCTCCACCCACCCTCTTTCTCCCTGGCCCTTTCTCTATTCTATTTAGTTGTCTAGAGATTCTCAAGTCTGTAATTTGCTTCCTCTCTCCCTTCTACATATGAGGCAAGCCAGAAGCTCCCATTTTTCCCGTGTAGCCCTATTACAGGCATGCGTGTCACCGAGCCCAGAAATTACTCACAATTTGCCCAAGATCGGTTGAATTGAACTAGTAGGAATCAGTTTTCCATGGCAGGAAAGGGGCAGGAAGTGAAAAACCCCGGAGAATCATCCCTATTTCCCCCTCTCTTCAGGACTGGGTTTCACCAGCCTGTGTCTCCGTCCCGAGCGAAAGGTCTCCTTACGTTAGGTTCGTCTCGGTACGACGTTAGGTCCGTCTCTGGCGCGATTGGGTTTAAGCTCCCGGATTCTGCCTGGAGTTAGCTGGAACGATCCCAGGCATCTGGGGCGTCTAGAATTAAGCTGGACAGTGATTCTGAGAGAGTTTGAAGTTTACAGGAGCTTAGTTGTGTCCATTTCAGACTGCCTCCCACCCCTACCGCCGCTGCGTTTCCGGTTCCCGGCCAGTGCTCGGACAGGACACCAGCGCCGCTTTGGGGTGACCCTGCACATGGATAATGCCTTCAGTCCACAGGCAGGCTGTGTGCTGTAGTTCTGCTTTTGGTTTTTCCTTTTATTGAAAATAATTTTCTTACATAATATATCCCCATCACTGTTTCCCCTTCCTCCGCCCCTCCCAGTTCCCGTCCTCTCCAGATCCACTCCCTTTCTGTCTCTCATTAGAAAGGGGCAGGGCTGTCAGAGTGCGGTCCTTCTGTCTTAGCATGAGACCCAGTTGTTTCGGGATCTCCATGGGACTCCCTCGATTAACAGCTCAACCGAAGGCAACCCAGTCCCACTGCTGGAAGCCTTGCCTCGCTACAAGAGATGGCCAGTTCGGACTCTGTAGTCTCCGTTACTAGGAGTCCTCGCTAGGATCACCCACATAGACCGCAGGAAATTTCCTCTGCGCTAAGGTTTCCCAATTCCAGCTGTCTCTCTCCGCACTCTCTCCTTCTATCTCTCCTGCCCCTCATACCAAATTCTTCCTGTTCCAGGCCCCATCTACCCCTAAGGGAACCCAGGCCCTACACTGTCTGTATGGCGAGGAACTAGAGACTGGATTACCCAGAGACCTACGGTAGAACCAAACACAGCAGGCAAAAAAAAAAAAAAAAGTTATTCCTACTGATATTCTGTTGTATTCATAGGACTCCCATGGGCTCACAGAGACCAAAGCAACAATCACACACAATGTACACACACACACACACACACACACACACACACACATATTTAACAATTAATGAAAAAAAGAAGCCATGAATTCGAAGGAGAGCAAGAGAATTTTAAGAATGAATTTTCATGTTAATTTTGTTAAAGTAGTATTAAGGAGTACTTGGAAGGCTGGGCATGGTGGTAGATGTGTGTAATCTGAGCACTTGGCAGGTAGGATGCCGGGGTTGGGGGCAACTGCTTCAAGTTTGAGGCAAGCTGGGTCTGAAAAAAAATTATTGATGGGATTGATTAAGGAGAACACACTGGGAAAAGCCATCAGATGTCAACGTTGTGAAGGCTAACTATTTATTTATTTATTTATTTATTTATTTATTTATTTATTTTTTAAATTTTACAATACAATTCAGTTCTACATATCAGCCACAGATTCCCTTGTTCTCCCCCCTCCCGCCCCCCCCTCCCCTTCCCTCCAGCCCACCCCCCCATTCCCACCTCCTCCAGGGCAAAGCCTCCCCCCGCGGACTGAGATCAACTAGGTAGACTCAGTCCAGGCAGGTCCAGTCCCTCCTCCCAGGCCGAGCCAAGGGACCCTGCATAAGCCCCAGATTTCAAACAGCCAACTCAGGCAATGAGCACAGGACCCGGTCCCACTGCCTGGATGCCTCCCAAACAGATCAAGCCAATCAACTGTCTCACCCATTCAGAGGGCCTGATCCAGTTGGGGACCCCTCAGCCATTGGTTCGTAGTTCATGTGTTTCCATTTGTTTGACTATTTGTCCCTGTGCTTTATCCAACCTTGGTCTCAACAATTCTCGCTCATATAAACCCTCCTCTTTCTTGCTAATTGGACTCCCAGAGCTCCACCTGGGGCCTAGCCGTGGATCTCTGCATCCAGTTCCCTTAGTCATTGGATGGGGTTTCTAGCATGACAATTAGGGTGTTTGGCCATCCCATCACCAGAGTAGGTCAGTTCTGGCTGTCTCTCGACCATTGCCAGCAGTCTATTCTGGGAGTATCTTTGTGGATTTCTGTGGGCCTCTCTAGCACTTTGCTTCTTCCTATTCTCATGTCGTCTCCATTTACCATGGTCTCCTATTCCTTGTTCTCCCTCTCTGTTCTTGATCCAGCTGGGATCTCCCGCTCCCCTAAGCTCTCTTTCCCTCGACCCTCGCCCTTCATTACCCGCACTCATGTCCAGGCTGTTCGTGTAGATCTCATCCATTTCTCTGTCATTGGGCGATCCCCGTGTCTTTCTTGGGGTCCTGTTTTCCAGGTAGCCTCCCTGGTGATGTGAGTAGCAGTCCAGTCATCCTTGTTCCACATCTAGTATCCTGCTATGAGTGAGTACATACCATGTTTGTCTTTCTGAGTCTGGGTTACCTCACTCAGGATGATTTTTTCTAGATCCATCCATTTGCCTGCAAACCTCATGATGTCATTTTTTTCTCTGCTGGGTAGTATTCCATTGTGTATATGTACCACATTTTATTTATCCATTCTTCAGTTGAAGGGCATCTAGGTTGTTTCCATGTTCTGGCTATTACAAACAACGCTGATATGAACATCGCTGAACAAATGCTCTTGTGGTATGATTGAGCATTCCTTGGGTATATGCCCAAGAGTGGTACAGCTGGGTCTTGAGGGAGATGGATTCCCAATTTTCTAAGAAAGCACAATATTGATTTCCAAAGTGGTTGTACAAGGTTGCATTCCCACCAGCAGTGGAGGAGAGTTCCCCTATCTCCACATCCTTTCCAGCATAAGGTGTCTTCAGTGTTTTTGATTTTAGCCATTCTGACAGGCGTAAGGTGGTATCTCAGAGTTGTTTTGATTTGCATTTCCCTGGTAGTTAGGGATGTTGAGCAGTTCCTTAAATGCCTTTCAGTCATTTGAGTTTCCTCTGTTGAGAATTCTCTGTTTAGTTCTATAGCCCATTTCTTAATTGGACTGTTGGGCATTTTGATGTCTAATTTCTTGAGTTCCTTACATATTCTGGATATCAGTCCTCTGTTAGATGTGGGGTTGGTGAAGACCTTTTCCCATTCTGTAGGCTGTCGCTTTGCCTTGTTGACTGTATCCTTTGCTCTACAAAAGCTTCTCAGTTTCAAGAGGTCCCATTGATTAATTGTTTCTCTCAGTGTCTGTGCTACTGGTGTTATATTTAGGAAGTGATCTCCTATGCCAATGCATTCAAGACTACTTCCTACTTTCTCTTCTAGCAGGTTCAGAGTAGCTGGATTTATGTTGAGGTCCTTGATCCACTTGGACTTAAGTTTTGTGCATGGTGATAGATATGGATCTATTTGCAGCCTTCTACATGTTGATATCCAGTTATGCCAGCACCATTTGTTGAAGATGCTTTCTTTTTTCCATTGTACACTTTTGACTTCTTTGCCAAAAATTATATGTTCATAGGTGTGCGGATTAATGTCAGGGTCTTCAATTCGATTCCATTGGTCCACATGTCCGTTTTTATGCCATTACCAAGCTGTTTTTATTACTGTAGCTCTATAGTAGAGCTTGAAGTCAGGGATCGTGATGCCTCCAGAGGTTGTTTTATTGTACAGGATTCTTTTGTCTATCCTGGGTTTTTTGTTTTTTCATATGAAGTTGAGTATTATTCTTTCCAGGTCTGTGAAGAATTGTGTTGGTATTTTGATGGGGATTGCATTGAATCTGTAGATTGCTTTTGGTAAAATTGCCATTTTTACTATGTTAGTCCTGCTTATCTATGAGCATGGGACATCTTTCCATTTTCTGACATCTTCTTCCATTTCTTTTTTCAGGGACTTAAAGTTCTTGTCATATAGGTCCTTCACTTGCTTGGTTAGTGTTACCCCAAGGTATTTTATGTCATTTGTGGCTATTGTAAAGGGTGATGTATCTTTGATTTCCCTCTCAGCCTGTTTGTCAACTGTATATAGGAGGGATACTGATTTTTTTGAGTTGATCTTGTATCCTGCTATGTTGCTGAAGGTGTTTATAAGCTGTATCAGTTCCTTGGTTGAATCTTTGGGGTCATTCAAGTATACTATCATATCATCTGCAAATAGGGAAAGCTTGACTTCTTTCTTTCCAATTTGTATCCCCTTAATCTCCTTATGTTGTCTTATTGCTCTGGCTAGAACTTCAAGTACTATATTGAATAAGTATGGGGAGAGCAGACAGCCTTGCCTCGTTCCTGATTTTAGTGGAATTGCTTTGAGTTTCTCTCCATTTAATTTGATGTTGGCTGTTGGTTTGCTGTAAATTGCCTTTATTATGTTTAGGTATGTTCCCTGTATTCCTGATCGCTCCAAGACCTTTATCATGAAGGGGTGTTGGATTTTGTCAAATGTCTTTTCAGCATCTAGTGAGATGATCGTGTGTTTTTTTTTTCTTTGAGTTTGTTTATATGGTGTATTACACTGATGGACTTTCGTATGTTGAACCACCCTTGCATCCCTGGGATGAAGCCTACTTGATCATGGTGGATAATTGTTTTGATGTGTTCTTGGAGTCTGTTTGCCAGTATTTTATTGAGTATTTTTGCATCGATGTTCATGAGGGAGATTGGTCTGTAGCTCTCTTTCTTTGTTGTATCCTTGTTTGGTTTAGGAATCAAGGTAATTGTAGCCTCATAGAAGGAGTTTGGTAATATTCTTTCTGTTTCTATTGTGTGGGACAATTTAGAGAGTATTGGTATTAACTCTTCTTTGAAGATCTGGTAGAATTCTGCACTGAAACCATCTGGTCCTGGGCTTTTTTTTGGTTGGGAGACTTTTAATGACTGTTTCTATTTCCTTAGGGGTTATTGGACTATTTAAATAGTTTATCTGGTCTTGATTTAACTTAGGTATGTGGTACCTATCCAGAAAATTATCCATTTCTTTTAGATTTTCCAGTTTTGTGGAGTAGAGGTTTTTGAAGTATGACCTGATGATTCTCTGGATTTCCTCAATGTCTGTTGTTATGTCCCTTTTTTCATTTCTGATTTTGTTGATTTGGATGCTCTCTCTCTGTCTTTTGGTTAGTTTGGATAAGGGCTTGTCTATCTTGTTGATTTTCTCAAAGACCCAACTCTTTGTTTCATTGATTTTTTTGTATTATTCTCTTTGTTTCTATTTTATTGATTCCAGCTCTCACTTTGATAATTTCTTGGCGTCTATTCTTCCTGGGAGACTTTGCTTCTTCTTGTTCTAGAGCTTTCAGGTGTACTGTTAAGTCACTAGTGTGAGATTTCTCCAACTTCTTTATGTGGGCATTTAGTGCTATGAATCTCCTTCTTAGCACTGCTTTCATAGTGTCCCATAAGTTTGGGTATGTGGTATCTTCATTTTCGTTGATCTCTAGGAAGTCTTTAATTTCTTTCTTTGTTTCTTCCTTCACCCATTGGTGATTCAGTTGAGCATTATTCAGTTTCCATGAGATTGTAGGTTTTCTGTAGTTTTTGTTGTTGTTGAAATCTAACTTTAAACTATGGTGGTCTGATAGAACACAGGAGGTTACTCCAATTATTTTGTATCTGTTGAGATTTGCTTTGTGGCCAAGTATGTGGTCGATTTTAGAGAAGGTTCCATGGGGTGCTGAGAAGAAGGTATATTCTTTTTTGTTAGGATAGAATGTTCTGTAGATATGGATTAAATCCATTTGAGTCATGACTGTGGCTTGAGTTTTCCTGCCTTGCCCACAGTCAGGACAAATCTCTATCACCTGCCAGTCCCATAGCCGCTCAGACCTGACCAAGTAAACACAGAGACTTATATTAGTTACAAACTGTATGGCTGTGGCAGGCTTCTTGCTAACTGTTCTTACAGCTTAATTAATCCATTTCCATAAATCTATACCTTGCCACGTGGCTTGTGGCTTACCGGTACTTTACATCTTCCTTGTCCTGATGGCAGCTGGCAGTGTCTCTCTGACTCAGCTTCCTGTTCTCTCAATTCTCCTCTCTGTTAGTCCCGCCTATACTTCCTGCCTGGCCACTGGCCAATCAGTGATTTATTTATTGACCAATCAGCAACACATTTGACATACAGACCATCCCACAGCACTTCCCCTTTTCTTTTCTTAAAAAGGAAGGTTTTAACCTTTACACATCTCCAAAGTCAGCTGGGTATATTTGGGAATTTGGGCATAGCTTCTCTTACTACTTCCTGCTGGAGGGGGGCGCTGTATCTTATGGGGACACAAAGAATATTTTAGGATTATGGAATAGTCCATGAGGCTGTATCGTCTGAGCCAGTTGCCTTCAAATCGTTCTGGATGTTGGATCATCTGGGCCATGGTGTCATCAGAGACCTTTCAGGGGGTCTTGGCTGGTCAAACGTGATGTATCTTAATCTGGAACAAATCCATAGCCTCTGGCTTTCTGTGGAAACAAAAGCAGAGCCTCTTTTCCAAAGCAACATATCCTTACATCCAAATTTTGAAGTCAAGGTACCTTTAAAATATACATTTTGGCATAACTCAACAGCTTTTGCAATCAAATGTTTTTCTTCAGTTATGAATATCAAAGAGAACATAATCTAGATTCTCTGTGTGGTAGCCATCTTTACGTGGCTTGTTTTTTATATTAGCTTGAGCCTATTGCTTTAAACTTTATTCTAAGCCTGAAAGGGTGCTGGTGCTGTGGCTGCTGGCTCCGCCCACTTCAGCTTCCCAACATGGCGGTGATACGTTTTCCGCCAGCTCTGGGATCCATCAACTCTCAGAAATAGTGGGTCTATACTTCTATCAAAGCAGCGTGTAGCCCAGAAACCTCTTTTTTTTTTTTTGTACTAGCAAAGGCTAAATCCACCACACAGCTTAATGTGTCACTTGCAGAGGCCTCATTCCCGCCATACTGCAGGTCGAGCATGCACGCATGCTAGGAACCCGCCAGTAGCTCAAACTGGCAGCTGCCGCTCATTTGAGAGAGACAATTAGGAAGCTGTTTTTAGCTCCGTTTTAGAATCTTTTTTTCTCAGTTTTTAGGTGGAAACTCTTGTCACCACGTTGGACGCCATTTGTAACTAGAGTTTTCCTGACTGGCTCACAGTCAGGACAAATCTCTGACACCCGCCAGTCCCACAGCCACTCAGACCCAACCAAGTAAACACAGAGACTTATATTGGTTACAAACTGTATGGTCGTGGCAGGCTTCTTGCTAACTGTTCTTACAGCTTAATTAATCCATTTCCATAAATCTATACCTTGCCACGTGGCTTGTGGCTTACCGGTACTTTACATCTTCCTTGTCCTGATGGCGGCTGGCAGTGTCTCTCTGACTCAGCTTCCTGTTCTCTCAATTCTCCTCTCTGTTAGTCCCGCCTATACTTCCTGCCTGGTCACTGGCCAATCAGTGATTTATTTACAGACCAATCAGCAACATATTTGACATACAGACCATCCCACAGCACATGACATGAGTTAAATCCTTTATTTCTCTGTTAAGTTTCAATTTGGGAGATCTGTCCAGTGGTGAAAGTGGGGTGTTGAGGTCTCCCAATATTAATGTGTGGGGTTTTATATGTGGTTTAAGATTTAGTAATGTTTCTTTTACATATGTGGGTGCCCTTGTGTTTGGGACATAAATATTCAGAATTGAAACTTCATCTTGGTGGCTCTTTCCTGTGATGAGTATGTAATGCCCTTCTTTATCTCTTTGGATTGATTTTAGTTTGAAGTCTATTTTGCTGGGTATCAGGATAGCTACACCCACTTGTTTCTTAAAACCGTTTGATTGGAAAGTCTTTTCCCAGCCTTTTATTCTTAGGTAGTGTCTATCTTTGAATTTGAGATGTGTTTCTTGTATGCAGCAGAAAGATGGGTCCTGCTTTTGTATCCATTCTGTAAGCCTATGTCTTTTTATAGGTGAATTAAGTCCATTGATATTAAGGGATATTAATGACCAGTGATTCTTCGTGCCTGTTATTTTTTGGTGGTAGTGTGTGTGTACTTCTCGTCTATGGGGTTTACTGCTGTGGCTTTATCTATTGCCTGTGTTTTCGAGGGTGTATCTGACTTCCTTAGGTTGGAGTTTTCCTTCTAATGCTTTCTGTAGGGCTGGGTTTGTGGATAAGTATTGTTTAAATCTGGCTTTGTCTTGGAATGTCTTGTTCACTCCGTCTAGGATGATTGAAAGTTTTGCTGGGTGTATTAGTCTAGGCTGGCATCCATGGTCTCTTAGTGTCTGCATTACATCTGTCCAGGTCCTTCTGGCTTTCAAAGTCTCCATTGAGAAATTGGGTGTTATTCTGATGAGTTTGCCTTTATAAGTCACTTGGCCTTTTTCCTTAGCTGCTCTTAATATTCTTTCTTTATTCTGTATGTTTAGTTGTTTAATTATTATGTGGCAAGGGGACTTTTTTTGGGGGTCTAGTCTGTTTGGTGTTCTATAGGCTTCTTGTATCTTCATAGGCATTTCCTTCTTTAAGTTGGGAAAATTTTCTTCTATGATCTTGTTGAATATATTTTCTGTGCCTTTGAGTTGGTATTCTTCTCTTTCTTCTATCCCTATTATTCGTAGGTTTGGTCTTTTCATGGTGTCCCAAATTTCTTGGACATTTTGGTTCATGACTTTGTGGGCTTTAGTGTTTTCTTTGACTGATGAATCTATTTCTTTTACCGTATCTTCAATGCCAGAGATCCTCTCTTCCATCTCTTGCATTCTGTTGGTTATACTTGCATCTGGAGCTCCCGATCGTTTACTCAGATTTTCTATTTCCAGCATTTCCTCTGTTTGTGTTTTCATTTTTTTCTATTTCTCTTTTCAGGTCTTAGACTGTTTCCTTCATTTGTTTCATTGCTTTTTCATGATTTTCTTTCAGTGCTTTATTGTTTTCTTCCTGGACTTTATTGTTTTCTTCTACTTTACTTGTCCTTTCCCCTAGTTTTTTATAGCGTTCTTCCCACTTTTTTGTCTTTTCCTCTATATAAGCCTCTACCTTCTTCATAATGTTATTCATAAGGCTGTTTTCTTCTGCTTCTTCCAATTTTTGATGTTCAGGTCTAGATGTTGGAGGAGGGCTAGGTTCTGGTGATGCTATATTGCTCTTCATTTTGTTGTTTGTACTTCTGCCTTGATGTCTGCCCATCTCCTTGTGGTTCGTTCTTGGTCTTATCAGTGCACTTGGTTCATACAGAGCTGACAGATTCAGGAAGTCTCTCTCTCTTGTCCAGAACTCCAGGGCAGGATGGGAGGTCTTGTCCAGACAGGAAGTCCGTGGCAGGATGGGAGGTCTTGTCCAGACAGGAAGTCCGTGGCAGGATGGGAGGTCTTGTCCAGACAGGAAGTCTGGGGCAGGATGGGCGCTCTTGTCCAGAAGGGAAGTCTGGGGCAGGATGGGAGCTCTTGTCCAGAAGGGAAGTCTGGGGCAGCATGGGAGCTGGGGGCCGGTCTCTAAGTCTCAAGAAGTGGCTGGGTTCTCAGGCAGATGGGCGTGGGGGCAGGGTGTGGAGATTGCAGGGTCTGCCGGGGGTCTTGGAGAAGGGGAGCCTTCCCAGTAGGGCTAGAAGGGAACCTGCCTGGTGGTGGCCAGAACCTGGGGCCAAGTTGGGCAGGTTTTCCCCGGAGTGGCTGGTGCCCAGGGATGGGGTCTAGGCTGAGCCCAGATACTCACCTCTGGTCCAGAAGGGCCATCTTTTTATTTTATAGTACAATGAGTGTTGGAACATTACTTTTTGTAAAATATCATTTTTATTTTGTATTGAGTTTAAAAGTTCATATTATTAATTTATTCATATACTAATTAATTAGTTAATTGAGACAGGTTTTCGCTACAGAGCTCTGGTTGTCCTGGAATTCACTCTGTAGGCCAGACTGGCCTTAGACTCACAGAGATCCTCATGTTTCTGAGGGAATTTTAAAACAGATTTGTAAGTGTAAATGTGAAAGAACTCGGCATAGAAATTGTTTTTCTTGTAGTATAATCAAGAAAAGGGAAACAGGAGAAACTGAATGAGACATTTCAATATTGAATTTTGGGAACTATTTCTTAAAAGTGGAAATAGGGATGGGACCATACAACTCAGAGGCAGAGCCCTTGTCTAGCACAGGAGAGATCTCGAGTTCAATCCCTGACATGAAAACAAAAACAAAAACAAACAATCAAAAAATAGAAACATCTCTCCCTAGTCCTCTGTGCAAAATTCAGTCTGTGCCTGGGTTTTCATGCAATGTGTGGGCCTTTTCACAATTACCCCTCAGCCCACTGGTTCTCCCAGGGCCCGACTGAGCACCAGGATTAGGGGTGGAATGGTCCTTCTGGATCAATGTGGGTGAATGTGCTATGATAAAGGAAACAGGAGGCTGCATGCTTCTAATTCCCTCAGCAGCCATACTCAACAGTAGGAGCGAGCTCCAGGCTTTCCCACTGTACCTGTGCTCGTGAACAGTGATGCCCACGGTGGTTGGTTTGCTGCTCTCGATTGTGAAGATTCTCGATGAGTATCTGGAGGTCACGTGGGACTCTAAAAATGATACGTTACACTTCCTTTCGGGAATACTATTCCCAGAATAGCATAGTTCTTTGAAACCCTCATTTAAATGAGCTTCATGATCCGTGGAAGGTGTGAATGCTCACACCTGCTTTGCAAATTGATAAACTACGCCCCAAATTCCTAACAGGTGGTTTGCTTGAAATCAGGTAATGAGTCAGCAGCTCTTCTGTCGCCGGCCCGCTGACTCTCTGACCTTCCTTTCCATGGCACTGGAGTTGGGAAAAGAAATTAATAGTAGGACGGTGCTGACCGTTTTTTATCTTGAGGTCGTTGCGTTTCCCTGTGTGTATGTGTGTGTACACACTGATGCCGCTTGTGTGTGTTTCTGTGTTTGCCTGTGTTTTCTGAAACATTTTTGCCAAGTGGCATTTTCTTCCCACTTCCCAGATGGTTGTTCTGAATTTTTCCCTTTTTGAAATTGCTCACAAATCAGGAGATTCTGCCTGCCAGTTAACAGATTTTAACAGCAGCTGGTAGGTGACCACCCTGTGCCACCCATTCCTCCCACCTCCTTCCACAACGAGGCATCACTGGGTAGTGCAGACAAATGATGGGATTTGCAGTTTTGAAGAGGGGAAAGACAGTAAGTGGGTTTGATCGCCGTTGAAAAGATTCTTCACAAATCCAACTGAAACAGGTCTTCTGCTCAGGCAACACCCACTTGACGGTTTTCTCTCTGACTCCCTGCCCCTTCCCGTGTGTGTGTGTGTGTGTGTGTGTGTGTGTGTGTGTGTGTGTGTGAGAGAGAGAGAGAGAGAGAGAGAGAGAGAGAGAGAGAGAGAGAGAGAGTTAGTTCCTCTGTAATACACAGTATTTCTGTCTATTTTATATAGTGCTTCCAGGGACAAGTAAGTTTTAAAAGTGTAACAAACAAAACGTGCTCCTAAAATATTGAAAAATTGAACTTGTAAAAAGTCAAGAGTATCCTACATGGAAGTAATTTTGAAATCTTGGAATTCTATATCAATACAGATATACCCTTATTTTCCTCACTTTGTTGGAAAATAAGAGATAAACTGAGACCATCTCTGTTATTTCTCCAAATCCTGTCTACCTTTATACTCTAAATTTTGTTTATTATTTATTTTAATTTTTTTTTGAAAGACAGGGTCTCACTGTGTAGCCCTGGTTCGGCTGGTACTTGCTATGCAGATCAGGCTGGCCTCAAATTTTCAGAGAGCTGCCTGTCTCTGCCTCCCCAGGGCTGGGATTAGAGGTCTGTGTCACCATACCCAGCCTAAGTTTTGTTTGTTACTCCTGCTTTACCTTTCACAGCTGGGCTACATCTTGGCTTCCTGCTTGGAGCTTTGAGTCGTTTTTGATAATTCTGTGATACAGTCTAGAGGTTTTCATTTGTTTATCATTTATCACACTTGAAGTTGGCTTTAACCAAGAATTCATTGTTGTGTATTGAGGTACATCAGATGGAATGGATTTTCAGATTGTAGCCATTTGTACTACTAAAACAAAATCCTGCAAGGAAAACAAATCAAGGCCTTGAGCTATCTGCTGCACCGAGCTGGTCATAAGTATCCGAGATGCTGTATCTTGGTTTCGAGTTGACTAGCATGTGCTCTAGAACCACACTACCCAGGACACAGGCATAGGTGACTTTAGGCATATTAGTCTCTCCATGTTTCTGTTGCTTTTTTACATTAAACAACTACCTGGCTAGTTACTATAAAATTGCTGGGAGGACTACATGGGAAATTTATGCAGCACATAAGATATAGGGTAGATGTACATTATCTGGAATTATTAAAGTCTACCTACTTTCATATTTTTTCATATTTCCTTTAAAATATGTATAATATGTTGAAAATGAAAGGCCATAATACCCTCAACAAATAAAGCCACCTTCTTTCTCTATATTAAATACAAGTATTCCTTAAAAAAAAAACCTGACTCTTAACTTGGTTAAGTTCAGAGAAAGAGACTTGGCAATCTGGATTTCGAGTGAGCTAAAATGCATTAATTTGCAGGTCTGTTCACATTTAGCACAAACACTATAGTTAGAAAAACACTGTGGAGCTGTTCAGAAACGGAGATGATGTTCACAGTATATTTTTAAGGTGGAAAAAAATAGTTCAACCTCATTTGAAAGGCAAATAGTTCCTAATCTGCATGAACAGGTAGTTGAACTTTTGGGCATCTTTTCCTTTCTGCTAATCATGAATATGAGCAAGGCTAATGTGAGCCTGGAAAAGAAGAATGATAGTATTTTCTGACTGAAAATAATCTAGAAACCAGAAGTGTCTCCCCCATGTCACCACTGAGGAAACAGACCTGGAAAATACAGTTGTCTTGCTCTAAACTGCAGGAATAGGCTTGATAAGGGACAGACATATGACTCAGGCAATAACTTCAGAGGATCTCACCTCCTTGGGTAAATTAGAGTCTTGATTTGTGGTGACTTCAGCAGATGGATTCTTGACACCCTGGAGGCAGGCCTTGTGATAACAAGAGGCATCTAAATGTGTTTAAGTGTGGTCCAAAGAGGAAGGTTTCGTGTTTATGTTTCATTTATTTATCTTCTGAGAGACTTCTGAACACTGGGAAGGGTCTACAGAGGTTTGATGAACTTCCTTTGAACTTTAAAATCAAGAGACTCTTGACATTAACATTTAAAACAGCAGCAGCAGCAAACAGTTCAAAACATAAAGCTGGATAGGAATTAAACGGTGTGTAGAACAGCAGGTAAATTGCCTGCCGATTGCCAGAGAGGTGACAAGAGAATCTGGGGCAAAGATTGAATAAAGCAGGAATGGTGGGCTAGATGACCTGGTCCGCTGAATGGAGTGGATGGAAAGCTAGGTTACAAAGGGAAATGGTACAAGCTTTATAGAAAAAAGAAGGGATGTGGTTATTAGCATCACCAGCAACTGGATATTTTAACAAAATTGAAATTTCCAAAGTTATATGGGATGTTAAGATAATTTTTGTCATTTTCTTCTTTGAGGAAAAATCATTTACTCTTTTTGGATTTCAATTCCATCCTCTGTAAGATGGTAAGTAAGATAGCGTATATCCTTAGAGGTCTTTTAGTGAATGACATTTAAAAGAATCAGAGATCAGGGATGATGGGAGGATGGGAAGACTCAGCAGGTAAAGGTGTTTGCTGCACAAGTCTAGCGACCTGAGTTCAATTCCCAGAGCCCACACAAAGGTGGAAGGAGAGAAGTGAATCCACAAAAGTTGTCTTCTGTGACACTCATGTTTACACACACACACACACACACACACACACACACACACACACAAAGAACAAACATGATCAAAATATATTGTATATGCATATATATATATATATATATATATATATATATATATATATAAAAAGATCAAGGTTCTTACAAGAAGGGATTATTCAGATCCATCATTTTGTAACTTTTATTACCATGGGATGGACCTATTTACCTAAGACACAAAAATTTGTGTTTGAGATTATAAATATATTATTTATTTTAGCTTATAAACGTTAAGAGTACTGGATGTCTTTTAGCTCTAAATATTTAGTTTTGCAGCAAAGCTCACCTAGAAATTTTGGAAATCTCTTTAAATGTAACAGTGCTAGATTGTGGAATTAGAACTCACTAAGGTAAAATTGACACCTTTTAAAACATTAATTTACTTGGAGTTGGGTTGGCTGGTGGGTTTAGCAACAGTATTTGGGTAGACTGTCTTCTTTTTTGTTTGTTTGGTTCAGCACATTTTTCTAATGAAAATATCCTTGTAATAATGAAAGAATTTTATCTCTAATTATTCAGTCATCTGAATTGGGTTTTTATTTCTGCAGTTTTAAGTATACACCAACTATTAGATGTAAACATAGTAGAGAGCATAAATGACAGAATTATCAATGCTTAAAGGACATTTTGTGAAATTCAAGATCACAATAACCTTAAGGAAAAGCAACTCCCTACTATTCACAAAATGTAATAGTTCAGAAAGTGCATCAAAGACTAAGTGCTAATTTAGTTTTAAAATATTTAAAAAACAACCCAGGATACTTGAAAAGTTTGTACTGTGATATTTTAAGCAGCAAAAACAAAACTGCTCCTTCAGGTTGGATTGTAAATGGACACAGGTTCGATCTTTCTCTCATGCCAAAGGGGAAGTGATCTTTTGACATCAGTGAGTGAGTAAGTGTAAGTCTTGGCCATCACAGCAGGGATATCCTTGATCCCCTGTCATAATGCACAAATCAGAACCTGGCATAGCACAGATCACTTTTATTTTCAAAACAAGGACACACATTCTGGGAGAGGTTTAATAACAATCATGTATCAACTGAGTAATTTGACTGGAAGAAGTTCAAGAATCAGCATGAAGACACAGCATACAGGAGTCCAAAAGAGGTGGAGAGAAGTTATGACTGAGTACTGATGATGGAGATGAATGATGTGAATGATGCCATATAATTTATAACTGCATAATCAATACCCAATAAAAAACAAAGGTTACTTATACTGCACACACAATGAACTCAAAGTTGATCATAGACAAAAATACCAAAGCTAAAATCATAAAACTAGAATATGGAGAAAATACCTGGTTATAAATCTTGGTGTCTTTGGGTCAGAGAAAGCATTATTGAGTCTACTGCTAAAAGTACAAGTGACAGACTGAAAAAAATAGCCATATATGTTGGATTTACCCAACATTGGAAACCTTTGTGCTGTGTATGACATCACCAAGCAAAGTGAAAAAACCTTGTGAATTTTATATCCAATAAGGGACTTGTACCTAGACTATATAAAGAATTCTTAAAAATAGAGAAGGACTTGAATAGGAACATCAGAGAAAATATATTAAAGAATCAAGAAACATAAACAGTTTAATGTCATTAGCTGTCAGGGAAAAGCAACTTGGGACCACACTGAACTATCACTATGAGCATGACTCTAACTAAAAGTGTGATAAAACATTAGTGAGGAGGTAGAGAAAGCAGGACCTTAGTCTGTTGATAGGAGAAGTGGAAAATGCTGTCTTCTCGTTGTCAGTCTCGTAGAGTAACAAATCAAACACTGAGTTGTCCACCCCACCCCATCCCAGCCATGTATGCGAGAGAAATGAAAACACAGGTCTATACAAAATTTGCATTTGCAGAGCAACATCATTCATAACAGCTAGAAAATGAAAATAGCCTATCAATCAGTTCATGAATGGATAGGCACCATGTGGTATGTCTATATAATGGAAACTATTTCTCATCTCTAAAAAGAATGACCTCCAGGTTTCCACCCCCCCCCATGTTGGTACATACTACAACAAAGACAAACCTTGAGGACATTATTTTAAGTAAAAGAAGCCACCTGCAAAACAATACAGAGGGCATATTTTATATAAAAGTATCCATAATATATCATTCCATATAGAAAGAAAGTAGGTTAATTACTGGCTGTGGCTATGGAGGTTGGGCTGGTGATGGGCGAAGCATAGAGTTCCGATTTACAATGATGAAAGTGTTCTAAAATTGATCATGGTGATGTCTGTATATATAGTTCTTGACATGTGATTATGTCACATCAAGGTGTTAAAAAGTTGTCTTCCTGAAAAAAAAATTTCACACATTCATTTTCTAGAAAAATGACAGAAAATTTTCTGTTCTGAGGGTAGGCTTGGCTGACCATCACATCCAGATATGACATTTCTAAGTTTCTTTTGTGACTTTGATAGGTGTGACAGATGTCCGGTCTTTGGAAGTGGTTTAGAATATTCATGTGTGTGTCCATTCCCTGGCCCACTGGGAGGCTACTTTTTAATAGGGAGGTTTAAATCTTCCAGATACAATTTGTCATTGGAATACAGTGGTCAGGGGCTGTTATGAGCTTAGTGTTGCTAAACATGGTATCCCTCCAAAGCCAATGTTCATCATGATTTAGTTTTAGTACGTGTTCTAGAATCTGGTGTGCAGTCATTCCCAGGGCACATAGAGCAATTGCTTAGTGTCTTAGTTCTGAAGACATGGTATTTTTATTAGTGCTGACACTGCTTTGTTTTCTTCAGATAAACACACACACACACACACACACACGTATACATACACACAGTTTCTAATTATACAACTCTGCTCATTTCTTTATCATACTGTATAGCTCTTATCCATTAAAATTAATTTATATATATATATATATATATATATATATATATATATATATATATA
Source organism: Peromyscus eremicus (assembly GCF_949786415.1). Lineage (NCBI taxonomy): Eukaryota > Metazoa > Chordata > Mammalia > Rodentia > Cricetidae > Peromyscus > Peromyscus eremicus. Next base: position 72,104,793 of record NC_081430.1, read on the forward strand.
TTTGTGTGTGTGTGTGTGTGTGTGCACGCTATATGTGTGGCACACATGTGCCCTTGTGCAGGCTAGAAGAGAGTTTGGGGATGGTTGGATCTCTCTTTCCACAGTGTGGTCCCCAGGGATCAAACTCAGGTTTTTGGAATTGACTGGCAGTAACTTTACCAACTGATACATCTCACTGGTACTTCTTACCAATTTTGAGTCCATTTAATGAACATGAAGATAAAGAAAGGAAAGAAAAATACAGGGATATATAGATAAATAGATGTTAATTTATAGTTTGGGGGAAATGATGAAATTAGATGAGTAGAGTTGAATTTGAGAAATCATGCTCCCCTGGTTACCAACACATTGAACGTTTTAGTGTTGCTTTGGAAGCTATTTTGAACTCAATAGGTATTTTCTGCTGAAAAAAATTGGGCAAGAAATCCAGATTTCAAAGTCCATTTAATTCATATGCTTATGAGTAATGAAATGACAAGCCCTGTTCAAGATAATTTATTTTAAAATATATCCCTTCAATAGATTCCTGTTAAGCAGCTACTCAGTACTGGTTATAGTTGTGAACGCTTTTCCATGTTAGCTTGAGGGGTTCAGATTCTCCACTACAGTAATATGGTGCTAATTAATCACTGCCTTCATTTAGTTGATATTTGTTGAACATTTGTTGGGAGCTAGACACTAAGCCCACCACACCAGAGGATATAGGGAGACGGACCCTGCTACCACATTTAAGGAGCTGTCCATCTGCAGAGTCTTCAGGTACAAATGCAGTGTTGAACTTCTCTTACTTTGGTAAGTGAGTGTAGGGTGCAGGAGAAGGAAGCCTGAGACTGAGATAGAGCCCCAGCTCAGGCTTGCTTTGCACAGGAGAGCAGGGAACAGCTCTGGTACAAGGCGAAGCATGAAGCATTTTGAAGACCGAGGTTCAAGTTGGGAATGGGCATGTGGTAGTAGAGGTCTTTGTAGGTATGGAGATAAGGAAGGAAGATGCAGCACACAGGAGGAAGCAGAGCTGGGCAGGCTTGGGGTGTGGAGGGAGTAGTCACTGAAAGTAGGCGTTAAACTATTAGTTCAAAGCTCTGGAAGGAAGGGTGGGGAATCCACACTGTCAGTCATCATGGAGCTAAAGTCCTGGTTGCTGAGAGAAAAATGCTCAGAGCAGGCCCATGAGAAGTACCACGCCAAGGAAATGACCTGACTGTAGAGGCTGTCAAGATGAGTGGAGAGGAAATAGGAAGGACGTGAGATTGTGCTGTTGTAGAAGACAAAGGAGGGATGCCATCAGTGCATCCTACTCTCCGTGGATGGAATGCTGGGACTGAAAAGCACCAATTTGAATTTCAGAGCGAAGCACAAGCTGTTGAATTTTTAGGCACTTGACTTCACGACCAAGTCAAGTCTCAGATGCGCTGTGTTCATGGTACCCACATGATAGGAGTTTGAGGCTCTGGAAGTTTTGTCCTTTCAGCTTAGTTATGGTAGGCGTCTTGTTCAAAGCCCCCTTTGATTTTCTAGTGTTTTCCTTGTATTTGTAAAACTTACTTGTTAACTCTGCTGTTCCCAGATTCTAGAACTATGTATGGCCCTACACATTTGCTTTCTGAGACCTTAAAATGATTTTTAGCATACCCAAGTCTCCTGAGTCTTAAAATTTTGTAAATTCACTGAAAAGTCAGAGAAGAAAAACTACATGATTTTATTAATTAGCAACAGGTGGATCTGGGTGTCTCTTCTGGAAACAAACACATAGCTTTTGTCTGGAATTGGTACTTCCAGTAATGTCTTTAATAAAATTATTCAAAAACTCGCCAGGCGGTGGTGGCGCACGCCTTTAATCCCAGCACTCGGGAGGCAGAGCCAGGTGGATCTCTGTGAGTTCGAGGCCAGCCTGGGCTACCAAGTGAGTCCCAGGAAAGGCGTAAAGCTATACAGAGAAACCCTGTCTCAAAAAACAAACAAAAATTATTCAAAAACTCATTTGGTGTTCCAAAATCCCAAACATCTAAAATGGGAGTGTTCACCACAAGGTCAAGGATGACTTTGCTGGACATGAGGTTATTTAGAAGCTTTCACTTATCTCTTGGTGTAGATACTCATTACTAATGTGTTTGTAATAAAAGTCTTGCCCTGGACTCTTCTGAGGTATTAAGTAATATATGCTCTTGGTACCACAGCATCCTTAAAAAATATAGAACTGAAGATACTGCCAATCCAAAAATCACACGTTGCCCCAAGATTTCCAGCAATGAGCTTGGCAATATTGAAGATCATGATTCATCAGGACTGTTTCTGATGTCAGAAGAGAGCTATCCCTGGCTATCTGTTTTGTAGGTCCATCCCCAGCCCCCTAAACCTCTCAGCATCATAGATGGGAGAAACGATGCATTGCAATTGCTTGTTGAGGGCACGGGTCTGATAGTGGTCACCATTCCATGTTGAATGTCACTCATGTCATAGGCTCAATATCAAGCTCAATAAGTCAGTGAATTGGCATCCATTCTCTCCTTTTTCTATCAGGCTTTCAGGCTTGGTGAAAGCACCGCTGTTATTGGGACTTGAGCAGATTTTTTTTCTTCAGGGTCCAAGTGTTGCCAAGAGTTTGATTTATTGGCCTCTCTGATCATCGTATTGTGCTCTTTACAGACTCTGAGGCCACAACTGGTTCCTCAGGACAGAGTGCTATAGCCAGTTGGCATCTTCTGCTTTTGATGGAAGGGAAGAGTTGTAGTGATCTTGACCTAGGATGCTCTTGTTCCTAGCTACTGTGTACTAAAGGACTCTCTGGGCCTCATCTTGATTTCTATTTGTTTCATTTATTTTCATTTTGAGCTCTGGCCCACTGTCTGACCTTTGTCATCCCCAGGATCCTAAGGACTGGAACGTTTGGCATTTGTACTTTATGTTCACTGAAGAGAACAGAGAGATGGAGGAACTCACAAAGAACTGACAAGTCGCTTAATTTTCCTGGGCCACAGCAGCTTTGTTGGTTGAGTTGAGGATATAACAGTTACCTCTGGGGATATTATGTTTTAAATGGGCTATTATATGCTATGTGATGAGCATGTTCACCACTCTATATCTTCATATTTAACCTACTTGGATCAAAAACATTTGAAAACATGTCTGTATTGAATGAACATGCACAGACCTTTTTCTTGTCATTGGTCTCCAAATAATAGAATGTGACGAATATTTACTAGCATTTATGTTGGATTAAGTAAAGCAGAAATAATTTAAAGTATATGTGAGGGAGTGCACAGGCTATATACAATAATTTACCATGTTACATAAGGGGCTTATGCATCCTAAAACTGTGGTATCTGTGGGGTCCTGGAGTCAGCCCTCTTAGATAATGAGGACTACTGTGTGTTGTAATACCTACTGGGTGTTGCTTAGAGTCCTTTGCCTACTAATTGCTCTTGTGTGTGTGCACATGTTTGCAGTTATGTGGTGGCCAGAGGCAATTTAAAAGATATTTTATCTATCATCTATTTCTATCTATCTATCTATCTATCTATCTATCTATCTATCTGTCTGTCTGTCTGTCTGTCTGTCTGTCTATCATGTGTGTTTGTCTGTATATACAGGTATGTGTGCATCATGGTTTGAGTGTAGAGATCAGAGGACAACTCGCAGGAATTATTTCTTTCCTTCTTTTATCTGATTTCCAGGGATTAAACTCTGGTCATCAGGCTTGGCAGCAAGCACCTTTACCTGCTGAGGCAACTTGCCAGCCCTTTTCATGAGGGAGGATGATGTGTGTGGGGACACATTCATGTCATGGTGTGCATGTGGAGGTCAGAGGACAAGTTGGTGTACTTGGTTCTTTCATCCGACCTTCATGTGGGTTCTGGGGATGAAACTCAGTTGACTTGTGTAAGCACTTTACTGGATGAGCCATCAGGCTGGCTCTGTCACACTACTTTTGAGGTTGGATTGTGCTTCCTTCATTAAACCTTTCTGGAACAGTTCACACAGACTGGTACCCAGAGGTATATCTCCTAGGTAATTCTAAATCCAGTCAAGTTGACAAAGAATAACCATCGCATACCTCTTGGAGATTTGCCTAGAAGCATTTTCCTGAGGATAATGAGGATGCTGTCCTGAAAGAGAGAAAGAAGCTATAAAGTAAAAGTTAGAATGTGTGATCCAAGGTGTACCTAAATCTTTACACATTCTTCAGACAATGTTAAATGATACAATCCCGAGTCTTTGTATGTTTTCCCATATTGTGACGTCAGGTGTTCATTTCTTTAGCGTATCCAGCCACTCACCTGCTGCTGTTCTTCTGCTTGGAGGACTTCCTTCATGTCATGAAGGCATGCCTGTGCTGCATTCTTTTTGTACAGCTTTTCTGTTGTGCTGTACACTGTGAACACTGGGAGTTCACAGTGAGGAATCAGTCATCCTCATCAAGGTGCTTTACACAAAGGGTCTTCCCCTCTTCTGCTACTTAAAAAAAAAAGCCTACTTTTAAGTGTTTTATGTTTGCAGAGGTAATGATCAGAGAAGACAAAGAATTTTCCCTTTTTCTGTTACCTCCCCTTACCATATTTCTTGCTAGTGACACACCGGATCGCTGGATCTTCTTTACACTTGTTGAACAAGTCCTGATATACTGTTGTGAGTTTGAGTGCACGGTTTGCATTAGTGTTAATTCTTTGTGTCCTTTGTTTCTGGCTACGTTGAACTGGTTTTAATTTTTCAATTGACATGTCTTGGTTGTACATGTCTATGACATTCAGTATGTGCACACAGGGTACACTGAGCAAATCCAGCCTCCTTTCCCCACTCCTGGTAATCATTATTTTGTATTCAGTTCTATGCTTTGCAAACTCCCACATATGGGCGATAACATAAGATATTTGTTGTTCTGTGCCTGGCTTGTTTTACTTAAGACAATGCTTTCCAGTTCCATGTAATTTGCTGCAAACAATAGAATAGAATTGTATACTTTTTATAGAATCCCCCCCAACACATACAATTTTTTTTATTCATTGATTCATTGAGTGGCACCTAAGCTGGCTACCTATCTTCCCTATTATGAATATAGTACCATGATCAACCAGGGTGTGAGGTAACTCTTGGTTGTGTTGACTTCCTTTTGCTTGGATATATATACAGAGGTGGGGCAGCTGGATTATGTGATAGATTTGCTTTTAGTATTGTATAATGCGTATGAACTGCTGCTGTTTTCCACAGTAGTTTACATCCTCATTAACAGCATATGAGAATTTGGTTTTTTTCCCATATCATCAGCCAGAAGTTTATTTGTCTTTTATTATAGCCATCCCCACTGGGGCAAGGCGCTACCTCATTGTAGTTTTTAGTTGTGTTTCCTTGAAAGCCCATGGCATTTAGGTGGCCAATTATCCTGAGTATTTGCCCACTTATTCCTTGGCCATTTGTATCTCTTCTTCTGAGAATTACCTATTCAGATCATTTGCCAGTTATTAGTTAGATCACTTTTTGGTTAATTTTTTTTTGCATTCCTTATATGTTTAAGGAATTTGATGGGCTTTGGTATATTCTTCATGATTTTTCTTGGTTTGAGATCATGTTGAACTTCTTAAATTAGTGGGTTTATGATTTTTCTCAAATATGGAAAAATCGAAGGTATCTTTTCAGATACTTCTTTTAGCCTCTCCCTTATCACAGGTGTGTTATACTGGCTGACACCCCGCTGCTCACTGCTGTCCTCTTCAGGTTTTTCTACAGTGACCATTTCTCTGGGTATTATTTTAGATAGTTTTTATTTTAGTATGTTTTCATGCTCACTAGTTTTTTTTTCTGCACCATCCAAATCTGACATCGCTTCTAACCTATGTTTTTTACACTGACTCTGATAGTATTGATTTTTCATAGGTTTCATTTGACTCACACATCTCTCTAGTTGCCCACGCTGGAGACCCAGCCTCATTTACTTAAATTAGGGAGACTACTTACTACTTAAGCTTGGGTCCTCTTTTCTGAGCATTCTGGGCTGACACTTTGTGTACTTACAGAACTTATTCATTTCCCACGTCTTGGGAATTCCTAGGTGGTGGCATTGGCCATGTTCAATGTCTTGAGAACTGTTGTTTATGCCTAAGTGTTTGCATGTGTCACATTTGGAAGGTCAAGTTTGGTATTTAGTTTTTCCATCATTCACAGGCTGAAGGCACATGGATAAAGTCAACAGTTGTAAAGATGAACTGGTTTCTTTTGGATTTTTTTTCATACATTTCATTCTTAAAATTTTGTTTCTTGCTTTCCAATTCATGTGCCAAGTTTACTGTTCCTATCTCCCTGCAATTAGAAGCACAGTTCAAAGGGAAGAGATGAGATCAAGTATTTCTGCTCTTTGTTTATAAGGAATTTAAAATTCTACTGCTATGTGTGATTCTTTTCTGTTTCATGTTGAGAATGTTTCTGTCTCATCTGCTAGTAGTTTTCCATTTCTTTCTTTGTTTATTTATTTACACCCAGAATAAGTATTGAAAAATTTTCAAGGGATTTTGCATATCTCTTGAGATGATGATGTATTTTCTGTCTTTATTAATGAGGTTGATTACTTCGATAAGACTTTTCCCAAGATTCAGACTCCTCTGCTGGCTTGCCATAAACTGCTGCTGCTGTTGTTATTGTTATTATTGGACACAGGGTTTTACTGTGTATTCCAGGTTGCCTTGAAGATGTATTACTTCTGTATTACTCCTGCTAAGATTGATCTCCATAAATTACCTTACTTGAGTTAATCCCATTCTTGTAACACTGTTCTCATAAACAATGTGGAAGTCCCCTTCTAGAACAGCTATATAAAAGAGATGTTCCCTATTCTGTGAGATTAAAAAAATTCAGGTACAACTATTGGGATGTAATAAGGTTCTTTTGGATTTTTCATGTTTTATGGTTATTATTGTTTAGTGGTTACTAATACATATATTTTCTATTTTCTCTTCAATCTGTTTAAAATGATTATTCCTCATGACTTTTGAATGTCGTTATTGTAATCTTGTCAATTAAATGACACAGTTTTTAGCTGCTAGTGTTTATGTTTTCTTTCTCTTGATGCTTTTATTCATCTTTGCTTCTATGTGCAAGTGAAGAGCAGAGGTTGACGTGGAGTCTCTTTCTTAGTTGCTCCCTGTCTTCGTTTTTGAGACTGAGTTTCTCACTGAATCTGAAGTTTATTTAGTTAGCCAATGAGCTCCAGGTATTTGCCCAGCTCTGACTCTGTAGCTCTGGCTTTACAGCCATGTTCCATTGTAGTGGGTAGCTGTTCCAGCTTTGACCTGGAAGTACTACCTGCACTGAGGCTTCCGGTAACTGTTACGCCTACCTATGGCCTGCCCCTGAGGCGGAGCCAAGACGGGAGCCATTAAGACCTGGGATCTGGATGTGCCACTCTCTTTGGTTCCTGGTAATCCTGGATGTTGGATGGTAGACTGAGCAGAGTTCTCCGGAGAACACCGCTAGACTGCACTTCATCTCTCCCGGACCCTGTAACCTATCCCTTCACTTGTTCTAAGTAAAACCCCCAAATAAACCTCCCTTTTAACTACGTGGAGTTGCCTTAACACTTACACAACTATTCCACCATCTTTGGCTTTTCCTGGGTGCTGGGGACCCAAACTCAGATCTTCATTCTTGCATGGCAGTCAGCTCTCCAGCCCTCATCTGTGATTTACATCTTGCATTTCTTCTTGGTGTTTTGCTTTGGTTTAAACTATTAGTTGGTAACATCCTAATTAGACCATTTGTCATGTTAATTTTTCAGTCTTGTTTTTCTAATAGATACACCAAATTAATCTGTGAATCTCTTTCAAGTACCATTTCATATGCCATAAGTGTATGGTATGTGATAGAGTCATTATTTTTCAGTTGTAAATATTTTGGAATTCTAATTAATTTTTTTGACCCATCAACTATTATGAAGAGTGGCTTCTGGTCTCCCAAAGTTTTTTTTTTCAATCTTTAGTTTTTTAACCTAGTAATATTGAAATTAGAATGTGGTCTCACTGTATTTTTGAAGCTTTTTTGTGGTTTAAATATGTCTAAGCAAAACATTGAAGGGCAGCTTGGCTCCTCTTGTTCTTATAGTAAAATACAGAATTAAGCATACTGGAAGTAGTTTTTCAGAATGTCTTCCCTAATGTCAGGGGGGCTCATCTAATCAGCTGAAACTTGACTTTAACAAAAAGATGGAAAGGGACTTCACCTGCCTCACTTCTTGAGCTGGGATCTGAGTTTTCTGCACTCAGATTGGAAATTACACCATTAACTCTCCAGTTCCGAGGGTCTTTAGACTCTATTGGGAACCACATCACTGGCCTTCTGGGCATGTGGCTTGTTGATTGCATATCTTGGGCACTCTCAGCTTCTATAATTACATAAGCTATTTTCTCATAATAATTAAATATGTATATACACATGTAGTTGGCTCTTCATATACATGTGGCTTGCATCTAAGACCCATCCAAATGTAGATAGAAAAGATTTTAAACAAAATTTTACAACATTCTGATGGCAAAACTTGAGCTTGCCACATGCTGAGCACTGTGCTGAATCCTCACGGATGAAGTGATGTGTAGGCACACCCTGCTGTAGCCTCCTACAGTTTCACAGACTGTCAATCTCTTTCTAACACTCATTATGTGGGTATTATTTGCCTTGAATCTCATTTGTGCACTCTGTAGCTTGGGCCTAGGATGAATGTGTAGCCTGAACACACACCGACTTAATTCTTGTCATTATCTTCGAAGCAGTACAGTATAACTATTTATGTAGCATTTCTATTGTGTTTGATATTATAAGCAACCAGAGGTGTTTTATAGCGAGGATGGGCATTGCTTATATGCAAACATTATCCCACTGTGTATAGGGAAGATGGACATCCACAGATTTTCGGTAATCAAGAGGGGTCCTGGATCTAACCTTCTGCAGATATTGCAAGACATGTATTCTGTTCTTTGTTCATTTACTGTTGAAGCATTTACTTTATTCCTAGTCATATGCTCGACACCAGAGGCACAAACTGGAGAATAATGAGTTGAGATCACAGGTTTGGGGGCTAGAGAGATGGTTCAGTAGGTGAGAGCACTTGTTGTGTAAACATGAGGGTCTGTGTTTGATCCCTGCAGCCACTTAACAGCCAGGCTGTGCAAGGTGAACACAGGAGGAGGATCCCTGGAGCTGGTGGTTTACCAGCACAGGTCACAGTGAAGGAGACAGTGACAGCACAGGGCAGCTGATGTCCTCCTCTGCCCTCCATGCATGCCCAGGTGTTTACACATGCACATACATGTGCACATATCAGAATGCACATATGTCATAATGAAGCCCAGTGTTTTGTACGCTAACTAAAAAAAAATTTAAAAATTGAAAGGAAAAAATCTAATTAGAGGATTTGTAATTCATTGACTCACAATGCTTATAAGCATTTGTTAGAGTAACAGGGAACTGTGGGGGTGGGGAGGAAAGCAAGAGCAACCTTTCTAGCTCTGTGCTTTCTCTGCATGTGCAGAGACTTAATTATTAGGTCACCTCAGTTCTCAGCCAAGTAAATTATAGTCTTGGTCATTAATTTGTATGTAAATGCCATCATAGTAGGGAAACAGCGCAACACTTGGGTCCTATCAACAAATTCCCTTGTAGGAGGCATGCAAATTAGAAAGCAGAGCTGAAAATTCTCAGGGAAGTTGACAGTTAGTCATTTGTTTTGTCCAGGAGAGCTCTGATGCCGACACGTAACAATTCTGTGTGAATGTCAAAGATTGTTCAGAAAATATCCTTGAGACAGTCTTGATACTGAGAAAGAGGACTCAGTAATGCCAATCAGGTACTATTCGGTGCTGTCCGTAGCTTCTAGTGATCCCTAGGGACACAATCAACTAGCCCATCACTCAGGACTATGACCACACATCTTCTTGTCTTGGATGAATCTGGCTTGGTCCAGAAATAACCATCAAAGACACCACAGGGTCCTGGATCTAGGGTTGGTTCCTTAGCTGAATCATTAGCAGCACAAATCCCTGTCCAGATATGCAGGTACACTTGGAGTCAATCTAGGCAAACACTGTTTCTTGTTATAGGCTAACGTGTAGAAGGAGAGCCTGGTTGTGCCAGTGCTGTCTGTATTCAGATGTAGTTCCTTCAATATGTGCCTGTTCACACAGGAAGAGAATCCAGGAAGTAACAGCACTGGCATAAGTTCAAGGCTTCCCGAGGAACTGAGAATATAAATCGGAAAGCCAACCTTCTTCAGGTGTGTAGAGTAGGGAATAGGATTAGAAGAAAAGATGCTGCAACCAGTGGTACTTGGGACCCCAGGTTTCTTTACCAGGTTGAGAGCAGAAAGACTGGTCTAGTCCTCTGACTGTGGACTTGACCTTCACTAACAGAAATGGCTGGAGGCTGGGATTTGAGACAGCTGGAGGAGTCGTTGTTTCTTAATATAGGCCACAGGTAATGCTGCCAGAGCAGATAGCTTTACTTCTATCTACTTTTGAAAAACTGTTTTGAGGGATCATTCATATGTAATAATATATATATATATATATATATATATATATATATATATATATGTATACACACATAACATATAACATTTCATGAGTTTTGACTCTTACACTCTTTCTGCCTTCTCTTCTCAGATGTTTCCTCAGCCTGCTGGTAGTGGTAATATGGTTGATATAGATGTACCATGCAGGGCTAAACCCCCAATCTCCTGTCCTTAGTACTTTGACCAGCTATTCATCTCGCCATTGACTGTTGTGTATTACAAAAAGAAGCTTCCCTGACAAAGGTTGAGGACAGCATGACCATTTAATAAGATAATAAGAGCAGGTTGTACCCTAGGGCACAGGCCCTCTCCAGCCATGGACCTTTGACCTGGATTTCCATGCCAAGCCCAGCACTTGGGTCTGGGGAACAGGTCTCAAATATAATCAGAAAGCAGTTGGTTGCCTCTAGTGACAGCTGTGTCACTACTGCCCCAGTGAGCATATCTTGGCCTGGCGAGTTGGTATTGGAGCATGAGAAACCTAGTGATGAGTAAGACCACTGATGTCTTTTATCCCCAGAAGCCTGTGCACTACCTTCTGGCACTATGAAAGCTAGACCACAGGGAGAAAGTGTAGCATGAATCTTAAAAGGTCTTATTAATAAAAACAAACCCAGAGCCAGGTATTGGGGTGAACGCTGGAAGATCAGAGAAACAGAACAGGTCACAGCTAACCTCACCTCACCAACTTCTCAGCTGATCCTGTTTCCTCAGACTGGAAGCCTCTGAGTCCTCATCTGAATGAATCTCAGCTAAACTGCTGCTCAAAAGCCTAAAAGCTTAACCAGATCAAAGCTTAACGAGCTCCAGTTCCTGGGTCCTCACGCCTTATATACCTTTCTGCTTCCTGCCATCACTTCCTGGGATTAAAGGTGTGAGTCACCATGCCGGGCTGTTTCCAGAGTGGCTTTGAACTCACAGAGATCCGGATGGATCTCTGCCTCAAGAAGGCTAGGATTAAAGGTGTGAGTGCCACCATTTTCTGGCCTCTATGTCTGTCTAGTGGCTGTTCTGTTCTCTGACCCCAGATAAGTTTATTAGGGTGCACAATATTTAGGAGAACACAGTATTACCACAAGAAAGTTTCCTGGTTAGTTTGAAACTCACTTCTCTGTATCCTGCAGCCAAAGTATATTGTGTCTTTAGCAAAAGGGACTTGTAGTCATGGTGGGTAACTAAGTATATGCTGTATTGGAACCTTCTAGGGACTCCTTGATCAATAACTCATGGGGATATCCTGTGCCTTGTCCTGAGGTTTTCATTTAGTAATCCATGGGAGTGACATTGTCCACCCGCAGAGGGTAATTCCATTAGAAAAATTTTAAAGAGTTTTTCATACATCCTTAGTTTTGGCTACCCCAATCATCCTCTGTTCCCCTATCCTCTCACTCCATCTTCTCAGTCCTTTAGCCTCCAGGATCCCCCTTCTTCTTTCATCTCACTTACATCCTACAATGACTGTGACTATGTTTTTAGTTGGGTTATGAGCTAGTATGTTTCCACATAGGTTTCCCTACGCCCTTCCTTGGGGTTAGACCTCTCCTCCACCCATTTCACCACATAAGTCTCTCCGCCTCCAGGACACTATAACTCTCCTTTAACTTTATGTACAGTCTACTGTCCTTCCTCCCTGGTGTCCCCTTACAGAAGGTGCCTTTTGAGTTTCCTGGCTTCCACCTTGTGCTCCAAGTTGAACACACAAACTGAAAGATTTGAAGATCTGCATATGAGAGAGAGAGAGAGAGAGAGAGAGAGAGAGAGAGAGAGAGAGAGAGAGAGAGAGAGAGAGAGAGAGAGAATGAGCACACAGTTGTCTTTCTGGGCCCATGTCACCTCACTCACTATAGTTTTTCCAGTTCCATCCATTTATCTGTAATTTTCATGATTTTATTTTCCTTTATAGCTGAGTAATATTCTATTTTGTATATGTACTAATTTTCTTATATGTTCATTTGTTGATGGGCATCTAGTTTGAGTCCCTTCCCTAGCTACTGTGGATAAAGCAGCAATGAACATGGATGTGGAAGTGTCTCTGTTGTAGGGTATAACATCCATTGGGTGTACACTCAAGTGTAGAGCTAGGACCTACAATTTTATTTCTAGATTTTTGAGAAACCTCCAGACTTATTTTCAAAATGGCTGATCTAGTTTGTATGCTACCAGTAGTGTATAAGAATCCCCCCTTCACCACATCTATGCCAGTATTTGTTAGCATTTGTATTCCTAATGATAGCCATCCTGACTGGGGATGACTAAGGATGTTTAACACTCTTGTAAAATTTTTACTGGCTGTTTGATTCTTTTGAGAAGTCTCTGTTCAGTTCTGTCCTATTTTTTAAAACTTGTTTCTTAACACTTTATTTTTTTAATAAGACCTATGGTAGCTAATATTTTTGTCAACCTGACACAAGCTGGAGTCATCTGAGAGGAGGGAGCCTCAGTTGAGAAAATGCCTCTATAAGATTGGGATATAGGCAAGTCAGTAGAGCATTTTCTTAATTAGTGATTGATGTGAGAAGGCCCAACTTACTATGGGCATTACCACGCACAGGCTGGTGATCTTGGTTTCTATAAGAAAGCAGGTTTTGAGGAGCAACCCAGTAAGCAGCATTTCTCCATGGCCTCTGCAGCATCTTCTGCATCCAGGTTCTTGCCCTGACTTTCTTTGATGATGAACAGTGACAGTGATGTGGAAGTAGAAGTGGAATACACTTTTTCCTCCCCAAGGTGCTTTTGATCATGGTGTTTTATCACAGTGTGGTAGTTTGAATGTAATTGCCCCTCCCCATAATCTCACAGGGAGTGGCACTATTAGGAGGTGTGGCTTTGTTGGAGTGGGTGTGACCTTGTTGGAGGAAGTGTGTCACTGTGGGGGAGGACTTGCAAGTTTGATTTGTGGAACCTTTGTTAACAAAACCAGCCATAGCAGCATATATGAGAGAGAGAGGATTCACTGTCAGCCTGTTTACCCTGCTTGATGAGATCCAGGCTGGTGAGAGAAATTGCCTCAAAAGAATATAATAAAACAAAGGAAGGGCAATTAGGGTTGTCCTGTGGCCTCCATGTGTGCTCCCAACCTTACACACACACACACACACACACACACACACGCACACGCACACGCACACGCACACGCACACGCACACGCACACACTCGCGCACCTGTGTATGCATGAACAGGAATGCGTACACACCGGTGCTTGTGTTAGGATTATACTGACAGTATGCGATGGCTGGAGAAATGCCCTTTCTTTCTCTGCTTCTGCAAGAGTTGTGTAGAGGCAGATATTCCTTGGCACTCCATCGAACAATTGCAGGATGAACGTTTAAGTACACGTCACCGTGGTCACTACATGTGGCGTCATGACACAGAGCTATACAGGTCCTGGTTATAAGTTGCCCTCTAAGCTGAGAGAAGAGTGTGTTAAAATCCCTCACTTAAAAATTACGTTTGTTATTTCTCCCTCTACACGTACGTTGGTGTGTGTGAGTACATGTGTCACGTCACACATACGGAAGCCAGAGAACAACTTGCAGAAGTTGGTTCTCTCATTCTGTCAAGTGGATTCTGGGGCTTGAACTCAGGCCATTGGGCTTGGTGGTAGGCTCCTGTTATCTGCTGAGCCATCTCAGCAGCCCTCTAACTTTTATTATAATTTCTCTTTTCACTTTATTGCTGTGTTCCTCATTGAGTTTGAAGCCCCATTAATAGATGTGCGCACATTTTTACTTCCTGTCTTCCTGATAAACTGACCACTGTATCATTGTAAAACACGCTTTATCTAACCTAACACTCCTTGTCTTGAAGGCATCTTTCTGATATGAATACCACAGCACTAAATTCCTTCTGTTTATAGCTTGCAAATTTATTTTTAGTCCTTTTATATACAACCTATCCATACTTGCCTTTAAGATATGTGACCATTGAGTAGTTAATCTTTTTCTAGTTTGGGAAGCTGTAGCTACACGTGGGGTACCTATCTGTTTGAATTGAGTGTATGGACATCAACTGATTTCACTATCTCATTTTGCTGTGTCTTTTCTGTTTGTAACATTTTTTTCCCCATCTAAAATTTCTCTCATTGCTTCATGGATGCATTGACCACCTGTCTTCATAACATTCCATTTTAACTCCTTTATTAAAACTTTAGCTGTTCCTATGTGTATTTCACTCAGTAGCTGGATGCTCTAGGGACCACGCATGCTCATTTTCTCACAGTCTCTTATGAGTTATAGTTGTACTGTTTCATAGCATGCATGCTTTGCATGATAGTACTGTATAGTGTGTGCTGTGTGTGGCATGCAAACCTTATTGCCTTCCTCCTTTGTGATATTGCCTCTGGATTTTGTTTGCATACTTTGTCAACCCCATGATGTAATATTATCCTTGCTCTTTAGTCAGTTAATCTTTTTTTTAATAAGAATTAAAATTGAAAGTATCTTTTTAACTATTTGCCCACTTATTTACCATATCTATTGTCATTCATTCTTTCTATCAGCTCTGAAGTTCAATTCTTTTTTGTATTGTGTGTGTACATGTGTGTGCATGTGTTTGTATGCATGCATGTATGTGTGTGCATGTATATCATAGCAGGCATGTAGCAGTCAGAAGACAACTTGTAAGAGACACATCTCTGTCTGCCATATGGGTCTTGGGGATCAAACTCAGGTTGTTGTGAGCAGGTGCCTTTACGCATTAAGCAATCCTGCCAACCCCTTTCTTCTCTCTTGTTTTTATCTTTTTGCCTTCTGCCTTTCTTTACCCCTTCTTAAAGTACAGGTCTCTTGAATTCTATTTCTATTATATACAAAACTATTTACTTTATTTTCCTGCTTGAAGGATATTGCCTGTCAATGTGGAATTCAGGGCTGGCCCTCTCATTTACATATGTCATTCAATTTTGTCTAGTTTCCATTGCTTCTGGGAAAATCAATTTATATTTATAGTATTGTTTTGTGGTACTTAAATGTGTTTGTGTTTTTTATTGATCTTGTAATTTACAATCATCTGTTTTCATTTTTTTATTTAGTTGTCTACGATGCTGACTTGTAATCTGTATGTTTATTTCTTTCCCAATAAATTTGAGAGACCTAAACCATTGTTCTAAAAATATTTTTCTTCCACATTTTTGCCTTTTATTTATTTACTTTTGACCCTAGACAAACATATTTTGGACTGTTTGGTGTACTAGGGACTTGGCCACTCTCTCCAGATGTTTGTGTTCTGCTGACTGGTTACTTCTTGCTGTGGTTCTTTGCACTATCATCACTTCCGATCAGCCGTAAAACCAATCCAGAGGCATTTCAAAATAATCCCAGAGACTGTTTTCAATTTTAGAACACTTACATATATTTCTTGTTGTTCAGTTCTTTTATTGAATTTCACATCCTGTATATTCTGTGTGGTCATTTCTCCCTCGGATCTTTTGGAAGAGTCTGTCTCTGACATCCACTTCTGGGTTATCCTGGGATTAGTCCCACTGACTCATTTCCTGCCTTGACATGCGTACTTTCCTTGTTTCTCTCTAAGTCTGGTGATTTCTGGCTGTGCACCAGGCATTGTGGGTGAAATGTGAAGTTGTTGGAATCTTTCACCTTCCTTGAGTCAGGGTCTATTTTCTCCAGTTCAAATGACAGCTGCCTCCTTTTGTCTTATGAAGTGCTAGTTTTATGTCTTGTTAGACAGACTGTTTTCTTTTTACTCTTGGTCTCACTTCTAGGACCAACCTCCAGAGTTTGCTGACAAGACTGAGGTGGTTGACAGCACCTTTAACTGGACCTGATTTTAACTCCTACTTCAGTTTCCCTTATAGTAGGCAGCATCTGGCATATCTGTCCATCTCCTCCAGCCTCCTGTTTTAGGGCGCTGGGATTCTCCCCCATACCAAAATACTTCAGGTTTTAGTCAAAGGTGGCGTTAAGTTCACGTGTAGATATCGGGGTTCCTTTTCCATGGTTCCCCCCATTTTGGGGGCCTCCCCTGCTTGTTTCCAGCTGCTCTGATTGCCTTGAACTCTGTCCTCTGATCTCTCAAGTCAGAAGGCCTCTGACAGAGTCCTGCACCTCCCAGATGCGAGAGTACTTTTAGCAAAAAACTGTAGCTATGTGCTTCACACAGCCAAGAAGCCTTCTTTAAAACAAATCCAGTTCTTGCCTGCTTTTGCTCCAAGTGTACAACTAATTTGTTTAAATTTCTTTTTTTTTTTATCACAGACTGACATTTATACTTACTTTTTTATTTGTAGGAATCACCCTAGTATTATCAGAACTGAGATAATATTGTAACTTACTTGTTCTTGAGTGCTTTCTGTTATTTCTCATTTTAGTGAAAGATAGTTCGCTTGCCTCATTCCTGTTTAACTATTACAAGTGTCATTTCTTTGTTCCTGTGTGAGGGAGAGTTGTTGACGTATCTCATGGAAGGTCCGGGGCTACCAAACAGGACAGGATAACTAGACCCTGACCCCCGCTTCTCCCTAACAAGCGGTTTGACTCTCAGAAGTAATTCCACGCCTCTAGGGTTCCACTCTGCAGAATCAAAGGCTTGAGTCGTATCAGTGCTTTTCAGTGCTTTCACATTTACCCAATGGAGAAAGAAACAGAAAAGACAAGCCATATCAAAACAAAATAATCCCAGAGTGTTCGGGACACAGACCCGGACTTCCCCAGTGCATCAGCTGGCCCGCACTCCTACTTCCATAGTGCTCCTGGCTTTCTTTGAAGAACCCCTGATCTTCACAGAGCTTGGTCTGAAAGCCATCGAGATCAGATGGTTTATAAACCCTTTCCGGCTTGAGTCCAGGAATGCCTGTGACACGCTCTTAGAAAGGGGACCTTTTCCCATAGGATTTGAGATGGTCATGTCTGACCTCCCTTCTGCCTTTTCATTTTCACCAGATTCTTGTCTTCATTTCTGTCCCTTTCCAGTCACCGTGGGGAGATGGTCACCGTGGGTTTTTGAGAAACTGTCTATCAAAGGGACCTTCCTGCAGTTGTAGTTACAGGTGGCACCAGGCACTGCTCCGCACAGCCCACGCCCCCTGTCTCCACGCTCAGCCGATAAGACGTGAGCAATGCTTGCCTCCACTTAATTGCTCTTGTGTGGGTGGAAGGAATTAATAAGCTTGGAGCTGCAGTGATCTTTTACAATTTTTCTCCATCTGTAAAATAGAGCAGACAAGCTCAAGAAGCCCTCCCTTTGCATTGCCAGTTGGGCGGATTTTTTTTTTTCCCCTTCAAATTTTCTTTTCCCTTAAAGAAGCAACAAAAAGAGCAGGTGTTGGGCACTGCCCACTTCCAGACAGCGCTGCTAATTCCCACAGAGCACTCCACCTCCAGGCTTGGAGAAAGGATTGCAAGGTAAGGTGAGAAACACAACCCACACGAACATTTTCATCTCCTACTCTCCTAGCCCTTGATTCTTGTACTGTTTTTCCCCAACAAGCCTGATGGCGAACTTTCAGATCAGACCCTGAGAGAGAACAGGCACATTTATTCCTTTGCATGGAACTGAAATTCCATGTCAAGGGGTTTACACACAGGGCAAGGACATGATGACGGTTGTAGGAATAATAGTTAACATTCGAGTATGCTCCGTGCCAAGCACAGGCTAAGTACGAATGCCTTGTTTATCTCACTTAGTTTTCTCAACAGCTTTTAGAAATAAGGCATTCAGTGTGAGGACACTGATGGTCCTGATGTTAAGACCACAAATTTCTCAATGGGAGCCATCAGGTTCAAATTCTGGCAGCTTCATTCATGTTCTTCTTGCACGTCTAGCCTTGGCTGGTGCTGCATCCAGCAGATTATGTTGTACTGAACACTTCCCTTCTTGTCTCCCTGACCTGGAATATGAAAGCGGAATTTCTTTTGCTCCTCATTAAACTAGAAAGAAAAACTCATTGAAAAATTAGAGCGAGGGGCGTTCTGCGTCGACTGCAGTAGGGACTTAGCACTGATGGGTCATGGTCAGGTAGACTCCCTGAGTCTGTCAATTCATGAACTCTTGCAGTATGAGAAGCCCTCAGCTGTATCCTGGTAGTGTGTAAATAAAGGGGGGTAAAGCTAAGTGGTCATGCATCCAAAGGATGGCGAAAGACTCTGACTTCTCTTTCTTGGAAGGTGTTCACAATGCTATTGCTAAGATTCCTTCCAAAGGGGAGATATAAACATGTCCACTCTTCTTTCCAAGGTCCCAAAGATAAACCAAGACACAATTACAACAAATTTCACTCCAGGAACCAATGAATGTATTGTGCTTCCTCACAGAGCATGGGGGAGGGGTTGCTTCGAGGAGTGCAGCTGCTTCCCCTGAGAAGGCTGCCCTGGGAAGTCTTTACCCAGCATGGATAAAGGATTTCACACAGTTGTATAGGTTGAGGCCTCTCTTCTAGTTCTTTCTCCACTATATTCTCTAGCCGACACCCCCCACCTCCCGGCCATGTGTGTGAACCCTCCCTGAGGCAATTGCCACATGCAGTTAAAACAGCATTTCATGCAATTTGTTGGGATAGGTGTCTGGATACTCAGGCAAGGGCCCTGTGACTTTGCTGCCCCTTTTTATGAGGGAGGGTCAATGACTGACAAACCCCACCGTAAGGATCTTTGATGAGTGGGCTCAGCTGAACTCCCAAAGATGATGGTAGTTTGGCTGAGAGGACAGTCCTCTGTGACAGCTGTCAGAGCTCTATCTGCATTCTGATTGAATGAGACAAACAGAACTTCAGTTTGAAGATGAATACATATCAAAGTAATTTATCTGCACCCAAGATAATTATGGAGTATTTTTTTCCCTGTCACATTGGCAAGCTAATTGCTAAAGGAGTCAAGATTTTAGTAAAAAAACCTACCTCTGTACTATTTTCAGATCTCTATCTCGAAAGGAATTTGAACTTGAAATTTCACATGGTGCTCCACCAAATACTGCCTTTTCTTTGAAATAAGTGTCATAATTTAGCTGAGACTGATTTTTCAGAGATTGAATTAAATGAAACCCAGACCAGCTATTTAGTTGTTGACATAGTTTCATTTCAAGGCAGATAAATGGATCAATCAAGCAGTTAATATCCAAAATTTGAATTTTGGGGGGGGGGGACGGGGGGAAGGGACCATAAGCAAGAGAGACTGGAGAGTTGCCTGGCCACACAGTTCATTGCAAACACTGGAGAACTGGAACTGATCCTGGCTTGGGCTGACCATGAGCTGATGACTTTCCCTCTTTAAATGGGAAAGAGATGCTCACAAGAGTCCTTTCCAGCTCAAACTATGTGATTTCATTTCCCTAGTGAGAATGAACACTTTACACAAGATTTTAAAGACTGATTTTTTTTTTCCCCTTAAACAATTATTACCTTTGGAGCAAGACAGCTTGGGCTTGAATCTTGATTCCCTACTTAAAACTGTTACTGACTGACACTAAGCCTTAGGTCCTCATTCACCAAATGGGCATGTCAACAATAATGACTTCGTTGGGTCGTTGTGTGGAGTAAATGAGTGAACATCTGACAGGTGCTGAAGGAATGCTTTGATCCTTGTCTTAGTTACCGTTCTATCGCTGTGAAGAGACAGCATGATCATGGCCACTCTTACGAAAGAAAACATTGAGTTGGGGCTGCCTCACAGTTCAGAGGTTTACCCCATATTGTCATGGTGGGAAGCATGCAGGCATGCAGACAGACATGGTGCTGGAGAGGAACTGAAAGTTCGACATCTCGGCAGGCAGCAGGAAGGGAGGAAGACGCTGGGCCTGGCTTGAGTATTTGAAACCTCAAAGCCTAACCCCAGTGACACACTTCCTCCAGCAAGGCCACGCCTCCTAATCATGTCACTCTATAGTGACCAAGCATTCAAATCTATGAGCGTAGAGGGGCCCTGTCTATTCCAACCACCACAACCCTACTGAAGGCTGAATATGGGATTGCTTGTGTCACCTGAATGGTGTCACTGACCAATGGCATTCAGGAGTGAGTTCAGGTTTCCTTTCTAGACCAAGAATGCTCTAAGATCCATGGGAAATGAGGCTTCGAATAGCAGGTGTGGTTATATTTAAATGAGATGTAGAGCGACAGGCCAGTTATCCTGCAGCCTGCCCACACTCGTGTGGACCAGCTGCCCTTCTTGCTGCTCTTCCCTTTCATCTAGCAAAGAGAGAGCAGAATTTGGGCAGATTTAAGGCCAATTGGCAAAGCTTCTTCTGTCTTCACTCAAAGAGTCATCTAGACATGGCTCTATTTCCAATGTGAGGACATTCGATGATATGAAAAATGCTTAAGAGTAGAGGTTCTGTGTTCGAGTTCCAGCTTTGTTACTTTCCTGACTGTTTTCTTATACAAATTACTGTTTTTTGTCATTGTTTATCTGTTCAATGAGAATAAAAATAGTCTATGATGAGTAAATGTAATATATATATATATATATATATATATATATATAATGTACAAAGTTCCAAGAAGATTGGATGCTGAAGATAGAGTAGATGTTATAGTTACTATATGATTATTAAATTAAAGAGAAGCTCTGTAGATTGCCAGTGACTCACTGGGGAAAATATAAGGAATATGTGTACATATATTTTAACTATCATTAATAATTGTCTAGGTAGAGAAATATCTTACATTGGCACATGTATCTGCAATGAATGACTTGTGGATATTTAAAGTTTAAAAACTGGCCGAAGTGTACAAATGGAATCACAGAGTTGGGAAGAGTGCTAACAAGTCAACCATCCCTCCCATATGTCCTCTTGGCTACCTCCTTGGTTCTTAGCCAGTGCTGTACTCTAAGACAGAGGGAGTTTAATTGTATCCCTGCTGATTTTTGGTTCTCTCCTTCATGTTATGGTCCATACCATACCAGAATACTAAGCCCAATACCTGTAGGCATGAAGAGACTTCATTGTAGGGCTATCTGTACAACTTGTTGAAATATTTAATGAGAGCTCTAGTTTCTCTGGACATTTTTTTTTCTGGTCCTAACATGGGGCTATAAAGAGCCAGTAACACTGAGGTGAAATAAGTGTGTTCTCTTGTTTATGGATCAGATGCTCCATGGAGAAACAGATAGAATATTGGTGCCCATCAGGCAGCAGTGATGGACTTGGAGGAGTTCAGTGCTTGTAAAAGCACTGGGGAAATGATGGAGACATTAAAATGACCCAAAACAAAGTGCACAGGACCTGAGACGAGAAGGGACTGTTAGCTACAGGAGCAGCTAACATGATCAAGCATTGTAAGGACCTCCCCCACACCCAGAACTCTGCACCTCTGGGCTACGAGGGTACAGGTCAGCCTGCTTTGATTCAAATATGGGTCTATACCCTTTAGTGGTAGCAAGTCTGCAGCCATTGTTGGACTTCTGATTTTCCCCTATCCGTCCTTCTCCCCTGCTTCCCATCATCTTGTCTCTTCCACCCCCTCGTCTCCTTCCTTCCATTCTCTTCCAAGATAGGGTTCCAAGAAACAATAATTCCTCCATACTGTAGGAATGGCATTGGTAAGGTTTAAAACAAAACAAAACAAAAAACCCACACAGGAATGATTTTATAGCTCATGGAAGGAGCCCCTAGCCTGATTTAAGGGGTAAAGGAAGGATGTTCTGAAAGATACAATATCGAGACAGAAACCTCAAAGATGAGCTACATTCTTAATTAGTCTAGATGGGAGGCTGGGTATGAGCATTCAGTAACAGAGAACAGTGCACGAAGGTGTATGTGGGTGTCCAGGCTTGGGACAACACTGGGTATTCACCAGATGCTCAATATTTAACAGGCGTTTATACTTAGCATATAACCGGCATTATTTTACATAATAGAACATCAGTTAATAAGAGAAGTGATAGGCTTATTTTTATAGATGTTCTAGAGGAGAAGAGGGGATGGAGATGAGAGCTGGTCAAGGCAGGATAATCAGGGAAGCTTTCAGAATGAAAGGACAGTTGATCTGAGACCTGGATGGGAAGGAGCCAGCATTATGAAAGTCCTTGGGATGCAGGGAGGCAGGGAGGCAGAAGGAACATCAAAGGCAAAGAACTCAAAATCACAAGCATTCTTGGTATGCTGGAGAGATTGAAAGACTGTACGTTTGTTGGTAGGAAAATGCACAAATAATGTAAATGATGTCTCATTAACCAAGGAACAAGAAAGGGGTCCCTAGTTTGCTGTTGGTAGGAAGGTTGACTGGTGAAGCCATTTGGAGCAGATAGTATGGAGGGTCCTACAGACATGTAAAGTGGAGCTGCTCTGTGACCTAGCTGTCCCTGTTCTGAGAACCCACTCGCAGGAGGTAAAAACCATCTCATATAAAGATATTTGCATCCCATGTTCATTATAGTGTAATGCTATGGAAACAGCCCAGTGTTTCTAAGTGAGTGGTGACTAAAGAATACATGTGCATGTATTTGTGTATATACACATGTCTAAAAACTGTATTATGCAGCCATAAGATGGACTGGATTTTCCATTTGGCACAATGTAGATGGACCTAGAAAATGTCACACCAAGTGAAATAAGCCAGACACAGGAAGAAATATCTTGCATGATCCCACTTATGTAGAAAATAAAAAAGGGAGTCCAATGTATAAAAACAGAGAAATAATTAGGCTTTCCAGAGTTGTGTGAAGGAGGGGATAGGGAGGTGTGGTTCAAAGGATGCAACACAGCAGATATGAAGACTAAAACACAGTCTTAGGGTCCAGTATGTTGTGTTGTACTGGAGATTTATATTGCATAAGGAGATTGTAGTCTCTCTTGTCACATATTAAACAGGTAGGGATTTGAGAAAATAGGGCAGTTTTTCTCACTACAAAACTGAAACGGTTTCTCTCTCTTTCCCCCATAGTATCACCTAAACTTCAAATATACCCAGTGATATATATGCAAGTGTCTATGTACATACACACATATTTATACATATATATGGTGCAGTTGCTCATGTACATGCCTGTGTGCTCATGTGGAGGCTTTTGGTTGGTATCAGGTATCTTATTTTTATCATTGTCTGCCTTATTTTTTAGCAGGGCCTTTTACTGAACCTGGAGCTTATGAATTGGCTAGACTTATTACCCAGTAAGCTCCAGGGATCTGCCTGTGTCCACCCAAGCAGTACTGAGGTTACGAGTGCATGCTGGCACACTCGGCTTTTTACATTGGTGCCGGGAGTTAGACTTAGGTCTTCATGCACGCGTGGCAAACACATCAACCACTGAGCTATCTCCGCAGCCCCAGTAAAACACATTAAAAACAGTAATTTGGGTCGAGTGGAGAAACATTTACAACACTTGTGATTCAAATGAGTGGAAACCCATACACACAGTGATCTCTCTTCAAAGCAGGGAAGCCTTTGGAAAATCCCAGCTGCAAATATCTCTCCTCTGAAGTAGGGCTTGGCCCTGTGTGTTTTAATAAATGCTACAAGACAAAGTGTACCTTGTACAAAGAACTGCACATTGGGCAAATGTGCCTGTAACAGCTCTGCTTTTCCTATTATGGTTATATGCACCATCACCATCACCATCAGCAGGGCCATTGGTCAGCATTGTGTCTCAGGATGGTCATTGTGCCAGTGATGGGTGTCTTATTGTATTCTCCTGGGTACCAACCATCTCTCTCTCCTTACTCCATGTACTATCCCTT
Organism: Peromyscus eremicus; assembly: GCF_949786415.1. Classification (NCBI taxonomy): domain Eukaryota; kingdom Metazoa; phylum Chordata; class Mammalia; order Rodentia; family Cricetidae; genus Peromyscus; species Peromyscus eremicus. Next base: position 72,128,963 of record NC_081430.1, read on the forward strand.
TGACCCAGATTTCTGTTTCAAGAGTGCTTTAAATCCTTCCTATCTGGTTTGAGCTCGTTCCATCCAGGCTAAGCCCCCATGCTCTTTTCTCCTTTTCCTGGTCTGTCTGTCTTGTGTTGTATCAAGAGCCACACAGGAGACTCATGACTCTTGTTTATTCCCAGTTAACAGTTTTGGGGATGACGAAGAACCATCCACATCTTCTGAGAGTGATGAAGATGTGATCAAGCAGTTTGAGATCTCTGTGTCCCGATCCCAGAGTTTTCGTACGGGAGCACCCGAGAAGGGAAAGACCGCAGAGTCAGAGCCGAAAACAAAATGCAACCGTTTGCTGTCCATCCACCAAGAAGACAGCGCTGAAGTGTCTGCTTGTGAAGGTATCCATTGCAGCTTGTTTCTCCCTTATCTAGGCAAGGGATGGCTACTGGTGAGAATGCTGGTGAATAATTTAAATACTTATCCTTGCATCTAAGAGTCCAGGGAGGGGAAAGAGAATAAACCATGGAACTGGGGAAAGAGTCCACAGAGAATACTGTAGCATTTCTCAGTGCTTTTCAACTTCGTGCTCAGAGTCCCGAAGAGAGAGAGATGCTGGACCAGGGAAGAGTCTGGGAAATGCAGTTGATAAAAGGCTAGAGGAAGTATGCACCATCCAGCTTCATCTCTGCTCACAGTGATCTGTGCTCTCCAGTCTTCTTTTTCACTCTTGGGGCGTGTGGGCAGCCACAGCAATGGGGACATCACAGTTCATCTTTCATGTTGTTAACTCGAGGCAGAGGGACTGAGAAATGGTAAAAGAGAGATTTTGGTTTGGTAATGAGAACAGGACAAGTAGAAAAAGAACAAAGGCTCAACGAACCAACAGGACCCTGTTTGGGGGGCAGGGAAAGCTTGCTATTTGTCATGCAGTCAGACTTATTGACACAACCCAACATGACCTATTTTAACAAACCACAACATAAATGGCTGCAGACCCTCCAACCTCCCTCCCCGACTCTCTCCTGTTCCCCAGTGCTTCACTTTGCATTCCTTTCTTTCCACCAAGCGGGCAAATGCTGGCTAATGAAAGTTAATAGTAGTTGATTCCCTGGGAGTAGCTTGTTTAATTCTAAAGCTAATGGCCCCATTTCCCAGAAGCCAGGGCGTCTCGAGTCTGATTTATATAAATGGCCAAGGCTCTGAGAATGGAGCCAGCCACCCTGCCTTACCTTCCTGGAATGAACAGTAACTTATCCTTGTCAGAACTAGTAATTCTGATTTTTTGACAGGTAGTGATAGAAAAGATAAAATTCTGTCTATTGGACAGAGGACAAAGTCTACCACATTGAATGAATTCCTGTAAATTCTGAAGAAAATCCAAAGGGTTTTTTAGAAATAGCGTTATGCTAAATTTGAGGCCATCAAAGCTGTGGGAAGATTAATGTTTACATTGCTTACTTTTCCTACCATTTCTTTTCATTCATCATTCTACCAGTGGAATTATTTAAAGATAAAGAATAAATTTTTCTTTATATTTTGCCTACTTTCTGCTTAGGTATTGTATTTTACTTAGGTTCAGTTGAATTGTAGACAGTTCTTCTTGTTTTAAAATGTATTAAAGTGTTGGACAGTAAAATTAAATGTTCGATAGCCAAGTGAAATCTTTATTTGCAGTGAGCTGCAGGTAGCTTACTCTATGCTTGCCTTAAGTGAGATCATGGTTGATTCCTTATGAACTCATCAGCAGTGTATTCCAAACCATGCTTTTCCCCCTAGGCATCCGATTTAGTGTTGCTTCACACCCTTGTCAATGCACTCTTTCAGTAAATAATCAATTTATCCTTTGAGAATTTCATAAATGTGTACAATATATTTTGACCATATCCACCCCCATCTCCTCTGCTCCCACTGCTCCCTCAGCTTCATATCCTCTATTTTTTTTTTTCCAAACCAACTGAGTCCAATTAGTGCTGCTCACGTGAACATGGTGGTTCGGCCATTCACTAGAGCATGAGCAATCTATAGTGGATTTGAGCAGTGACCCCCCTTCCACCAGCAGCCATCATCTGCAGCCGCTCCTTAACTAGGAATGAAGCCTCCCAAACCCCTTCCCTATCCATGCTACAATGTTGACTGGCTCGATCTTGTTCAGGTCTTGTGCAGGTAACCTCTGATGCTCTGAGTGCCTGAGTACAATGGCCAGAAGACAGCATTTTACAGCACTCTTCCCCATTACATTCTTTCTGACTCCTCGTTTGCAATGTTTCATTAACCTTCTCCTGTACTCATCATCCTCCCTCTTCCATAAAGAGCTCCTCTTCCCCATCTCCCCTGTCAGATCATCACATGTATTCTGCCATTCCCCTTTACATTCTTCATATCTTCTTCTGTATTTATTTGTTTTCCATGCCCTAAGCCCCCTCTTTACCCATTTTCCTGATTAGATCACTTGTGCTCTGCTATTCCCCTCTATATTGCTTCCCCACACCCCATATCCTGTCAATGGTCCCATTTTTCTTTCCTGGTTTCTGTAGTTACTACTATACAATAGCGTATAGTGTATACCATACTACTATATGCTCACATTTCAAGATTTGGAGCTAGGAGCCTCCAATAGAAGAGAACATACAGTGTTTGTCTTTCTGGGTCTAGGTTACCTGTTTCAATAGTATCTTTTCTAGTTCCATCCATTTACCTGTAAAGTTCAAAATTTCTTTTTTTCTTGTAATGGAAGGCTTGAGTTCCAGGCAGAGTATGAGCCATAGCATAATTGTTGACTTGTTGGGGTTGGCTTTTTAAAAAATTTTTTTTTGGTTTGTTTCAAGCAATCACCTTGAAGCTAATTAGGAATAGCTGCTCCTTATCAGCATATCTAACTGCAGCCCTTGGGCTACGTGTGGCTCAGGAGAGCTATAAATGTGGCCCAAATGCAAAATAATTAGCTTATTTAAGACATTGAGACTTAAAAGTATTCATAATGCTATTGTGAACTTTTTGAGTGTGAACTTTTTAGATGATAACAATGTCAAAATGTTGGGTATACTCACTGAGATGTTTTATAGTTATCATATCATATAAGTTAGATATCATCTTCATATCATTAAAAACAACCCATAGTCCCAGTCAGTGTCTGTAGCCAGTTCTGTTTGGAGTGATATGCCAACCAGAGAAATAGGATTAGGAACACACACACACACACACACACACACACACACACACACACACTATACATATGTGTGTGGATTTCAAGAGATTTATTGCAAAAAATTAGCTGATCTGATCATGCTGGGTAGATACAGAAGTCTCCAGCTCTGCCCTCCCTGGAGCAGGCTGTGAGGGAGTCGATGCAAGTTCTCAACTATGAGCTGGAACTTCCATTCTTAGATGCAATTTCTTCTTCTCCAGGGTAGCCTCAGTTCTCTTGCAGTCTTTCAATGAACTGATTGTGAACCTCAATCACACCTGCAAAGTAGGGTCACATCAATTCCTATTAGTAATTGAGTAATTGGCATCCATAACCCAGCTAAGATATCATGCAGGTGGACCACCTGATAGTAAGTGGTAATCTTTATATATGGCTAGATATAGAGAATGGAGGACAGTAATTGGGTAATAGAGTTTTCCATTAAAGTGGCTCATAAACTAAACAACTTGAATACTTTATCTGATTACATAAATATATTTGATGTGACATAATTATGTCATGTAATTTCTAAGAAGCCAGGGTCTATTTCTCTGACAATAGGCTGTTACCTTTGCATATGTGTTTAAGGTGGTGTGACTCTGTCATTTAAAGGCAAGGGGACCTTTCTGTCCTATAGAAAGTGATCTACCACTTCCTTTCCTTCATGTTGCTACTTGACATGTAGCCCAGGCTTGATTTTCTCATTCATTCCTTGCTTGTCTGTCATGGAAAATGCTTGGGTACATTAATATAGTTCTATTTTTTCAGTTATGAATAAGTTTCAAGGCTTAATGTAGCTGTTGAAAGTCCCACATTACTGATCTAGGTATTATCGCCATAGGAGTTAAAGTCATGAGACAATTTTATGGGGATAATTTCTTGGCAAAGTTAGATTTTGTGCCGAAGTCCTGCTGGGTACTGCACACATTGATAGATGGCCCACTGTTTAATAGGACATCTCACTGTTCATGTATGTGAGGAATGGGTGTGCTAATTAGAGACTTAGGAGAAAATCCTGCTTTATTGTTGGAGGTTTTTGCATGAGGAGTTTCCCCTCATTCTGTCGTTTTCTGTGGCATTTAAAAAAGTGTTTTTGCCAAACATCTGAAAGTATGAATGTAACATTTTTTTTGTGGTATCCTGTGAAAGTGTTTCCAAGGAGCCTGGACTGAATATTTATGAATAACACAATAGAAAGAGGATTTTTTTTTCAATGACTGGTGTGGTTTTGAAAAAATATAAATCCAGAGTCCAAAGTTGTGCCAATCTGGTCTGCATGGATATATTTAAAAAAAATACACATGAGAATGAATATATATGTATATTCTCACGTGCATGTGTATGTGTGTACATGCATGTACATATGTGTGAACATGTGTGTGGAGGTTCAAGGCTGATGTTCAGAGTCTTCCTGATCATTCTCTACTTTAGTCATGGAGACAGGGTCTCGCAGTCAAACTCAAGAGTTTGCTAGTAAGCCTAGTCTAGCCAGTCGACTTGTTCTGGGAATCCATCATCTCTGCCACCTGGGCACTGGCATCACAGATGCGCCATCATGCCCATCTAACATTTATGTGGGTTCTGGGCATTCAGACTCTAGTACTTTTGATTGCATGACAAACACTTTAGCCCCTGAGCCATTTACAAGCCCCACATTTTATATATGTATATGTGTATATGTATATATATTATGTTATATTATATTGTATATAAAGCTTGAATCAGTATATCAGTCCTATATACCCTAGTTAGTTATTGTCACCAAGATTCCACATCACTTCCCACCTGACTGTTTCGAGGATGTCATTACATGACTACTTGGGAAAGTTATTCAGGAAGTTTAGTGGAAATGTAACAGCAGATACAGACTATGTGTGTTTATGTCTTCTTGGAGCATGTGCTATAGCTGAAGTTTCTAGACTCATCTGAGGAACTGCTAGGGCACATAAGAGCTGAACTAGGGATGTCTCTTTGCCTGTTTCTATTAGGGTTTCTATTGTTGCAGCAAAACACCATGACAAAAAAGCAAGTTGGGGAGGAAAGGGTTTATTTGGCTTACACTTCCACATTGATGTTTATCACCAAATGATGTCAGGGCAGGAACTCAAACAGGGCAGAATCATGGAGGCAGGAGCTGATGTAGAGGCCGTGAAGGGGTGCTGTTTACTGGCTTGCTTCCCATGGCTTGCTCAGCCTGCTTTCTTGTAGAACCCAGGATCATGAGCCCATGGATGGCACCACCCACCATGGGCTGGGTCCTCCCCAATTAATCACTAGTTGAGAAAATGCCTGACAGCTAGATATCATAGAGGCATTTCCTCAGCTGAGGCTCCTTCCTCTCTGATGACTCTAGCTTGTGTCAAGTTAACACAAAACCAGTCAGCACACTGCCCCACTCACTCATGTCTGTGCCTCTCATTTTCGTTCATCCTAGTTTGGGTCCCCAATCAGGGCTGAAGCTGTTGCTTGGGAGGAACCTGTCAGGTTCGCTTTGTCTGCTGACATTGAGGGGAATGAATGGGATGAATAGGATTGTGGGAGATATGGGGGAGGAGAGGAAAGATGAGAAGAAGGATTGGGGGCAAAAAGAGAGAGAGAATAAGAAAGAAAACTACCAAGGTTTTTATATGGGTACTGACATTGGACCTAGGTCCCTGTACTTACAAAGCAAGTGTTTTACCAACTCAGACATCCCAAGCTTTGGTTTAATACTTCTTACTTCTTAATAATATAAATATAAAGAATGGATATGTATGTTAAAACAAATCCATTGGAGTTGATAACTTAGAGGTGGTTCTAGAAACCAAACAAGGAGTGTGGAGAGCATGTGGTCTCCTCACTCTGTGCTCCTCTGTCTTCTACAGTTACCAGGTTACCCTCTGCTCAAAAGGCTTCAGAAGGGGAGAAAGGGGAGAGAGAAAAAGGCTGAGCCTGAAGGAGTCAGGGATAGTTCAAGGATTGATGGTCTCTGAGGGGGCAAGACAGAGAGGAGAGGAGAGAAATACTCAGAGAGATCAGAAGTGGATGATGAGTTGGGATGCTGTGGAAACGGGTTTAATGGGTTGGAAGAATCAAGATCGGGCCAGGCAGGTGAGAATCTAATATTTATGGGGAAAGCCTGCTGCAGTCTGTCTGATAGAAACTATTTTACATCTCCAAGGACCCACTGATGGCTTCTTAAAAATATTTTTGTGTAAGAAAGTAAGTGTTCAGAAAATATGAACATTTTCCAGGTTCATCATACTGTTCAGATTCAGAACTTCTGTGACTCAAATACAGAAGCTTTCACTTTTATCAAGATTTCAAGTTTTTTTTTTAAAGACATTTTCCCCTGTAGCCCAGGCTGGCCTCAAGCCCATGATCCTCCTGCCTCAGCCACCTCAGTACTGTCATTACAGGTGATCTTTGCTACTATATCAAGTTCCCACTGAAGCCTTTTGAGCAGAGAATACTGTGGTAAATGCAGAAGACAGAGGAGGAGCTAAGAGTGAGGAGACCATGTGTTCTGCATGTCACTTTATCTGCTTTCTAGAACCATCTCTAAAGTCTTGAGCTTATCAGCTCTAATACATTTATTTTAACCTTTTAACACAAATATCCATTTTTGGGGTATTTTTTCAAGACAAGCCCTACACAGGGCTCTTTGTGTAGCCCTGGCTGTCCTGAAACTTGCTCTGTAGACCAGGCTGGCCTCGAACTCAGAGATCCACCTGCCTCTGCTTTCTGAGTGCTGGGATTAAAGGTGCGCACCACCACCATCATCTGGCATAAATATCCATTCTTTATACTCATATCATTAAGAAGTAAGAAGTATTAAACCAGGGCTGGGGGATGTCTGAGTTCATAAAGAACTTGCTTTGTAAGAACAGGGACCTGTGCCCAGTGTCCAGTTCCCACATAAAAAACTGTAATGTGATCATGTGTGCTTGTAATCCTAGGAATGGGGTCAGCCAGTGTAGCTGAATTGGTGATCTCTTGGCCAATGAGAGACCTTGTCTTAAAAAAGGTGGATTGTGTTCCTAAGAATGACACCTGATGTTATCCTTCCATTTCCACAGGCAGGGTCACATGTATGCATGTCCACCAGTATACACAAACAGACATACACACATATGCATGTCCACCAGTATACACAAACAGACATACACACAGTTTTCACATGTAGGCCCACATGTATGCATGTCCACCAGTATGCAGAAACAGACATACACACATACACACATGCGTAAGATATTAAGCCTACTTTATCTCATATAATAAGGTAGTAGTCTTTTTGAGTATAGGGACAAAGTTTGTTTATCACGTGGGTGGCATTGTCTTTGCAGATGTTATTGTCATAAGTTTCGCCACCATGGTCTTGACTATTGTGGCTACAACGGCGCGATTTCTCTTGCTCAAAAGGTATGAACATATATTTGAAATCGTTTTTTTTTTCTTGCAAATTTAGATTTGGAGGGAACCAGCCCACTCAGTTATTCTGGGGTTCTGTCTTATGAAGATCACGCCCTCTCTAGCCTGTCGCAGTCTCCCTGTGAGAGCAGAGTCACCAGGCACCATGGCCCCTGTCATCAAGAGACTGGCATGGTCCAAAGCCTCAGTCATCCTTGCGCAGATGGCGTCCGGGAGACAGAGACAACTTTGACTAATCGGGGTTTTGAAGATGCCTACACCACTCCCAGCTCCTCTATGTGGAGTGCAGAGGCAAGCTATTTTCTTCTTTTCCTTTGGTCTTGGCAAGTTGCTTTCTATTCTTTGTTTTAGTTCCATGCACTCTTTCATTTCCTTCCCTCTTCCTCACTGGATGTCTCCTTCAAGGAGGTGTTGCCTGGTCTTAAAAATACCTTCCGTTTGAACCAAATTTTTGTCTAGATGACCAAAGCCTCGGTGAATAGCCATAAAAGAATCACAAATACATCCTTTCAAAATGAAAGCAGCAGCAGAATGTGGTGGGAAGATGGAGAAGGGTTATGAGGGGAAGGCCCTTCACAGGGTTATTCTCATACCAAGGGCCTTTTAGACCTTTGGAGAGCCTGATTGCTTTCCTTCATGGAAAAGTGGATTCTATTTTATTTCACCCCAAATCTTTAGCTATGATTGCTAAAATTAAAATTATTGGAGAATTTTACTGAAGTGAAATGTTCATCAAAATGAAAGTACACATGAAATTATGGTGAGTGTCTTGTAGTGTTAGCTTTGAATCAAGATGAAGGTCTGGGAGGTGGCACTGATACTCTGGTACTCTGGCCATTGATGTTGCTTTTTGTAATAAACCTTTGATGGAAGATGCAGTGTATGAACCCGTCTTCCAACTAAAGCTTGTCTATCACATGCCAGAGGTACAGCGAGTGGTGACAATGATGGCAGCCATGACAGAGAGGGACACTAGCTACTACAGTCCAGGCTTTTAAAACATTGTTTTATCTCCTAAGCATTTCTGATTGTTCGTGAGCTCCGCCCATTCTATAATGATTCCTTGATATTAAGATGTGTTAACTAGTGGTGTCTAATGTCTAATTTGAAATCAATTTAGATGAAATTACTCATAAACATTCAATAGTCAATGGTCATATGACTTCAGTACAACATGTGGAGCTAGAAGTAAAGAATGAGTTGATTACTACAACCAGAGAAAATAAGTGGGGTGAATGTCTTTAGAAGGACTCAGAGGTCACATTGGTTACGTGCTTAAAGAAATGCCAAAAAAAAAACTGTAAAAAAGTCATGTTCCAAAGTCTTGCTGTTTTCAAGTTAGTGGGGAGACATAGGGCGTGTGTAAGAATGCCTGTGTGCATGCATTTGCGTGCATATTCTGGTGCCTCTATGATGCTGTTTCTGCTGAGAACCAGAAATGGAAACTTCAGATACCTGGTTTGTAGTTTGTTAAAGTCAATCCTTACCGCACCAGTACCCAAAGCTACTAACTTTCATCAGTTTTGTTAAAAAGGGGAAAAAAAAAGACAGAAACAAAATACAAGTCTGCTTTCCCATGATGTCACTGCTCTTAGTCAAATCAAATCCCACACAATATTTAAAAATACTCCCTTTGTCTCCCTCCCTGCAAAAACAAACCAGAACTATTTACCTGCCTGTCGATAACTCTGTCTCCCTGATAATTGTGCCATTAGGTTTGGGCTTGCCTTCTCCATGTAACCTCCCATTTCCCTGCCTCCTGGTGCTTTAATAGGTGACTTATGCTGAGGGTACTGAATGTTCTCAGGCTCCAAAAATACCCAGACAGCTCCGTGTGCGCCATTCAACCTCCTATCTATTTTGAGACAAAAACTGTAATTTGGTGCTCCTACTGTAGAACTTGAGATCTAGCTCAGGCAGTTCCCGTAACTGGCTGCTCTGCAGGCGGAGCTTGCCTCTTAAGCATTGATTTATTTGTCTCTTAGCTATGTTAAGAACCTTGGCTTCCCTGGTGTATCTGGCATCCAGAACGTATTGTGGATCCATTTACTTTGGGCCACAAGATGACATCAACACTATCTTACTAAAACAGGAAGGCTTTCGGTTTGACAGAAAATCTTTAAACTTATGGGGGTTCTGACAGTTTGATGCAAGCATTTCCACCTTAAAGGGGAGAATCAGGACAGGGGAAGCTCAAGGAATCATTTATTTTGTCTCAGAAGGAAAGCGCTCATGCGGTGCGACTACCTGCTATGATCATGGATTTTCTGGTTTCCCCTCAGCTGGCCAAGACCATTGACTTTCTCCTGCAGATCTAGGGCTTGGTAGGGAAAACAATGGGAAGGTGGCTGGAAATTTCAAACACACAGAGAGCCAGGTGTCCCACTTTTCATCTCTGCTTTCCACTGATTAATTGGTTGGCCTTGAGAAGTTAATTAAAATCTGCCAAATGGGGATAAGAAGGAAGAGAGTTTTACCTTGCAGGAAGGTCAAACAGATTAGCAGTATTAACAGTACCCATACAAGGAGCTCCTTTGGTGGCCTGGTGATAGGTAATGTGTGTTGAAATAATTAATTGCTATGAAAATACAAACCCTCACAAATCTCTGTCTCAAATCAACCCAGGTAGAGGCTGCGAAGCCCAGTTTTCATGAGCAACAGCTGGGACTGGCCCATTGGGAGCCCAGCTGCTGCCCAGAGCTGTGCTTTGCCCAGAGTTCTTAGAACACTTGCAGTAGAGCTCTGCCCAGGGCTCCTCAGAAGCCTGCAGGTGCAGCGAGCATTATAGGTAGCATGATGGATGTACAGGGAGATCCTTATTACCCGGTATTTTTACCTTGGCATTGAGGCAGATGATGAAGCTAGCAACTCCTACCTAGTACTAAGAGGAGAGACCTGAGAGGGGATGAATTTATAGAACTGCTGACCAACTTCCATTTCGATTGCCTTCTGTCTTCATCCCACATGTCTAATACACACAGAATCATCTACAGTGAAAGGTTTGGCAGAAAGAAGTAGGTCATGTGGCTTAACACAAGGTTTGGGATTTTGACTATTCAATATTAGGTAAGATATGCTCTCCGGTTGCTGGGAGTGAGAATCTTGAATGATCCTGGCCTGGCATGTGACCTTGGAAGGGTATTAGTTACATAGCCAACTTTAGCTTTAATTTCCTTTCCGATGAAATCAAGATGTTAAAATACTAGCTCATTAGGCAGATATAAGTATTAGAAAGCACAGTGTTTCCTAGTTGGGTTCCCCAGTAAGACAGAGCTGAAGGTGAAGGCTTTTGTTCCCTACCTTGCCATTGAGCACATTCTCAGTGGATGCGGGAATGAGGAAGGGAAGAAGACAGATTATGGATGAGAATGTGCCATTGATTTGGCCACCACCCAGTAAGACCAATTGCTTTATCCTGTGGGACATACTCCAAGAAATTATAACCTGCTCTCAGGTCATCCTGCCAATAGGAGAAGGCTTATTGCATGGGGTATTAACAATGGCACATTCTGGCCTTTCTAAACATGATGGGAAGCAGAATACTTTCTAAGCTTTGGTACCAATGGACCAATGATGAGAGCTGAGCATTGTATTTTATGAGCAGGAAGTAAGAGCTTACTGGGTTGTACCAGGCTGCAGCTTCTTAGCGCCCAGGCAGGTTGTGTCTGTAGAGGAAAACGCAACAAAGTTTGAGGCCAAGGGGGAACTGAAGTGTGCAAGAGCTGCCTTTTATAGTCTATAACAGACTTGATATGGTACCTGACATTAGGAATAACTTAAAAGATGCTAGCTATTATTATTCACATCTAGGCAAGCCATGCAGATGATCAAGAGTAGGCTAAAATAGATGGGAGTTTTAAGGAGAGACAGGAGCTTAAGAAAAGATTCTGCCTTGGTTTTTCAGTTTTCCTAACTCCTTGGAGACTTGCTTCTAATATTATATATACACTAGTCAGTTGTATTCAGAAGTCTCTATAGCAACAACTGCTATCGCTTGAAACTAAGTGCCTTTGAATAGAAATGCTCATGCATGATTGCATGCACGGGGAAAGGATAGAAGAAGCTTCCCTTATTTTACAAGAAAGCTGAATTCTCTTGGCAGGCTAATTTGAATCTTAAAAGGGAAAGGCATTTATTAGATGTCTCCGACATGTCAAGTGCACAGCATCCCTATGTGGTGGGTATCATCCTTATTTTACTATTAAGAAAAAAATAATGGAAAGTATTAGGTAATTTGCCCAGTGTTGTAAAGCTTATCAGTAGCAGACCTGGCTTCTCAAGAACATTTGATTCTACAGCACCATGTATTTCCCTATGACTGTGTGGGAAAGTTTCATTGATGAATGCCATTGTTGAAGTATTTTATTGTAATTTTTGAAGCAATCTCTGAATTAGCAATATCTCGAGTTCAAGTCCATAGATAAAGAACTGATTTCCATCAAGGATGGGTTCACTATGACACCCTTTTAGTTATAGGTAAGACTCAGGCCCTCAGGGAAAAATTAAAAAATATATCGACATAATTAATAATTTGTTGTGGTGGTGGTCATTACAGTAAATGGTGTTCAGTTTAGTTTTCCCAGTAAGGGCATCAAATCTGAGTAGCTACAAGTAAATTGATGTCCAAGGGTGACATTCCATAAAGAGAGAGGCATGCTTGGAAACAGGTAGCTCCATACCAGTGTTGAAAATAGATATGGAGTCTGGTCTGAAGAAGGATTTTCATCTTTAATACAACCTCACAACCCTACTCTCTTAAGTAGGCATATACTACTGCACGCTTTTCAGTTTGGCCAGGGCCCAGCAAGACTAGCCAGTGGTAGAGTTATGATTTTAACTCGGGATTTCTGGCTCAGGTAGTGCTTTTTGCTCACTGGTTGTGGTGAATGACCTCCTTAGCCTGGGCTTGCTGTGGCCAACATCCCTGGCAGACATCTCAGAAATACAGTCTCTGGCCCCAGCCCTTGACTTAATGAGAATCCTTGAATGACTCAGCTGGCCATTAGGGAAAAGCTCAGCTGTTAGTCTTTTCTCTCAGGAAATTTGAAAACACACTGAAAGATCACTTGCGGGGAGGCCCCATCTTGCCCCTGTTGAGATTTTTGCCTATGGGAAGGTTCTAATTTGCAGACAATAGTTCCAGGCTTAGCAGTTACTCCTGGGGACTCAAAAGTTGCCTGTTGGCATTTACATAGTTGATAGTTGACTTAATTAGAGATTTCATGTCTCAGCTGGTTTCGACCTTAGTGGGTGCTTGTACTTTTTTGTGAGGCAGTTCACATCAATGAAACTTGAAAGATGTAAGTGCTTCATTTATTCGTTCAAAAAACTCTCTCGAAACACTTACCCTATGCCAGGCACTGTGTCCTCAAGGAAGTCACAGTCTGATGAAGAGGGTTTAGCCCTCAGATCTTTCCCAACACAGAAGAAGGCCATGTGTTGGCCATCAGAAAGCTTGGGAGCCAAGGAAGCACCAAGGGGCAGCGACCTGCCAACGTGCTATAAGTCACCATCATTTCCTGTCCTCATTTTCCCCCACCCCCTCTGTTTGTAACAGGAGCAGGATGGGACCAGTCTGCAGGTGCCACCCAGGCTCTTGGAGCCTATCTCAAAGTGCGGTTACTTAGATATCGTCTTTGAATATAGCGCTGTAACCCGGAAGCTCACCGTGACCATTGTGAGAGCACAGGGACTTCCGGGTAAGGACCGAAGTGGCGTCAACTCCTGGCAAGTTCATGTCGTGCTGCTGCCCAGTAAGAAACAGAGGGGCAAGACGAACATCCAGAGAGGGCCCAATCCTGTCTTCAAGGAGAAGGTCACCTTCGCCAAGCTGGAGCCCAGGGATGTGGCTGCCTGTGCTGTCCGATTCCGCCTGTATGCTGCCCGTAAGATGACCCGGGAGAGGATGATGGGAGAGAAGCTGTTCTGTCTCAGCCACTTGCACCCAGAAGGGGAAATGAAAGTGACTCTGGTTCTGGAGCCAAGAAGTAATATAAGCGTGAGTATATTAAATGGTGCCGCTAATGATGCGGTGTGTTCAAAGACCGGGGATTGTCAGCCCTTGATTTACAGCATTCAGCTTGTGAATTCATAGATGTTAATTTAATTTTCCATTTGGCTCTCATCATTAATAAGCCACGATTTGCACTTCATGGACAGTGGGTCTTTCAAGCCTGTCATCCTGATGACTTGATGGATATATTTTCCACCCATTTTAGGAAATGACAGTGGCGCCATGCTACAGGGCATGGTAAGACCTGGAGAGGCTTTTGGCTTAGTGGGTAAGCATTCCCACTCCTCCCATCTCTGGGATGCATTATGAGGATTCTCAGACATGGTACTTTTTTTTTTGTTGTTGTTGTTTTCTTGAAACGAGAGTCTTACTACGTAGCCCAGGCTGGCCTCAAGCTCATTCTGTAACCCAGGATGCCCTCCAACGTATGATTCTCTTGCCTCGTCTTCCCAAGTGCCAGAATACAGGTGTGCATTACTGAACATCTGAGGAAAGGCTCTTAACAAGCATTCAGAAGCATCCACCAACAGTAACCCCGAGTGCCTGGCACTTCCGAGGCCTTCCGTTTTTGTGACTGGTCTCCTACCATGTGTCTTACTCCTAGGGGTTCAATGGCCTGGAGGTCTAAGAGGTGGACAGCCTCACCATTGCTACTGGTTATCTGTCATGGAGTGTGAAGAGCTCCTTTTACAAAACTATATAGAAAGATCAGGCAGCTGTGGCTAGTCAGCCAATCAGTCATTCATTGGGAGATGTTTCCTGGCATGTGCTGCATAAGCCAAGTAGCAACAGAAGCAAGCAGACAGCTCTTATTCCACAGTCTCGTGGAGGAGGGTGTTGACAGGCAGGCCTTGGTAAACAAAGCTCGAGAGGCTGCAGCTTGCTTTGGATGACCAGGGGAGGGTTTTTTTGAGATGATGGGGAAAAAAACCAGAAAGGAAAAAACACCCCCACATAGTTCAAACAATTGAGGGAACAAGACTGGTGACATGTGTGGGTGGATCCTCAAGACTAAGGTGGAGGTGGGCACACACACAGGCATTGTGGAGGAAAAAGAAGCGTTCCAGGGAGGTCCATCCGTCTGAAGTTCTAATTCCGCCTGAACATCTTTATACTGGAGATCCTAATTTTTGCCTCTCTAAATCTATGCCACCTGCTGTCTTCTGAGCCCTGCCTGCTGGCAAGCTCATCTTCCCCGTCGCTAGCTCCAAAACTGTAGCGCTCACCCATGACCTCTCTTTTCCACCTGCAAGCCGTGCGTTCTCTTTAGATGTAAGCAGAACCTGGCTCTCCGGTGGGCTAGTGGAATAGTCCCCTGCTGGTGGCCTCTAAGCCTCTGCTGTTTTCTGGCACAAGGGTTAGAATGAGCTCAAGAAAGCACAAGCCAGATCATGCCTCATGTCTGCGCAAATCCTTCATGCTTTACTTAAGATCGTGAAATCATAGAGGACAAAATTCAGAGAGGAGTCAAAAAGAGACCCTGCACTCTGAAGCACAGAAGTGAGTATGGCCACACCCATACTCATCAGTGCCAGGCTCTGGGCTGTGTGCTAGGGCACAGGCTGATGGGGAAAAGGAGCCAGTGTGAAGGAATTTGGAGGGAGGAAAATATCTCGTTTATCATCTACTGTTGAGCATGATTATATGCCAGATATGCTTGTATGCAGGAGGGACTGAGTAATGGATGCAGCTTTAAGAAGCTGATAGGGGTAGGTAAACAGTACGATGAAAAGGACCACATCAGAGGCTTCTGTAGAAATACAAGGATAAATGCCTTCCTCCCAAGGATGCAAAGGTTTGTTGGTGCGTTTCTAACTTCTGGGCATCAAAGCCTGTAAGGCCCCTGTTGAGACCACTAGCCATTCTGCTTATAAATCATGATCCATGAAAGCCTGGAGGCTCTTGTAGAAACACACATGGTTCGGTTAAAATGATGCAGTCCCCTGGACATGCACAGCATTTGATTCCTTATATTGTTTTTGCTTATTGGGATGCTGGCAAGAAGTTTTAGAAAATAATTTCAGATGCAGACAAGAAAGATTTAAGAGAAGTCCCGTGCACTTGTGTGCCATAGAGGAAGTGGTATACTGGAGGGACTGCTGGTCTGTTCTAGCCAGTGAGGCTGATGCCCACTCATGCTCCTCAGTAAGAATCGGTGTCTTCATTTATCTTGTCCTCTTTTTGATGTGCCCGGTGCATAACAATGGCACTCAGAAGTGTGTACATGAATAAACAGGAGAAAAAAGCCTGGGCTCTTTCCTGGGTTCACCTGCTGCCACCCAGGTCACCAAGATCCACAGTCCATGTATTTGATCCTCCATCAAATATTAAATAGTAAAAGTGCTCACTTCCTGTGTAATTTTTTTTCCATAGGAAACAAAAATTCTTATATGGAATATACTTCTTTAGCAGCAGAACCACACACCAGGTGTTTCATATACTGGCCAATACCCAGTGGTCATTTCTTTTATCTTTGAGACAAAACATCTTCTGTATTGCCTTATTCATCAGGAGTGAAGAGAACAGAGACAAAGCCCAGGCCTGGAGTGGGTAGGTTCCACAGAAACATTTAGGAGCAAATTACACAGGAGGGAGTCTTGGCCTATATTAAATGTATTATTCACCCTCCATGTATCTTAGAAGGTTTGATTTACACTAGCAATAACATCTTTGTCCATTTTGTCTTTAGAGAGGAAATATTGAATGGAGACTACTCTTGGAATAAATATGTCGGCTAGTACCATAGGCCATCTCATACATGGCTGCGTTCCCTGGCACATTGTAATTCACACTGAGTGCCCATTAGTAGTCTTTGGCAGTCATTGAGACCGGGTCACAATTTCACCAAACATAATATCAGCTTTCTCTCAAAGAGAGGGACGCAGCATGGACCAATGAATTCTTTGTGTTCTTCCCCTCCAGAGTGGAGAGTCTCCGCTCAGCCCATCTGTGGTGTCTCACAGTGACAGTGCTTCATCCACACAGTCGCTGTCTCATGGAGGGGTGCCAGAGCTGTTGGTGGGACTGTCCTACAATGCCACAACAGGGCGATTATCTGTGGAAATGATCAAAGGCAGCCATTTCCGAAACCTCGCTGCTAACCGAGCTCCTGGTAAGTAGGTGTCTGCTGCTCTAGCTCTGGTATCTCCAGAGGCAAGTGAAAAGCCTTGTCTATTTCATCTTAATTCTTCAACTTTGTTTTTGTGATAAAAGATAAATTTGGTATGGCTTGGACATGTTTTCATGAAGTAATACCTCTGGCTTTCTTCATGGCTTCTATTTAATTAGAAGAAAGACTTCTATGGTATCTAAATATATCTTGACATGATTTAGAATGATCTGTGTGTCTATATTATTTAAGGAAAAAGACTGAGGCCTTTCCAGAAATGTAACATGCATGGGAATTGAAATCTGCCAATATTTTACAAGCCCTCAACTGTATAGAGGCAGAACTCTGACTTTGGAGGGAGGCAGACAGAGTGGAGATTGAATTCCAGCTCTATTAATACACATTCAGTTTACTCTGATCTTGCACAGTCTCTTGAACCCTTCTTGACCCACTTGGAAAAAAAAATACCTTCTTGATAGGAGTGGTATGATATTTAAATAAATAAATTTATATGAAGGGCTTAGCATACTGCCAAACAGACACTGAGCATACAGAAATGTTAGTAATGGTTATTTGGTAAAGGGAATAGATCTTGGGCAATGCAGGACTGTCTTATCAGGAAAATGACTACTTCTGAGGAAGAAATGCTTAGGACAACCCCTTTCCCCCCATGGATGGAGATCAAGGTTCAGGAAGAGTCAAATAACTGCTGCTACCAGTTGCCTCAATAGTCCTCCAAACTAAGAAGTTGGATAATGAACATTGAAATAATGCTGCTATAAAATTACCTAAAATTTTTATGATTTTAATTACCTGCTAAGGAAGCTTTAGAGACGAACTTCTGCTTTTTGGACCTCATGTAAATATATCTAATTCAAGGGATATATTTTGTATGTGGAATGCTAGCTGCAAGAGAGTCAGAAACATGCTGTAGAATTAGTTCTAGCCTCTTCTGAACAGGAAGATAAATTTGAAGGTGGGAAAGTAGAAAAGAAAGAATCTGCGTCCCAGTGGAATTAGAATCTCATTAATAGAATGATGAAATCAACACAAAGTTGATAGTTAGTGAGCCTTTGCGTCACATGGAAGAGGGAGATGAGGAACTAGATAAGAGTCGGCTCCTGCTGAGGAACAAGTCGGTCAGGAAGCCGCGCCGCAGCCATGGCTTTTAAAAATACCGGAAAGATGCCCGTGGAGCCCAAGGTGGCGATTCACCGAATTCGAATCATGCTCACCAACCGCAACGTGAAGTCGCTGGAGAAGGTGTGTGCTGACTTGATCAGAGGCGCAAAGGAAAAGAATCTGAAGGTGAAAGGACCAGTGTGCATGCCTACCAAGACACTGAGAATCACTACAAGAAAAACACCTTGTGGTTCCAAGACGTGGGATCGTTTCCAAATGAGAAACCACAAGCGACTCATTGACTTACACAGTCCTTCCGAGATTGTTAAACAGATTACTTCCATCAGTACTGAGCCAGGAGTGGAGGTTGAAGTCACTATTGCGGATGCCTAAGTCAACTAAATAAATTGACTTAATCACTTGTTTAAAAAAAAAAAAAAGAGTCGGCTCCTATAACCGAATCTGAGACTTTTATTGCCCCCCCTTCACTCTGCTGTAGACTACCAAGCATCTGTTGTCAGTGGCTTTCTTTCTAGTCAAACCTTTAAAAAGAACTAAGGGGCTAAGTCAGTTAGCTAAGCATTTGCATCAAAAGTATGAACACCTGAGTTCAACCTCCATAACCCATGTGAAATGGTGGTACTCTTGTAATCTCAGCACTGTGGGGGAGGATACAGGAGGATCTCTTAGGCCAGGCAGTCTAATATAGCTTAATTGGTAAGTTCCAGGCCCATGAAAGATGTCTAAAAAGAGGTAAATGATGTTCCTGAGGACGAAACCCAAGGTTGTTCTCCACCGTCCACATTGATGTGAACACACAAGTGCACTTGAACACATACAAATAAGCATACTCCTCTCATCACACATGCATTAACAAAACTAGGTTGACACCGGCAGAGAAGGCCCCAGAACTCTGGGTAATGGAGTAGACTGGGAGGTGCGTAATCCACATTCCATGTCACCATTCAGGCAGGTGAAAGCTATTTAGAATGTGCAATAGGCACTGATTATTAATTGTACAGCTAGAGGCTCTTTGATAGACCCATCTTTTCTTTTCACAACAGCCTAGTACTTGTTAGGATCCTGATTTAAGGCTCTTCCCCCGGAGCACCTGCCAATCTCCTTTCCCCTGTTGCTGAGATTTGGTAATACCTGAACAATATTTGGGAAATGCGAATGATGGAGATGTAAAGAGTAGTGAAGCTGTGCATCATAGACATGGCCCATTCAGGTCCAAGTTAGGAAGCTCTCCTCTGTGTGCTGGATGGTATAGCCAGTGCAGGGGAGGAGTACAGCATGGTGATTGAGAAAGAATCATCTAGAAGCTAATAAACCACACTGTAAATTCAGGTTCTCTTATATATTAGATGTGAGTTACTAAGATATTCTGAATTTGTTTCCTTACCTGCAAATAATATATATATATATATATATATGGTATGTATGTATATATATATATATGGTATATATATGGTATGTATATATATGGTATAGATAATACACATAGAGCTGTGATAGTGAAGGTTATACCATCATATCTTCATATAATTCTATTTTTAAAATATGCCCCAAAAAGAAATCATTGTAATAATTATTTAAGCCTGAATAAAACAAAAGGGTAAGTCTTAACTTGAAAATGGATTTAATTCCATAAGTTTAAGTCCATGCACACGAGTGTAGGATTTATTATAGACATAGTGTCACAATTTAACTTTAACTGTGACTGGCATACTTCATCTCTGAAACCAAAGCATTAGAAAGCAATGCTGGTTTGAGGCTCTTAATTAAAACCGAAACCAAGCAGTGGAAACAAAAGGTTTTTTGTCTATGAAAAATGCTGATTGTTGAGGAAAAGCCAATTAGGAGGGGATAAGAGTGTAAAAAATTTCTTCGTGGAGCCCCTAAAAGGGACCTCCTGGTACTTTCAAGGACTTGGGAGGCTGACAGTGTTAGCTCTACATTAGGGCATGAGCACTAACTGCATTGGCATCTATTAGACAAATTTAGGGTATATATTCATGTGTTATGAGGTGACTGAGCAGAGTTGGAAGAAATAGAGATGGGAAGAGGCTAGGAGTCAGTAAGTAAATGAGCTGTGAGTGAGAACAGGGCAGGAAGGATGCAGGGTGCACTGCTATCCACAGCAGAAGAGAGGGCAGGCAGCCAGTGATGCCTTGCCTGTGTTAGTGGATACCCAAGGGCCTGCCTACTAGGGGAGATGTGTGCCTTAGAAATGAACATGAGGCAGGGTCACGAAATACTGCCCTTGGGTCTCTCAGCTCAGGTGTCTCCACCTCTTCTGTAAAAAGGGAGTCTCAGTCCTGCCTTGCAGGTATTCATGATTGTGGAACAGCAGTGCTTGGGTGAATAGGGAGAGGAGGCTAAGCCTGAACATTGGGAGCTTTCCTTCTTTGTAGTGTTGTTAAAGTTTTACAGCTTGCCAGAAAAGAGACAAAGGGTGAGATTTAGATGTGAGAATCTCTTGCCTTATGACTTATCAGAAAACAAAAGAACTTGGAACTTGCCAGTTTAACCCAATCAGAAGGTTACTGTGGTGGTGGGGGGTCTTCATTTGTTCTCCCTAAGCAAAATAGACAATGTAGAAAAAGAGTCGATGGAATTCATTTTCTTTATGAGAGCCTGAGAGGAAACAGGCAGTCCAGCTGTAATCAGTTCCCCCACATCTAAGGTAGAGTCCTTGGTGAGGGGGACTCAGCAGGCCAAGGAAAACAATGGTGGAGACATGAGTCACAACAATTAGAAACCATGCCAGAGCCTTCTTATCCTTGGTTTATCACCAAACGGCTGATGTGGAGAACATGTTCATGGTTGTCAGGGTTCTCTAGAGTAACAGAACTTATAGAATGAATCTCTCCATGTATGTGTATGTATATACATATATATGGGATTTATTAGAATGCCTTGCAGGCTGTGGTCCAGCTAATCCAGTGATGGCTGTCTATGAATGGAAGGTCCAAGAATCCAGAAGCTGTTCAGTCTCTGAGGCTGGATGTTTCACATGGTCTTCAGTATACACCAGAATCCTGAAGAAGTAGGCTCTAGTGCCAGTGAAGGAATGGATTTACAAGCAAGAGTGAGAGCAAGCAGGCAAAAAGAGAGCTTCCTTCTCCCATGTCATTTATATAGGCTGCCAGCAGAAGGTGTGGCCCAAATTAAAGATGGATCTTCCCACCTCAAAGATCCAGATTGAAATTGGGTCTTCCCACTTCAAATGATTTAATTAAGAAAAATCCCTCACGGGTGTGCCCAGCTATTTGGGTTTTTGTTAATTCCAGGTATAGTCAAGTTGACAATGAAGAAAGAACAGCTGTCACAGTGGGAAGGAATATAGGCCGAAACTTTGGCCACCTGGAAGTTTCTTGTCTAATTTGGCATGCTGTGACATTCCAGCAGTTCCTTCCCTAGCATCAACCTTAAGCCGAAAACAAACAAGCAAGTGTGTGCAATAATTTTACTGTTCAGAAACACTGTAATTGCCAGTAAGGCAGCATAAGCTGGTCTACAACTCTTCCAGTGGAAAAAAAGGGAGTCCCAGGTTCACAGCTGGAGGAAAGGTGAGAGAAAATGATCTGGTAATCTGGTAGCTCTCTGAAAGCCCCGCATACTTTACAAATTCCTTTGCATAAGATATTAGTACTAGTCAGAAACATTTGATTGTCTTTTGAATTTGGTTTCCTGAAAAAGCAATTCACTTGAGGTTTAACAGATCTCCTCTGTTGTTAGCACAGGCCTGCCACCCAGTTATTGCTTGGCCTTGACATTTGATTGAACTTCTCCGAATTTAATTTCCTTCTCTATTAAATAAGATTAACAAAGGGATTCCACCGACACACAGGCATTGACATCTTTTGAAGAAGTCATCCATTCTGTTGGCAACTTCCCTTTCTCTGTCTCCGCTCTGCCTTCATTGACAGTGTGTCTCTGCACTGTGTACGTGTGTGTATAGAGGCACATACAATGGTGCTTGTCAAAAGCTATCATTAAGACATCCCCTCCAGTTAAAACCAGCAAGTCTCCCAGCTTCGCAGCATGCCCATGATTAGTCACATGTGATAATTACAACCCAAATGATAATACTTAACAGCAGCGGTGTATTAACCTTGTTAGGCAGTCACAATAGCAGAGTGGAGGAAAGAAAAACAGCAAAGCAAACCTGAGCTGCCTCTTGTTTGCTGTGAAGAAGTGAAAGCTAAGGGTACAGTATACAAATAGAGTGCACGGGGCGGGGGTGGGGAGTGGGGTGTGGGGGGGGGGAGGGTTCAATGAAAATGGGCATGCATGGGACAGAGGCCTTCTTTTAGAACCGTTTTAGTTAAACAGTGTTTTAGTAGCCACTGTGTGCTTATAATAATGGTCAGTTCTCATGAAGATTGAGATATGGTGCCAACTTACCAAGTGCATGTGTAATTTTTCTTTTTTCAGTTGTCACAACAAAGTCAGAAGTTATTAAGAGTGGTCTGGAGGTGTACTAAGTTGGTAGAATGTTTGCCTAGCATGCATAGAGCCCTGAGTTCAGTCCTTAGGGCAGCATCCATCAGGAATGGTGGTGTGTGAACTTGATAGAGGATGACAGATCATCATCGGTCACATGGCAAGTTCAAGCCAGCCAGAGACACATGAGCTTAGTCTAAAGAAAAACAATCTTAAAAGCAACAGGGGAAAAAGACAGCATTATATGTCAATTCTATCTGAATAAAGACATTTAAAACCATTGTTAATGAGAGAGGAATGAGGGTATAAACTAACTGAGGAGATGTACTTCTCAACCACAGAACTAACGCTAAAGTCTCATGAGATAAACACTCAATGTGTCAGCTTGTTCTTCGAGTGAAGGAAAAAAAAATAGACTTTGTCTTGAAAGTTGAAAGGGATTAATCACTGAAAAAATACTAAATAATATATTGCAGGGAGGAGGAAAGAGGAATTAGAAGGAAGTAATAGATGCAGGAAGGAGTCATGAAGAAAGGAATTGACAAACACATACATGAGTGTAAGCCTGCACGTGTTGTGTTAGACCAAACAGGAGCGGTAGTAAACACGATCAGTGTTGGGAATTAAACAGCAGAGTGGAAGTCAAATCCTAGGCAGATGTAACATGAAGGATGGGGAAGAGAGTTGGCAATCAAAGAATTCTAAGATCTTCATTTGCTTAAGAGATGATCACATATGGTCAAATGCTTCTTGACAAAGATGCTAAGATTGTTTAGCAGTATATATGTATATATATATATGTGTGTGTGTGATTATATGTAATGGGACTGGGAAAGCTAGATGCATTCAAAAGAATGAAGTTGAATCTATACCTAACATCATAAACAAAAGTCAACTTGGAAAGGATCAAAGTCATCAACATAAGGCCTAAAATGGGAAATTCTTTGAAGGAAACAGCAAAATCATCACAATGTTGGACTTGGCAATGATTTCCTGTACTTGACACTAAAGGCACAGGCAGTGAAATAAACACAGACAAATGGGAACCAAAAGGCAACAGCAGGGCCTGGCAGGATGGCTCAGTGGGTAAATGCTTGCTGTGCAAGTATGGGGACCTGAATATGGATCCTCAGAACCCACGTAAAGGGAAATGTGGAAGCGTGAGCATGTGATCCCAGTGTTCCTATGGTGAGGTAGAGGTGGAGACAAGGGAATCACCAGAAGCTCATGGGCTAGCTGGCCTAGCTATACACCTGTTTCAGACAAGGTGGAAGATGGGGACTAACACTGAACACTGTCCTCTGACCTCCATATATGTTCTGTGGTACACATTCACACGTGTGAACATACATGCACATATACCCATATTCACCCACATATGCACACAAAGATTAAAGAAAAGATAACAGTAGAATAATGAAGTAACCAAAAAATATGAGAAATAATCATTGATTTGAAAAAGAGATTTGTGCAGAGAATATATAGATGACTCCTAAAACTCAATAGCAAGAAGTATGATTTTGAAATGGGTGAAGGACTTAAGCACTCATCTTTCCAGAGAAGATATACCGATGGCCATGAGGAGTGTGAAACTATGTTCAACATCACCAGTCACCAGGAAAATGAAATGTAGACTCGAGTGTGATATTAATACCTGCTGGATAGCTGTAATCAGGACTTCTCAAGTTACAAGAGTTAGATTGCAGGAAAATTGAGTCCTTCTGCGTTGTGCGTAGATCAGCTGGTGTGGAAAACAGTAAGATAACTCTAAAAATATATTGAATTACTGTCTGATTGAGTCATTCCTCTTGTGAACATATACCAAAAAAAAAAGTTGATAGCAGGATCTTGAGGTATTTGTACCACCGTGTTCACATTGACATTACTCACAGTAGTTAAATACAGAAGCCAAGAAGCATCCCCTGGCAGATGGAAAGCCAAGTGGAACATACCAGTACATTAACCTAGGACATGTTCAGCTGTATATAAGGTAGGGAATCCTAATATGTGCTACACTCTACTTAAACCTTGAGGATACTACACTAGTTAAATAAACCACACAGAACTTACTGCATGAATTTTGTTTACATGAGATAAAATTTAGAATAGTAAGAATTGTGGACACGGGCAGTAGGGTTGTACTGCCAGGGTTGGAGGGGAGAGGGACGTGAGTTAGTGTTGAATGTGCTTAGAATTTCAGGCTTGGAGAGGTGGAAGAGTTCTGGAGATGGGTGGTGGTGATGGTGTCATGACACTTTCTATTCAGTCCCACAGAGCAGTGGTCGAGACGGTAGATTTCATTTTAATAGTGCATTTACTAATGGGCTTTGTAAGGACGCTTTGATGTAAATCTGTTATGCACTTTGATATACTGAGCCCCACAGCCTTCTCCCACTCCCCCTTCTCACTAGGCCTTTCTGCTTCTACTTTCATGGCACATCTACATAGAGGTTTTACTATGGCTATAGAAAAACCTAAGATTTATAAAATTTTAAAAAAAAGTCATATTTGTCTTTCTGAGTCTGGTGTGTTTTACTTAATAGGATGTTTCCAGTTAACGTCCACTTTAACTGCTAACAGCATAATTTCATTCTTTATGGCTGTATAAAAACCCGTTATGTATATATACCACTTTTTTCTTAGCTCGGCTCTTAGGCACAGTGTTGCAGTGAGCATGCTGCTCAAATGTTTCTGTGGTTTACGGAATCCAACCCCTTCAGCTCTGTGGCTGGATCATATGGATGGGCTGTTTTTAGTATTCTAATGGACCTCCATACCTATTCCCGTAATGGCTCTGCCAGTTTGTACCCCCAGCAACAGTATTCAGGAATTTTCCTTTCCCCAGTCTCTCCAGCTTCTATTATTTGTTTTCTTGACGACAACCATCCTGAATGAGATGACATGGAGTCTCAGTGTAGTTTTAATTTGCATTTTCCTGGTGGCTAAACATGTTGAACATTTTGAATGTGCTTATTAGCCGTTTGTACTTCATCTTTTGCGAACTGCCTGCTCATTTCATTAGCCCGTTTCTAGACTGGGTTGTTTGGTTTCCCACTGTTCCATTGAGTTCTTTGTGTATTTTAGCCACTTCTCTGTCAGCTGTGTAGCTAGCACACATTTCCTTCTATTCTGAGGGCCGCCTCTTCATTTGATTTTTTACCTTTGCTTTACAGAAGCTCTATGATTTTTCCTGGGCTAGTAAAGTCCTTTTCTGCAAGTTTTTGCCTGTACTTCTGCCTCTCCATGTCCCCTCCCCCCAAGTACTTCCACTTGCAACTCTTACATGAAGGTCTTTGATCCATCTATTTTGAACTGATTTTTGTGCAAAGTGAGAGAGAGGGACATAGCTTCATTCTTCTGCATATGGAGAGCTCTAGTTTCTCCAGTGTCATTGGTTGGAAAAGCCTGAATCTTCTGTGATACATACTCTACCATCTTTGTGACAAATCAGATGACTGTAGCTGCATGGGTTTATATCAAGGTCGTCTGTTCCACTCCATTGATCTACATGACATGCTGTTGTTCTTATTGCAATTCTTAAAGCTGATATAACAATATCAGCTATGGAGAGAATTATTCTTTTTTTTTTCCTCATAACTGCTTGGTTAAACTTTCTAGATACTGGGAAATTATGTTACAAAGATGACAGAGAGTATTATAAAACCAGACTAATAGGCCACACAAGAGTGATTGTTTAAACTGATGTCATGTTCAAAGAAAAATATTCAAAAAGAAGATATTAGGAGGCCAAGGTATGTGGAATCAAGGACTATATGGGGACTTTCTCAGCCTTCTGCCAAATTTTGTTTATAAACCTAAAAATACTCTCTAGTAATGAGCTATAGAAATAATCCCTAAAAGTATAGTCTTTTTATTCTTTGTGTCTTTTACATCATGCAACTAGATCCCATTCATTTTCCTGTTCCTTTGTATCTACCCTCTGCCCTTGCAACCCCCTCCCAATAAAATTTAGAGAAAAAAAGGAGAAAAAAAGGGAAAAATCAATCTCATCGTGAAAGTTGTAGTGTGACCCAGTGAGTCACACAGTAAACCCTTTTGTCCGTACATCTTTACTGCAAGTGTTCACTGCAGAGTCATTGGTCTGCGTCGAGGCCTCTAGTTTCTGCTACACTATTGATGCTGAGCCCTCACTGGGACTCCTCTTGGATATCCTGTTGTTGCCCTGTGTCGTGGAGATCCTGCAGCTTTGGGTCTACAGCTCTGGTCCCTTCACATGCTCTAGCAGATCACAGATGGGTGGGTGTTAGGGTGGGCCAACTCATAACCCTGGTTCTGGGCCTGGGTAGCTGCAGGCTTGGTCAGCCTTCTAGCTTTCCCTTGTCCTC
Source organism: Peromyscus eremicus (assembly GCF_949786415.1). Classification (NCBI taxonomy): domain Eukaryota; kingdom Metazoa; phylum Chordata; class Mammalia; order Rodentia; family Cricetidae; genus Peromyscus; species Peromyscus eremicus. The sequence continues at coordinate 72,155,578 of NC_081430.1, forward strand.
ACCACCAGGGTGAATTCTCCAATGTGAAGCAGTTGGTCCTGCAGACCCAAAGCTGCAGGATCTCCATGACACAGGGCAACAACAGGATATTCAAGAGGAGTCCCACTGAGGGCCTAGCATCAATAGTGTAGCAGAAACCAGAGGCCTCGACCCAATGAACACTTGCAAGTAAAGATATATGGATAAAAGGGTTAACTGTGTGACTCACTGTGTCACACTACAGCTTCCAAGATGAGATTGATTTTTCCTTCTCTTTTCTTTTTTTTTTTCTCTTAAATTTTATTTTGGGGGAGGTCACAAGGGTAGATGATGAATATGAAGGGATGGGAAAAGAATGGGATCGAAATGCAAAATGTGAAAGACACAAAGAATAAATAAAAAGAAAGTTAAAAATGCTTTCTAAAAGCTTGTTAAAAATTAGAAATTTAAGAAAATGGAAAGCAGAAATACTGATTAATTTTAGGTAATAAATCATGGTGCATGGTAAAATCTTAATCTTCTAAAGCAACATGGAGAACAATAATAAAGAAAATTCAATTCAACTGATATAAAATAGATAAAACATTTTATAAGTCTAGGAAATAGAAAACAAATAAAACATCAACAATCACAAAAAATACAAAAGGATAAAATTGCCACATAAAATTTGCTAACTGCTAACAAAATTTGACTTAGCTTTGCAATGCAAGAATGATGCACTATTAGGAAATCTGCTGGTATAATTGATATGTTAACTAATTCATGAGAAAACATGACTGACTTCCTCAGATGCAAATAGATTTTTGACAGAGTTTTCAAAAAATAAATATGATAATATCAATAGATTTTTAACACAGGCTTTTGATGAAATGCACAATTTCTTAATGAATAAAATAGCTCAGCAGATGTGTAGTATAAGATGTGTTAATATCGATTAGGCTATGATGCTGTAATTGATAGATCCTACCATCTCAGCACCCTAACGCAGCAAAACATTTCCCCCCAACAGTTCAAAGTAAGTCACACGACTTCCCTTCATGCTCTGACTAAGGGCCATAGGCTTTTTTTATTCAATGAGGAGATATGAATAAATATATATATATATATATATATATATATATATATATATATTACACACACACACACACACACACACACACACACACACACACATACACACACACACACACACACATTCACATTCCCTGAAGGGAGAAAAGGCAGTCCGAGAGATTGGGCTTGAATGGAATTGGTTGACTGTAGAGATGACTGAAGACGACAGTGCTGTTCATATGCCATTGTTCAGAACTCAGTCACATGGTCCAGCCAGTTTATATTGTCTGGAAGGCCACAGCTTTAGTTAGATATTCACTATGAATTAGTATTCACCTGCAACCTTTAGTAGGCCTTTGTTTTACAACAAACAAAACAAAACAAAAAACAAACAAAAAACCAAAACTTTAAAAACCTATCTCTTACTCTTTGGAGATGTAAAACAATCAGGTTTCTAAATACTGAAAGGTCTAAATTTTTATGCTATTTCCTCAAATATGGCTTAGTTCTACTTGGGTCAGTTCCTTCCCAAGGCTATCTTTTCCCTCTAATCACCTAAATTAAGCCAATCATACCAAAATACATGCTTGTAAATCCCGGAGTTTGCAGAATCCCTTTCCCTAGAGCTACGTGTTCATCAGGTATGTGTTTCCCCTTCTAAGTTGCAGCTTTATCCTCTTGGGGGTATGGGTTGCTACTCTTTTTTTTTTTCTTCTGCCCTTTGATCCTACCTTCTTAATGAATTGGCCCTGACTTCTAAGTCAATTCTCACGCTTGCTTTTTATGAAGGCACCATTCCTGTTGAGATTACCCGTTACTGTATGAGTCAGATCTTTGTCTAGAAAATAGAGAATTACCTAGTACATTGTGTCAGAGGATGTTTGACTATTAAGATCAGTCAGTGGAAGGTGGGAGGATAACCACCAGGAAAACTTTTTTTTTTAGGAATCTGAAACACAGATGCCACAGGACTGTTCTTCTGTGTGCACACAGTGGAATGTTTCTCAGGAGTTCCAAACACATTGGGCAATCTCTTCCTGTGTCAGCCATTAATGCTTCCATTTTCCGTTTTCTTCCTTTACTGACTCTTGTGGGTAGCATTCATTGGTGGAGTCTAATTGGGATTTGACTGGCAAGAATTTAGGGGATTTTAGTTTTCAGGATTCATGTCTCTTTGGTACAAGAGAATCTTAGAAAGATGTACATCTACTAATACATGGCCCAGAGGGAACTTTATTAACTTGACAATAACATTCTAGGCAGCTTAATAGCATAAGATATAGGAATAAAATAGGTAAAACTTGAAAAGAAGAAGTGAAACGAAGATTATATATATATAGAAAATTCAATTGCCTGCATTACAACACAAGAATATCTACCAATTTGTACAAATTTAAAGTAGTACTTGTACCAAATTACTTCTATTCAAATACATCAGCAAAAGTTAAAAAATAAAGTTTAAGAATATTAGCATTATAATGGCAATACATCATCTAAGATTCCAAAGAATAACTTTAATTGAGGGCAAGTGAGAAAATTATAGAAGGAATAATAAAACATTTTGGGAGAAAATAACAGAAGGTAATTGTTAAGTTGATAGATATACCATGTTCATTGATGAAGATATTCCATACATTATACAAACAGTTTTTCCTATATTAGTCTATATCTCTAGTACAATTCCAGTTCAAATTCCAATGGTTTTAAAGTTTTTTTAAATGATATTTTATTTGTGTGTGTGTGTGTGTGTGTGTGTGTGTGTGTGTGTGAGAGAGAGAGAGAGAGAGAGAGAGAGAGAGAGAGAGAGAGAGAACGAGAAAGAAAATCACAGTTTAAAGACATAAGGATTAGCCTATATAAAGCTTAAAGATACATCTTAAACATGACACAGGGATTATCCAAAACAGCAAGACATATTTTGAGCCAATTATAATAAATATCATCAACCCTGAACCCTGGAGACCTGCTGGACATCATGATTTTTTTTTTTTTTTTGCTGAATAATTTACTGAATACCGCTTCTCATATAAAAAATAGATAGCTCCTTATCTCACACTAAAATATTAATTTTAGCCAGATTAACGATCAAAGGAGAAAAATTAGAATTTATAGAAGAAAATACAAGAGACTATGGAGTTGGAGTAGGGTGTTCTAGTTGTAAAAATAAATAAATAATAAAGCATTCCCTGAAAATAAGACATTTATAAACTTCACCATAAATTGTAAAATACTACAGAAGTTGCTGCAAACACAACAGGAAGGGAAGCCCCTGACGGGGAGAAAATACTGCCAGTAAATACAAGTGGCAAAGATTTTGCCACCTAGAATTTCAGGGAACACAGACATCCACTGACATCTCTGGGAGAGACTGTTAACTATCAATACAATGCAAATGGAATGGGGAAGCCTTTGTATTTCTTGGTTGTTACAAACATCCTTTCATTAAGAAAATGGATGAGCAAGTTGGGATTCATTGATACATTGGGACAGTACATATGGAAATAAACTCATCTGTCTCGTACATATAGAGATAATACTTAAAAATTTAATGTTGAGTGAAAATATATATTTAGCTGGGTGCTGGCTACATTATATGATAATTCTCTTTGTGTCCTCAAAGTGTAAAAAAAAATAATGTGTTCTATTATAACACATATTTGAAGTGTCATGTGTGGAACTTCAAGCTTAAGACACCACTTTACAAAGCTGGTGTCCTCTACTGAAATTGTTTATAATGATAGACTTTTTCAGGTTTTCACTGAAAGATGTTTTTTCATTGACAATGTATTTCTGTTGTATAGTAAAATGTTAATATATTTTCAGTATTAAACTGCTATATGACTATCAAAAAATGAAAATGTTTCAGGAAGATATACACTAGAGTGTTAAATATGTTAATTTACAAAAATGTTATTAAGTATGTTTTGGATTTCTTTTGTTTGCATGTGGTGAAGGTCTAAAAACATACATTGGAAGTGATGAACTACAACTTTAGACGTTGAACATTCCAAAGAGGGCTGCTCAAGAATCATCAATATGGCTACTTTTGAGAGAGTTTTGCTATGTAGCTTAGAACCTACCATGTAAGCCCAGGCTGGCTTCAAACTCATAATAACCCTTCTGCCTGGGCCTCTCCAGTGCTGGAATTACAGATGTGAGCATTATACCCAACTTCTTATTTCTTAAAAGACAAACAAAACTCAGAAAATATCAGTAGCAAGTGTGAAAAATGTTAGCCATCCCAAATGGGAACATGTGATATTAGTTTCTATATTCTTATATGTATTTAAAATGCTTTGTAAATACTAATATACTAAAAAGGAACAGAGAATTAAATGGCCAACTACCTTTTACTTGCCCTGTTTCCCAGATACTTGAGTCATACAGACCTCTGCTCTGGAGGCTCACTCTGTAGTAGTTGGTAGAACATCCCTTGAAGTTTTACTCTGCATATTTGGTACAGCATCCCTGAAGGTACAGTACCCCTGAAGGAGGCTTACTCTGTAGTAGTTGGTAGACCATCCCTTGAAGGTTCACTCTACAGTACTTGCTATAGCATCCCTGGAGGCTTACTCTGCAGGAGTTGGTAGAACATCCCTTGAAGGCACACTTTGCTGTAGTTAGTATAGCATTCCTGGAGGCTCACTCTGCAGTAGTTGGTAGACCATCCCTTGAAGGTTCACTCTGCAGTATATGGTACACCATCCATCCCTGGAGGCTCACTCTTCAGTTGATGGTAGATCATCCCTGGAGGCTCAGTCTGCAGTAGTTGGTAGAGTATTGGGTTGTGAATGGGCAGGTGTTTTTGAGTGGGCTCTTTTCTGTGACTGTTTATTTCTTTGCTGTAAATTCCTCCTGTGCTACAAATGACATACTTTTGTGCCTTGATAAATTGGGGTTGTTAGCTACTATGAATAAAATATAAATATATTATCAGAGTCACTTCATTGATCATTTTCAGACTTTTAACCACAATTCTGTTTCTAACTTATTTGTGTGCTTCTCGTTAAACATTCAAAATATTAGGGTACAAGGGGCGTTTTCCTTTATGCCATGAGACAAATGACCTGATACAAGTCACTGTTCTTTCAAGGGACTCTGACCCATTTAGCCTGTGATGATGGGTCTGAGCTACTGAAGATCGCTATAAAGATACTATAAAGATTTCTGAATCTTCTAAGGTGAAGTTTAGTTCAATGTTGTTTTATAGCTTCTGTGATCAATTTCCAAAGAAATAAAATAGGGCTCATTTAAGTTGGGCATTTGGTTACCTGTTGGATTGGTGCTCACTGGAGTCAGTTGTGGAGCTCCAGAAGACTCTAGCTATGTCTCTGCCAGTTTCACCCAGGCAGGACTTCCTGAAGGGCACGTTGATTTAAACTTCCCTCTTTGAACTGTACAGTATCCTTTCCTTTAGTTAGGTGCCTTTATGTTGTATTGCTTATCAAATGTTCATCTTCCATGTCATGCACCTATGCCCCAGAGTCAGTGGTGAGATTAGTGGGAAATAGGCCTTTCTTGTAATTAGAGATCTATCTTGGGACAAGCGGAAGCTCAGGATGTTCTCTGCAAAATGAGCAAGTCTTTGTTTGAAAGATGAACGCCATCCCTACTGCTCCAACCGGCAGAATTGCCTGAGCAGATCAGCACGCCTGGAGTGAGCTTTCCCTGCAGTGTCCTGTTGCTGTTCGGCTACGGAAGTGCAGCCTCGTTCCCACTGTCGGTTTGTTGACAGCTTTTCTGTGGAACAGTTTGAGGAGTGGAGAGCCCTGTTTCTGAGACAGAGAAGTGTTTTCACACCTGAAGTGTAATCTCACACCTTGTGTTTCTCAGCAGATAAGTGCATAAAATAACACATCAAACCGGAATAGAAAAAAGATCAACATACAAAGAAAACTGTAGGTTGTAATTTGCTTCCTACCTTACAATGCCCGGAGAGGAAATTACAGAGATCTGGGTTTACGCTTTAAAAAAGTTAGACTGGTGGTTAGCTGGGAAAGCGAGCTGCAAACACTAAGCTTTCTGCCTCCACTGAACAGAAAGTACAGAGTGGTGGAACTTAGGCAACACCCTAACATTTTGATTTTTTTTTTTTTGAATAGTAGCATGTATCTAAGTTAGAAGCAAAAGTTGTAGTTAAGAAAAAAAAAAAAAAGGCCAAAAATGATCAATGAAGTGATTTTGATAACATGCATTTTTGAGGGTAATTTTCTTTTTAATGATTCATTCAGGAATTTTAGCCAAAGTAGATGATGTTAGTAAAATTTGGATGCTTTCCTTTCCTTTCTGTAACTAAAAGGAGGACATCAGTCACGACTTCATAGTATTCTAGTGTAGGGGTCTTAAAGTGGGAAGTTTTGCTTGATTTCATTGTTTGAAAACATGAGATTGAAAGAGAAAAAGGTTGAGCTCTCTGTCTAGTCATGAATGAATATTCATTATAAAATTATTTGTTAGAAGTCTAGCTCCAGGTAGGAACTAAGTCAGGCTGAATAAGGTAAACCCTCTCTTTACCTTTGAGGGACTGGCAGTTTGTAGGCAATGGGCAATGACCCCGAGTGCTGTGGCAGAGTCACAGGGATTCTGGAGACAGCGTTGTGCAAATTAAACATTGTTGGTAAAAGGTAGGGAAGGTGGATGGCCACTGGGATATCAGGGAATTGGGAGAGTGTGCAGGAGAGTGGGAGGTGAAGCTTGTGGGCAGGAAGGAGTTCCATCATGAGATGGTTCAGAGAATGTTGTAGACTATGCGGAGAACAAGAACAGAAGATACTCTTCAGCCCAGACAGAAAACAATACATTGACTCGGAAAGAAAAATCCCACACATGGAGAAAAAGAGTGCATATTCATCTTGGCACATAAATCAAGCTCTCTCTGGATGGCCACAGCCCCCATTGTACATATGCCTGCGCACCTCCATATCTACTCCGTACAGAGGTTCTAATGAGCCTCAGAATGTGCCAGACTGGCTTGTATTAAACAATAGACATATAAGGCAATATTCCTTTTCCTTTATCTATGCAAGATGTGGTGGTCCCGACCTGAAGATACCGTTGCAAGGAGAAATTTGAAGTCCATGTGAAGATTAGAGCTAAGCCAGTGCAGTGCAAAGCACTGATGTTTTCTCATGCTTCTCTCGCTTGTTTTTTTGCTGCAGATACATATGGGAAACTCTTCCTCCTCAACTGTGTGGGCCAAGAGATGTCCCGATGCAAGACATCCATTCGGCGTGGCCAACCCAATCCTGTCTATAAAGAGACCTTTGTCTTCCAGGTGGCCCTCTTCCAGCTCTCTGATGTCACCTTGATGGTTTCCATTTACAGTAGACGCACTATGAAGCGTAAGGAGATGATTGGCTGGATCGCGCTGGGTCAGAACAGCAGTGGGGAAGAGGAGCAGGAGCATTGGGAGGAGATGAGGGAAAGCAAAGGCCAGCAGATATGCAGGTGGCATACATTGCTAGAATCCTAGGTTTACCAAGGGGCATCTGTGTGCTCCATCAGCCTTGATGATCAGACACCAAGTCAGAGCATTGTGTGGATGTCTGGGGGGGGGGGGTTCAAATTGAGAATTTTACTAATCTTAGGGCATTCTGTGGTTTAGAACATTATCAAAGGTTTGGTTTTTGTTTAAATGTTGTCACGGCCAAGTGCACAGTTTGGGAAATGGTACTCTAGTTGAGACCGCTGGTGATGTCATAATTTGTGCTAATGGATGATCGTGTTTTGGTTCACACTGTGGGATGCAACTTCTCCTGCTTTCTCTTTTTGCTTGGAGAATAGACTGAGATTTTAAAGGAGCTGTAATGTTGCTGTTTTCCATCACCGGGGTGTATGAATCACTCTTCTCAGTGTTCAAAATTCCAAAAGAGAGAAATGAATCAGATGCCTAGGGTTACAGGAAGATGTAACCAATCCACAATCCTCTGCATAACTACTCTTTTTATGAAAAAAAAAAGGTCTGTTTATTTAAAAGATAATTGTTATAAATTTGTGGTGTAAAATAAATTTGTATTCATGAAATGCCTCTTTTTTCTCAATTAGATATCATGATTTCTAAAAGAATTGGGTTACACAAATCATCTTAAAGTTGTAAGAGTTAAAAAGTGACTGTTATCTAACCCATCTCCTTTTGAATATGTAAAATTTCAAAAATCAAGTTTTTTGTGCCTTTAAAAAAAAAAAACAAGTCAGTACCTACACAAGAGGAAAACCAAGGAGATAATAAAGTCTTGGCTTTCTTTTGTTTCCAAATCTGGCATTCATTTGGATTATACCTTTTCTATAGCCAAATTACATTTACTTACATTTATGTTTTTTGTATGTACTCCTGCATGTCAGCCATGTTCATCTTTATGCTATGTACCTTGCCAGTAGAGCATAGTAAAATGTACACAGTGGATCTTAATAAATACTGATTTGATTGACTTGTGAGAATGAACATGTGAACTCCTGTGAGTGAAGACATAATGTCATTTTGTATGGAATGACACTGAATTCTTTGAGCATTTAAAATCCCCAGCAGTGCTATTTCTCACATGGAACAATATGTATTAGTGACTCCTTGTCTTCTGAGCACGTACTGTTTAAATGCTGACCATGCATGGTTCTGGGCATAGGGTTTTACTTATGAGCAGCTTTTACATATGTTTGCAGTGCATTTTTATTTTCTTGATTCCTAGATCTGAGCTCTTAATTTCAATAACTTTCACCTGGAAGTGAGAGGCGGATGGCATGCACACTTAACCCTGTGCCCAATGTTACAGGTTCTCTGAGCAATTGCCCAGTCATTTATTTTTAGCCTTTTATGTTTTCTTGTTGACTTCTATCCTGTCTGTGGGAAGAGTGATGGCTAGAGATGGCTGTATACAGTCAAAGCCCCGTAGCTTCCCCCTCAGCTCTACATTTCGACAGATTGTAAGCGTAGGCTGCAATGCTGGGAGAACATATTTATTCCTTGCAATTTGTAATGGTTATCCTGACAAGACCAGGCAAGGGCATGGGATAACGCTACTGTGATCACAGGGATCTGATATTTGGAAGAAATAACTTTATATGGAAGGACAAGAATTTGCAGAATAAATGAGTATCTCCATTTCTTTTCTGGTCCTTTGGGTTTTCCCCTATCTTTCTTGGGAAGACCTGAGAGTGCTTTCTCAGCGTCGTGTCCATTAACTGCCGAGTGGTCTTTGCAGCGTGACTGTGTCACAGGGTAGAACTGAGTGCAATTGATGGAGAGCGGCGAAGAATTGGCTTTTCACATCCCTCCCTCTCTGTATGCCTTGTGTTTAAAGGGAAGTAGAGCAGCCTCGTTATGCTTCCCTTTATGCCACTGGCATAATAGCAGCATTCATTTTCAAATTTACATTTGAAAAAAATCTGTATATATTGTACAGACAGCCCTGGATTTTCCTCATTCATGTTTGCCTGCCTCCAGGGCTTTGTGGTCCCCAGTAATCACCTATGCTTTCTGTTCTGCTCCTTGACTCACCTAGTTTTAGGGTTTTCTGCTGGTGTAGTGAGCTTTACAACAGTGTGCATCCTTTCAAGAGGAAAGATGCCTGAAAAGCGTTTCCCCCACTTTTTAAATAATTTTCTATGTTAGTATCACTCGTCATATAACACATGTGCATCTTGATTATACAGCAGCATTCACCCTCCATGGATGGTACAGACATCAAATTCTAGAGACAAGATGCATTGAAATGTGAAGCTGAACATTTTTTTTTTAACCTCAATTTGAAATTCTGCTTTAGGAAGATCTTTGGATTTTGTGCACTTAGACTCTCTTATTTTCTTGGCAAAGTCTAGACCCAAATGCATTTAACATGTTTTTCACTTGAGTGTTTACAGCTACATTTGCCTCTCAAAAGACTTATGAAAGATAATTAGTTGGCTCTGTGGTGGGAAAGCTGCTTTTGCCTGTTTTAGCTAGCTAATGATTAATATCTTGTGCAGAGCTTGACGTGGAAGAAATGCTGGGTTTTGTCGCTTGCTAGTTTCTTTCCTGAAGAGTGAGCTTTGAGAGTACAAGATGCACAGAGTTTATGGCAATGTGTTTCATCGTGCGCCTTCTTTCAGGGCACAGGCTCCCACTGATGTGAGAAGAGCTGGCTTCACCAGTCATGGTGGTGGCTGTTGTGTTCTCGGATCCCCTCTGACTATTTTTCCTTTCCTTTTATTTTAATAGACTATTCACCAGAGCAGACAAACACCTGCTCTGGGTTCCTTCTCCCTTGCTGGCTCCCTGTGAGAGATGCACAGGTGTTTTGGACCCTGTTTTTGCTGATCAAATAACTATTGGGCAGAGGGGGTCCTGCTTTCCCTGACATACGAAGAATTTGTAATACCCATGAATGTAGTATTCTCAACCTTTCACCACCATGAGTCCCCAGAAATGAGCCACACCATGTTTGCAAAGAGGCATGATATTGCATCTGTGGTTGTTCAACTTAGGTGCCATTGGCTATGGCGTGCTTTGATGACAGTTCCGGCATTGATGCAAATGTTGACATTCTCCACAGTGCTAGGTGCTCCACTGAAGCACCCCTTCTCCCTTTTCAACATGTACATTCACAGCATTATACAAATGACTGTTGCCTCTTGGTATTGTGATTTATATTGTGGCTGTGTACTAGAAGGTGTTATCTGAGGATCCAAATCCTTCCTTTCAAGTAAAGCATTATTTAAATCTCATAGAAAGTTCATTGATCTATTGATCTTTCCGTGTGGACATTGAGCTGTGTATCCACCCAAACCTGGCTGTGCTTTCCATGCAGAGGACTTAGAAGGTATGGAGTCACTTGTAAGTGACATAAAACCAAGTGGAAACAATTTGGGGACAGGATCTTACTGTAGCCCACTGGAACATACTGTATAGCCCAGGCTTGCCTTAAACTTGTGATCCTCCTGCCTCAGGCTCCAAAGTGTTGAGATTACAGCAGCCATGAACTACCTTGCCTGGCACGAGGGCATATTCTTTGCTGATAAGTGATTAGACAAGAAAACACACGTGATGCTTCCCCCTTAACTTCGCATAGAACTATGTGTAAAGACAATTCCATTCTAAATTCCTAGTGAGAAGCGGATGATAGATCTTGAAATGATAAAAGACCTTTTATTGTCTGAAAAACTAATAATTTGTTTAGATACAGCTATAAAATAACCTGGTATGGAAGAGATGAAGAAATTAGTATGTGGACATGTTTGGCATAATTGGTGTATATGCAAGAAGAATAGACTGAGAAAGGCATTTAAGATCAACCAACACTCAACAATCAGTGGGGTTCTGGACAATACTTAAAGGTGTGGAACAAAACAGACCCCAGGCAGTGAAGTAGGCACAGGCCATGTGGTCATAGCTTGGGTTCAGGTGGAACTCTGCTGTGTGACCTTAGGAAAATGACCTAGCCAACCCACAACCCAGTGTTCTCAAATGGAAAGCAGAATTACTGCTTAAGTTTCCTTTAAGAGATATCAGTGAAGTCACAGATGTAATGCGACCAGAATAGAAGCTGGCACGAAGCTAATATTCAGTATTTACTCCTGATAATCATGCTTGAGAAAGACGTGTTCAAGGTTGACTACTTTTTCCAGGAATGCAATTATAACACTAGGCAGTAACTCAAAACATCTTTCTCAGGAATATGAAAAACACACCTTCATGAAGCTGGCCGAGAGTTGCACAGCAAGTAGATTTTGTCAGGAGATGAACATGATAAATGAGTAAGTTACATCATAGTAGATATCAACTGAGGTATGACCAAATCTCTGTCTTTTATTCTCTTAGTTTGGAGGTAATGCAAGACCTGAATAATTTATGTTTACATCTTGATCAGCTGCTCACAGGCCTTTCCTCAACCCACTCTGCTGCTCATAGGCAGATAGACCACTTTTCCCATCAAAAAACTTGGTGGCATTTTGCTATATATTTTCACTTGATCTACAGAAATAAGCAGTGTAATACTACAGTTACAGTCTTTAAAAATCGATATATCTTTAAAGCCTACATTATCTATTTATATCTTTATAGATGAGGAATTTTCAGCAGTGAAAACTTAAGATTCATTGTCCAACTGAAGGTTCCATTCAGAACCAGTTCTTTGGCATTGTTTCCATTAGATCACAGTGAAAGGAATTCCATCATCGAACAGAACTTCTTTTCAGTTTAAGGGTTCTGATTGATACAATAGGGTATATGTCCAGTTGTTTTCAAACGATTAAAAGTGATGAAGATGTCCTAAAAGTTTAGAAGAAACTTTGTTGACCTTTAATCAATAGAAGTCAGGGACAAGTTACCTCAAATGTTACTGGATGCCGTGGGCCATTCATCTTCTGCATGGTGGTAGTGGTGGTGGTTTTGAAGATGGGATCTCCTACGAGTTTGAACTCACTAAGTAGCTGAGGATGACCTTGAACTTCTGATTCTCCACCTTCCATCTCCTGAGTGCTGGGATTATAGGTGTGTGTCACCATGCCTGGTTTCTGTGGTACTGGGGTTAGGACTTTGTGGATGCTAGGAAGCACTCTACCAACAGAGCTCTATCTGCAGGTCCAGAGTGACTCTGGGATGAGAAGCTGTGAGGCTGTACTTCTACTCACTGGCAAAGTGTCAACATGTTATGTTGAATTCCAGGCTTCCCAATTCAGGGACAGCAACACAGAGGCATTAGACACAGGTCATTTAGCTTAGTGTTTTCCAAGAGGGATAACTAGTTGGGATGATAAAGCTGTGGGGTGGGAGATGAGAAGACTGGGAAGTGACATATGGTAACAATGACCCAGAAGGTAAAACCCTATTGGAGAGGACAATGGACGTTTTCTGATCTTGGCCACATGGATAGAGTCAGAACACCCACAAACCCTTAATGATGAGACTTTAGTTGACATTAGCAAAAATATACGGAGATTGTTTCACATTAGCTTAAAGGTATTTGTTGGATTTCCCTATGTCTAGCACTGGATTATCTGGGATGGTCCAGAGCTTAAAAATCCTTCTGAAGTCATTGGCTAACATTAAAACCACAGTGCTTACCAATATACAATCGTTAAGTGATTTTTTTAATTATTTGTAGTCCAAGGTAGATTTTCAGATCGTGGGTTAGGGGAAGGAAGTGAGACACATTTGGCTAAATGAAGCAGGAAAAAACTGCTATTAGTCCCTGAGTTGGGGGCCAGCCTTGGTTGCCCAAAAGGGCAAATTAATTGCCAAGAAGCTTCCAGAAGCATGGCTTTTAAAACAGGAAGTTGTGCTGGCAGCATTTGTTCCCAAAGGATGGGAGGGCACCCAGGAAGTGGTCTTTAGAAGGTTTCTTCTAAATTTAGTATCTGGTATGTAATTTCTATACTCCTGGCCTGTATTCTTCCCCTTATAGTTTCCCTGCATGGATTTTTCTCAGCTTCTTAGTTCTTCTCTGGGGAGTTGCTACTCGGGTCTTGTTTGGGTAACACTGGGGTGCCTGCAGGCTTTGGCTGGCTGGCTCCTATGGTGCAGGGACTGTCGATTGCTTTCATGCCCCTTGGGTCAGATTGCCGTATCCTAGACACGGAGGTGATAATCACCTATATTTACAACCCACCTGGAACCTGTGCACAGCTTGAGATTTTACAGTGCACATTCGGGCGGCAGCCATGGAGGTCGATGGATGTTCTTAGAATCACTGCTGAGCTCTGTGAACGGCTCTCGAGTGCTCACTAACGCCGCCTCAAGTGTCTCAGGGGAGCTTTACCTTCTTACTGCCGTATGACAATATTACCGATCGACTTTGAGGCTCACGAGAAGGCAGATTTCCCCACGGTGTCACCTGATGTATGTATAATTTTTGTTGACTTGATTTTTCCCTTAGATTATCCATTTGACTTTTAAAATAATTTTTGGATGTATTCAAAACATATTCACTAAAGTCACTGATGCTTAGAATGTTCTGGAATCTGGGCGGGGGCTAGAAGATGTGCTGCTGAATAAAAGAACTCGACAATATTTTTGCTTCTAAATAGCCTCTTCTTTCATGCTCGATTCTGACAAGGGCCGCAGGCCAGCAAAAATTTACTTTTATTATCTTGTAATTTGGGACTTAATATATTTCTACCATGGTTTCTTCCCTCCTGTAAAGGGGAGAGGATTTGGAAGTTATTACTCTGTGTCTAGTTAAGGAATAAATATCTTTGGCAGCTTATGCTTCTCTTCCAAATAAATGGGTGTTTTATATCTACAGAGGGAGGAATGCAGTGTTCCAGTCCTACAAAGAAGTGAGTTACAGCAGGAGCTGGCGGTGAGACGGGGATTTGAACTTTTGTGACTGAATACTGAATTCCCTCTATAAGGCAGTAGGGTGGTTGGTCTGTACAGGCAAACGTGACAGTTCTTACTGGGGCTCTGCCTATCAGAAATGGCTGCTTCTTCCTGTTTGAATGTGTGGACTGGAGACTGTAGCCACAGGATACATGGGTGAGGATGTGGACGAAGAACCTACTGACGTTTTTAATTTTTTTAAATAAATGTTAGTTATCTGAGATCATATTAAGCAAGGTAGGACAGATGTAGAGAGAGAAAGGTTGCATATTTTCTCTCATTTTGGAGCCTAGACTTTATATGTGCAGACAAAACCATTTTTATATGTAACACAGGAGAAGGGAGATGGAAGAAACAGGAACAGCAGTGTGACTGGGGAAAGCGAGTGATCAGGTGAGGGGATGAAGCAGATATGGTCAAAGAACATGTGGTAGAATCTGTATTTATGAAGCCAAGCACAATGGACAATGAGTCCCAACCCGCAGTCCCCCAAAACGGAACATTTTGGGGCATCCTTGTAAAATGTGTCAGATCAATATTGGTTCTTGTTTTTTTTTTTTGTTTTTTTTAGTGTTGATTTTGAAATTGGTCTGAACACAACTTGGTTTTGAGGTCTAGGAATCAACCCCCAGTCCTTACAGATGGCATGTTCTACTGTTGAGCTAGATTCCCCAGCCCTGGATATAATTCTTGATACTTTTAATTTCATAGTAAAGGACCAGGTTGGATTTTTTTCCACCCAGGGGATTTATTGCTTATCATTCTTAACATCATAAAAGTTCAAGCGTCCACTAAGCTCTCCTCAAGCTACCTAAGTCAGAATCTTTGGTGGCCTAAAACAACTTACCAAAGAATGGCCCATCTATGGGCCATAGTAAGAAATACACATATCTCATCTGTTAGTGACCTTGGTAGTTGAGAAAAGGTACCAGACAGTTGTCTAAGTTGTCCCTCCGACCCCCAGCCAGGGAGTCTCCCACATGGAGCTGTGTTGGGTTGACCTTTTTTGTGGTGTTGCCTGTCTTTGTCTTGCAGTTTTCAGCTCTTGTCATTCTGTCTTTGTGACTTTCTGACAGTCTTCCTCTTTCTGTCCTTGAGATGGAGTCTGTTTGTTCTGAGGCTGATTTCCATTCTTGTTAAGTCATCCGGGGGACTTCTAGTGTGTCATCTTACCTGGAAGTGACAGCTGCCAATGACACTCCGGTTAACTGAGGGACATGTTCAGGAAGAGAAAGATAACAGTTCTATCTGAAGCACGTGCATTCTAGAGATGCACTTATTTCATGAGGAGACTGGTCAGGTTCCTTAGCATGGTCATAGGGGCAAAGCTCACTAACTTTCCTACGTTTCCCTGCAC
Source organism: Peromyscus eremicus (assembly GCF_949786415.1). Lineage (NCBI taxonomy): Eukaryota > Metazoa > Chordata > Mammalia > Rodentia > Cricetidae > Peromyscus > Peromyscus eremicus. The sequence goes on from NC_081430.1 coordinate 72,171,258, forward strand.
CCTTCAGTAACCTTGACTAATGCTCAATTCTTCCACATTATAAAGCAACGTTTATTATGCTGACAACTAATGCAGCCACATGTTGAGTTTTATTATTACAAACTACAAAGTATTTCCCAGAAATTTTAAAATATAATTTTATTACAAATTTTAATTTAAATCTGTGAATAGAAAGAGAAAATGTGTAAACTCTATTGTGAAAAAAATTATGTTTGTATGGATGACATTTGAACTGTATTTTCAGGTTAAACCATGATACTTTTGTGATATTTATTAATAAAGATAATGGACTTTCTTTTACAGAGTGTGATTTTAGGTTCACAACAAAACCCAAGAGTCCACATCTACTCATGCTCCCACTCAACACACCTTTCACTATCAGCATCCTCTCTGCCACACTGTTGGATCTGGTACAGTCAATCTATGCCAACACATCTCCATAGGAAGTGGATAGATAGTTCATGTCAGGGTTTTACCTGGGTTGTATGTTCTGTGGGTTTTGAAGTACATCTAATGTATATCTTTATTATTATAATAGCATGTGGGGTATTTTCACTGTCCTAGAACTCCCGTGTTCTGATTGCTGAATCCCTCTCCTCACTAAGTCCTGGCAACCACTGATCTTTATACTGTCTTCATAGTTTTGTCTTCCAGAATGTCACATAGTTGGAATCAATCAGTGTGCAGACTTCTCAGATTGTCTTCTTTTACTTGCAATCTGCATTTACATTTTCATGTCTTTTTATGCCTTGATAGCTCATTTCTTTTAAGTGTTGAATACTATTCTGTCTGCATACAGCAGTTTATGACCTATTTACTTTTGCCTCTAATTCCATTTGCTATGACACATTTGAATGTGAATCATCACAGAAAAAACAAATTGATTCTTTCCTATGGATCTGATGTTGCTACTGAGTCTGGATTGGCTTTTTCCAGTCTATATGGCCTCCTCTTTATCACTTCTGCTGAGAGAAGTGTTGTGATCCTACACATTGCCCTTGTCAGCCATGCACATTGATTAACAGTGGCTTCTGAGCACCTGGAAGCTCTGCATTCTGAGGGGAAGGGTGATTTACCACACGCAGGATGGGGGACCTATGACAAGCAAGTGGATGTTGAAAGGAAGATCCTGATAATCACATGGAATGAATGAGGAAAAGGCCTGCTGAGTGAGCCATATCTGAGGCCCTTACCATATTCTGTATATATGGCCTGCCCTGCTTTGTGCCAGCAGCCACTTGTGGACCAATTCCTACAGCAGAGATGAAGGTCTAACCGAGCAATGAGGGTCAGATGCAAATTAACAAGGCCTGCATTCTGGTACCCTGCCTTCCTTTCATGATCTCTAAGAATAGTGGCGAACTTCAGGTCCCCTGAACCTTCCCTGTATCTATCAGCCAGGCTTCTCAGTCCATTTTACTTATTTACACTAGGGTGTAGGAATACAGTTCTTTAAGGTTCTCAATTAATATAACAAGCACTGTGAGCCCCTACTGTGGATGTAGGATGAGATCTTAGATGGAAAACATTTTTGCAGAATTTTTGAAGACATGCATACTTTTTGGAGACTTTAAGTTATTTTTATATTAAGGTCAGATCCACTTTTATTATGTTGCTATATCAAAGTAATTGACACTTTTAGATCTCTGCCAGTAATTTGACTAAAAGTTACAGTTGGAATGTTCTTTAGTGATTCTGCCTCTGAGAAAATAATGTGTTAGGCTCTGATTTAAAAGGTTTTAAGATGTGTGTGGGCATGAGTGTGTGTGTGTGTGTGTGTGTGTGTGTGTGTGTGTGTGTGTAGAGCACATGCCATGGTGTGCCTGTGGAGGTCAGAAGACTCCTAGGGCTCAAACTCAGGTCAGCAGGCTTGCGTGGTAAGGATTTTGACTTGTACCATCTCCATGGTTCTGGTTTGTTTCTTTAACAAATTACAACTCCACTTTTATTCGGGGGTTTGCCATTTTTGAGTTGAGTGTGCACATTCCTTTATAACAGTTTGAATACAGGAGAAGTACTAAATTAGCTGCCCCCCTTCCACCACTCAATCTTCCAAAAGGGGATCTGAATGCAGTTTATGGAAAGAATTCCAACCCATCCCCTTACCCACTAAAAAGGGTTCTTAAAGCTACCTTATCACTTTCTCTTAAGAACATGGCTGTCCACATCCCACCCCCACCAGCCTTCCTCACTCACGTAATCACTTCCTTTGTAAATATACTTTCATTATCTCCCAGAAAAATTAAAGATTAAAAACTCATTTTTAAGGAACATCCAAGATTTCATAGCAATATTTTGGGTTCACAGTACAAGATAAATCTGATTTTTTTTTTTAGTCTTCATATGGCATCTGAAACAGTTGTTCACATTCACACATCTATGTCCTGCCATATGCATACCGTGTGCAGTTCTGTTGTTTTAAAATATTTTATTGGTTTTCTTTCATATCTCAACTTTTGATGGGTGTCCTTGAAGAACTTGCATAAAAAATGTAAATGTGAATGATTCATTCATTCTGAGCACATGTAACTATTTTGGGAGACGTCTTCAGGAGGTTTTACCCTACGGTGGAGCATGCTGTTCTCAGTGGGAAGAGCTTCCCAGGACTGCTCTGCTCCTGGCTGGATACTGCAGATGCAGGGCCATGATCATCTCTTCCAAGCCCGTGTTTCCTGCCAGGTGTCATCTCTGTGTACTGCACTGCTTTTGTTCTTTGATGGGTAGCAATAGTTTTATACATTTTACTTACATTTTTAGCATAAAATTGGGTCTTCGCCTAGATTTCTAAGCCACTAGCAGAATTTTTGAGAAGTTTATGGTTGGAGGCCAGGCCACTGTCAAGTAAGAGTTGCCCTGAGCCTTTCTCGGGACTTCATAGGCATTTTAGACCTGGCCTCTATCATAGGACCCCTCTGAAGAAAGTTCATCTTCAGGTAATGCCTCTGTGGCCAAGGGGGTGTATGTGTATGTGTAAGAGGAGGAGAGATAAACAGAAAGAGAGAATGAGTCATCAGTGCATTCCATATTGGAGTCCTATGTTTTTCCCTGGTGTGACATCACTGACTTTAGGGTACCCCATGAAAGCTTAGATGACAGACACATTTTTGTCTGAAGAACAGACAGAATGGAACGACCCTCCCCATTTCTAAATTTACTTCTGTTGGCAAAAATGAGCGTGGTGGAAAAGGCTTTGATATTTTTAAATTGTGAAACTCAGCATTGGTGTACTTTTTCTAACTTTTGTACTGTTCCTGATCTTGTATTCACGGTTGTGATCCACTGCTGAGCCACTGGTATGTCCCTTGTCTCTACCAGGCCACCAGAGAGGTATAGGATGTCAATCCTCTTGTGATGAATACAACCTTTGGAAATCCATTAGAATGTATAAAATTGTTTGCCCATGATAAAGAAGGAATTCATGTCTGGGAGAGTTACAGTTTTTCTTCTACAACTCATGGAAGATACTCAGTCTTGGTGATGTGGAAAAGTACATTCGTGCAGCCTGAAATCTGTTTCTGTATTAGGTATTTAAATGCATGAGGACAAATTTGAATTGCTTTTTGTTTAAAAAATGAAACCTAGAAGCATTAGCCTCAGTTTGTTCAAAATGTCTAATGAAACTGAATTCATGGCAGTTCAAAACTGAGAAGCAGTCTGATTTTGTAAAAGCATTGTTACGGGTCTTGTCAATAAAGTTTTAGCAGATGGTTTGTATGTACATGTGTCAAAATTTTTAATGTTACATTTTGCACCACCAACGTATCAATTTTATGAGCCTGAATGATATTATTTCACTACACACAAAAACCTTAACTTCAAAACTACCCCAGCTGCAGACATGCATGTCAGAACCACAAGCATTACACTTGAGAAGCTACATGATTTACTTAGCTTCAGAATGATGCGGGCTTTTATGAGCATGAGTACAAGTCGACACCTGTCAAATGCTTGTTGAAGGGATTGAGTTTAAAAATACCAGGTATGGAAGGATCTATATAAATATCACAATACCTGGATTACTAAAATGTGTCTGGAAAACTGAGGGCAAGTGCAGGTTTTCACATGCTGAGTGGAGGTGATTCCCCTTCAGTGACACTCTTGTCCAGAAATCTCGATCCTCCGTGTTTACTCATTTCTAATTAGTTTACAATGCTCAGATGCACTGATCTCAAAGAAGGAGAAGGAGTGGGGCTGTTCCAGTCCAGCACCTCCACAGCATGAAAGCAAAGTCCAACTCCTCCAAATCAAATGAAAATGCAACACTATTCTAGAAATACTCCAGGGACAGTTTGTTTTCACTATTTTGTTAGTTGTGGCATTAATACCACTTGCCCTAAGTGTGGGCATATTTGTGTGAGAAAGGTTTTTAACACCACAGTCTGAAGCAATTCTTTGGCCATACAGCTTTCTTCTGAGGACCTCTCTGTGTGAGAGTTTGCTACCTTCCTGTCATAATGTGTTCTCAAGGAACACCCTGCCTTGTCAGCAGGGGAGAAAGGCATGAGAGAGAATGAAATAATTTGATCTGGGGGGGGCACACTTCTGCCCAACCTTAATTGACCAGGACCAGTCACAGAACTCTACTGTGTTTAAGAAGGCAGGCGCAGAAGCCCACAGAGATTGGAGTTTGATCACCTAGACCCACATTATGAATTAAAGAGACAACTCCAGCAAGCTGTCCATGGCCTCCACACATGGTATGCATGTTCATGAATATGCACACACACTAAATAAAAAAGTAATCTTTCTTTTGAAACAATTGGCAATTTTAGTTTTATATGCCTGGGGAAATGAACTGAAAATAGTAAACCCCCTCTAGACAACATCTCACATCCCAGCACTCTTTCCTTTGTCCATCTTCTGAAACAAGCGTCTTCCCAGTGTTGTGTCCCTGGTGGTCACAACTGAAGGCCTCGTGGTGCTGAGCTCGGTCCCCCGCCACCAGTTCCTTCTCACCCATGGCTGTACCCATTATAGGCTGACCAGAGTGATTTGCTTGTTCACCAACAGTCATGTTGGATTTCAAGCATTTCAGGGCTGTGGGCACATTGCTGAAATGAGGCTCCAAGTCCAGAGCAAACTGCTCTGAGCTGGTAGCCTGGGCAAGGCTGGATGCTCCTCCATATGGGCCACAGGGAACCACAGATGGTATATGAAGGTACCAAAATGTACAGTTTTAGCTGTAAGTAGAGTGCAGAAGAAAGAGATCTAACTAAGTTTAGAATATGTCATCTGGAGTCTCTAGGACTGATGCCTCCTGACATGTCAATTAAGACTCTCCCATCCTTAAGGGCTGAAATAGTACCCCTTTCTATGACCATGGATCCGTTTTTTCTTTTGTGTTTCCTAGCCCATGTGGTAGTTTTAAAACTCTATAGCATGATTTATTTATAATATCCCTTTTCTTTTTTTACTTTTTTTGATACCGCAATTTCCTTTTCATATATTGCTCCTTGTTCTCTTTCAAATTTATGGCCTGTTCTTTCATTAATTGCTGTTATATAAATGTATGTATATACATATGTATTCCTAAATACACACATACAACCTGCTCAGTCTGTATGTCGTTACTGTTTGCAGGGCTGACCCTTTGGTATTGGATAACCAATCGTTGTGCTCCTCCCTAGGGAAGACTGTTTCCCCCACTCTTGGCAGGCCTTGGTTGCCTGTAGTGCTTTGTGTAGAGTTACTTTGAAAACATTCACCATCTCCAATAACATTGGACCGATGAATCAAATCATATAAACACCCCAAAACTTGGTGTGGGCCTTACAGTGTCTGGGGATGTGTCTCCGGGAGGATTTGGGAATGTTGCTCAAAAGGAAGCGACCAGGAGTGAAGCGTGCGTGAAGTTCCATCTGCTGTAGTCTGGACAAGGCGGCATATGCCTGTTATTCCCCAGCAGTCAGAAAGCTGAGGCAGGAGGTCTAGAGTTCAAAGCTGGCCTGGGATACGCAGCAAGACACGGTCACCAAAGAACAACACAAATATTTGAGGATATCAATGGGCCTGCAGGGATCAAGAGTCATACCTTTGTTCTGTTTCTAGATTTGTCACAAGGCCACTCTGTCATCCTGATATCACCCTGACCCTTCCTTCTCATTTTCTAACGTCTATTTTTTTTTTAAGGGAGCCCTACATGAAAGGGAGATGGGGCAATTACTCGGAGGTTACACGGTGGACCAGGTTTCCGGGTCGGTTCAGATACATTGTTTCCTGATTGGTCCAGATACATTGTTTCCTGGTCAGTTCAGACACATTGTTTCCTGATTGGTTCAGATACATTGTTTCCTGTCGGTTCCGATACATTGCATAGGTGTGCCCACCGCACTCCCCTGAACGGTTTCTCTGCTTTGGTTCCGTAGTGATATAGCATGTGATTATGGGTGGGGTTTGTCTGTTTTCAGTTCTGGAGACTGAATCTACAGGTTCACACATGCTAGGCAGATGCTCGGCTACTGAGGTGTACCCCCATTCCCACGGGGCGGGCAGTGTACTGCAGTGATATGCCTGCCTCTGCCTTGGCAGCATATGCTATCATACGCCACTTTTAAAGGTGGGTCTGGGGATTGAACTCAGGTCCTCGGGCTTTTGTGGCAAGCACTTCACTGACTGAGCTATTGTCCCAGCCTGGGGGGGGGGGTGCATGTTTAGGAAAGAGAAGACAGATGAACTCAGAGGGCTCACACTCAGTTTAGAGGACTGGGAAGAGGAGTGCTAAGAATATACCAGAGAGACTCCAGGTTGAGAACTTCCTGCAGTTCACGGAGACCAGACACTGGTCCTCGAAAAGGAAATGGAGTCAGTGTATAAATACAGTGCTTCATTAAGTCTTCCCACACCCCTAGCTGAAAATGACAGCAGCTCCAGGCTACCCTCATGTCAGTGTGTGGCACTAGCTAATAGCTGCCCAGCTCAGGAAATCATGGCCACAGGCTCAGCGGGGCTCCCTAACGTGCAGCTGGCGCTGTGCGCTAAACACTGGGCACTCACTGTTATCCTGAGAGAACTAGCTTAGTGTGAGGCAGGGTGAGTACCGTAGGTGGGCTGGGGGAGTGTGACTCGGGCTGTCATTAGGAAAGCTAGGCTAGGAGGATGTATTTAAGCAGCAACTTGCAGGCTGGGTGGGAGGGAGGAAGCCAGGTGAGAGGGAGACACATGAAAGAGAAAGAAATACCATGCACATATTCCCGGAGACCTTGGAACCTTCTCCATACAAGGCAGAGAAGAGTCCAGGGTGACTGGAAGCTAAAGGTCAAAGGTAGAGTCCCAGGGGAAGAGCTGGAGGAGAAGGAAGGAGGTGGCAGCCCCTTTTAGCCTCTTGCTGCCAAGCGCAAAGCAGCCACGTAACATACCGTAGCTGGATGCCTGGGAGATCTGAGCTGCTCTCAAGGTCCCCCTTTAGTCCCCTTCGAAGTACCTTTATGATGATTAGCTCTTTAGCCCACCTGGGCTACTTATTACTTCTTTGCACAGTTCCAACTCAGCTCGTCAGCTTCTCAAACCTCAGGGCAACCACACTCCCAGATCCAAGTCTGACAGAGGCATTAAGTAGATACTGGAGGCCTCTGAGCTGTGGGGTCACACTGTAGCCCCACTGGCTTTGAAGATGGCTACCACCACAGTACTTAACACAGTGCTATGCAGCAGACCTGTCTTGGATCTAAACACAGTATTTCTTTGTAAATGGTTCCCAGGTGGTGCTAACTTCCATCCTGGCCCTGGCCTGACTCTCTGGGGAGTCAGGGAAATGCTATGTTCCTTCCTTAGGGGGAATTTACCGTCAAGGAGGCACATTGGGCAAAATATCTTTACTAGGTGTTTTGTCTTCCTTTCTTGAATTTGCTCATTGGCTTCTCAAATGTTCCCACTTAGAGGATCTTACCAGCTTCTTTCCCAGATAAAATAACACTATTTAACAACAGTGGTGATGAGAAGCAATGGTTAGGAACATAAACAAAAAAACAAATTTTAAAAAGTTCTATCCAGAAGTCAGAGAGCATGTAAACCTTTGTGGAAATTAAAATAAAGCAAAAATGACTGAAACATATATAGTTACTCCTAGTTTTCCTTGTGAAAAGGAAGTACCCTTTTGGGTGCCTTTAAAAATATACATTTTATTTGTCATTTGAGAATTTAATATAGGTATACAATATATTTTGATCATATTCATTCCCCACTCCCTGGACTACTATCCTGGAAACCCCTATATCTTTCTTCCAACTTCATATCTTTTCTGCAATTTTTTTTTTACAGAAAATTTTATATTAATCGAGGGTTTATTTTCTTCTCAGATCTAAGTTGTGTGAATGAAGTACTTTTAGACCATGCGAGCCCCCCCTCTCCTAGTCTGTGCCCCCCACCCCCAATCTTGGACACCTTGTCAGGAGGCAGCCGTATCGGGTGCCCAAAGGAATTAAACTCAAGATTGAGTTCCATGGATTAATATTTCCCTCTTCCAAATCCATCAACTACTCAAACCTGCTTATAGGAACAGGAACACAGTTGGAGACAGACCCCAGAGCCAAAGAATTCCGCGCAGCTCAGCTCAGCTCACACCTTTAAGTGCAGTTCCACCACTGTCCCCAAATTCAATTTTCATGGTGATACCCCCATGGTCCTCCAGTGAGTGACCGTTTCCTGGGATGCGAGGCTCCTCTCAACGCTCAAGCCTGCAACACTCCCTCTGTGTCCAGTCAATGGCTGGACCCTTCGATCCCAGCCTTCGCTCCAGGTATAAGCAAGCTCCCAGACAGGCTCTCAGCAGCCCCCTCTGGCGCTCGAGACCTTCTGGAAAGTTGCTCGGAGCGGTGGAGGGGCGTCATCGCCTCCTAGCAACGCTCCTAGCAACCGGATAACATCTGCTCCCTTTGGTCCAATGCGCGCCTAGAAAAGCCGCGCGCCCGCCTCGCGTTCTGAGCCGGAGCGAGAGGCGCTTCAGAGAAGGAGGGACCGATCTGCAGGAGCCGGCCGCCCAGCCGAGCTGCAGTCGCCGCCGCTGCTGCCGCCGCTGTCGCTGTCAGAGCCCGTCCGAAGAGTGACACCTTCGCGAAAAACAGGAGCTACGAAACAGTTGCACGCGCAGTCTTCGGGTGAGTGGACCCCTGGCAAGGTATGCCAGAACCCCTCCAGCCAGCCATCTAACCCCGAGGCCCAGAAAAAGCACAGGAGGCTAGGGACTTGGCCTCGGTCCTACCCCGCCCCCAGTCATTGAAAAGTGACCAGCCACGGGTCTCGAATAACTTGATTTGATTTTTTAAATCCCAGGACTGGATATCGAGACTCCCCCCTCGGCTCACTACTGTTAGGTTAGTGCTCAGAAGTTTTCCACCCTCCTTGATTTTGCTTTGCCTGGCTGCCTGAGGCTGGAGAGCTGGAGGCAACGAGCGCCCAAAGGCAGCCTGTGGTTACGGACAAAATGACACGGAGTAGGCGCCACTAAATTCAGTCAACGCGTGTGGAGAGCAGGGTTCTGTCTTAGGTCCTCATCTGGAAAGGGTCCATCTGGCCAGGAGTAGCCCTTCACGGGTCCTCAGCCTCCTGAGCAGTAACCATAGTAACTCACCTCTCTAGATGAGATCGTCCTTATTGGATGCCCGTCTTCCCTTGGAAAGCCCGTCTCTCTAAATATAGAAGATGATGAGATCCGTGAGCACACAGCCATGCAGACTAGGTGTGGTTAAACGGAGCCCTTTGCTGAGAACTATCTTCAGACGTGTAGCGGCGTCTGGCTACTTCAAACCTTGCCAGAAAGAGTCACTATGCCAGAGAAAGACCAAGTTACTGTGGTTTGAGTTAATTGCTTTGTGATTTTGGAGAGAACTGTACAAGAGCTGGCTGTGATTTTTAAAAAGATCAGTCTTCTCCAAATAATCACCAGTAAATAACTGGTGAGATAAGTTATTGGGTACTTTCCAAATCTCTTAGGGGGAGTTGACGCTGCTCCGATTTAAACTTAAGTGATTGTGTGAGTTGGAAGGTTTATCTCTCTATCTAATCCAGATTCCAGATCGACCCTACCTCAAACATCTCGGTCCTCACCCCCCACCCCCCAAACCCCTCACGCGGCGATCTCCTGCTCTGACAATTAATTCATGTCTCGGCATCCCTGATTCGGTAGAGGTGACTTATGCCAGTATGTCTCCTTGTTTCAAGATCTCCAGTCACCATTCATGAGCCCGAGGCTGTGAGACATGCTCCATGTGCCAAGGGGAGTTCTCACCAAATCTTCTGAGACTGTCCTAGACATACGCTGTTCGGACTGAGTCAGCATCACCAGGTAATCACCAGATGAAGAGAAATTAGTGTTTAAATATGTATCCAGAGAGATAAATGCTAATGTAGTATCGTGGCAACTTACAGGATTAATAGAAGGGGCTGTTTATATAGGCTGTTGCTGGGCTGAAGTCAATAGAGGTTTTCTGTAAAAAGGACATTCATGGGCTGTCAGAGTTCCTCTCTTAGAACCATGTGAATTGGGTGGGCCAAGTGAGGGAACTTGGATCCCGGAAAATGTCAAGAGGAAGCTTTCTGAGCAAACTGGCTGTGTGGTTCTGGGGCGAAAGAATCCAAGAGAATTCTTTAAGGTACCATAGGAGGTTGTGGGGACTTTTGGAATGCCCGTTTACATGAAGACTTATGGTAGAGACCAAGGAGAATTAACTACTTTCTTCTCAATTATAAGACTGAATTTGATGTATAATTGAATGTTCAGCTCCCTAGCACTGTGGAAGTTGGTGTAATGAGCAGTCCCTGAGCAGTACCCTGCCAGAGGTGACTAGCCTAGCGAATGGCAAACTCAGAAAGATGGGCCCGCCATAGAGATATGCAATTGGAGAGAATCTATTCAGATTCCCATTCAAAAATTCTCTCTGATTTTATATGGCTTTATGAATGTCATAAGACTTTGAAATCATTCATTTTTATGGTCGCTTATGGAAATCACTGTAGTTTAATAATATTAGGATAAGATTACCACATATAAACCCAAACTGCAGAATTCATTAGCTCTTAGTCCCAGCCAGCCTTCCCCCTTCTGTCATGATAATTGCCATATTTTATTGTGAGAAACAAATCCACGGAGATGATGAGACTCACTGCAATCTTCCAGGGGATGTGTAAGTGTTCTGTGCAGGGCCTCAGTCTCAGGAGTGTGTGAGAAAAGCAGCCACGATGATTGGTTCATGTGTATGCATTAGTCTTGTAATTTATACATATATTATATATATCTCATTTCTTATGAGACATACATAGAAGTTTAAAACCTCTATGTCCTTTGATGTCTGTGAATGACACTGCCATCCACTGAGACCCCTGTCACAATCAAAAAAGTCAAAGTGCTTCTCAGATTTTTGTATTGATTTTCGTCATGAAAGTGCAATATGCAGAATATGTACTGCACAGATTTTGGTGAACATGTCTGTTGAAAAATCACTCCTTGCTGATGTCATAGCATTTAGTCCTAAATAAATAGAAAGATAAAGTATCATGATAGCAGACACTTAATCCTAGGGATGTTGGTGGCTCCACAGTTTCAGTGAATCCACGAAAGAAAACATTGGTTTTGAAGTTTCTAGGTGCCCCCATCCACATTACCACACTTTGGGTCATAAAGAGTGTGTGTGTGGTTGGGATATGATGCTTAGATTAGATCAAGCTGAGATCAAACAGCCTAGGGCTGAAACCGAGATCTAATTGCACCCTTCCGTTTCCAGCGGCTCACTCTGTCGGGAAGTCTTAAGTCTTTAGGTGCATATCAACATTCATGTTTGGATTCATGTCACGAAGCTCCTGTAAGGCTTCGAAGATGCCTTGAGACACAATGGAGTCTTTGAAATCTCCATCAAGGCTTCCACTCCTAGGCTTACTGCTCATGACTCAGTTTCAGCAGGGAAAACACTGAAGTCCCAAGCATGCTTGAAAGCAAATGCACAGGCAGCTTAGACTGTCTTCCAGAGCAGTGTGTGCTTCTGAAACCTACATGACAGCATAAATATGAAATGAAATCTATCTATAGATGAAAAATAACTTTCTCAGAAATGGACACAGGTGTGCACTGACCAAACTTTCAGAATTGAGGCAAAGGAAGAAAAACCTGCCTTTATGTTGGACCTGGGGGCCTGCAGAAGCCTGTCTTGTTAACTCTCTTTATTTACATTGAATTTACATTAAAAATTACGTTTTAAATTTACATTAAAAAATAGGCTGTTTTTATACAGTTCTAGTACATTGTTTCTCCCTTTTAGTCTAACACAATTATTTTAAATTTTTTCCCCAGTCAAAATTATACAAAGACACCAATACAGACTCTTCCAATTTCAGGAAATAATTCCCAGAGGGGACAATGGATTTATGAGTGAAAGGCAGTAAGGCTTTACTAGTATTACATTCAGTACTGTCAAATATAGCCTTGTATTTAGAATAAACCAAGCATTTACTTCTATATTCTCTACTGCAGAGGCAAGAGAAAATTATCTTAATGGAGAGATAGGAGACTTCTAAATGCCAGTGAGTGGATGGAGACGAGGCACAAGTTTGAAGCTGGGGACTCTGCAAGGGATATATCAGAGGGTCTGTGAGACTTCAGGAGCCTACCCAAAGAAGCTGGGGATACTTTCAAAGAGAAGTGGGAATCAGGTGCCCAAAGGCTCCGTTCTGTCCCTGCATGCTATTGTCACATCTCGGTAAGACAGCCAGTGACTTCGCAGATGGGCCGAGCTTGAGTACAGTGCATTTCGAGGATGCCCCACGCCTGTGGAAGGGAGGCACCCCACTGCTGCAGATAATTTTCTTGCTAGAGGATCTTTAGTTGGGAACACCAATCAGACAGCACGAGCGCTGAAGGCAGACCATCTCAACGCCAGGGCCAGGGCTCCTAGAGAAGGGAGTGGTGGTTCTGACTTGAGTCTTACACAAAACCTTCTTGGACAACAGAAGCAAATCTGGCCTTGGGGTGCTTTGTTGATACACCCAAATAAAATACGACGATGGATGATGATACAAACAAAAGAGCGTGTGGGTGATACTGATTAGGACTCTCTAAAAGGCCTCTGTTGCCCTCAGGTCAGAGATCAAAACTCTCCTCTCCAGGCGCTGGCCCTAGGTAGTACCTACAGGAGTTAAAATCTCTCTCTAGATATTATTGGTGGGATGATTTTTGGAAGCCATATCAGGAAATGTAGTTGCTTGGCCAATTTTTATGTCAGTCCCACATTCTAAGGTTCAGGGTGCAGGGAACGGGGGCACCATTCCCCTAGAGAGTGATAAATCACAAGGGGTTACTCTCAAAACTCATACCTTTTGGCCTCTGCCATTGCCATTGGCTAGCTTCTTGGAGAAGTGGGCTGTGCTGCAGCAGCGTAACTCCCTTGTTGCCTGGCTGGTCACCTCTTGTTTAATGGTGTTCTCTCCAGTTCAGTGACCAGTAGAACAAGATGGGTTTGTGGGACTTCGGATGCTCTGTTCAATAGTCCACTTCTGTGCTTGGGACTATGCCAGGGGACCAGGAATCTCAGGCCAGACAATGCCGCTGCTCTCTTAAGAAATCATTGGCCATCAGTATCTCTGGAAGTTCCTAAGAAAGCCTTCCATAATCTGCAACTTGTTGCTAATCAGAAACTGTGACAATAAAGTCAATATTGTGCTTGGAATAGATGATAGATCTGAAGAAACAGATTGCCTCATTGATCCAGAGCTAAACACGGACACTGAGTTCTGCTACCATAGAGCGTATCAGGCAGAAAGGTGCTGGGTACTTGGGGTGTTGACAGAAGGAAGATACCTACCTGATATCAGGTATCAACAAAGCTGTATGTCCACGGAAAGCAAGCCAGTACAGCCTTGGACTTTGTTCCCGTCTGCCTTCATGAACACATTCATGAATGTTTTATGTAACCCTGTGCTTCACACCAGTGAGGGCACAGATATCCTACATAGAACATGATGCTTCTGTGTAGGATGTATATTCATGGTTTGAAAATGGGTCATTGCAATAATGATACATAACAGTGATTGAGCTGAAATTATGAATGTGTGTGACAGACAAAGAAGAAAATGCTTTTAAAGCACCATCTCAACTAAATGACATGAAAATCAGTGAATTGGAAATTGTCCCCCGCCCCCATGAAAAAAAACTCAGGCTCTTTCAGGTTATGTCCTGAAGACAGGAAACAAATCACAGAGCTGGGGTTTGTCACGGCGGAATGCTTGAAGCCATGCAGCGAGATGGCAGAACACGCCTAGCAGGGTCAGAGGAGATGGTTCTCTTTGTCGTTGTTGTTATTATTTCTGTTTTGTGTTTTTTTTTTTTTTCTGGCTACATTGAGGATTGAACCCAAGTCCTGTGCATGCCAGGTGAATGCTCTACCACCAAGTTACAGAGTTACATCACCAGCCCTCGATTAGATAATTCCAAACAAATGTATTTATAGCCTTTAAGATGAAAACTGATAGTTGTCCTATCAGTTAAGCGTGGTTTAGACGGACAGGATACTAATATTTTCAAAGACCAATGCCTGGCTCACATCACAAATGGGGAACTGATAAGGCCATGCTTTGTCTATGACAGACATCGGCTGCTGGTCTGATACAGCACTCGCTTTCCCCGAAGATCAGCCTCCACCCCTTCTGTTGGTAGCCAGGATGCACACCTCTAACCAGATGGCGGGTGTTGGTTAAAATGTTGGGGAAAACTAAAAACTACGAAGATGATAGTACTAAACACAGCGGCTCTTTACTCTTTCTCAGGTTTCTCCTTTGACCTAAAAAAAAAAAAAAAAAAAAAAAAATCACTCAGGTGGGGTGTTCTTTTACTGTTGTCTGCCCTTTCAAAGTGTTTATAAATTAATTTGCTGATGATGTTACCTTAATGTACTGTCCCTGGGCCTCCTACCAAATGAAATCACTTGAATGCTAACAGGATTCCAGTTGCCTGGAGGCAAATGCAGGACAATAAGGAAGCAATCGTTTGTAATTGCATTTTAAGCATTTATTTAAAGACATATGTATGAATTGCCCTGCCAGAGCTCTCATGACAGGTGGGTCACTCTGATCTGCGGTGTTTGGTGTGTTACTTGCTGAGCTCTTAACACTGTGGCATGCTTGGGGCCTGGCACAGACGTTGCGTTGTGACCCAGAGGTCACAACATTAAGAATAATTTTAACGTTCAAACCAGCATTAGCTGTTTTACTTCAGAGATAAGTTCCAGCTCAGCTCAATTCCGTTTTGTAATTTGTATACTATTCTCAGAACTCAGAGTGCTGACTCTAAAGGCATATAGTCACTTTGCTCTTGTTTATTTCATTGGATTTTAGGTGAATTACAAGCTTTTTGGTGGCAGGAACAGCAGCACATTTATTCTTCTCCACTCAATCATAGCAAGTGCACATCTTTGGGCATTTGGATCAACACTGATGAATCATCCAGAAGATTAGATAAATGTTTCATAGACAGTTTGCTTTTCCTTTCGCCCCAAATGCATGACCCATAGGAATACACCAGAAACACGTTCTCAGAGAGATTGTGGGTTCTGTGTAATACCTGTCAACTTGACCATCTGAGCTGCCTTTTGGGAAGCTTTCAACCAATAACTATCCTCTCTGTGTGGCTGGGTGGTGGGAATGGTCTTTAGGTCCGAGCTAGTAGGGTGGGGTGGGCTTGGCTTTTGTGTGACTGGTCTCCGTCTATTGGCACTCATTATTATGATTTGGTACGGGGCTTACCATATATTAGGTGTGATGCTACTTTGCATAACCGCAGGATCCAGGGTATTTCTAACCCCACTGGACAAATGAGATTTGTAATGAGTCTATGTAATTTGTTTAAAGTCATACAACCAAGAAGCAATAGATCTGGAGAGTAAACCTACGCCTCCCCCCTGCCACTTCTAGACCCCCAACTCTTAGCCACACAACTGGCTGTCAACTAGACTCTCTTCTGGGCTGTGGTTTCCTCGTCTGCACTCAGAAGAGGCAGACTTCAGGCATGATCAATACGTAGCTGCCAGCTCTGAAGCTTTTGAGTTTTTATCCAGCAAGTAAACAGATGTAGCAACGTACGTTTGCTACATACTTTAGCCTCAAAGTGGCTAAAAACCATCTTCCAAAAAGTGATGTGGAAAACATTGCAAAGAGCCAGGCAGCTAGCTTGGAGGGGATTGCCAAGCTAACAGCAGCTGTGAACGCTGCTCAGCCATTCAGCAGCCAGCACTGGGGGTGTTTCCTCAAGAACAATAAACTGACTTAAGAGCCCTGCCCAGGAGGAGCTGGTTCAGGTCTAGACCTCTGAGTATTCGCTCTGTGTTTTCAAGGGCTGATGCAGTCTGTAGTTGAGGCTCATTTCTGGAATACAGCCACCCAGAATCCTTAGCGTTCCTGGAGGATCTCTTGGGAGTGGGAGGCAGAACAGTGAAGTCTGACACATTGTCTTCCACTGTGTCACCAAAGGCCTTTTAACTGGCTACAAATGTTCCATTAAGTGCCGTTACTTAAGACGGTAAAGCAAGCCAATATTTAATAAAGGACACATATATAGATTAAAAACAATGTTGCTTATGGCAAAGTTATGCTTCCTATTTCCCAGTCTTTCCTCACTCTACCCTTCACTAGAGTAGCTCGCTAGGTCTTGCCAGGAAAGGTTATGACCTTCCTAAGCACCAATGCTAGTAACAGGCATTGACACCTCTTAAGATGATCCCCGGGAGTCTTGTTGAAAATGGACTTCATTCTTTACTGTGTAATTTAAAATGTGAGCTGGCTTTGCTCATGATGCTTACAAAAAAAAAAAAAAAAAAAAGCAAACCCAAGCTGATAAAGGGGAACAATAGCCACAATGACAAAATCAATCAACCCTATTTGCTTGGCTATCAGCTGATGGGCTCATTCAACTTTTATTGCCTACTAGTACAGGTGCCTGGTGCTGTAACACTCAAGTTCTCAAAATGTGGCCCAGGCTAGCTGACATGGATCTCATTTGGAAATCGGGTAAAAGTACAAATTTTCCCCGCTGGACCCACTGAAAAGGTAGAGAAGCCCAGCAGTTTGTGTCAAGGAGCCTTACAAGGGATTCTGATGCTTGTTAGCATTTGAGAACCACTATTACATCAATTAGTTAGAGAGTTAATTAAAAAGTAGGAATAGGGGCTGGGGACATGCTGGCTCAGCATGTAAATCGCTTGCTGTATAAGCATCAATACCTGAGTTTTGGATCCCAAGCACCCACGTAAAAGCCAGGCTGCAGCCAGGACCTGTAACCTGAATGCTAAGTAGGTGAGGGTAAGAGACCCTAGGGCTTCCTGGCTAGCTAGTCTAGCCATTTTGTGAATCTAAGTTCAGTGAGAGACCCCTTCTCAAATAAGTAATGTGGCGATCAATTGTGGATGAAAATCCATGTCGACCTCCGTTTGCACGCGCACCTTATGTAGACATGTACAAACAAGAACACATATACACAGGCATATATCACACACACACATGCACATACATGCATGTAAGAGTCATTATCACAAGGGATAAACTAAAGTTTTGTTATCTAGTTATTTGGTTAATAGCTTTCAAAGTGACCCTAACAGTTCCATTATCTTAAAAATGAAAAACAAACGAACAAAAAATGCCCAGAGAAATTTGGGTTTGGTGATGGTTTCATTTGATCAGTATCGTTCTTTTTCCCTAACCCTTTTAAACCAGTGAAAAAATCTACATAAGCTGTGCTTTGTTTATTGAGTTCAGGAACTGTGAGCGTGGAGCCTCAACTACTGATTCCTGATCACTGGTCTCTTTTAGGTGGGATACACAAGTGCTTTGAGTCTTGGATTCCTTAGTAAGACATACCCATGTTAACTTAAGGCTCTTTTGGATTTATAACCCACAGTAACACCAGGGAGAATTTGGGGTACTTGAGGTAAGGCCTGTAGCTTTCCCTGCTGGCTCAGGAGAACCCCTCCAGCAACAGGAGAGCCATGTGAAAGTTATGTACACATGCCTCCAAGATGAAGAAAACACCACAGAAAGCAGGTTATCGAAGAGCATATTTTTAATACTTACGCTCGTTAAAGCTCTACATTTTAGAGGAAAAGCACCAAATGCCCAAGTATAAATTTATTTAACCTACACGTCTTTACGTACTCATTATTTTGTGAATCAAGTGGTTCTAACACAGAAATATGTGAGGGTATGGGTTAGGGTGAAGAATGCAAACGTGCTCTGGACCCTGGAGCTTGAATGAATATCAAACTGGACTCTGTTTTGTACGTTCACTCTGCTTTGAATTGGAAGCCCCTGTATTTGGAATTTTGATCTTGCTACCTTTCTGTGGTCACAGTGCCACCTAGAGTACATCCTTGGAGCCCCTTTGCAGATCTCTGAGAACCGAGTCAGAATCCTCAGTGACAGTAGCATTTTCAAGGAGGAAACAAAGGTTTCTACTCACACACATTACGCTAAAGTCAATTACGCTATCCATTCTCTTCCGGTTCCTCATGATTAACCTCAATTATGCCAAATGTCAGGACAATGGTTAAAACATAATCATGTAAAATGGTTTTGTCTGAAGATATAGACTTATGTTAATTGATTAATTAATTTTGTTGTTTCTTTTTGAAATTGCATTTTAATTACAACATTGCTCCCTTCCCTTTCCTCCCTCTAACTCTTCCAAATGCAAATGCCCTTCCTGATCTCCTTCAAATTCATGGCCTCTCTTTTCCTCAGTTGTTATTGCATACATATACGTATTTGTGTATTCCGATCTATAACCTGTTTAGTCTGTATGATGTTACTTGTATGTATATTTTCAGGGCTGACCATTTGGCACTGAGCAAAAACTTGGTGTTCTCTTCCCCAGGGAGGGCCTCCTCTCCCACTCCCAGCTCTCCTCAGTCACCTGTAGCTCTTTGTTTAAACTCGAGGCCTCTTGGGCTTTTTCCTGTCCAATCTGAAATGTCCATCCTTGTTTAGCTCTCGTTTGGGTGGTCATGTTGGTGAGTCTTTACGGGTTGTAGCTTCTGATGTTACCAGGAGACCCAATCTCACAGCAAACTCCCTGACCCTCTGGCTCTTACACTCTTTCTGGCCCCTCTTCAGCTAAGTTCCCTGAGCTTTGAGTGAGGGAGTGTTTTGTAGACATGTCCACTGGGGCTGGGCTCCACAACTCTGCATTTTGTTTGGTCGTGATTTTCTGTGTGGTCTTTGCCTGCTACAAAAAGAAGCTTCCTTGATGTGGGGTGAAGAATACATTTCTCTGTGGGTGTAAGGACAGTTGTTTAGATTGCTGTTAGGGATCATACCACTATTTTTAAAGGCATGATTGGGCCACCAACTGTTTTACGTCATTTTGATTACCCTAAAAGTGTTAACTTTCCCAGAGTATTGGGAAGATTAGCAAAAAGAATGGTGGAAAATTACTTAACCCCTTCCACTATATTCTGTGTACCAACTTCACATTTGGGTATATTTTGGCACACACAAAAAGCACGAAATTAAACAGTACTTGAATTTGATTTCTGGGGCTGCATAAGGAAATGAACATAGAACTCTAAATGCAACTGTCTATTTTGGGTCTAAATGATGGCATTTTTCTGCCAACAGGCACTTCAGTCATAAGACAATTGCCAACCACAGTACTGTTGAGGAGGTAGCAATCTCTGGGGTCACTAGAATGTTGCTAACAAATGGTCTCCATGTGCTGAAACTCTCTTTGCCACCATGCCACCTGATCTTTCTCCAATCGTCTTTTGTTTGTTTTAGCTTATCCAAGAGAAGTACCATCGTATTCATTAACAACGTCGAAAGTAGCCTACTTTAAGAGGAAATATGCAGAAGAAGAAGATTTACATCAAGATTACCATGGGTGTTTTCCAAAAGTAAGGATTTACATTTCTCCCAGTCTCTCCCCACCCCAATGTCATTGATAGCACAAAGCTCTAGCTTTTTTCTCTATGTGGTGAGTAATGGCTCTATTTGCTCCCTAGCACTTGATATTACCCGAAGACAGGACCTGTATCCTCAAGCTTTCCCTGGAGAAGCTCAGGTTTCTTGAAGACCCAGAAACCTACTTAAGAAGGTCTGTGTTAATTAACAATTTGCTGAGGAAGATACACCTAGAGACGGAGAAAGAGAGCTATGAATACTTTAAGGAATCTCCCTCCTATAAGACTGCTTATTCGGATACAAGAAAACGGCTGAAGTT
Organism: Peromyscus eremicus; assembly: GCF_949786415.1. Taxonomy (NCBI): domain Eukaryota; kingdom Metazoa; phylum Chordata; class Mammalia; order Rodentia; family Cricetidae; genus Peromyscus; species Peromyscus eremicus. The sequence goes on from NC_081430.1 coordinate 72,191,440, forward strand.
TATGGTACAGGAGTGCTGTTCCCAGTCTCTCTACTATGAAGAGCTGCATTCCTACCACATTGTGCCTTATACTTCGGAAAACCCCATCTACGGGATGGGCTACACTGGTGACCACTTGGAGCAAAATTCTCAGTTGCTTATTTATAAAATGAATTAAAGTAACTGTTAAGTTCATTGATATTTTGTTTCTACATGCCTGAACTGTTTATAGTGAAGATGTTAATATAAGACACTAATTGCCAGTGCACTTGATCTCAGTGATGAGATGCATGCCGAACCGAGGGGAGAGAACCATGGGTATTACCCAGCAATCCTTAGTGCCATCTTGTTGAATGGAAAATATACCCACTTTATCATAAAGCAGTGAATTGATGCATTAGGAGAAAAAGGTTTTTTTAATTTGTTTTTTGAGATAGGAAGAGATTGATCTCTGGTCAATCTGTTAGGTTAAAATTCTTAAGTCACCCCTCCCCCCCACACACACTTAAATTCTGCCACTCTTATTGAAAGTATATATATATATATATATATATATATATATATAAAATTGATAATGCTGTGGCCCTGAGGACGAGGGGTAGAATTAATCTAATTTTATTTACACAGTGAGAGTTCTGTCCTTTCAGAAATTCTTTGACTTGTCAAACACTGTGCCAAATGGTTTGTCGTTAGTATCCTTTAACTGTGAGTTAACGATGGGACCAGCATAGCATATACTGAAGCTTCCTTGCTCAGTGTAGCAACTGGGTTACCCCAAGCTCATCCACTTTCTTCATTTTGTTGATTATTCTTATAATCTGAACAGACTTTCTCTTTAAGAATGAAATGTAATAGATTAGCATCGCATATAGGATCACCTTTAAGTTCTATGGGTTGGTTAAAATTTGTGCTGGGCCTTTAAGAGTTTAAATTTTATATATGATCTTACTTTTTTTTTTTATAGGCTGTGAAGCTCAGGAAAGGGTAGGCAGGCAAAATATGTTTTTAATAGGATAATAATTTTTTTTAAAAAAAACCTGCTCTGGAAAGTTGGCGAGAATAATAGAATTTAGAAATGATGTTATTTCTTCATCCCGCTAAGAGCTCACGGAAGGTACCGGGATGAAACACTGCACTGATTTTTGAACAGTAGTCGATCACTTACCACGTCACAATATGTCTGAGAATGCCTTTGGGGAGAGATGTGGATAAGTTCCTACGTTTTACAGTTCTAAGGGTGAAGATGTAACACGTTGGATAGGTTTATGAAGTTGTTGGGAGTGATTCATCGTGTTCTGGAGGTGTGAGTGAGACGTCTGACCTCAGGGTCTGAAGCTTTTGTCCTGTGGAGTATTTCATTTAAAAAACTGTTATTGATAAAAACAGATTGGGAAAACTAGGTGCCAAAGGTGTATTAAGAAAATACCAAAGACTCAAAGATGAGTGTTAGGGAGACTATGATAGTGAAGACCAGCCAAGACAAGGTTCTGATCCAAGGACTGCATGGGTACTGTGGAAACATTGTTAAGGGCTTCATAATGACTCGTTTACTGGTGTGCTTCCTAGTGCTTTGTTCAGAATGATGGCCAACAGGAATATGATGCTAAATTCAGATATCAAGCTTTCGTAACGCAAATATGGCAACTGTCAGCACAGTGTCATCCCTAGCTGAAAAGCCGTCTTGTAACCAGGCTGGCTGCATCTTCCTTTGCTTTTATTTTTGGTACCACATTTGGTCCCTATGACAAATCACCAAGGTGATTTTGCACTAAGAACATGGGCTCTCTAACTAGATTGTGCTGTGCAAGACTACCAAGATACACAATAGGTCCAAGTGTTGAGTTTATATTTAATTGCTCAATCAACATTATGAAAAGTGCTTTAGAATAAAGTACAATGTGTAATAAGAGGCAAAGGCGTACAGACAAGTTAGTGTGAATGGCAAGATGCCTTTGAAATCCATATAGAAATATTTAAAAATTAGTTGGAGAGTAAGATTTGGCACAAAAGTTTAATAGTTTTATTTCATTGCTTATAAAAGACCACATTTCTCAGAAAACCCCTTCCAAAAATATAGATTTATTTAAAAATGAGTCTAGTCCCAAACTCCAAATTTGATAGGATAATTATGCCATCATAAGTCTAAAAATGGAATCAGTTATCTGATGACTTTTAAATTGTTACTGAAAGAACACCTGGCATTACTTACAATAGCCCCTCTAGGAAGAGGCCACCAATGCTAACAGGTATGACATTTTTAAAAAAACACATGTTAAAATTGGTTAAATATAGAAATACACATGTTTGGGGATAGATGAGAAAAAAATCATCAAGAAAGTGTAAATTTGTAATGTTTCCTGTATGTCTTAATCAAAAAAACCTTAATCAAAGCCAGAACTCTGGGACAAAGAACCAGTAACAGATGTAAAAATTCATTTTATTTCAAGACATCATTACCGGAGAGCTTTGATCTACACATTCTTATATAAGCTGTCTTAGAAGCCAGTGGTATTTGTGATTCTACTTTTATTTAAATATGCATTGATTTAAAAACAAATTATTTAAAAATACCTTTTAGTGCAAATAATTTCCCCCAATAAACTGCTTATAGATAAGGATTTGACAAGTGTTATCTTGATTTTTGTTTTAAACTTGTATTTAAATTCTGCAGACTTGCCCAAGCTAGCCAGTGGATGATTGTGATTTTACCAGGACCAGCTGGGATATAGGGAGATTCCATCTATGTTTGCTCTGCTAGTGACTTCTGTATGTTCCACTATGGATGGTGCCAACACCAGTTATAGCTCTTCTGACTTTAGGCTTCCTTTCTCTGGTGACAGAAACCATCCTTAGGGTAGGGAAGCTGGGATGAGAAATCTGAGTGTACATATTGTACTGCTTATTCCTGCAGGCACCATAAAGATACCCTGGCCCAAAAGAACACACACACACACACACACACACACACACACACACACACATGAATGCATGCACATGCATGCCTGCATGCACACACACAGACACATACAGATATACATAGATTTACACACACACACACACACACACACACACACACACACACAGATATACAGATTTACATACACACAAGAAAGAGAGGTAGACACACACACACACACACACACACACACACACACACACACACACCTGGTAAAGCAGAATACAAGAACACAAAAGGAGATGAGAAAAATGAAGAGAAAAAAAGAGGACTGGGAAAGCAGCAGCAGGCAGGACTCGTAAGTGAATGAGCAAACTGTTTCATGTGAGGGATTGTTTGTTTGCTGCGTTCGTTTTTTTTTCTTTCCTGTGTCCACTGTACATAATGCACCTGCTATCTGAATGGATTGATCTTCTCTTTCATTCAGCAACGATGCTTAACATTAGATTCTATTCAGCACAGATGAGAGTTGAAGTGTGGGATTGCTACAACATACTGCTGAAACTGGACTCTGGGCAGACCAGTGAAGGAAAAACAGCAAAGACAGCTGGAGGAGATATGACACCCTGAGGTTGTGTGCAAATGTGTATGCTCAAATGCATGACCTGTTTGCAATGCACCTCTCAAGATTAAGCGGGTTGCTGGTAGGAGACTTGTGTGGAAGTGCAGAACCACTCTTAGGGTTGAACATTGTGCCCGAGCAGGGGGTGTGACCCAAGTGATACACAGTCACTTTGCTCAGTTTCCCTGAAGAGAACTGAGATAATGGTTATCCAACATCTTTCTCCAAAAGTGTTTGCAGGTGAAAAGATGCACCTGGAAGAGGAGAGTTTAAGTAAATGCAGAGCAGACATCAAAGGGATGCACACTCTGTGCTCCACAGGGGTATTTTGTGCTTGGAAGCATAGGACGATGCCTCCATTGCCTGGGGAAATGAGGCTGGTCTGCACTCATCTCTGGGATGTCTCCTCAGGAGATGCTGGGAAGACAAATTCAAGTATATAACAATCCCTCCATCTCTCTAGTTTTTTTTTTTTTTATGGGGCAAATCAGGTTAATATTAATGTCGAGGAAAGCCATAAAGGACAACCCTAATGGGTAGATTATAGCCTAAAAGCTGGGTCTGGCATGAGTTAAAGCCAGAGAGACAGGTTTTGTTCATTTGTCATTTGTTATAAATGGAAATGGGGACTTCTCAACACCTGCTGCTGAAGCCATCTTCTGTCTGTCCCATGAGCTGCCTCTCTGAATCACAGCTGTGTCCCTGGTCCCCAAGTTTTCTTCTGTCCATCCTCTCTCACACAGACACTGATCTGCCCAGAGATACTCATAGGAGGATAGCAGCTTAAAATTCTGGTTGAATTCCTTTGAGAAAGGGCTCCGGAGTTTATCAAACTGGAATCCATTCACAGTAATGTTATTTGTTGGACACATTTTTTTAAATGACCATACTTGGTCACTGAGTACTTGTGAGTTAAGGTAGTATTCTTGTTTCTAGAATTCAGTGTAACAGTCATGTTTTGCTAAGAAAATTCCTGTATTGGAAACAAAGATTGTATATAATTAATTCAAGTACTTTATGTAATATATGTTGATTTAACTTAAATATCCTTATTCTTAAACTTTATTACTATATATTAGCAACATGACAAGTGCCATTTTTTATTTTTAAAGTGAGTCATGTCTAAAAATTGTTACATTCCTGGTTGAAATTTTGGGGCAAAATTTCCACATGAAGATACTCCTGTTTTTCCTTGAGGCTTACGTTATATAGTTGACTGAGTTAAGAACACTCCTCTGCATTGGCACTTCTAAAGTCCCTTTGGACATTCTGTTCCCCAGTGGTTGTGTTAATAGTGCATATTCTTCTTTGTAGGTCTTTAATGGGACCCCAAGTCTTCAATTTTCAATATTTTTAGTGAGTGCATTTTTGAGTAAAATGGTTATTTGTAATTTTAGGATGAAAACCACAAATGCAAGCCTACATGTGAATGTCCATGCCTGTTTTTCATAGCAAGTTTTTTTTTCTTTTAAGAAATACTAAATAAAAGTAGATGTAGTGTTACAGCAATTCCATTAGAGGCAAGAGGGTCAGGAGGGCAAGGTCTTCCTCATCTATACAGTGAGTTTAAAATCAGCCTAGGCTACATGTGAGGATCCTGTCTCAAGGGGAAAAAAAGAGAGAGAAGAAATAGCAAAAGTAAACATCATAGCGTCGTAAAACCATTTGTTCAAAATAGTCACAAATATAAACCAGCATAACATGCATGGAAATTGATTTCCCAAGTTAGAAGACCAGATCCAAACCAAGTGCGTAAGAGGAGCAAAGGTAGAGCTCTGTCCCATCCTTATCAGCCAGGGGGATCTCTTCCCTCAGTCACCCTGGAATTAGGGGTGCTCCACTTGATAACACAGGAACAAGAATCAACTATTCCAGAGCTAAGAAGAAACAGACAATCTCCGTGGTCAAATCTATATCTATAGTACAAAATAGCCTATAAACCCAGGAATCTGGGGGTGCTGGGATGGAGAGGTTGGCTAGGAAATGACCTTGGGTTGCTTCCTTCACCCCTTTGTCTTGAACTCTATTTGAGCTCTCCTCCATACAAGGTCCTGCCCCTGCCAGGGATCCCCCCTTTCTCCTCAGGTTGGGAGGTCACAGTAAAGGGATGGAGGATTAGTAAATGAGGAATTGCGTAAGCTGTGTGGTTGGAGCATGCCATGTGTTTTCATCAAGCTCTCTTCTGGTCATGCGTTTTAGTATCGCTATTGTGAAATACAGTGTCGTAATAACCCATTAATGATGGGAGAGCAGCAGAAGCGTGGCTCTGTGGGAACGCACCCAGATTCGGAGCAGATGGCCTTTCTACAACACTTATTTGGGGGAAAATGTGTGTCTGTTACATAACCTAAAATATGTCTTTTTCGCATTTAAACATATTTGGGTCATGGTTTAAAGTTTTGATTGGATTGCTTTTTTAAGCTCAGAGGAAGAAGAAGGGTAACTGTATTTTACAACGTATTTGACATGTTACTAATAAAGTTTTATTACTGGTGAAATATGGAACCCTTTGTGAAGCAGGGGAGGTGGGATCCTGATGTAGCAGCTGCAGAATGTCTCTGAATCCCAGAGGTCACATTTTAAAGGCTGGTGGATCTAGTTTTCTTCTTAGCGTTTTCAATGCAGCATTTGCTTAATGGGCTGGAAGATGCACAATCTCATGGCACATTTTCTTTGCTAAAACTGACCCCAAATGTCACATAGCAGAAGTCATTAACAATAAGACATGACATTCTATGGATTTTAGCATCAAGGATGGTTGCCTGCTCCCCAACTATCTCAACAGGTGTGCCCATGGTTTCTTGGTGGTAGATTTACCGATAGGCTGGAGGGACACACCAGAGAGATGCATTTTCTCTCTCTGGTGTTTGTTATTGACATTGCAGACAAATGACAGCCAAGTCCCCTGTAGGCCATGGATGTGTGTGGTCCATAAACAACCAGGGTAAGGTGTTTGCAAGCAAACAGTATTTTCCTGCATACATCCAGTTAGACATCTTTCTTAAGTATGCAGTTATTTCAGTAACTCAAGAATAACTGACCCATACAAATGCCAGGGATCTGGGAAAGTGTTCAGACAAGAGACAGTGAGTATATCTCCACTGCTATTTCTTCATCTTGGGGTAAGTCTTCCCTTGTGTCCCACGTGTTCCACACAGCGGTGACTACCTCCAACCATTCCCTTACCTACAAGCTACTTCGACCATCACCTCATGAATGTGATGATTAGAAATGTGTGTACATGGTGCTATGTAAACGCAAGCATCACAGAATCATTGCACCAAATGAAGATAAAGCATCATCATTACTAAAGCACAGAGCCACTTGGGCCAATTCTTGTCATAGTATTTTGATAGCTCATAAGGAAGGAAAATACAGAGGTTTCATCTGCTGCCTCATAGTCCCCATTTCATCAATTGGTATATAAAATACATGACAACTACTTATCAAACTGAAATGATGTCACCCTCATTTGGCCGCCTTCTGGGAAGACTTACTCCAGGGTGCTTCAGGGCCGTGTCTGCTGGTCACTAGCCAGATGTACATGCCAGATGGTCAGCATCACTCCTAGAGTTGGCTGTGGCTCAACTGCCAATATAGCATGACCATGGACACCTGGGGCAAGACACTTACTACTTGTGGTCATTGTGACTAGGGAAACTGTATCCTGGCAGTGGACCATTGTCCCTATTGCCCTGTTTTTATAAGACCTGCCTAGGCTAACCTTCCTTTTCTTTCTTTTATCTTTTTCTTTTTCTTTCTTTCTTTCTTTCTTTCTTTCTTTCTTTCTTTCTTTCTTTCTTTCTTTCTTTCTTTCTTTCTTTTTCTTTCTTTCTTTTTTTGGTTTTTCGAGACAGAGTTTCTCTGTGTAGTTTTGTTGCCTGTCCTGGATCTCGATCTGTAGCCCAGGCTGGCCTCGAACTCACAGAGATCCACCCAGCTCTGCCTCTCAAGTGCTGGGATTAAAGGCGTGCACCACCACTGCCCGGCTAACCTTCCTTCTCATGTCACACTCCCCAAGGATATTTTCTGCGTTGATAGTAAATAATTAAGGGACTTAAATAAACCAACTGCTGTCTCTGTTTGGCTTTCAAGGTGAGGGGCAACTATAGAAACTCTCTGATTTGATGTCATCGATAGGCCATTAGGATCTGGAAAACATTCTAAAGCTTTAAGCACTGTGCTGTCTCTCCTCTGAATGCTGCATCCTTTCCCAGATCCCTGCATAATTGAATGGAACCGAATTGATTGCCTCAGCATAGGCGAAGAGAGCTCTTTGCTCAGGGAGAAGAAGCAATCTACTTGTGGGAAGGAAGAATCATGGGAGCGATCCAGACAGCCAGTGCAAATGCACCAGGGACTTAAATATTTGTTTCCATATTTAGAAGAAAAGAATCCTGGGCATGATCCCAAAACTTGATAGTGTTTTTTTCCTTCTTTGAATTTGCTTTAAGGGTGTGAGTGCCTTTCAGACAGATGGCTGAGAGGATTGCTACTCTCACTTCATGTATTTCCACTGGTTTTTGGTTGCAATTGAAGAAAATTTTAGATAATTTTACATACCCCTGGCCTACTACTTTATAAACTTGTACCTGTTATCTTGGAACAATGGCCAAAGAAAGGGTCCTGGATGCAGGAATAGATGTCACCTGAGAAAATTTAGGTGATGCCCACAGACAAAAGCGTGATTATGGTATTGAACACAGGTTCCTGGAGGTAAAGGAAATACCCAGTTTGCACCCTAAGTATAACATCATAGTTCCTGGGGCATCCCTCTAGTTCTGTCTGTCTCTTAGCAAATAATTTTCAAGAACAACTGTGTCTCTCAAACACATCCCTTAAAAGAGAGTTTGGGGTTAGAGGAGATGGCTCAGTTGGTAAAGAGCCTGGAATGCAGGCATAACCCAGGCTTGCAGCCCTAGTAATCCATGTAAAGATCTGGTGTGGCAGTGCATGTGTCTAATACCCAATGTCGGAAGGTAGGGACAGGGTGGGTTGCTGGGGACTGCTGATGGGTGAGTTCAAGTATAGTGAGAAGGCTTTTCTCAAAAACTCAGAGTAGGGAAGTTGAGGAAGACACCTGGAATCAACCTCTGACCTCCATGCAGACTGCTATGTCTAGCCAGAATTTCCCATCCAAATTGGTAAGAAATACATGGCATTAAACCTCCTCGTTGTTATGGTGTTTCTTGTTAGCTGGGTTATGAAAAGCTGTTAAAAGAATAGTTTCCTGCACTTTTGCTTGTCTTGACCGGTGGCTGCCAGAGACTGGCCTCTCTTAGGTATCTGGAGACTGATGGGACCCTTGACTACAGTCTCAAACAGATCTTAAAGATACTACCCTGGCCTGAATAGGTTGAAACATCGAATAAGAAAACAACAACAGCAATCGAAGTCAAGTTCACCTAAATTCCATGATACATGCAGGCTTTACCATGTGTGCTGGGTTAGCCTCGTGACAACTTTTGACACAAGCTAGGGTCAAGCTAGGAAGAGGAAACCTCTGCTGAGAAAATGTCTCCACCAGATTGGCCTGTAGGCAAGTTTTTTTTTTTTTTTTTTAAATAACAATTTATGTGGGAGGGCTGAGTCCACTGCACAGGTGGTTCTTGGGCTATGTAAAAGTGCAGGCTGAGCAAGCTGTGGAGGGCAAGTCAGCAAGCAGCCTTTCTCCATGCTCTTTGCTTCAGTCCCTGCCTTGACTTCCCTTGATGGGGGAAATGTAAACTAAATTAACCCCTTTCTTCCCAAGTGGGTTTTAGAACAGTAATAGAAAGGAAAATAGCAGGATGAAAATATATTATTTAGTTGAGGACAAAATTTAAGATTTAGTGACAGAGCAGTAATGGGAGAAATGTCGCTAGCAATCCACGGAGTCTGCTTAAAGGGCAAAGGAATTTATTAGAGAAAGAAACTCACGATACAGAACAGAGGAATTATTGCAGGATCCTGGAAGGGTGAGGTATAGTCCCATGCTGCTCTTCCACCTGAGATCATCCCAGCATCCAAGTCCCACAAGGAATCAAAGTAGAGCCACATATTTAAGGGTCCCCAGTGGCTATGCCCCAGGGGCATGTACTTCAAGGTCATAGGCAGGTGTAACAGTTAACTGCTCCTCAATAGGGGCGGTGCTTCTAGGTCATAGCTAGAACACTACATCTCCCCCTTTTGTCTAAATAAGACACCTGACACAAAACTATATATAACAGTAATGATTAATAAGTATTGTCAAGGAGAAATAAAGGGTAATGACCTAAACAAAATGGAACTACAACCAACAAAAACAACATCAAACAAGAGACCCATACTAAAATCCAGGGATGTTCAGAACATAGGTAAATGGCATGTTACAGAGATTATTCCAAAAGCTGTCCTATCCTGAAGAACATGAATCTAATACTTAATATGTTCTAGCTAATGCAAGAAGATTGTAACTGTAACTGTTAGTCTTCAACCCTATCAAAGACCTGAGAAGGAATATAATAATATCTGAGAAAATGGGAAATGGGCACAAGCAATTTTCAAAAGAAATAGCTGACAGCCTGGACAGTCGCCTAAAGTTTCTCAACATCGTTGGGGAATCCAATTTGGCTACAGGCCTAGAATATCTGACAGATCATTTTCAGAAGCAGGAATTTTGAAAGACCATCTTACCCTGTCTTGGCAGAGTTTAGTAATCACTTTTCCTTGTGTCCCACTCATCCAGAAAGGACAGCACTTGTCTAGAAAGGACAGCATTTGTTCTGTCAGCAGTCGAGGTAAGGGCAGTCTTTTGCCCAGGCCATTATGCACCAAGAAGAAGACAAACTTCCAAATGGAGTGTCTTAGAAGCTCGACATTCTCTCAGGATCAGATTGGTGCTGCTGGGAACAATCGTGTCTCATGTCAACAGAATTCTAAGTTATCAAAACATTTAAATGCCATATTCTCTGGGTCTATGAAGTGTTTGAAGATTACTTATTCATCCAACCTATGTATCTGTAAATATGGACAACATAACTAACATAACTATAAAAATGACAAGCTTTTTTTCCCCTATGAATCTGTAAGTTTTATCTACCTAGATAACCTAAGCACTAGGCCTTCACAAAAACAAGGTAAACAGTCTGTAAACAAATGTACAGTGAAGGGACAATGACCTCAAAATTGTGACAATACACAAAATGTCTTAAACAGAGGTAGAAATATATAGTGCAATATGCAATATGACAACAATCCTAAATATGTATCAGTATACAAAATATCCTAAGCAGAGGTAGAACATACATACAGTATGGCAAATATAATTTTACATTTGTATCAATATACAAGATATTTCAAATAGGAATAGAAATATATGTACAATACAACAAATATAGTTTTGTATTTGTATCAATATACAAATTATCTTACATAGGAATATAAAAATAGTTTACATTTGTATCAATATACAAGAATCCATAACAGTACAAATTATCTAAGGCTGATATTTTACTAAATTAGTTTACTAGTATAAACAATAATCTACCTTAATATCCTATACTTGTCCATTCGCCCTATTTTTTTTCTTAAGGAGAATATTGAGTCTAATTTTTATTATTCCACCCCAACTCTATAACCATTATCCATAACTTTGGGATAGGGGGTGCCATTTTCTTTAAGAATTGCTTCCTGCTGTTTAGGGGGCAATGGTATCTCTGTGGGGTCCTGTAAGAAAGCTCAGATAGTTAGGTCTCAATGTGACTAGTGAGAGATTCTGCAGCCAGTCTCAGAGTAATGGGTAAGGTTGTCTGAGATTCTGGCTAGAAGTGTAGTATGAGGGACCATCTCATCTTGGAACTGTCCTGGAGAGTTTTCAGTCTAAAGTTGATTGTTGAGTAATGCTTTACATTTGCTTTGAAAACAGGGAACTTTTTACTAGGCAGAGGACAATGAGCAAAGGACAGCATTGGGAAAGCAGGTGAGGAATGGGGAGCAATCTAGACTCTGGGGTAGTTGCAGAACAGACTGGAGCTGGACAGTGAAGAACAAGGTGGGACACCTGGGAGGATGGCTCAGGCTCAGTTAAATGCCCACTAGGCAAGGTTGAGGACCTGAGTTTGGATCCTCAGTACCCACACACAAATCTAGGTATGGCAGGGTATACCTGTAACCCCAGTGCTCGGTTAGGGGGCAGAGACAGGTGGATCCTTGAAGCTCATTGACCAGCCATCTTCATTCAGTCAACAAGTTTCAAGTTCACAGACACTGCTTGAAAAAGTAACAGTGTGGAACAATCAAGAAAAGACCCAGGATGTTGACTTTGGGTCTTCATATGGACAAAGACAAACACCACCCACCCTAATGAGTATATACAGAGTGCATGTGCGCGTATACACACACACACACACACACACACACACACACTCCAAAGGCATGCATATGACCACACCCCAATACTGGTAAGCATTTTGTAGAAGGCTTTGAACACCAGGGTGAAACCATTGAACTCCTCCTTTCTCTACCGTCCCTTCCAAACGGATGTAACTCTAAGTCATCCACACTCATTGTCTCTTATTGTTGTCATTAATCCCATGCAGCTCTTCAGTACTCACACTGTGGCCAGTCTACGTGGAGATGCAAGTGTACAGAATCTTCTCACTCGGTCCCTCCTACTCTCACGTCTTTGTGGTGTTGTTGTTGTGGCCCAATGACTCCTCAGCCTCGTTACATGAACATGAATGAGGGCTTATTTATAGGCACACAGCCAACTCGTCAGTGGCTACAACTGTGAAGGAAACATCTCCTCCTCCCATAGTGACCATTAACAGCTTATAGAGCTTCAAGAAAGGGTGGGGTCTCATGAGGCTCTGCCCCATCTGTGATGGGAAGTTGGCCCCAATCTTGTCAGCTCTTACTTCTCTCAACCGTATGGGGAAATGGAGGTAAGAGGATTTAAGAACCTTTCCTCTGCTATCCAACTCGTAAGTGATGGAGCCAAGACTGGAAGGCCCACGTCCTGACTTCAGAGCTCTCAGGGAACCAGACAGTGTGCTGCAGTGTTTTTTAGGGTCTGAAGGCCCAGTTTTTCAAGTGTTGGGTCGTTAGCTACAGCTGTGGGACTTTTGGGAGAGTTCTTCTCTACATTTATTGAAACTTACTAAAATTACTTGGTTTCCTTCTCTCTCTAAAATAGTGACAACAACTTCACCAAATTCTCCCACATTCTTCCTCCTCCCCCTTTCTTCTAATTCTTCTTTTGCTGCCCTGGGGGAGATGGAATCCAGTGCTTTCTACATGTTAGGCCGGCGCTTTGTCACTCAGCCACACCCCAAGCCCAATAATAAAGAGCTGCTTAAAAAAAAAAACTTCTAGTAATATAATTATAATGCATTGGTTAATGGATGAAAATATGGGCATCCCAATGAAGTTTTGAAGTGTGAGAGCAAGAGAAAATGCTTGAGCCTCTCACTGAATGATACTTTATCATAGACAATACAAACTAGGATGCTTAGCTGAGTGTGGTGGCATGTGTCTTGATCTCAGCATTTGGAAAGTGGAAGCAGAGTTCAGTGCCATCCTGAGCCACATACCAATTTCTAAGCCAGCATGGGCAACTTGAGACCCTGTCTCATGAAACAGAACCCAAATAAACATAGGATGTTGTGGGTATGGTGATTGATAAGCTTTAGTAAATAAGTAATTATAAATAAATACACACACATGTGGTATATCACAGCACACAGTAAGTGGTAGCCGAGGGAAACTAAGTGGAAGGAAAAGTAACATGATGTCATGACTGGAGACATTATGGGATGTCAGGGGACAAGAAGCCTAGGACGGAAGGGAGGCACAGTCTAGGCTGGTGGCACAGACAGGAGAGTCAGGGAAGACTGTTTCTAAGCAGAATTGTAGCGCCACAGTCAGGGAGAGGAGGCAGTAGAATTTAGAACCCCAGCCAGGAGCTTGGACATATGAGTCACAGAGAAACTTGCTGAGAAGTGGGACACACACACACACACACACACACACACACACACGCACACACAGCATCAGCACTGGGGTGAGAACCTACATTTCCTTTATTGCTTATCACCCACTGTTGGCTCCAGCACCTGAAACCCTGGGTTCAGTCTCTGTTTTTCTATTCACCACCAATCAAATCTCGTTTCTTAATCTCCCTCTGCCCATTTCCTTTTGTATGAGAATAGAGGCAGGCAGTGGTGGCACACACTTTTAATCCTAGCACTTGGGAGGCAGAGGCAGGTGGATCTCTATGAGTTCAAGGCCAGTCTGGTCTACAGAGCTAGTTCAAGAACAGCCAGGGTTGTTACACAGAGAAACCCTGTCTCAAAAAACCAAACCAAGCCAACCAAACAAATAAAAAACGAGAACATTATCGCTTGTTTCAGAGTTCCTTCAGGAGAGTACCATATACAGAGCCCTCAGAAAGCATGGCAGAGGATGGGCTCTGTGGAATTGTGAGTTGATGCTCTCCACCATTATCGCAAAGAAGAGCCTTCCACGGACAGGTACAGGGACTGTGGAAAGACATCTCACCATCTGGTGGGAAGATGGATGCAGTTCTCTGGAGAGAACCAGCACTCTGTAAGCTTGCTCACTACCAGGGTCAGAGGTGAGGTCGAGAGTCAGAGGGAAGGTTGAGCTGGGCTTCGGATTATCCCTTAGAGACAAAAAGTAGTAACAGTTGTGGGGAGAAGGTTAACAAAAAAAGCAGCCGGTTTATGGAACAGAAAAAGTGAATTGATGGGAGAAATTTAGCTTAGAAATTGCTTAAAAGCCGTGGAATTTATGCTTGCGATGGCAGCGGAGAACTACTATAACCAAGCGGAATAAAAAGGATTCTAACCTGGGAGGAGCATGGCAGATGTACCAGGTGAAGACAGGAGAAGCAGCAGAAGAGCCAGGGCACTGATTATTCAAACCAGGGGAGTGCTGTGGGATGTTCTGTATGGCAAATGTGTTGCTCTGATTGGTCAATAAATAAAACACTGACTGGCCAGTGGCTAGGCAGGAAGTATAGGCGGGACTAGCAGAGAGGAGAAAAGAAAGAACAGGAAGGCAGAAGGAGTCACTGCCAGCCGTTGCCAGGACAAGCAGCATGTGAAGATGCCCGTAAGCCATGAGCCACGTGGCAAGGTATAGATTTATGGGAATGGATTAATTTAAGCTATAAGAACAGTTAGCAAGAAACCTGCTATGGCCATACAGTTTGTAAGCAATATAAGTCTCTGTGTTTACTTGGTTGGGTCTGAGCGGCTGTGGGACTGGCAGGTGAGAGAGATTTGTCCTGACTGTGGGCCAGGCAGGAAAACTCTAGCTACAAGGGGAGTGTAACTGGGGAAGGCAGGAAGGAATTTGCAGAGGAAGCCACAACTGGATTTACAAACATCTGATTGGCTGAGTTGAGAGAAGAGTCCAGGTGTCTCCAAGACAGGCTGGAAGCCAGAAGAATGCTGGACATTCCTGATCTTATTGGGCAGCTGGGGAGAGAATGCTTTAGGAATCACACAGGTGGAAAGTTGGGGAGATGTGCCTCTCAAAAGGCAGATGGGAGGGAGCAAGTATCCAATGACAGGCTGAGTGGTGAAGATCCTCCAGGGTTTGGGACCTTTCTAGAAGACAAGATTCCCTCATATTGTAAAATAGATTGTACGCAAGAAGAAAAAGGCATCGCCTTTGTCAGTCAATGGCCATCGATGTCTGTACAATTGCCATGACAGCGTTGGTCCAGCTCAGGAGCTCAGATGCTCAGGGGCGACCCAAATAGATGAAACCTGTGAGGTGCTCTTGAGGAAGGCAAGGGAGTGCTAGAGCAGAATGCAGTTCCTAGATTCCAAGACAACAGTGTTTGGAGGCGGGGCCTGATGGAAAGTGTTCAGGTCACCAAGACTCCTTGAGAACTAATGTTGCTACAGGAAAAGCTTGTTGGAGTGTCTCTGGTCTGTGCTCTCATTATGTGAAGCTACACATCCCCCTCTCTGGAAGAGGACAGACACCATGATAAAGGTGCCACCTTGGAACTAGAGACTGCATCTACCAGTGTTTTGGCCTTGGATTCCATTGCCTCCATCACTGTAAGAAATAAACTTCTGTTCTGTATAAGTTACCCCGTCTCAGATACCTTGTTATGGTAGAATCAAACACTCTCAGAAGGTGGGTGTGGCGACAGCGTTCCTAACCATTTTTGTCAGTCTCATAATATTGCTTGGAATAAAATCTTTCTCTAGACAGTTGTCTGGAATGAAACCCCAACCTGCTGTTGTCCTGCATGCACACGTATGGCTGCCTTCCCAGCTTTCTCACGCTCCTGCCTTGGGTGTGACCTAACCCAGAATGCCTTCAGTTGGCGAGTTTGACATGGAGATATGTCAAAGAAGACATACCTTGTAGGAGAATGCTAAGACTCAAAACATCAACCCACAAGCGGGGAGTGGAAGGTCAGTTCTGAAACCCTATGATCCTCATCCCATAGAGACTTGAAAAGCTGAGGAGTCTTCCCCTGGAATGGGCTGTGTCGGTTCCCTAAGGGTCCGCTTGATGAGTGGTCTTTACTGGCTCTGGGTTTTGTGGCAATCCGTTCTGCTCAGTGTGTAAGACACACGAAAATCACTACAGCCAGTGAGGGATGAAGTGAAGACACCCACAGAAATTCACTTATTGGCTTCCACTGTGTTTAAACTCACACTGTTAGTCATTGTACCCTTATAGACAGCTCTGTGAAAGCCCTTTATTCCCTCTGTGATCAAGAAAAGAAAGCAGTTACAGTAGAAATGCATGCCATTCGCCCCCTCCATCAGGTGAAGACTATTATCTTTGTGAAACCAACCCTCAACTTCATTATTCCCTTCCTGCTTTTCAGGGCATAGCTGGGCATCCTCAGAAGTGACTTGGGGGAGCAAATGTTTCCTTAATGACTCTGTGTACCTCAGGGAACTAGGCTGCTTGCAATTGATTTTGTTTTAAATTGCAAAGCCATTTTATTCTTTTAATAGCAAACTGCCAAATTTCAAATTTCCCACATATGGACCAGATATCCTGAACTTTTTGTTGTGTGTATTCATTTTTTTTTTAACACACTGGAAGACAGTGTTTTAAATTAAGGGTTTTGTTACTTTGTCTTATTTGTATAAATAAATGATGGAGTTTGTTGGCTGTGGATAGCTCTAACACACACTTAAAAGAAGGGAATCCATGAGGATACAAATTAGCAATACTGGGCCTGGAAAGACAGCTCAGCAGTTAAGAGCACTGGTTCTTCCAGAGAACCTGGGTTCTTGTCCCAGAATTTATCTAGCAGTTCACAACCATCTTTAGGTCCAGTTCCAAAGGATTCACTGCCCTCTTCTGGCCACCAAAGGTTCCAGGCATGCATATGATGCACAGGCATACATGTAGGCAAAACCACACATATTAAAAAATGCTTAAATATTGCAGAGTGGGCAATCACACCGTTGATCTCAGCAGCTGCCCAGCCTGGCAGTGGACAGCTCAACCCACTCTGGTGGAGCCACCTGCTTAGTTGGTGAGTCTGGGCATTGGAATCCAGACACCTGTAAAACCACTCCTGGCAGCTGACCATGTTGAATATCCAGATAAGAATGGGTCAAATGTTGAGCTAACTAGGTAGATCATTCTAGAACATATAATCTCACAGGGATATGTGTCTAACACTTCTCATTTATTCCTCTAAACTAAAAGATTAATAGCAAAGGGTAGAAATTGTTTCCCCGGGGTCAAGGCCATGGTACCAGGCTGAGCTCAGCAGTAGAGAGCATCTGCCTACTGTAAGGCCCTGGATTTGATCTATAATACTGGAAAAAAATTCAGGATTTGCATACCACTTTTCTGTTATTTTTACTTGTTTTGAAACAGCATCTATGTAGCCCAGGCTGGACTTGAATTTGTGATTCTCCTGCCTCAGCTGGGTTACAGGTATGTTCCTCTATGTCCAGCCACATATGACTTATTTCTATCTCTTTTTATTTGCCATTGTTGAAAATAATATATTACCATGAAATTACCTTTATTTAAAGGTTTGGTCTGTAGCTCCTGGGGGCCTTGAACTCAAGAGCCTTTAGGCTCAGCCTCTTGATTTCAGGGATTATAGGTGAAACAACCTTTGGCATAAAACATTTATTTATTTATTTATTTACAGATGTAAAATGTTATTTTGTTGGAATTATAAATTATTTTAATTTTAAAAAGATTTGAAAAAACGATGTTTCTCTCTGTGTTTACGTATACACTCCTGAGTGCAGGTGCCACAGGAGTCCAGAAGAGGGCACCAAATCCCTTGGGTCTGGAATTACAAGCATTATGTAGATGCTAGGAACTACATGGGTCCTCTGCTAGAGTTTTATGTGTTCTTCAGAACCATCTCTCTAAGCCCCTATTTTATTTTTTGACATGAGCAGCACTGTTATAAAAACATATAGTCTTCATTTTTTCACGATTGATTTATAGAAATGGAATTAGTAAGTCAAAAGTAATATTTGTAGAACTCTTACAAGTAGTCAAATTATTTTTTGAAATACTTATAGTGCCTTCACTGAAAATGTTTGGATTGTCACACCCTGGGAATATGCATTCTCTCATTTTCTGTAAAAGACAAGACAGTAACTTATCATTATTGATGTGGAACACAGCTGGGTTGTGTACACATGTACATATGTGTAGGAGAGGGTTCTGCCTCCTTGTCTTTCTGCTGTTCATTTGAGCAAACCAAAGGGTAGACCCAACATTTCATTTTTTTTTTTTTGGTATTTTTTTGTTCCTTATTTCACAGATTTCTCCATTTTGTTTATCATTAAAAGCCGAAATTTTTGTGAAAGTTTTTTGAAAACTTTCCTTCCTTATGGGAAGGAGGAAAGCACATACTCTAGTAGCAATTGATGTGTGTGTGTGTGTGTGTGTGTGTGTGTGTGTGTGTATACATGGGGACCAGAGGGATGTCATAGTTGCTTTACCAATTTATCTCTTTATTCCTTTCGTGTGTGTACCTGTGGGCACAAGGTATGTGTGTGCCGGTGTGAGTGCAGGCTGTGAATCAGGCCAGAGGACAGTCCTGGCTGTTGGTCCTCACCTTCCACCTTGAGACAGGGTTCTCTTTGTGCCAGGCTAGTTGGCCTTGGAGCTTCCCGGAATTCTCCTGCTCCCCTACCCATACAGGTAAACACTGTCAATCCAGGGTTTGATGTTTCCTTACCCCCCTCCTCCCCTAACCCATCCTTCCCTCCCCCCCTCCCTCCCTCCCTCCCTCCCTCCCTCCTTCCTTCCCTCCCTGTCTCCCTTCATTCTTGTGCAGATGCTGGGACTGGACTCAGGTCCTCATACTTGTTAGCAAACATTACTCATTGATCTCTCCCTAGCCCTTCCTTTGGCCTTCTTTGTGTACTGTTCCATCTCAAGGCTCATTTTTTCCCCTCTTCTACCAAAGTTGCTGCTTTTCTTTTCCTGGGACTAAGCCCTTGTGGTGTGCTGAGTTTATAGTTAATTCAGAAATTGTTGGTAGTTAGGAACAGAAATATATCCCAAACAGGAAAAAAACCTGTCTCTCTCTCTCTCTCTCTCTCTCTCTCTCTCTCTCTCTCTCTCTCTCTCTCTCTCTCTCTCTCTCTCTCACCCTCCCTCCCTCCCTCTCTCTTTCTATATATGTATACATATATATTATTATTATTATTATTATTATTATTATTATTATCTTATTGTTTTGTTTTGTTTTTTTGAGACAAGTTTTCTCTGTGTAGGTTTGGTGTCTGTCCTGGATCTCACTCTGTAGTCCAGGCTGGCCTCAAACTCACAGAGATCCGCCTGGCTCTGTCTCCCGAGTGCTGGGATTAAAGGCGTGCGCCGCCGCCGCCGCCGCCGCCGCCGCCGCCGCCGCCGCCGCCGCCGCCGCCGCCACCACCACCACCCGGCCAATATATATAAAATTCTCAAGTGACACGGGAGTCGCGGTACCGCTGCTGGATTCCAGTGAGGTTGGTGGGGTTCCCACAGTTGTTTTTTTTTCTCAGCTGCCTAGGGCTTCCTCCCTCACTGCTGCCCCTGAGTTCATGCATCTCCCCCTTGTAGCAGCGGGAGGTGTCACAGTTCCAACCTTAAATGTTCTGACACTCTTTAAAATTTTATTATTGTTATTTATTAAATTTATTCATTTATTTTACATCCTGACCGCAGTTTGCAGTTTCCCTCTTTCCTCTTCTCCCATTCCTTCTCCCCTCCCCCAATCCACTCCTCCTCTGTTTCTGTTCAGAAAGGGGCAGGCCTCCCAGGGGTGTCAACAAAGCTTGGCATATCAAGTTGAGATGGAACTAAGCTCCTCCCCTTGTATTAAGGCTGGGCAAGGCCACCCAGCATGAGGAACAGGTTCCCAAAAGCCAGCCAAAGAGTTGGGGACAGGGTCTGCTCCCACTGCTAGGAGTCACACAGTAGATCAAGCTATACAGCTGCCACACATATGTAGAGGGCCTATGTGGGTCCCATGCAGGCCCCCTAGCTGTCAGTCCAGAGTCTGTGAGCTCCTATGAGCCCAGGTTAGTCGTTTCTGTGGTTTCCCTTATGATGACTTTGACACCCCCCCTCCCCAGGCTTGTACAATTCTTTCTCCCTTTATTCAACAGGATTCCTTGAGTTTGGCTCAGTGCTTGGCTGTGGATCTCTGTGTCTGTTTCCATCAGTCGCTGGATGAAGGCTCTCTGATTTCTCAGAAAATTGGAATCCCTCTACCTCAAGACCCAGCTATACCATTTTTGGGGATATACCAAAAAGATGCTCAATCATACCACAAGGACACTTGCTCAACTATGTTTATAGCAGCTTTATTCATAATAGCATGAGCCTGGAAACAACCTAGATGCCCCTCAACTGAAGAATGGATAAAGAAAATGTGTACATTTACACAATGGAGTATTACTCAGCTGTTTAAAAATAATGACAACAGGAAATTTGATAGAAAGGCAAATGGATAGAACCAGAGAAAAATCATCTTGAGTGAGGTAACCCAGACTCAGAAATACAAACATGGTATGTATTCACTCACAAGTGAATATTAACTGTAAAGTTAAAGGATAACTATGCTACAATCCACTGCCCCAGAGAGGGTAGGTAATAAGGAGGGCCCAAAGGGGGTTGGGGATGCATGGATTTCCCTGGGAAGGGGAAATAGAAGTCTCCTGGGTAGACTAGGGGCCGATGGGGATGGGAACATGAGGGATTGGGTTGGGGAGGTGGACTGAGGGGGAGAGTAGTGAAAGAAGCATCTTGATGGGGGCATTTTGGGGTCAGGTAGAAATCTTGTGTAAGGGAAACTCCCAGGAATCTACAAGGATGACCCCAGCTAAGACTCTTCACAATCGTGGATAGGTAGCCTGAACTGGCCTTCTCCTGTGATCAGATTGGTGACTACCTCAATGGTCATCAGATGCTCTGACATTCTTACCAGGCTCCTCCGACAGCTGAACCAGTGTTTGGAAACTGTTTTAGGAGTTCGGGGTTGTCTTCCAGGGTCATGAACCCAACTGAGAAGTTATCTCTAAACAAAGGCTCTCACTAGAGTCACCTCCCTTGGGGCTAGAAGTTTATGTAGTCCAGAAAAAAGCAGACAAAGGCGCAGGGTTTAGGGATAGTGGGCAGGTGTCAGTGGCCACATCTCTGGCAGAAAAACCAGGGACTGTTACTAAAGTAAGTTCTCTGGGAATAGTGTCTGTTGTTCAAATTCCTATACAAGCAGGCCACTTCCCCAATAATGACAATCCTTATGATCACAGGGATAGTGTCTGTCTCGTTCTTTGATGCAACACTGAATTCTTTCCTTGTTGTAAAGGACTCAATATTTGTTAAATGAATAAATACAATCAGTTGAGCAACTTCTTGTGATTTAACCTTTCACCATATTTGGTGACTATTATGAAATGGTGGTGGTAGATGTTATGATATATTAAAATTATCTGTACAAACTATTAGACTGAGAAGACTTTACAAGACTCCTCTACCATCTCACGTGACCCCATACAAACTGTGATTCTTTGAAGAGTAGTTCAGCCTTGTTGCAGCCTGGACTTTTGATCTTTTCACCCACTGGCAGGCAGTGTTTGTGTTCTGGGAACCCAGCCTCTGGGACTTTGAGCTCCTCCCAGACTCTGAAAATGCCAATATCTAATCATGGCCAATTAGCAGTGACAGCTTCCTTTGGCACCTTAGGTGCTGGGAATCAAACTCACAGCCTGGAGTAACCTTCCCAGAACACAGCAGTACAAGGCAAGGTGAACATTTGATTCCTTAAAGCCTATATTGCAGGTATGGTGAGATTAAATAATTAGAAGATCAATAAAATATTACCATATTCCCAATACAAAAGGCAATATGAGATTTCACTATATGTAGTACTAAATGGCACAATGACACCATAAAAAAAAAACCATGCCAAGAAGAGGAAAGAATTAAAAAATTTTAGGTGAATATGCTCCTTCCCAGCTCTGAATATGCTCCTGGTATGATCCACCCAGCTCTTCTAGCTCACTGGGCTGTCTTGAAGGTTTCTTTGGTGTGATGCTGTAGAGTTCTCCTTGTCACCAAGCCATCTTCCTCCCAGACAGAACGGTGGCCCCTGCCACGTGTGAGGGTCACGTTAGGGTTCAATGCATTATTTAATCTGTAGACTGACAGTATTTGGGACGTTAACATAAGATGAATAGACATTCAGATACGCAACAGGGTACATTCCAGATACACAATAGGATAAAATGCTAGGCAAGCCAAAAAAAAAAAAAAAAAAAGGAACAAAGATTTCTATTGGCTTTGAAATGAGAATAGAAGTTTATGGTTTATGCAGTCCAGAAAAAGGCAGGCAAGGGCACAGGGTTTAGGGATAGTGGGCAGGTGTCAGTGGCCACAGAAGGCCTCAGCTGTACTAGATATATACATGCCCTGAAATGAGGTCACCTACCCTAGGACAAGTCTCAGCTCTGATACAGCCAGAGGGACCTTGCTACATTTTGTCACTACCTAAGAGTGTATGTGTATGTGTGTGCATGTACCTTCCTATGTTACACAAGGACATGTCTGAGTATGTACACATGAATGTGTGTATGAATGTGTACATGTCAATATATAATATGCAACATGCCTATGGATATGCGATTATATATGCATGTGCATGTGTACAGTGTGTATATATGCATGTGTATATGCCTGCGTATACAGTTTGGTATGTGTGAATATCTGCGGACATATGAGTGTACAAGTGGGCTTCTGTGCACATGAACATGGGCACAGTATACATACATATGTGAATGCTGTGGACAAGTGAGTGTATATGGACAAGTGAGTGTGCAAGACAATGTGTCTATGTGTACACACTTGTATGTGGATTGGAGTATTCATGTGTCTGCCCATGGGCATGTGAGTGTTGTTCCTGTGGCTAGGTGGCTGTAGCTAGAGATTTCCTGCCTGGCCCACAGTCAGGACAAATCTCTATCACCTGCCAGTCCCACAGCCGCTCAAACCCGACCAAGTAAACACAGAGACTTAAATTGGTTACAAACTGTATGGCCGTGGCAGGCTTCTTGCTAACTGTTCTTACAGCTTAAATTAATCCATTTCTATTAATCTATACCTTGCCACATGGCTCATGGCTTACCGGCATCTTCACAAGCTGTTTCTCATCGTGGCGGCTGGCACTGTCTCTCTCACTCAGCCTTCCACTTCCCAGCTTTATTCTCCTCCTTGCCCCGCCTATACTTCCTGCCTAGCCAACGGCCAATCAGTGTTTTATTGGTTAATTAGCAACACATTTGCCATACATCCCACAGCACTTCCCCCCCTTTTTTTTTCAAAAAGGAAGGTTTTAACCTTAACAAAGTAAAATTACATATAATTTGGGAATTTGGGCGTAGCTTCTCTTACTACTTCCTGCTGGAGGGGGGCGCTGTATCTTATGGGGAAACAAAGAAAATTTTAGAATTATGGAATAGTCCATGAGGCTGTATCGTCTGAGCCAGATGCCTTCAAACCATTCTGGATGTTGGATCATCTGGGCCATGGTGTCATTGGAGACCTTCAGGGGGTCTTGGCTGGTCAAACCTGATGTATCTTAATCTGGAACAAATCCATAGCCTTTAGCTTTCTGTGGGAACAAAAGCAGAGACTCCTTTCCAAAGTAACATATCCTTATATCCAAATTTTGAAGTCAAGATATCTTTAAAATATGCATATTGGTTTAACTCAGCTTCCTTTACAATCAAATATCTCTCTGCAGTTAAGAATCCCAAAGACAACACAATCCAGATTCTCTGTGTAATATTCATCTTTACGTGGCTTATTTTTATACTACCTTTACTGTCTCTTTAAAGACTTTATTTTTTAAAACTATGTATTTGTTTCTATAACTCTATATATCACCTTTTTTTGTCTCTTTCAAGCCTACGTATCTTTTACACACATTGTAAACTATTACATCTGAATCTGTCTTATTGTGAATCTCTTGCCTTAAACTGCAGCAGCTGTGGCTGCTGGCTCCGCCCACCTCAGCTTCCCAACATGGCTACGTTTACTGCCAGCTCTGGGAGCTATTGTGGGTCTATGCTTTTATCCAAGCAGCGTGTAGCCCAAAAACCTCTTTTTTTGTTTTGTACCTGCAAAGGCTAAATCTACCACGCAGCTTAATGTGCCACTTGCAGAGGTCTTATTCCTGCCATACTGCAGGTTGAGCATGCACGCCAGGAACCCGCCAGTAGCTCAAACCGGCAGCTGCCGCTCATTTGAGAGAGACAATTAGGAACTGTTTTTAGCTCCGTTTTAGAATGTTTTTTCTCAGTTTTTAGGTGGAAACTATTGCCACCACGTTGGACGCCATTTGTAGCTAGAGATTTCCTGCCTGGCCCACAGTCAGGACAAATCTCTATCACCTGCCAGTCCCACAGCCGCTCAAACCCGACCAAGTAAACACAGAGACTTAAATTGGTTACAAACTGTATGGCCGTGGCAGGCTTCTTGCTAACTGTTCTTACAGCTTAAATTAATCCATTTCTATTAATCTATACCTTGCCACATGGCTCATGGCTTACCGGCATCTTCACAAGCTGTTTCTCATCGTGGCGGCTGGCAGTGTCTCTCTCACTCAGCCTTCCACTTCCCAGCTTTATTCTCCTCCTTGCCCCGCCTATACTTCCTGCCTAGCCAACGGCCAATCAGTGTTTTATTGGTTAATTAGCAACACATTTGCCATACATCCCACAGCAGGTGGCGCTCTCTCTCCTGTGGAATATTGTAGATACAGATGATGACTTGGAGTGGCACTGAAGTTATACAACTCTGCCACATTGTCACACAACAACAGAAAACACAACAACATAGTGATGACATTGATGTTTATAAAGGGAAAGTGCCAAGATGTAAGGAAAAAGAATATAATAAAAACCACTATTCATTTATCCATTTAAATGTATTTCATTTTATGCATGTAAGTGTTTTTGCCTGCTTGTGTGTATGTGCACCACATATCCTGGAAATGGTTTGATGGATGCTTGTGAGCTACCCAGTGGGTACTGGGAGCCTAACCCAGGTCCTTTGCAAGAGCAACGTGGGCCTTTACTGCTGAGTCGTTTCTTTCGCCCCATGAAAGAGACCTTTAAAAAAGAATTAAACAACGCCATTGCATTTTAAATTTTATAACAATTGTGTGCGCACAACTGTACCTGTGGGAAGTTAGCAGACACCTTGTAGGAGTCAGTTCTCTCCTTCTTCCTTGTGGGTCTCAGGTTACAAAACACAGATCATCAGCCTTTGTAACAAGCGCCTTTACCTGCTGAACCACCTTGCTGGCCCTATTCATCTTTAATGCACTGCTCAGTGATAATCTCTATTGGCATGTGGAAACAGATTTGTACTCTTCTGTTCCCCCCCAAAGTCTACTGGAATTGACTGTTTCTTAAACCTCGATTTTACACATTCACATCATACTTGACTGTACATATGTCTGTTACGTATGCTGTTAAAATGTCTTAAAGTCATAACATTATTTTTGGTGACTGTGAAATGTTCTGCAGTTTACTCAACAAAAACCTTATTGTGGCCTTCATTATTACTTCATTTCTTTTGTCACATTGAGCAACCCCTCTGATAAGTACATTAACCTTTTTGTGCATCCATTGGTCTTAAAGGTGTCTTTTTGCAAACATTAGACTCTACAAGCCTGCAACGTCTCTCGTGACTCCTGGTGGTTTGTTGGCTTTAGTTTGGGAATAGATTCATTTGAATACGTGTTGGCACAAAATGATAAGCTTTCCACCTCTGCCACTGCTTTGCTCTTTGCTGGCTTCCGGACCTCTGGGGTTCTAGAGTCTGTTAGACTCTCTTCTGGGTGACTCCCTGCAGCACAAGCAATTGAACTCTAGATGGCGACATTTCATCGCATTTAAAGCCTGCTTTGCCAAGGACACAAAATGGCTAGCAGTTTTAGTGACTGAACATACATCGATTGTGCTAAAACTCAGAAGAGAGACAGTGGAGAGAAGGTCACATAACTTTTGTCTATGAAGCATGTTTATTTAAGGCAGCACCTGGAGGAGTTCCACGTTGGCGTCAGTTCTCTGTGACTCGTCCCTAGGACAAAGGTCGGCATTACAAGGATGTGGTTTGAAAAGAGAGAAACAAATTCCCACCTACCAAGGTCCAGTTTTAGCTCTTCCCCTAGCACATTTGTTCTCTATTTTTGCAAGCCAATTTGTGGTGAACTGCTTTCATTTCCCCTCTTTTTCATCAACTGTGTCTCTCCGGGGGAGGATGAGATGATGATGATGATGATGATGATGATGATGAGAAGGAGGAGGAAGAGGAGTCCTGATATGTTAGAATGCAAACTTTCATTTGGGGACAAGATTGGCTGTGTGTCTGATAAGTCACTCTACCACTGCCACAACTACCATTAACACACACACACACACACACACACACACACACACACACACTCCCTTGTCACTCTGTGGTTAGGCTCTCAAGCACAAACAGAACAGGACTTTAATTTGGATATGGAAATTCCTAAATAGAGATGCTGTTCCCTGTTCAGCTCAAGGCTTCTTTAGGGCATTGAAGAATACTTCAGATGGGAGAGCTGGGTAAGAATGCCGCCACTCTTTTGGAAATGGCCATTCTAAGAAAATTCTACCAAGTCTTTGTCCGCCCACAGACACCTCTGTATTTTTCAAGATTAAGCTCAGCTCAAATGCCTCTTGCTCTGTGCAGCTTCTCTTGGTTCTTTTAAATTCAAGGATAGTGTCATCTTCCTTGTGTCTCCGAACAGAATCAAGTTACTGTTTCAAAAGCACTTGTTGAGTGTTGATTGTCTTTGAAGTACACCACAAATAAGAGAAACCTAATTTCTGTTTTTTATTATTCAGCATTAAGTGGAACATCATATAATAACAAGACTTTGGGTAAGAATCATGAAGGACAAATACAGGTGTTTCGAATTTTTGCAGAATTTGAATGTTTTTACAGAATTTACAGCAAACTATCTGAGAAGCAATAAAGACTAGGAGCCACATAGGTTAGTGGAGAAAGGTGAGAGACGATAGAAAAACACCGCGCATGCCCCCAGGAGAGGGGCAGATCTGAAGGTGTGAATAACTGAGGTGGGAAGGAGTGGCTGATGGTCACTGGAGGGATGCCCACAGCCTCTTGTTATATGGTGTGTGTGTGTGTGTGTGTGTGTGTGTGTGTGTGTGTGTGTATGTGTGTGTGTGTGTGATGGGAAGCCAACCAAGAGGGAGTTCCACCATGCGGAAGGCTATTCAGAAGTCAAATAAAGCACAGACAGAAAGGTGTCCATTGGCTTTGCAGTTGACAACTGTAGGCCATAGCAGTGTGAAGGAACAGAGAGGGCAAGTGTCTCAAAGCATTTGGATCCAACAACAAGTTGAAGATGGGGAGAAATGGCTGGTGTATTTCTAATTTAAAAGCTTAGAACACACAATGGAAGACGGGCAGCAGTTGACAGGGAACGCAACATTGAATTATAAAAAAAAAACATCATTAGCATGAATGTGAAAAGGTGCACATATTATACACACAGAACTCGATTGTAAGAACTCAGTGGTCACAAGAATGGAGAGCAAGAGGAAGAGAACTCTCTTTTTCCAGTACCTCTGTCTTCTTCTGCACACAGTGATGCCAGTCCAAGCCTGCTTATCACAGTATGCTGGAGAACAAGCCTGGCTTGTGGTGACTCCCATGCCCCTACATGTGATGACTTCTCCACCCGTGGGACTCATCAAGTCCCTGGTGACACTGCCTAAGAGTTCATGTGAGCCCTTCACCTAGGAAGTTGGTGAGACTCAGGCTAGGGTCCTTGCTTCTAGCTCCAGGGATACATCTAATTAGCTTAAATGAATAATTGTAGCATCATTCTTCTCAATATTGATTCAGTCAGTCCTAGGTCTTGGCCCCTTAGAGAAAACGTTATTGAACACAGGGTGGGCAAACAAGCTGAGCTCTTCTGCTTAGGAGGAAGGAAAGACTTATTCTGTGGGTTGGGTGAACTTTTTCTCACTGCTTCTACTGAACGAAAAGAAGGTATGTGCATTGTGGTCAACACTGTTCATGGTGTTTGTTCAATATGGAAGGAAGTGAGTCGCTTGCAGACAAACCTACTAAAATGGAGTGTGAAATGTTGCAAAAACAACTGCCGAGAAATGGTGGGTGCCCAAGCTTAAGGAGCTTCACCAGGGTCGTCATAGTCTCCACATTTCTGACACTGATTGTGTTGGCCGCTTTGGTTGAGATTTACTGTTCTGGAGAAGCGGGAAGCATCTGGACACAGGTGGGTACCACTGTTCTGTGTGCATCCATGAGGAAACATGCATATATGGGAAGCCACTTGCCAGGTAGACATTTGAACTCTAATCTGCTTAGCATGAAGGATGATCCACCTGCAGTGCATACCCCTGCTCAGTCTGAACACACCTTCTCATTCTTAAAACAAAACAAAACAAAACTTTTCATTGTACGCATTCATTGTACATGGTACAGTGTTAAATAAGGGAATTTTCATACAAGTATGGATTGTACATTGAAGATATTGTCCACACTTCTCCTTCTCTTCCCCCTCCTCATCCCTGTTCATCCTTTTTCTCCTAGACAGTTTCATTTCCACTCCCATGTCATGGATACACACATGACTTTTTGGATATAAACTCTGGAACCACATATAAGAAAATAGGACATTTGTCTTTCTGAAGCTGACTTGATTCACCTAATGTGAGTGACTCCAGTTACATTCATTTTACTGCAGATTACACAAACTTCATTTTTTTATAGCTGAAAAATTCTATCACATATAAATATATTTATATCTATCATATATATTATATTTCCTATATAATATATTTTCCATGTATATGTAATGGTAATGACTTCTTGGTAAATATATACAAAATCTCCTCACTCTTTAGGGAAACTTCTGTCTTTGGAGGCTGTCGTTTCTCTACAAACTGCTGGTCTGTTTTTATCAGAGACTCAACAAAAACAAAACAAAACAAAACAACAACAAAAACCCCAGATGATACACTGAGGTAGGGTAACTAATAATAGTCCTTTGAAAATTGTGGGCAGTGCTAAGGGAAAACAAGGCAAATTAAGCTCCCTAGAGTTAGCCCTAGACGAGAGTCATTGCAGCTCTTAGACCTAAAGGGAAGGTAAGAGACCCTGGCAAGAGCTGAAGCTGCCTCCTGAGAGGTGTCACTCTGTAGAGACAGGTTCTTCAGAGGACAGTAGCCACGATTCAAGCCACAGCCAGCTCACAAGGGAGCCAGGGTCACAAATATTGTAATTGCCTCATTTGTTCCTGCTCACTCTCAGGGTTGAGAAGCCAGCAGGCAAAGGGGCTGGAAGATGTAGTCCACAAGGCAGTCAGAGAGGCAGATGTTGCCGGGAGCACCAACGGGAGATTCCTCAGCGTAAGAAGCCTATCACTTCCCACCAGTTTCCCAGGATCACGGATTGGTTAAACTGGGAAAGGGGCTCTGAGGAGATTGGTTCATAGGCCATCTAGTATCAGATAATTAGGCAATAAATATTGGTGAAAGGAAGAAAGGAAGTACAACAGAACACAGAAGATGAGCTGTAATGCCGTAATATGTAATGTCATACCAGAAAAGGCCCTCAGTCTCATGGAGTCGTGGACCTGGGCTGACTCTTCAGACTCTGCAGAGTGGAGGTGTGGGTTTTTGTTCATCAGTCATTCATGTAGACCGAATATTCAAACAGCATTCCAACAGGCCCTGGTGTCTCCTTTCTCTTGTGTAGTTGCTTACGTCCCTTTGGGATGAGACTGGGATGTTTGTTCCTGGTAAAGGCACTGAATTCTTCCTCCTGAAGGGAGGTTCTATCAGCAGGTTATAATTCTCAACCTGGCTCAGATCTGGAGACTGTGGAGGACAGTCCTCAGGCTCCTGGTTAGCCAGCTTGGGTTTCCTCTGATAGGACAGCTAGCTCACTCTCAGGGGAACTGTTCCCTAGTGACCATCTCCACAGTCCAGGCCCTCTCTTATCACCATTTTATTGTCACCCACTACAATGACTGACATGCCTTTTCCTTGTTAAGTGCTGAGTAACATGGCCTCCACGGTTCCAAAGGTGCAGCATGTTTTTGGTGTGGGTAAGCCTTGTGAACCAATTTATGCATCTTTTACACTTGATTATGGCCTATGTGGAGAAGTCATTACCAAGTCATTTCCCTCAAACTAGCAATTGCTTATTGCTTTGTTGTCATATAACTTTCCTATGAAACACAGTAATCTGGTAGATTTTCTGGCCCTGCATGGATACTTGTTTTGATAATCTCATCTCCATGTTTCTGCATCCCTCCTGTCATTGGCTTATAGTAATATGGTATTATTATCTCACTGTGGGCCATAACCTTATTCATGTTTGGAGAGGTCATCCTAGCCACATGCTTGGACCATTTCCATGGGTCCTAGCCAAAGTATTAAGTGCTGTATCTTGACAAACTACCCTCATATTAATGGATGTTTATCCAAATTTGTTTTGTCCGTCTTGGTCTAGAACACTCAAAACTGAGTCCCATTCCTAGCTTTCCGGATACGTCTGCATCATGCAGTTACTTCAGGATAAAGCCCTCCCCTTTTTCAGCAGGAGATCAACTGAGTTATGTTGTGACTTAACCATATTCTTGGCCAAGTGGACAGGAAGGAAAGTGGGGACAAGTCCTGAGAGGGCACATGTTTGTTTGTGTGGGCAGGATCGCTGCCACGATCCTTAAACAAAGCTGAATGACAGGCCATGCCTGAGAGGGGCTGGGTCACTTTCACAGGCACAGGGTTGTATCAGTCTGGAGATTCAAGATCTTGTAGTCCATTAACTTAGATGTCCCCATCTCGTGAGTCCACATCCCGTTCTTTTCTAGTCAATGCTTTGACTGCAGGAAAGCTGATTCATCTTCCTTGGCTTTAAGGGTCCTTCTTACGGACACTGGCTGCTCCCCTGTGGGGTTCACAGCTTTTTCTGCCCTTCTTCCAAGGTGATAAGAATCTATTTTGCCACCAAGTATTCTGCTTTTTATATTTAGCCGTTGTCAATTTATTCATCTCAGCTTTCTGTGATCTCTTTTCTAGAGCATCAACAGATGGCAGTAGCCATCAAATTCTGCTGTCCTTATGGTTGCTGTTTCCCCACTCTTTCCTCAGAATCTAGGCATTCCAGCCATTTCAGTTTCTGCAATTACACTGTTCCCTGGGGGCACAGAGTGACAGACATCTGTTCAAATGTTTCTAAAGCCTATTCTGTAGTCCGGGTACTGTTCCAGGTGTTAAGAAGGGAGTCACATACACAACATACAGAAAGTCCTGCCCTCCAGAATCGTTAATGCAACATAGAGAGAGTACCTGTCCTCACATTGCTCACATTTCTAGCTTTCTCACACTTACAGGCAGGAGAGTCAGCCAGAAATTATTGGTATCGCTCCTTATACTGAGGAGTTGCAAGGTGACCTCCCTGGAAAGTTGATTTTAAGATGAGAGAGGAATGCAGGAGGTTTATTAGAGAATGTTTTTTGTAATGGTCTTGGGTTTGAGTCTTGTGGATAAAATGGAGAAAGGGAGAGAGGGAGGGAGGGAAGGAGGGAAGAAAAGAAAGGAAAGGAGGAGAGGGAGGAGAGAGAGAGAGAGAGAGAGAGAGAGAGAGAGAGAGAGAGAGAGAGAGAGAGGAGTCAACTGATGAGTTCTAATAATAGCATGGTCTTTCTGGGGTCATGTATGGACCCACATTGATCAGTCTTTGGATATAGGCTGTCCTCAAGGGTGGTTTGACTTTAGGTGACCCCCTCCCCTACAGCTTATTCAGTCTCTAAAGTGGATTGGCTGCAGTACGGGAGAATCTGAGTGGTGAGGGGTCCATAGAAATATCCTCTTTATCCACAAACATGCTGTACTCAGGGGTGGGTAAGTGAGCTAGGGTGGAATGAGGGATTGTAAGGGTGAGAAAGCGTGGGATATGAACAACATGGGGGCAGTACTTTATGTTATGTGTATGATGGTTCTTAGCACCTACAACAGTATTTGACATGCAGAATAGGCTCTAGGAATATTTGAACAAATGTCTGTCACTCTTGGATCCGTAGATACTGACATAGGGTAAATAAGACATTTCCATTGTCATAGCCTGGCCATAAAATTAAAACTATTGTATTTTGATGTTAGTTAATTAGTATTTATCAAGTAGTGTTAAACTAGAAAAATATTTTCTCTTTTATTTTGAGATATATTCAATCGAAGAAGACAGTTTTGTTTATAGCTCATTTTTTTTTTCTGGACATGTACTGGGTAAC
Organism: Peromyscus eremicus; assembly: GCF_949786415.1. Taxonomy (NCBI): domain Eukaryota; kingdom Metazoa; phylum Chordata; class Mammalia; order Rodentia; family Cricetidae; genus Peromyscus; species Peromyscus eremicus. The sequence continues at coordinate 72,223,759 of NC_081430.1, forward strand.
AAAATTTGTGTGCATGTGTCTGTTTTATCCCATAGATCTGGTGATAGACCCTAGATGGAAGGCACTCTCTTTGTCTGAGGCATTAAAATATCTGACCTTTGTAGAACTGTTTTTTGGGGAAACCAAAAAATAGCATCATGTAATTTAAAGAGAGGACACATACACAAACCAGCATAGAACATATTTCCTTGTTACATATTGTCAAACTAATAAGGTATTATAGTAAAAAAAAAAGCTAAAATTACTTAGGAACCACTATTTAAGAAATTCTGTCCTAAATATGTTACTAAAAACAAACCACACCTACTTATGCACCTTATTTTTCATTATTACGAGGTTATAGATGGAAAAATGTACATATATAAATGTACACATGTAAAAACACATGACATTGAGTTCTGACAGTTCACAGCTTTGTTCATTCACATTCTTGTGGAATTAAAAAATTTAAAAGGTAGTAGAATTCGTAAGTACAGTATCTCTGTGGAGCACACCTGCAGGCCGTCTTAGTAAGGTAGGTGGTAATCATATCTGGGGCTGGTGCTTCTGTAGCGGGCATTGTGTACGATGTCTCAGTGTTGCTGTCCTGGGGGATGCTCATGACCCCCTCATAGCCGCCTTCCCACCAATTCCTTGTTCCCCTTCAGGAGCGCATCTGCTAGACCCTCTGAAAAGTATTCTTCACTGCTTTAGCTTACTGAGTCCAGTGACATTCAGCACTGATAACCCTCACGAGGAGAGCTTTCCTGGTCCAGTGCCCTCACTTTATTACATTGGGTAAATGCATTTCTATGAAATGATCTGCCCTCCAAGATGCCACTAACAAAAAAAATAAGAAAACATGAGCAGCCACAGGTAGTGTGGCTTCCTGTGTATCTCTGCTGTCTCCAGCTTTTAAGATCATGTCACTCATCCGCTTTACCATGTTCTGCTCCACCTCTGCTGTGGCTGACCTGACAGTCTCCCTAACACCTCAAATTTCAGATCAAATACTCGATCCTGTGTCTATGGCATCTTCTGAATTGCCAACAGAATTCACTGTGTGTACTCACTTCTCATCCCTCCCCCGCCACCGTGTGTGTGTGTGTGTGTGTGTGTGTGTGTGTGTGTGTATCATCTCTGTGTATTTGTGTATACTTTCAGTACAGAAATTATCTTCCTTCTAGAATGGAAGCTTTAGTAGAACCTAGATACTTGAGGGAATAATCCAGGCCTTTATTTATTGAAAATAGACTTTTCCTTACAATATATTGTGGTTATGGTTTCCTCTCCCCCAACTCCTCTCAGATCCCCTCTATTGCCCCACTCACACAAACTCACACCATTTCTTTCTCTCTTCCATTAGACTACAAATGGACATTTAAAAACTAAAATAAGATAAAAAAAACACAATAGAATAGGACAAAACAAACAATAGAGAAAAAAAAGAGCCAAAGAAAAAGCCTAAGAAACACACTCGCATGTGATAAAAACTCAGGACAAGTGGCTTAGTTCACAGTGTGCACGGACTGGATCTTCCATGATGGTTCTCCTCTCCCCTTCCCTGGGAGGAAGGATACTCACTCCTGCCTGTAGCCTTGGTGCCCAGTACTCTGAAACAGAATAGGGATCCCCCTTCTGTAATAGTCCATATGTACCATGGACAAGACATCAAGCCCCAGGTCTGTCTGTCATCCACGAACCACCGCCAGCTGATGCACTCAGTGCAGAGTCTATCCTTTGCCTCCAATGTTGAAACAAGAGCAGAAACATTCTTGCTTGTTTCCCAGGGGCCTCATCAAGTACCTTCAGAGCATCCCCTCACCCTTCAGGTTCTGCTGGATGTTTATAGCTGTAGACACCTTTTTTCTTCATCCTCCTGTGGAAATAATTCCACCAGGAGACGCCACTTCCACTTGCCTTGCAGGGCTTTGAGTTGTGTTTGGATCCCAAAGGAAAAAGAAGTTCAGACCCCTCCAGGCTCTCCCAAGGTTGGAGTCCCCTGACTGCCTAAGTTTACTCGGTAACTAAGAGGTAAGAATTGGTACAGGGGAAAAAGCAAGGCAATGACTCTCTTTGAAAAGTAGAGTCATCTAGGACAGAAAACCTCAAAGGGCATCAAGGGGTCACATTCTCTGCAGAGTTCACATCGGGTCGCTGCTGGAATCTACCAGCAATGACAGAGTGGCCGTGTGAGAGACAAGATGAGAAGTTCATTTTTTCTTCCAAGGCAATGTTTCTCTCTCAGCATCTTTTAAGGGAGCAGTGCATCTCCCTGGGCCTCTCTTTGTCTTCGCTTCTAACAACCTCGTTGTGACACATGTCTTCTCAGATCTGACATGTAGGTGCCCAAGGCCTTTCCTGAGGGATTCATCTGTGGTGTGCAGGACAGTTGTCCAGGTGATTTTAGCTAGATACTATGTAGGTCAGGGAAGAAATGCCAGCCTAGTATTCACTCAGTTCTGCCTTGGGTCAAATTTCACATTCCAGCCTGATGAAGCTGTTCATTAGCAGACAGTTTTTACCATCATCTCCCACCATCAGATTGGATTTTCTTGCTCAGTCTAAGTTGAAAGCAGCTCTTCCCTCTTCCTGCATTATTTTAAATGAACACGAACCAGAATGACCTGGCCCCTTGGAGTAATACTAGTTTCCCTTTATGATAAAAGATGAGAACTGGAAAGCTGACATTTCTTCCTAATTCTAAGAAGCCTTTATTGAAAATGTCACTGCAGCCATGGCTGAGGAGTTACTCAGTAGAACAGGGAGTGTCTTAACAGGCCCAAGACCCTGGGCTTGGTCGGCGCTCCAAGCTAAAGAAAACGTAGACCGAGTAACAAGAAAAGAGGTACTACAACCATGAACTTTGTTTTGAAATTTACCCTAAAATACAGAAAATAAGAGAATGTATGAAGGCAGTCAGCAACTGAGAGCTGTTAGACCCGGGATGGAAAGCTTCTGTGGAATGCTTCTCTGAGTGAGTCAGGAAGAGGCTTAGTCCTACATTTGACATAGAAACTGCGTTTGACCAAATTGTTGAAACGTTAATATTGAGCCTCAAGCCATGCAATTGATTTTTGACACTTTTTAATTTACTTTTTTTTCTCTCAGTGTCATTTTGATGACTAATTTCTACGATGCTCACTGGATCAGAAACTCAACATTATTAACTGAGTCATTAAGATTTGCTTATCGGTTTGATCATCTAAAAATTGTGTTCAGTGCATAAACATTTTGAAAGGAAGGCACATGTAATGCTCCCCACATGCAAACAGGAATGGACTTACCTTTAGTGATCCTTTGCAACTTACAAATGTTATTTTAATAATTGAGATCTTATACAGAGTATATCAATGATGAATTGAAATTTAAAGAGATCTTGGAAGGGTTTGTGTTTAATTTCTTTAATAGGTTTAAATACACCCACAAAACACGTTATAAATATCACAGAGATGCAATGGTGGTGTCTTTTCTCATCAATGTTGAGCAATCCCTTTGCTATGGGAAAAACATCCCTGGCTTTGTGTGCACCTGTTCATTGTTGTAGCCATGCTGTCCCCAGCCCATCATCTCCTGTGTTGCCTTCACTTGTGTGGATTAGAGCATATGATACAAAGTCCAAAACATTTTTATTTGACTGTCTACAGCTGTTTGATGTTTTAAGCTCTACATTTAGTATTTTACCATCTGCATTGCTTTGTCTATATAGCAGTACAAAGCTGAGGATTTCCAAACGTGGCCTCTTTGATTGTGTAACATGTTCATGGTAGCTACTCTCTATATTTACTTGGTGTAGATGTGGACAAGCTTGGCAAGTCATTGCTTTTGGAGTAGGAGGTGTGTGTGTGTGTGTGTGTGTGTGTGTGTGTGTGTGTGTGTGTGTGTGTTTCTTTTCAACAGAGCACATATAAAATGGTCTCTCCCACTCGTGAAAACCTGACTCTCTAGTTTATTTTTGTTTTGCTTCCCCAGTTTACCCAGCTGTCACCAGGAGTTGAAATGACCCATTTCCTACTTTTGTGGGGTTTGCTCCTGGCTCAGCTCATGGGGCCTATGTTTGTGCTTCACAAACAAATGAAAATGATCTCCTTAGAGACAAGCAAGGGGCTATCATTCTAGACAACAGGCTGTGCTCCATTGACAACTGCAGCCAAATTCCCTTGACCGTTAATTGTACAAAGTTCTTGAATCTTCAATGGAAGTTGGAATTTACTCCCTGACCATCTGATTGCAAGCAACTGGCGGAAGAGGCGGACAGAAACACATAAGCGTGCAGATAACACAGTCCAGTGAACACTTACTGTATATCAGATGTTATGTTTTACACAGTTCATTCCTCAAATTCTTGTTATTTCTACTGGAATAACAGTGGGTTGAAATAGAGTCATAAGTTTAGAGGTCATAAGAAAAATACAAGGTAGAGATTGGAATGGATTACATTTCTCAGGATAACTTCCTGTGTGCCATTTTTATGGTTTTCTTTTTTTTAAACTGTGAAATATATTATTTATTTATTTTTCTCTCATATATTACATCTCAACCACACTTTCCTCCCCTCCTGTACCACCCCTCTCCCCCAGATCCACTCCTCTTCTATTTCTCTTCAGAAAAGAGCAGGCCTCCCAGGGATATCAACCAAACATGGCATATCAAGTTGTAATAAGACTAGGTATATCCCCTCATATTAAGACTGGATAAGGCCACCCAGTAGGAGGAAAAGAGTCCCAAAAGCAGGCAAAAGAGTCAGAAACACCCCCATTCCCACTGTCAGGTGTTCCCCCCAAAACAAGCCACACAACCATAACATATATGCAGAGGACTTAAGTGAGATCCGTATGGACTCTCTGATTGTTAGTTCAGTCTCTGTGAGCCCCTATGAGCCTCGCTTAGTTGATTTTGTGGGTTGTCTTGCGATATTTTTGACCCCTCTGGTTCCTACAATCCTTCTTTCCTCTCTTCTTCAGGATTCCCCAAACTCTGCCTAATGTTTGGTTGTGAATCTTTTCATCTTCTCCCATAAGTTGCTGGGTGAAGCCTCTCTGATTTTGCTGGGCTCTGTCTACAGGTATAGCAGAGTATCATTAGGAATCATTTCATTGGCTTTTTTTTTCTGGTCATGTTTGATTCTATCCTAAATCTCTGAGCTATTCAGCCTCTCGTTCCTGGCCTTCAAGGTAGTGTCAGATATGGACTCCCTCTCGTGGGATAGATCTCAAGCCAGACCAGTCATTGTTTGGCCACTCCCACAATTTCTGCACCACCTTTATCCCACACATCTTGCAGGCAAGACAAATTGCAGGTCAGAGGTTTTGTAGCTAGGTTAGTGTCCCACTTCCTCCACTGGAAGACTTGCCCGGTTATAGAAGAAGGCCATTCAGGTTCCATATCCCATATTACTAGGAGTCTTATCTAGGGTCACCCTTGTAGTTTCCTGGGAGTTTCTATTGCACTAGGTTTCTATCTCACCCCTGAAATGCCCCCCCAATTCCAGTCATCGTCTCTCCCAGTACTCTCTCCCTCCAGTCACCCCCAATCCCTCTTGTTTCCATCCCCACCCACCCCCCCAGTCTACTTGCAAAATGCATTCTATTTTCCATTCTGAGAGAGAGTCAGGTGTCTCCCTTTGAGCTTTCCTTGTTACCTAGCCTCTCTCGATCTGTGCACTATAGCATGAGCTTATCCTTTACTTTACAGCTAATATCCACGTGTAAGTGAGTACATACCATGTTTGTCTTTCTGGGTCTGGGTTACCTCACTCAGGATGATTTTTTTTTCTAGTTCCATCCATTTGTCTTCAATTTCATGATTTTTTTTTAAACAGCTGAGCAGTACTCCACTGTGTAAATGTACCACATTTTCTCTATCTATCCAGTTGAGGGACATCTAGGTTGTTTCCAGTTTCTGGCTACTATGAATAAAGCTGCTATGAACATAGTTGAGCAAGTGTTCTTGTGGTAGGATGTAGTGTCCTTTGGGTATATGCCCAGGAGTGGTAATGTTGGGTCTTGAGGTAAATTGATTCTCAATTGTTTGAGAAACTGCCATATTGATTTTCAAAGTGGCTGTACAACAGTGGAGGAGTGCTCCCTTTGCTTCACATCCTGTCTAGCATGAGCTGTCATATGTGTTTTTGATCTTAGCCATTTTGACAGGTGTAAGATCTCGGAGTCATTTTGATTTGAGTTTCCCTAATGGCCAAGGATATTGAACATTTCTTTAGGTATTTCTTGGCCATTTGAGATTCCTCTGTTGAAAATTTTCTGTTTGGATCTGTACCCTATTTTTTAATTGGATTATTGGTTTGTTAATTTCTAGTTTCTTGAGTTCTTTATATATTTTGGATATTAGCCCTCTGTCAAATGTGTAGTTGATGAAAATATTTTCCAGTTCTGTAGACTGCCATTTTGTCCTATTGATGGTGTCCTTTGCCTTACAGAAGATGTCAATTTCATAAAGTCCCACTTATTAATTGTCAGTCTTAGTGCCTACACTACTGGTGTTCTGTTCAGGAAGTTGTCTCTTGTGAAAATGCATTCAAGGCTATTTCCCACTTTCTTTTCTATCAGGTTCAGTGTATATGGTTTCATGTTGAGGTCTTTGATCCATGTGGACTTGAGTTTTGTGCAGGGTGATAGCTGTGAATCTATTTGCATTCTTCTGCATGCTGACATCCAGTTATACCAGCACCATTTGCTAAAGATGCTTTCTTTTTTCCATTGTATATTTCTGGCTTCTTTATCAAAATCAAGTGTCAGTTATGAAGTTAGGAAAATAGCCAAGCTGTCTGTCAGCAGGAGAATGGGTAAAGAGATGATCCTATATGTCACAGTGGAATTTTTTTTACACATTAAAGAAGACTGGAGTGATATACAGGAAAATGGACACAACTGGGGGAATTATACTGAGTGAATAAAATCAGTCTCAGAAAGACAAACATTGAATATTTTCTCTCACTTGTGCATTCTAGATTTTATATAGAGGCATAAAATCATGGAGGTAAGATGGGGAGAACTGAGAAGTGAAAAGACAGCAGGGTCTAGTGGGCAAATGTTCAAAGTATATGAAAAGCATACTTTTCATATATATATATATATATATATATATATATATGTACATGAAAGTAACCTTGTGTATATAATGAAATAAAAAGTTACTTTAAAAAAAATCAAGCATCCATAGGTGTGTGGCTTTAATTCTGTGTCTTTGATTCCATTCCATTCATCAACCTGTCTGTTTTTATGCCAATACCATGTGGTTTTTACTATAGCTCTATAGTACAGCTTGAAATCAGGGACAGTGATATCTCCGGAAGTTCCTTTATTATACAGAGGATTATTTTGGCTATTTTGTTTTTTTTTTTTAATTTTTCCATATGAAGTTGAATATTTTTTGTTTCAAGATCTGTAAAGAATTGTGTTGGAATTTTGATGGGGATTGCATTGAATCTGTAGATTGCTTTTGGTAAAATGGCCATTTTTACTATGTTAATCCTACTGATTCATGAACATAGGAGATCTTTCCATCTTCTGACATCTTCAGTTTCTTTCTTCAAAGATTTGAAATTCTTGTCATAAAGGTCTTTCATCTGCTTGTGATATTTTATATTGTTTGTGGTTATTGTGATGGGTATTGTTTCTTTAATTTCTTTCTCAGCTCTTGTATTGTTGGTATATAAAAGGGCTACTGTTTGTTTTGAGTTAATCTTGTATTCAGCCCCTTCATTAAAGTTGTTTATCAACTGTAGGCATTCCCTGGTAAAGTTTGTAGGGTTGCTTATGAATACTACCATGTCATTTGCAAATAGCAATCCTTTGAATTCTTCCTTTCCAATTTGTATCTCCTTGATCTCCTTTTGTTGTCTTATTGCTCTAACTAGAACTTCAGTTACTATAGTGAATAGATATGGAGTGAGAGCACACCTTGTTTTGTTCTTGATTTTAGTAGAATCGTTTTGAGTTTCTCTCAATTTAATTTGATACTGGCTCTAGGCTTGCTGTAAATTATCTTTATTATGTTTAGGTATGTTCCTTGTACTTCTGATCTCTCCAAGATGTTTATTATGAAGGGTGTTGGATTTTGTCAAAGGCTTTTTCAGCATCTAAGGAGATGATCAGGCGTTTTTTTTTTCTTTCAGTTTGCTTATATGGTGGATTACATTGACAGATATTCCTGTGTTTAACCATCCCTGCATCTCTGAGATGAAGCCCACCTGACCATGGTGGATGATCTTTTTGATGCGTTCTTGGATTTGGACTGTTATTATTTTATTGAGTATTTTTTCATCAATGTTCATGAGAGAAATTGGTCTGTAATTTTCTTTCTTTGTTGAATCTTTGTGTGGTTGGGTATCAGGGTGATTGTGGCTCCATAAAAGGAATTTTGTAATATTCCTTGTGTTTCTAGTTTGTAGAATAATTGGAAGAGTATTAGTATTAGCCCTTCTTTGAAAGTCTGGTAGAAACCATCTGCCTCCCCCTTTTTTTCTGTTTTGTTGGGAAACTTTTAATGACTGCTTCTACTTCCTTAGGGGTTATAGGTCTATTTAACTTTGGTAAGTGGTATTTATCTAGAAAATTATCCATTTTTTTTTTAGATTTTCCAATTTTATGGAGTATAGGTTTTTGAAGTATGACCTAGTAATTCTTTGGATTGCGTTGGTATCTGTTGTTACGTCCCCCCTTTTGTTTCTGATTTCGTTAATTTGGATATTCTCTTTCCGTTTTTTTTTTTTTTTGTTGTTGTTGTTAGTTTGGATAAGGGTTTGTCTATCTTGTTGATTTTCTCAAAGAACCAACTCTTTGTTTCATTGATTCTTTGTATTGTTCTCTTTGTTTCTATTTTATTGATTTCAGCCCTCATTCTGATGATTTCCTGAGGTCTAGTCCTCTTGGATGTGCTTGCTGCTCTTTGTTCTAGAGCTTTTACCTGTGCTGTTATGTTGCCAGTGTGAGATCTCTCCAATTTCTTTATGAAGGCACTTAGTATTATGAACTTTCTGTTAGCACTGCTTTCATTGTGTCTCATAAGTTTGGGTATGTTGTACATTCATTTTCATTGAATTCTAGGAGATCCTTAATTTCTTTCTTTATCTCTGCCTTGTTCCAATAGTCAAAAAAGTAGAAAGTTGTTCAGCTTCCATGAGTTTGCAGATTTTCTGTTGTTGAAATCCAGCTTTAATTTATGGTAGTCTGATAGGATACATGAGGTTATTTCAATTTTCTTGTATCTGTTGAGATCTGCTTCATGAGTATATGATCAGTCCAGGAGAAAGTTCTGTGAGGTGCTGAAAAGAAGGTATATTCTTTTGTGCTTGGATGAAATGTTCTGTAGATATCTGTTTTCTCCACCTATGGTGATTGAAAGTTTTGCTGGGCATAGTAGCCTGGGCTGGCATTTGTGATCTTTTAGAGACCACAAGACAGATGTCTGCCCAGGCCCTTCTGAGATATAGAGTCTCCATTGAGAAGTCAGATGTAATTCTGATATACCTGCCTTTATGTGTTACTTCATCTTTTTCCTTTGCATCTTTTAATATTCTTTATTTTTTCTGTATGTTTAGTGTTTTGATTATTTATGTGGCAAGGGCACTTTCTTATGTGGTCCAATCTATTTGATATTCTGTAAGCTTCTTGTACCTTTATAGGCATGTCCTTCTTAGGGTTAGGAAAATTCTATGATTTTGTTAAAAATATTTTCTGGTCCTTTGAGCTGGGATTCTTCTTTTTCTATTCCAGTTTTTCTTAGGTTTGGTCTTTTTGTAGCGTCCCAGATTTCCTGGATGTTTTGTATCAGGAATTTTTTAGACTTAACATTTTCTTTTACAAATGCGTCAACTTCTTATATTGTTAACTTCTATGCCTGAGATTCTCTCTTCCATCTCTTGTATTCCTGTTGGTGATGCTTGCATCTCTAATTGCTGTTTGCTTACCTATTTTCCATCTGTAGAATTCCCTTAGTTTTCTTTATTGCTTCTACTTCCTTTTTTCAGGCCTTGAAAAGTCTTATTCATTTCCTTCACTTATTTGCTTTTACCTGGCTTTATTTAAGGGATTTATTAATTTCCTCCTATTGTTCATTTGTGTTTTCCTGGATTTCTTTAAGGGATTTAATCATTTCCTCTTTAAGGAGCTCTATCATCTTCATAAAGTTGGTTTTAAGGCCGTTTTCTTGTGCTTCAGTTGTGTTGGAATATTCAGCTTGTTGCAGAGGGATGGCTGGGCTCTGGTGGTGCCATATTGCCCTGGCTGTTGATTGTGTTCTTATACTGGCATCTGGGTTTGGGATGAATATAGGTCTAGGCGTTGATTTCTGATTTTGTTTTTGTTGGATGGGTGCTTTGTGTTTTGGTTTATGTTTCTTCTTTGATTTTCTGGTCTTTGTGGTCTGTATTTCTGTCAGGTGGCATGACCTCTGGTCCAGCTGGGAGTCTCTGTCAGAGTTTGGGGCTGGACTTCTGGCAGCTAGTGTGGCATTTGGTCCAGCAGGGGATCTCCATTCTTCTGACTGGTGTGGCCTGCACCCAGATATCTCCTGGTATAGTGAGCGGCGGCATGGCAATGCAGGTGGGTGGTGGGTAGAAAGGGAGTGTCTTTGGGGTGGTCTTTGGGTTCCCAATTGAGGGCAAGTGGGACTCTTAACTGTTCTTTTTATGGCTTTCTTATCAAACAGAGAAACTCTCAGTGTACTGCTTCCGTGGGAGGTTCCAAATCAGTCCAGCATACCGAGGGCTAAACTCTCTTTCTGGAAGATATGGAAGTGAACCACGTGAGATCTCAGCCCCAATCTTCCGTCTCCCTCACTTCGCAGCCTTATGGCCTCTGGTGAAATCGATTTAGACTCACGACACAAGGGCGTTCCATTCTAATCCTCTGTCTCCCTGTGGATTAGGACACAGAAGATTTACAGCGAATGCCCCTGAATCCCTGCTGGAAGTGATGCTTCTGTGGTTATCCCTGACCCGAAGAAGTGCCTTTGAGCCCAGCTACTGTCCACGGGTTACTGCGGAAACCTGGGTACCAGCAGGGGGCAGTAAACCTTAGCATTTGCTCCTCTCCTGCAGGCGGATGAAAGAGTTTGCAGAGCCCCGAGGCTCATGGATGGTGGGCTTTTTCCATTGAGTCCCTCTGGATCTAGCTCTCTAAGATAGTCACCTCCATCGATATCATCTCCAGCTAGCAGGTCCAGAAGATACTAGATCTCAGTAGAAATAATTCAATCTGAGTTTAAATGGATTGGTTTTCTTTACCATTCGTTTCAAGGCCCCTGTTCCACAGATGGTGGTGACACGGGGAGATGCTGTGGTGTCTGGGGACTGAGGGGTGACTGTGGTTGGAAAGAACACAGGGAAAGCATTGCTTTCAGAAGCACTCCCTGACTCCATTTCCCACTGAAAACCGGGCAACAGAGAGACATGGGGTCGAATACATGGAAGTGACCGAGGGCGCTACTCATGTGCCTGCCCCTTGCAATCCCTGAAGAGAAACCTTTGAGGCGTGGAGAAACCCTTTTCTTCTCTTTACCTCCCAAAGCTGGTTGTTTCTGTGGTGAGACAGTGAAGGAATTAGCACATTTGCCCACTCCTTCAATGTGCTCCATCAGGCTTCCCTCCTTCTTCTGAAGATATCCTGATATGTCCACTTCAGTTCTGATAGACTGTTTTCTCTAAGGTGGTGGTGGTGGGGAGCAGGATTTTACATTCCACTGTGAATGACTGAAGGCAACAGAGGTGGGCAGCAGTGTGTACGTATCCACATACGGAGTATGGATGGGCCAAGCGAGCGTGGCAGGCACGGGGGTGGAACGGGTTACTTGGCAGGGCCTTCACCTAGCCGCAGGTCAGTAAGGCACCCGCTTCTTATGTAAAGCATGACAGAGTTCTCCGAGGTGGTGTCACGTTGTCATTAGGAGGGTCTGCTTTGAATATGGAAGAGGGTGAGCTGGATTGAGACTGCCACTTGTTCCCTGCATCAATATGGATGCATAACTTCTTGGTGTCCTCGTTTCTAAAATGGGCAAAGCCACATTCTTAGCACACTGCTTTACACGTGGTGAATATGAATAAAATGTGCTTGTTACAGCAGATTCTATAGGGAAACAAAACCCCACGGGTATTATTTTTCTCTATATGGAATAAAGACATTTTGTATACTTATAACATTGAGCGCGCGCACGTGCGTACGTGCGTGCGTGCGTGCGTGCGTGTGTGCGTGTGTGCGTGTGTGCGTGTGTGTGTGTGTGTGTGTGTGTGTGTGTGTGGTGTGCATGTATATATAGATACAGCATTCACAAGCACGTGCATGGGAAGGCTAGAGATCGTTGTGAGGTGTCTTGCTCTGTGCCCTTCTACCTTAGGTTTTTGCCGTCATGAGATAGTGAGGCTTCTCACTAAACCTGGAGCTCATTATTTTGGATGAGCTGGCCAGCGAGTTCCCAGGATCTACTTACTTCAGCCTACTTCCTGCTGCTGGGTTTACAGACATGTGCTCATGCATTCAGTTTTAATGTGAGTCTGGGGATCCAAACTCAAGTCTTCATGCTTTTACTGCCAGCATTTTTCCTACTGGACCATCTCCCCAGATGTTTTAGTATTTTAAGAAGGGATATTGTAGTCCTCTATTACTTCCACTATGTCAGATCGTGGCCACTGGCTCGGCTCTGCTGCTAAGTAGGTACATGCACTGTGACAAGTTTTGCTCCTCCAGGCTTTAGTCCTGGCTTGCAGAAGAATGTGGGGTTTGATGGCGGCTTCTACACCTTTTGGTAGTAACCAACCTACAGGTCGTTTTCCTAGGACCAGCATTTGCACTGTGCAGGGTGTGATTCTGCCTCCTCTGGTTGGTTTAGTCAGGGAGCCTGGGGTGGCTGAGAGACTGGCCTCAGCAGCTTGGTTCTTCCATAGTCTGGTTAGTCTTCTTGTGTTCCTAGAGTTTTCTTTCCCACCTGTGTCTACTCTGTGTCCTATGGAAAAGAGGAAGAACTTCCACAAATGGAAGGTATTCAGCCATGCCATAGGGACTATTAGAGAGGGATGAAATGATTTTAGAAAAACTAGTCACCTGATAATGGAGGCTAGGCAATCAAGTTGCTCAGGCATGTAAAACAGAGTACTGCTCCCCAGGGAGCTCTTAGTACCTTTGATAGTTTTTGCTTCACAGTCCTTCACTCAAGTAAATAATCCTTAGGACTCTGAGTTGGATGGAATACTTTTTTCACTAACAGTGAGGTGCTTGTTTATTAAAAGAAGGCAAACCTGTCAGAGATAAGATTTATGACCATTTAGGAAACTGACTTTATAATGGAAAAAACAGCTTCAGCTTTGGTATGGCCCAGAGTCTACCGGAACTTGGGGATGGTTGATCACAGCCCGGGACTGGTACCCATCAGTTCAAGGCAGGCAAGCTTTTAACCAGTGCTTGACTTCCTCACTGGGTAGCTAGGAAGTCATTTGTTCAAGGTGTTAATGGTGGCACTACGGTGCTGGCCAGCTGTCCTACCAAGTTCTACAGGAAGGACATAAATGTGGGAGGAAGGCCTCCATGAAGCATTTCCCATGTGTAGCATGAATCTTAAAAGGTCTTATTAATAAAAACAAATCTGAAGCCAGGGATTGGGGTGAATGCTAGAAGATCAGAGAAGCAGAACAAGACACAGCCAACCTCACCTTGCCAATTCCTCAGCTGATCCTGTTTCCTCAGACTGGAAGCCTCTGAGTGAGTCCTCATCCAGAATGAATCTCTGCTGAACTGGTGCTTAAAAGCCTAAAAGCTTAACCAGACTCTAGTTCCTGGTTTTCATGCCTTATATACCTTTCTGCTTTCTGCCATCACTTCCTGGGATTAAAGGCTCTTGTTACCATGCCTGGTTGTTTCCAGTGTGGCCTTGAACTCACAGAGATCCAGAAGGATCTCTGCCTCTGGAATGCGAGGATTAAAGGCATGTGTGCCACCATTTTCTGGCCTCTATATCTACAGGCTTTTCTGTTCTCTGACCCCAGATAAGTTTATTAGGGTGAACAATATTTTGGGGAATACGATATAACCACATTCCTGCTTCTGTCTTCCTTGGAATGTAGTTTTCCTTTTTAATGATAAAATTTGATTTGTCAATCAACAAGTAAATACATAAATATAGAACGTGAGGCTTTCTTCCTTCACAGTTAATGAACCCTAACTTTGGAGGGTATGTGTGCAGGTCCTTCAGAACAACATGCATTGTGGAAGGGGAAGGGGAAGCCTTCACATTTGGGGGATATTTTTTATTCTCACATAAGCTAGCATGGGATCTTTAGGGGTGTCAAGCTTTGAACAGATTGACCTTACATAACCTTTTGTTATGTAATTAAAAACTCTTGGCCAAAATATAATTAAAAAATACCTAAGTAAAGCACACAGTTGTGATTCCTTAGAAGCTGATGTCGACATTTTTGGAATCTTAAATACCAATAAGAATGTAAGTTGACACGTGAAATCAAATTCTTTAATGGCGTTCCTCAGCTCTCACTCCTCCCTACTGCTCTTTCTTGGCTGGCCAGTGCTGGTGGAGGCTCTCGATCTGTCCACACAGTTCTCATCCTTAGTTACAATGGTGTTTGCTCAAGTGTGGACACTTTGTTTATTCAGCCACCTGCCTCAGATCTTGTGGAGAACTTGATAAGTGGATATTCCAGGCGGCCTCAGGTGTGACTCATTGGATTCTCAGGGGCTGGAATTTGGTGTGTAATGAGATCTCCAGACAGTGCTGTACAAACTGAAATAAGAATGTGTGACTTCAGAAATTCCATGCCCCTTGTAATGACTGAGGAACTTCACAGGCCCATTCACAAAGTCTGAGGAGGACCCTCGGGTGTCTAGATGAGACGGAGAGCCTTTGTGATTCTATTAGCAATTATACATTAGATCAATGAAATTCAACAGAAATATAGCTTCAGCTGTACTTGCATTAAATTTTTCCCAATGACAATATTAAAACAGCAAAATGAAGTAGATGAAATTAATTCCCAAACAGTTTATATTTAACTCAGCATACACCAAATAATACTTTACTGTACAATGAATAAAAAATTATTACTTTACATTCTTTGTTTCATATTAGATCTTTGAAAGCATATCTTGCTTTGTGCTGGGCTGCAGCAGTTATTGCAAGCAGAGAGCAAAGAGCCTCTAATTTCTCATGCCAGCACAGCTAGTGTTGACAGACACACTTCTAATAGTGGAAAGTCACTGCATCAGGATTAAGTGCATTGCTGTTGATAGCTGACAGCGAGTCCTGTGGCATTCAGAGTTCAAGCAGTACAGCAGACATTCTCCACAGCGGGGCACAAACTGTGTTTTCAACCGTGTCCCACTCTCTTCAATCACAGAGTATGTTGTCCACTCTGATCCATAGCCTGCTATCCCCTGGCCATTCCACACACTTTAACTGGCTTCTTGTTTTTTTTCTTTAGTGCAGAACTCTCCTCCTCCAGGACTAGCTGTGAACCCTATCTGTCCAAAGGAAAGCAGGAAGGAGGGCTGGCCCATGTTATTGGGCACATACTATCTGCTCTTGGATTTATTTTGTGGTAGAACACCTAGTTCTTCTAGGATTAATGATAAAAATCCCACCTCTTCAAATCAATGTAGAAATCAACATCTTTAATGTATCTTGACAAAGTGTCATAATATGTATGATATGATGTACCTTCTACTCCAAACTACGTTGGAACTGCTGATCTGTCAATGAGAGCTCGTTTGTTTCCCTAAACTACAAAGACTTTGTAAGTGCTGAAGACATCTAAAAAGGCTGAGATCTGATGCCAATTTTGGTGATGGATAGCTACACGTACTTGACACTTGACCCTGTGTACTGTGTATCCCAGGCCTCCCATCCTCAAGGCTACCTGTTGGGTAGTTGTCACAAGGTAAGCCAACCTGGATTGGTGAAATCAATATGTGGTTCTGTGGTGGTATTGTGTTCCCCAAAATATTGTGCACCCTAATAAACTTATCTGGGGTCAGAGACAGAACAGCCACTAGATACAAAGGCTAGAAAATGGTGGCACACACACCTTTAATTCTAGCATTCCAGAGGTAAAAATCCCTCTGGGTCTCTGTGAGTTCAAGGCCACATTGAAAACAGCCAGGCATGGTGACACATGCCTTTAATCCCAAGAAGTGAGCCTTTAATCCCAGGGAGTGATGGTAGCAGAAAGGTATATAAGGCATGAGGACCAGAAACTAGAAGCATTTGGCTGGTTAAGCATTTGGTTGGTTAAGCTTTCAGGCTTTGGAGCAGCACAGTTCAGCTGAGATTCATTCTGGATGAGGACTCAGAAACTTCCAGTCTGAGGAAACAGATCAGCTGAGGAATTGGCAAGGTGAAGTAGCTGTGGCTTGTTCTGCTTCTCTGATCTTCCAGCATTCACCCCAATAACTGGCCTCAGGTTTGATTTTATTAATAAGACTCTTCGAGATTCCTGCTACAAGGTTCAGACCTAGCCCCCTGCATCTGAGAGAACCAACAATGCAGATGTTTGAAACAGGGTTGGCCCTGTCTCTCCAGGAAAAGCGCAGAGGCAGTGAGATCAGGCATCAGCAGCTGTCTGGGTATTTGTGCTTCAACAACTGCCCACTGAAAACAGTGCCCTGAAAAGCACTCAAGTATGTTTCCTTCAGAGGAAGGTGGGAATTGCTGACACTGGAGTGTCAAAGGAGCAGGAAAACACAAACATTGGAGAGTCTCATTTATCAGCTCTGTAGTTTGTAAACCCCTCATGCCTTTTAATTGTATTAAATTAAAATGCCTCTGTGCTGACTAGGAGAGGAGTTATTGAATATACTGAAAATGAGTTTCACATATCTGCCTTCAGGGATTTCCTGTAAAATCAGGAGGTGACAGAATTTTGGCAGAGGTGGATGGAATTCAGTGAGGAGGGAAGTAAAAATTGGGAAGGGTTCAGGTTAGGTGATCAGGTCTTCATAGATGTGGAAGATGAACCCTACAAAGAGAGCTTTGTGGATCATTCATCTATCTTCCAGCTGATGTAGTTGAGTTTCAAGGGAACACCTTGGTGATCGAAAGAATGTGGTATGAACAAAGCATGCTTGTTCTGTCTCAAGACACAAGGCAAAGCACAAGTGCCTAGCATGTAAACAACCTTTCCTTAGCTAGCTTGCCTTATAGAACAATAGAAAAGGGACCATGCACTCTTCTGGGGACCTTCAGTGTGAATCATAAAGGCTAGAGTTCCAGGACAGCCAGGGAAGTTACACAGAGAAACCCTGTTTCGAAAAAAAGAACAAAACCTGTAAAACTTCTGCCCCCAAACTCAAAAATTCCAAACTGTGTGGATTTCTACCTGATAGTGATTTTGCTTCTAATTTGTTAGGTTACTGTTGGCTCTAGACAAATTCTCTGGGCTAGAAATGATTTCTCTTAGTCTACATAGTCTATACATTCTAAACTAGACACCCTCTCTAGGATCCAACTTTACCAGATTGCTAAGGCTGTTTTGAAAGAAAGCAGATTTCCTGAACTCTAGAGCACTTCCCAGGGACCCACAGAAAGTGACAAAGCCTTTTATGCTTCAAAAGTGACATCCATTTCCCCTCCATCTGTTCTGGTCATACCGAGGAGGCAAGTTCTTAGCTGATTTCTTTCTTGGTCTCTCATAATGCCTTGCATGATTTGCATTCAGGGGAATCTGTAATGAAGTTAAGAGACACGGTGACAGGTGGTCAGGAGATGCATTGCCAAATTTCTACTGGTTCTTTGAGGCATGCTCATCTCAGGTAAATATATATTCCACATCCCTGTGCACATTTGTGTAGTCCTCAACTCTTCACTGATAAAATGAGTTACCACTGTTCACTTCAGCTGTGAAATACTATAACTCTGGGTAGCTACATTTGCACCTGTTCAGACAAGCTTTTAGAGACTGATTACATGGAAAGAATGGTTAAGGCCAGCAGCTGCATTAACAATAAACACAGGGATGGAGGATACTTAGGCTCAAAATTTAGGAGTGCAGGTTCTTGTGTCACAGTGCCTTTGCTCAGAATCTGATATCACTGGGATGTAACACAAATTCCTAAATGGTCTTAATAAAAAAAAACCCAGAGCCTGATATTGGGGTGAATGCTGAAAGATCAGAGAGACAAAGGAACAAGCCACCTCTTACCTCTAGGACTCCTCAGTCTGAAAAGCTATCCTCAGCTGAAAGACTTTAGTTCCTGTCTCCTCACGCCTTATATACCTTTCTCTACCTAGCCATGTCATTTCCTGTCTCAACCTTCCTAGTGCTGGGATTAAAGATGTGTGACTCCCAAGTACTGGGATTAAAAGTGTGTGCCACCACTGCCTGGCTCTGTTTCTCTCCTAGACTGAGTTCATCTCATGTAATCCAGGGTGGCTTTGAACTCACAGAGGTCCAGACAGATCTCTGCCTCCTGATTGCTAGGATTAGAGGTGTGTGTCACCACTGCCTGGCCTGTATGTTTAATCTAGTGGTTTGTTTTGTTCTCTGGTCTCCAGGTAAATTTTATTAAGGTACACAATCTATCACCACACTGCATTGCTTGGTAGGTAGCATTTCCATTTCTCATCATTCAGCTTCTGTTAGTTAGAAAACAGGGCTCATAGAGTTGTGAGGATTGAGTTTTAGGTGTAGTATTTTCAACAGTGTGGTGTATAGTGTGTTTGCCAAATATTAGCTATTAGAGTTGTGACAAGGGGGAACTCTCCAAGAGCTTGATATCTTAGTCTTTGTAAAACCAAAGGCCTAGATGCCTCTCTTGCAGAGTACAGTTTCCCAGAAGCACCTGTGAGCCATTGGGCCTGGTGGTCACTCTGTGGCATGGTCATTAGTTTTTTCTAGTTGTTTTGTGTGTGTCTCCTTCAATATCAAGGAGATGCTTCAAGATTCTAGTACTTGTGCGAGATGTGTGAATCCTGGGTGGGCAATGGCTTCTTTATAAGCTTACACACAAAAGTATTCCCCACATCTCCATATCTCTTTCCATTCTTTTTCACCATGAGTTTTGGTAACCTATAAGGATATGCAGATCTCATATTTTCTATGTTCTGGATTGGTGCATCCAAATGGAGGAAGCATGGGGAGTTATACGGCACGAGGAGGAATAGATTCATGTGTGTATCTATCTCCCTCTCTCCTTCAATCCAGTGGGGGCTGCCTCCCTCTACTAAAGGCTTCAGTGACCCCTCCTAGCTTAGTTTTCTCTACAGCTTCTTGCTAGCTTCAGTGGCTACTCTTTTCACACTCATGCTCATGTAAGTAGCCATAACTGAATTCAGTGGGATGCATGTGACTGTCTCTCCTTAATACAGTATCACAGCCATTTCTCTGTCTCTGTCTTTTTTATTGTCTTTTTATCTTCTCTCTCTCTCTCTCTCTCTCTCTCTCTCTCTCTCTCTCTCTCTCTCTCTCACACACACACACACACACACACACACACACACACCAAGAGAAAAGAGGAAATGTGTGAAAATGACTAAAATTTATTATACACATGCAGAACCATCCAAGAATAAAACAGACTCCTTAGTGTTTCTAGTTGGAGGCATTGTCCATTGCTTGTTCCCTTACTTCCAGCCACATCTTAGCATTGGGTGCTATTCCCATATCTTGTTTGAGTTCAGCATTTCTGACTTGGGACACACTAAGAAGGCTGATGTTTCCCCACTCACATACTAGAGGGAAGAACCTGGAACGTTTTAACCTGATCCTACAGTCTCAAGATATAGTTCCACAGGATATGTGAAGTATTTCTAAGAGAGTAGGCATGAATAATTAGATTATGGAATATAATTCCAATCAGCATGAAAGCTCAAATTGAAAGAAAGCACTAAATAAGTTGGAGTATGCATAGTTTTATTATGATTCTCAAAACACTCTGGATTATAAAATCTCAACATTAATTTCACTTATGTATATTTATATCTACATCTATATCTATGTATTAACCTAGGGATTCACTCACACATAGATGAGAAGGTCATGGAGATAAGATGTTGAGTTGCGCTAATGGAGTTTTCCTGGTCTTATGATGAAGTTAAGCATGTCATCAATGGTCATTAGGGAAGTGTGCACACGTATGCAAGTGTGTGTGTGTGTGTGTGTGTGTGTGTGTGTGTGTGTGTGAGAGAGAGAGAGAGAGAGAGAGAGAGAGAAAGAGAGAGAGAGACAGAGAGAGACAGAGAGACAGAGACAGAGAGAGATGGAGATACAATAAAAAAGACAGAGACAGAGAAATGGCTGTGATACTGTATTAAGGAGAAACAGTTACTCAAGGGATCTGATCCGACCTCTTGACAGTTCTTTGGAGAAATCTCTTTGGTGACTGAAGATGTTTGAAAGATTTGAGAGCCCCAACTTAGCAGAAGGCTATGTACCTATAACAAGTCAATGGTTTGTAATAGCTTAACTATAGCTCACATCCAAAAGACAAGAAGACATAAATCCTTCAGTCAGAAGTTTTTATGAGAAGCACTTTCTTTGATTGATTGTTTATGTAAAAACCCCCAGTGAAGGATAGCATAGAAACTTCTCCCTTTGTGAGGGTGATTTTACTGTTAGATTTTTATTACATATGGCCTGAAGGGGTGAGCTGGTCTGACACAGGATGTATTTCTGAGGTTGAAGGCTCACATGCCTTCTGCGATTTTCCAACTTGGGGTCTATATTTCAAACCCTGAGATTAAATTGCTTTTCCTCTGTGCTTGTGGGCCTCTCTGAACTCCACCCTTAGAATCAGCATCATGGTTCCCATAGCAACTAATGTACCTGGAAGAGGGAACGAAAGGAAAGGGACCAAATAAAAAATGATGGTGCTACAGCTGAAAGCAGGAATTAACTGTAAGCTGGAACAGAGGGTCATGAAGAGTGTGTGTGGGGCAACGGGCACAGAGGTTATAAAATCTGCGTTTAGGGCCTCTGTGGCTACCCTGCCACTCCGTCACTTTCCCAAACTCATGGCTAGTTTCTTTCTGCATTCCTCTCACTTCTCAGCTGCAGTAGAGAATGTGACAAGGTTGACATAGTATGTAGTCTAGATTTACCTCCTCATTGTGCATTATATAAGACCCCCCGCCAATGTCACAGGAAACTCTTGGTTAATGTTTTAGTGTCTGCATCCTGCAACAATAAATAGCAACCCACAGGCTTGATAGTTTAAACAACAGGAATCCACACTTCTCACTTTCAGGAGCAGAGGTTTCCATCATCAAGAGGCTGGCTGATTTGGTTATTGGTGAAGTGTCTCATTTTGATTTGTTGATGAATATTTTCTTGCTATTGTCTTTACATGGTGGAGCAAGAGATTTCTTGTCCTCCCCCTTTGGAAATTACGGCAATAATTCTATAGTGAGAGAATGATTCCTTTGACCTGATCTAATTCTAGCTACTTTCCAAACATCCATTTCTAAGATTAGGCCTTCAGCTAATGAGCTACAGAGGGACACAGCATTCAGTTCGCTGTAACCCACTCCATACCCTTGATTCAGATCACATCTCTCATAATTGCAAAATACATTTATCTTGTCTGAGTAGCCTCCAGGGTATTAACTCATTCCAAATCTACTCTAAATTCTAAAGTCAAAGTTTCATTTCAACATCATCAAAATCAGGTATAAGTGAGATTCTATGTGTGATTCCTTTTGTTTCAAAATTCTAACTGTGAAACCAGACCAGCACTAAAATGCACTGATGAATCAGATATTCTCATTCTGAAAGGAAGAGAGAGGGAAGATGAGGCTGTGGGTCCCAAGTCTGTCCTAAACTTGACAAATTCCTTGTGGTCTTAATAGGAGTAGTTGGCCAAGGAAGTGGACACTGGTAACCAAGGAAACAGAAGTTGTATCTCTTAATGGTTAAAATGCCCTTTGTAGTTAAACATCCTTGAAACTGTGGTGAGGTTCTTTCCATTCTATCAGGAGCTGAGGTACCAGGCTAGGTCTTACTAATCATAATCATAATCATACCATGAAAGATCTGTAACCCCCAAAGACTTTGGCTTGACTATATAACTGATTTTGTAGTTTTAATCCCTTTTGTTGGATTTCCTAAAGGATCATGGTAAGAAATATCACACAGGGAGATCTGGTTTACCCAAAATTTGTTAAAGAAAAAGGGTCACCTTATGTCCATGAATATGCCACCCATCCCAGAGGTGAAAATCTTTTACAAAATTACAAGCCCTGAGTCTCTTGCTATTGTCCACTGCGCAGGTCAGCCCACTGCCCAGGTCAGCCCACTGCCCAGGTCAGCCCACTGCACAGGTCAGCCCACTGCGCAGGTCAGCTTACTCCCTCCTCCGTCTTTGGCTGTACCATCACTATGTTTATTTAATAAATCTTAAACTTTGCTCCCTCTTGACTTCTGGGCTCCCCTCTGCTTGGGATCATGCTTGCATCATGATCTTGGGTTATTTCCTCAGTGGGCCAAGAACTGCTGCCTCCTTCATTCTCCTGTTCACACATGCCAGAACATTCTCTTCCTGCTCCTCAGTCCTCAAGAATCCCTGCCCCATCAGGGCTCACAAAGTGATCCCGAGAAAAATCACCTTGAGGCTCATTGGAAACAGACAGAGCATTTTGTCTACTCAGACAAGGATTGAATACACCCACAGATGCTTAATAACCTCTTGGTAACTTGCTAAAATGTAATCCATAGCCTTTGTAAGATTGGATGTCAGGCTAAATGAAAATCTCACGTCTCCTCCACCAACGTCAGTAAAAGGTATTAAGCCTCATATTGAGTAGAAACACAATTTTGATGAAAGTGGGAAGTGGAACAAAAATGAGAGCCAACTCTTCTGCATCTGAGCTCTCTTAATGAGTTTTGTGCTATTATTTTTATGCTTGACCAATATGTAAGGTTTAGAAAATAATAGGTCCATTTGCATCTTCTTGTATATCATTGTGTGTGCACGTGTGTGTGTGTGTACACACACACACACACACACACACACACACACACACACACACACTGTATTTCCCTATTTCTAGATGGCATTACCAAATTCATTGGTAAAATCCTATAGAGTTTTAAGTAAATTCTCATATAAAATACATCTTCCCTTGCTGCCAGAAATACAAAAACTAACTCAAATGTTTTTCAAATCCACATGGGTTGAATGAATCTTGATTATTGTGACTAGTTTAATATTACTCATTTAATAAAGTCAGTTACATGTTTTGAATTTTCAACATAAATATAAAGAAGCATACATTCGTGGTCTACTTGAGTTATCAGATAAAGTAGGTTAAGCGTAGTTAGCTGGGGTGGAGAGACGTTGCTGGAGAAATGGCTCACCCAGGAAGAGAGTTTATTGCTCTTAGAGAGGATCCGTGTTCAGTTCTCAGTACCCACACGGTGGCTCACAATTGTAACTCAGTTCCAGGGGATCTAGCATGCTCTTCTGACCTTGTTGGGCACCAGAAGCACATATGTGTACTTCATATGTGCAGGTGAAGGACTCATAAACATAAAATAAAATCTTAGAAAAAGGTAATTAACAGGGAAAAACCTTGAGATTTTGCTTAATTTTTTAATGTATATATATATATATATATATATATATATAATATAGCTTAAAAGTAAGTTGCAAAAATGTTTTTGGCAACTTTTAACTTTGGGGTTCTTCTAAGTTAAGTGATTGATACTCATGAAAATACTTAGATAATTTTAAAGTGTGGCTACTAAAATATACATAGCTATGTTTTATTTTTGGCTTGTTTATATACTGCTATAGTGAAGCTAGACACACTGGAGTCTATTAATAAGCATTTCTTTTTTGCCACACTGAGAATTTTATTATGAAGTAGCATATGCCTATTAAAACTGTGAAGCGATGCAGTAATAAAAGTTTTTATGGAGGACTGGTACCTGGTAGACAGTGTGAGGGTGTGGTGGTATTGTTCCTCAAAATATTGTGCACCCTAATAAGCTTATCTGGGGTCAGAAAACAGAACAGCCACTAGATACAGAGGCCAGAAAATGATGGCACTCAAGCCTTTAATCCTCGAATTCCAGAGGCAGAAATCCGTCTGGATCTCTGTGAGTTCAAGGCCACACTGGAAACAGCCAGGCATGGTGACACATGCCTTTAATCCCAGGAAGTGATGGCAGAAGCAGAAAGGTATATAAGGAGTGAGGACCAGAAACTAGGGCTGGTTAAGCTTTTAGGCTTTTGAGTTGCAGTTCAGCTGAGATTCATTCTGGATGAGGAGTCAGAGGCTTCCAGTCTGAGGAAACAGGATCAACTGAGGAATTGGCGAGGTGAGGCTGTGGCTTGTTCTCCTTCTCTGATCTTCTAGCATTCACCCCAATATCTGACTCCAGGTTTATTTTTTATTAATAAGAACTTTTAAGATTCGTGCTACATGAGGGCATTTAATTCTTAGTTCTCTTAGTTCATAGTATCCTACTTCCTAGTTTTCTTTGTAAATGGCTGTTAAAAATTAATAGTTAATGTGACCAATGCATTAATTTCTAAAACAATAGTAAGTGAAATAACTCTGTGCACAGGATACAAGGGAAAGCAAGGGAAAGGAGTATTCATTTTTGAGAAGAAAAATCTATGCAAGAATATGGCTTTTTTAAAAGAGTCTCAGTGTGTACCCAGACTGACCTCAAACACAAAGTTCTCCTGCCTCAGTGTCCCAAGTAGTAGGAAGATTGGGTCAAGACAAGCTTGGTAGGAGATATTTTTTGTTAACAGAAAATAAGAATAATTCTATGTAGCGTGATGATGGCCTGGAATGAGAAACAGGAGACAGAATTATTGAGAAATTCAGACACTTGCAGGCTGGCAGAAGTATTTTTATGAGTGGTCACCCATTTTATGGTGGGCACATTTTTTATAAGGTTTTGAGAAAATGAAACTGCAAGGCTAGAACCTGAGTTTCTGTTGAAATGATGATTTTCTTGAATTACTGGCATGCTCTTTTTTTGTTTTACTTTTATTGAAAATAGAATATTTTCTCACATAATATATCCTGGTTATGGCTTCCCCTTCCTCTACTCCTCCCAGTACCTCCCCAGTTCTCTTCTGATCCAGATCTACTCCCTTTCTGTCCTTCATTAGAGATAATATTAGCCTGCCCTTAATAAAAAAATTATAGGTAAAGCATCTAAAAAGCAAAGATGATGTGTCTTATCAGAATCCTTTTCTCTGCCCATGTTTGCCTTTACATTTATTTTTAATTAAATGGTTTATTTATAAGAACTGAGACTTCTCTCTTAGAAGAGCTAGGATAGCTTACACCTTTGAGGATTATGGAGTTCCCAACTCAAATCCTAGATGAAAGTTTCTTGTTCTCAAACTGATCTTGAGTTTGTCCAGAGGCCACTGCAGGGTCTTGAACTATTTCACCCTGTGAAAAAAATCAAGCATTCTTTTTAGTTAATACATTAAATGTCAGCTAAAGGCGTTAAGTCCTACTTTCCTCCCTTTTGATGTGATAAAGACACCATGACCAAAAGCAACAGGGAAGGAAAAGGATTATCCCACCATTGAGACCATGGAGGGAAGTCGGAGAGGAGCTGAAGTCAGGAACCTGCAGCAGGAGCTGAAGCAGAGGCCGTGGAAGAACACTGCTTACTGGCTTGCTCCCATGGTTTGCTTAGCTTGCTTTCTCATAACACCCAGGACTGTTTGCCCAGGGGTGGCACTGCCCACGGTGGGCTGGTCACTCCCCTATCAGTCATTAATTAGGAAAATATTTCACAGGCTTGTGCTGTGGATATCACTCTGTATAAATAAAACACTGATTGGCCAGTAGCCAGGCAGGAAGTACAGGTGGGACAAGGAGAGAAGAGAATTCTGGGGATTGGAAGGCTGAGGCAGAGAGACACTGCCAGCCACCGCCATGAGTACCAACATGTAAGATACTGGTAAACCACGAGCCATGTGGCACGGTATAGATTAATAGAAATGGGTTAGTTTAAGATAGAAGAACTAGATAACAAGAAGCATGCTGCAGTCATACAGTTTGTAAGCAATATAAGTCTCTGTGTGTTTACTTGGGTCTAAGTAGCTACGGGACTGGCAGGTAAGAGAGATTTCTCCCAACCGTGGGCCAGGCAGGACTGGAGAAAACTCCAGCTACAGGCTTGCCTACAAGCTAATCTGATTAGGTCATTTTCTCAGTTGAGTTTCCCTCTTCTCAGATGACTCTAGCTTATATCAATGCAGCACTGTCATATTAAAATACATATCTAACCTTCCTTAAGTTGTATATGTGTGGAATGTATTAAAATTTTAGAAATTGTATAAATTCCTAAAACTTTTCAAGGACATTGAGAAGTTTTAGGAATTTATATTATAATACCATTGGTCATAATTCATTATTATTTTAAAATGTGGATTGCTAATAAACCCAAATTCACTTGTCAGTGTGTCCTTTTTTTTGAGTGAACTCTCATTAGGTTCACAGCAAAATGAGAACACACAGACAATTCTTGTATACTCCTTACTTCCACATATGTAGAGAGAGCCTTTCCCAGGGTTAACACTCCCATGAGTGAGCATAGTGTGTTTGCTAACACTGTTAAACCTACAGTGATACATAATACCCATTCGATGTCTGTTTCCTTTACATTCATGCTTGATGTTGCATGCCTTATATAGACTTAGACAAATGTGTAATAGTGTACATATACCATGCAGAGTATTTTCAATGTGTCAAAAGTCCTGGGGACCCATCCTGAGTTTTCCAACTATTGATCTTTTTACCATCTCTCTCTCTCTCTCTCTCTCTCTCTCTCTCTCTCTCTCTCTCTCTCTCTCTCCTCTCTCTTTTCTCTTTTTTCAGATGCTGTACTGCTGGGACTGCGACTGTGCACAGGCTGACTTCTTTCCGTCTCCATGATTTCTTTTTTTTCCAGTCTTTTTTTTTTTCTTTCTTTTTAAAGAAAGGGGGTGGAAATGTTTTAAGAGCCAGAGGATCAGGGAGTTTACTGTGAGACTGTTTCTCCTATGAATGTCAGAAGGTCCACCCACAAAGTCTCACTAAAGCGACTGCCCAAACATGAGCTGAAGTAGGATCACATCCACAGACATGCTCATGTGGGCAGGGGGTGGGAAGTGGGGGCCCAAAAGACCATGAGGCCTCAGCCTTGCCTACATAAAGAACTATAGCAACTAAGGGATGCTAAGGGTGGGAAAAACAATTTTCTTCAGAGAAGAACACAACAACTGGTTATTCAATATAAGATGGTCAGCCCTAAAAACACATATATGAGTAACATCATACAGACTGAGCAGATTATATTTAGGAGTACATATGTATGTATGTATGTATGTATACATATGTGCCTGTAACAGTGATTAATGAGAAAGGAGGCCATAAAGCTGAAAGAGATCAAGGAGGGGTACGTGGAGGGGTGCAGAGCGAGGAAAAGAAAGAGGGAGAAGATACATTATAATCTCAAAAATAAAATAAAAATAAAGATGCAATAAATATCTACATTCAGGTATTTGTGTGAGCCCAAGTTTTAACTTTTTTTTTGTAAAAATATTTAAAAAAAATCAAGATTGATGAACCCATGGTAAGACTCCCCCCCCCCCCCCATGTTTTCCCAAATTTTCTTTTGTAAGAAAATGACAAACTGATTTCCAAAGTGGGTGTCCCATATGTGATCCTATCAGAAGTGTGTGATGGCTCCTGCTGCCCTGAGACTCCAGGGAGTGGTGAGCCAGCACTGTGTGTTTAGACAATGTTAAACACATCTCAGTGCTTGGCTACTCTAATATGCATTTTCCTGATGACATTCCATTCATCTGCTTTTATTTATTTATTTTTTGCATATCTTTTTTCACAAGGTATCTTTTAAGGCCCCCGGCTCAGTTTTCAATTGGGTTATTTGTTTTCTTGTTGTGAGTTTTAGATTGTGTTTTTATTATTTTGGGTAAAAGTGATCAGATACATTTGGTAAATATTTTTCCCAATATGTATCTTATTTTTTCATTTTCTTGGCATTATACTTAACAGAGCAAAAAATTTTAATTCTTTTAAAGGCTGGAATGGCCTTAAACTTGTGACAATCCTCCTGGCTCTGCCTTCTGAGTGCTGGGGTTATAGACATATACCACCATGCCTAGTTCAAAGTTTTTAATTTTAATAAAATCAGATTTTCAAGTATTTTTGATACATCCAGACCCTGTATTTTGTGTTATATTTACTTTCAAAGTCATTATTGCATCCAAGATCACACAGGTTTTCTTTGATTTGTATCTTCTACAAATTAAAACAATAATTTTATTTATTTTTTCGTGAGGTTGCATGTATGATACGTGCATGAGAGTGAGGGTGTGTGCATACCATGGTCTTCCTGTGGAGGTCAGGGACAGCTTTTGGGGAGTCAGTTCTTTCTTTTACCCTGTTGAGGCAGAACCTTTCTTGTGTTTTCTACTGAGCTGTGTCCTTCAGGCAAGCTGGCCGTGGACTTCCTGGCAATTTATCTGTCTCTACTTCCTGTCTCATTTCAGGTAAGTGTCACCTCATCTCACTGTTTAAAGTGGGTTCCAGGATGTTGCCAGCCCCTCTTCTAGAAATTTTATAGTTTTGCATTTTATAGATTCATGATCTATTTTCAGTTAATTTTTGTGAAGAGTGTCAAGATGTTTTTTTTTGTTGTTGTTGTTGTTGGTGGTGTTTTTTTTGTTTTTGTTTTTTGAATGTGGATATGTAATTGTTGAAGCACCATTTGAGGATGTTGGATCCTTGGAACTGGACTTACAAGTTCTGAGTTACCATGTGGATGCTGGGACCTGAGTCTGGGTCCTTGCAAGAACAAGTGCTTTTAACCATTGAGCCATCTCTCTATAGTCACAACCTTATTTTCTTTTCTTATGAAAATATTCCTGTGAGCTAGGACTTCTAGTATGATGTTAAAAAAATAGTGAGAACCTACCACCAAGAAAACTTCTGTTGTGACAGAAGATCATTATAGAAAACTACAACCAATCAGAGTGGAGAGTTGTAGAGCCCAGTCCTAACAGATGTATCTACAATAAAACTCCTGCACTCAAGGCTCAGGAGGGATCATTGCAGAAGGGAGGGTTGAAAAGGTTGAAAGAGCCAGAGGAACGGCAAGTTGGGGTGAGACTGTGTCTCATGAACGTCAAAAGCTACACCTATACAACCTCGCTGATATGACTGTCTAAACATGAGCTATAACAGACATGCTAAAGTGGACAGGGGAAAGACCAGGAGGATCTACGGTACACAAAGAACTACAGGCAAGTAAAGGGTGCTGCAAGTGGGAGAAAGTCTTCTCTAGGGAAGAACATACCAGTTGGTTATCCAATACCAAACCATCAACCCTAAAAGCATACACACAAGTAACATTATACAGACTGAGCAGATTGTATTTATGTATTTAGGAAAAAAATATATACATATACATATGTAGCTAGAGAGTTTCTCTCCAGATCCCACCAAGCCCTGGCATCCGGCAGCCCACTTATAAAATAAACACACAGACTCTTATACTATTTAAACTGTTTGACCTAATGGCTCAGGCTTCTAGCTATCTAGTTCTTACATCTTAAATTAACCCATTTCTATAAATCTATACCTTGCTACATGGCTCGTGGTTTACCAGTATCTTACATGTTGGTACTCATGGCAGTGGCTGGCAGCATCCCCTGACTCAGCCTTCTTGTTCCTAGAATTCTCTTCTCTGCTTGTCCCGCCTATACTTCTGCCTGGCTACTGGCCAATCAGCATTTTATTTATACAGAGTGATATCCACAGCACTTCCCCTTTTCTTCAAAAAGGAAGGTTTTAACTTTCACATAATAAAATTACATATAACAAAACAATTATCAAGCAAGAATTACAGTTACACTATCTAGTCTGTTTATAGCATCTAGTCTATTTGTATTTGGCAAAATTTAAGAAGATATCCTATCTATCCTGTATTTGTGAGTCTAAGGTTTCATATTCAACTTACTGTTTATCATAACTAAGGAAAATTATAACTATCTAGTCTTCAACTACATCAAAGACCTCAGAAGGATATAATATTACCTGAGAAACAGGAGACGGATGCAAGCAACTTTCAGGAGTCTTGTGAGAGTAGACAGAGACAGCTGGCAGCCTGGACAGTTATCCAAAGTTCCTTTGTAAAGTTGGGGCATCTGTTTTCAGTCTACAGGCCTAGAGTCTCATATATATATATATATATATATATATATATATATATATATATTAGTTATACACACATATATGTATGTATATATATTATACAAATATTTAGTGTAAATGAAATTTTCTTATTCCATAAAAGATAAAATTTGTCAAAAGTAACATGAAAAGAAACCAAAAATATTATTACATCTATAACTATTTAAGAAGTTAACTAGTAACCTTCTCAAACATAAACTACCATGTGTGTGTGTGTGTGTGTGTGTGTGTGTGTGTTTGTATGTGTGTATGTAACAACAATTAATGAAATGAATTTGAAAGAAAGCAAGGAGGGATATATTGGAGGGCTTGGAGGGAGGAAAGGGAAGAGGGAAAGAATGTATTATAATTCAAAAGAAATAATTAAAAAATAATGGTGAGAACAGACTTTTTTCCCCTATATTCCCGATCTTAAGGGCCTTTTCCATTTGTTAAGCTTCCATTTGGTATGGTGCTACCTGAAGGAGTTTTGGAGATACTTTTACCCAGCTGTGAGTTTCTCTCCAATCTTAATTTATTGACTGTTTTTGTTTGATGTTAAGCCATCTTTACCTGTCTGAGATAAATTCTACATGGTGATGCTGCCCAACTAATTTTACCTGTTGTTCAATCCAACTGTCCTAACGTGTTGTTGAGACTTTGGATACATATATATGAGAGGAATTGGTCTATAGTTTTCTCTTATAATGTCTTTTCCGTGTTTTTGGTGTCTGCTGACTCTGTGGAATGAGTTAAGAAACATTCACTTTGGTTCTATCTTCTAAAAGAGATATAGAATTTCTTCCTCAAATACACGGTTAAGTCTACCAGTGAACCCAATAGACGTGCATGGTAGTTTATGTTTAGAAATATTTAGAAATTTATTTTCTGAGGTAGTATTTAGAATTGTATGTTTCAATCTCCATGTGTCTTGTGACTTTTCTCAATTACCCTTTTATTGATTTCCAGCGGGTAGACATCTGCATTTCTGTCCTAGTAAACTTACTAAGGTCTGCTTGATGCTTCAGCGTGAGGCCTTTCTTTGGGAATGTCCCATGTGAGGTAACAATGTGTGTTCTGCTGTGGTTGTTCGGAGCAGCTTATTGATACATCAGATGGCTGTTGGTTGTGGGAAGCTCACCTTTATGGTTGCTGGGCTTTGCCTGCTTGAGCTATCCATTGCAGAGAGAGGGATGTTGACCACTGCCATTGCAGTCGAGGCTTCTGCCAATTCTCCTTCCGGTCACGTCATGCTTTGTTTTTACTTCATTTCTGTTTTCATCTTGTGCTTTTTCCTGCTTTTTTTTGGGTTTCAATAGAACATTTTAATAATTCCATGTTTTTTCTCTTTCTTCACATATCAGTTCTATTTCTGTATGCTGTTTTTAGGTAGTTGCTCTATAGCTTTATATATATCTATACATATATACATACATATATATATACACATGCTAGTATAAATCTACTTTCAAATAACACTTCACGCTAATAGCTTAGAGCAAGTATTTTTTCCATCTTGTATTTTATCATGGTTATTATTCACCTCTCTTATGTATAAGCACACATAAGCATATACATACATACAAACAAGATATATGACAACATACATAGCCAGATGCATTGCAGCTCTTATTGTTCTGAAAAAAACTTCTCTGTTAAATCAATTAAGGATAAAGAAATACATTTTAATTCCGTGTGTGTGTGTGTGTGTGTGTGTGTGTGTGTATGTGTGTGTGTGTGTGTGTGTGTGTGTGTGTGTGCAGTGTGCAGTGTGCAGTTGTTCTTGCCCAAGTTCCTACACATGGAGGCCAGAGGAGGACACCTGACATTTTGTCTTATCACTTGTTGTCTTATTCCCTTAAGACAGGGAGGATCTCTGCTGGAATCTAGAGTTTGTTGTTTTTTTGCTAGGCTGACTGGCCAGCAAGCAGCAGTGATTTACCAGGCTCTGCCTGCACAGCGCTGAAATCACAGGCATAGACTGCCATGCCTGCCTCCTTGACATGGGCATCAGGGTTTCATGCACAAGCTCTCGTTCTCCTGCAGCAAGCACTCTTACCTGCTGAGCTATGCCCCCAGCCCTGCTCTTCATGGCTTCACCTAAGTCTGGATTTCTGACTCATACTGCCATTCTTTGGTCTGAAGAACGTTGACACCTTCTGCATAGTGGGAATCCTGGGAAGGCACTTCCAGAGAGTCTTCAATTGTCTTTCACTTTCAGAGGATTCACGGAGCACATGGATATCCCTCTCTCTCATCCCCTCTCTCTCTCTTGATCTGTTTGTCTCTGTCTGTCTCTGTCTCTTTTTCTCTCTCTCTCATCTCCCCTCCCTCCCTCCCTCTCTTTAAACTGCTTTTTCCTTGATTGTATACACAGCACATAATCCAAAACATTGCTAATATCTCCCCGGCTCAGGCTGACTTGTCATGTTTGAGGATGAACAGCATAAAATCAGCCAGCGTCATGAGACCACATTGAGGAACTAAGGTTGACTTATTAAAGCAGTGCTTACAAAGCCCTCCTATACAAATGGGACTGTTAGTTGATTTATAGCGCTGCTAGCCTTACCCGGCTGAGGAAGAAAGATCAGTTCCTGGCTGGACTAAAACTCTTAGAAAAAAAGAAGTATACTCAATGCATAGATACAAAGATGAAACAGGAAATGAGCTCATGACTCTGCTTCCCAGGGTTAAGAATTTTAACAGTACAGTCTTGGATTCATTATTAACAGTTTCAGTATAACAGGCATAAAAAGTGTACTTAATCACTATTCTCAATATATTTATGTAAATAATTAGGCCAGGTTTAATGAGACAATGTATTTTTTTTTTTTACCAAGGAAATACTTCTTTTTCTGTCTTTGATATGAATAAGGGGTAACCTAGAGATATTTTGTCTTTAATGGAAAACTATAATTTATGCTCTGGAAGCCCCTCCCATCATCTTGGAGCTGGTTTTTTTTTTTTTAACCTCATGGTAAATATGATTTTATTTTTCACTTTATTTCCCATCTTTAAAGTAAACTAGGTCGATTCTTTACTTTCCTCCAATATTTGGTTACAACTCCCCAAACTAACATTTCAGATTTTGCTATTGAATGAAAGCCTGATTGCTTAGATTTTTTTTTTTCTGGGCTGTCTGAAGAAGATGCATTTGCAGCTGGAGGTATCTCTGTTTTGTTTTATAAAATCCCAGGCAATTGGCAGCTTTTCCTCATCTCCTGGCCTTCAGTGCACACAGGCAGCTTTCCTGCCAGTGCAGTTGATTAGGTTCAGAACTCATACCCACATTAGCATCCTTATTAAAGGGCCATTTGGCTACACCACTGGTAATGTTCCCCTCTGAACTCACTTCCCCATTTTAAAGATATAATTAGGAGTGGAATCTTCCAAGTTTCTGAATTCAATTCTTGTTTTCTTTTGTCCAATAATCTCATCTTCCTTTCATTCCCTTTCTTCTTAGTTCTTAGAGTAAGCTGTCAGTGTGTGTGTGTGTGTGTGTGTGTGTGTGTGTGTGTGTGTGTGTGTGTTGAGGGGGGCATGACACCAAGCTGCCTTTTTGACCCCTCACTTAGAGAAGTCTCCTTAGCTGAACATACAATGTTGTTTACATGTCTTCCCTCTCAAGCCGTTTGCTGTTACATAACAAACATCACTCATGTTGCAGTCACCTAAACATGCCGCTTACTCCTCAAAGAAGACCTCGGTAGAGTGGTCCTTCCTACTCATTGCCACCAACAGTCACATTGATGGTTTGTGTCTTCTGTAAGAAGACAGCTCTATTATAACTCTTTTTATTGGCCCTCGCCAGAACCACCATTAATGTAGTTCTTCTGGTGGGGCCAACTGTTCCCAGCACTCACCTCCATGCTCACCTTCCCTTGGCCGTTAGCTAGTCATAGCTATGTTCCCATTACACGTATTTGGTACATTAGCACCCTACCTCTCAGTATTGAATCCTGTCTCATTTCAGCCTGCTGTAACAAATTGTCATCTTATTTCTCACGCTTCTAGAGCTGGATGTCTGAGGCCGGGTCTTGGTTGCATCATGACACAAACTTTGCTTGGTGAAGGCATGCAGAGCATGCTCATATTTCATTATCTTTTTAGAATGGCACTCACTATCACAGGGTTCCACCTTGTGACCTACACTAACCCTAGTCACTTTCCAGGAGTCTCACGTTCACATAGTATCCCACTGGGACTGGGACTTAAACACCTGAATTTTAGGGATATGTGAACAGCCTGTTGGTGGCAGCTGCTTCTCAAACAGGACTCTAGACTTCTGCAGTTTGTGCTCCTGATCTCATTTTCATGCCATCATTTATTTTATTTATCACTAAGAAGTGAGTATTGGTAGAAGTGAGTAGGAGAGAGCACTCTGATGCGATCCCAGACAAAAGCAGGCAGCATGCTTTAGAGACCAGAGTGTAAGGGAAGTGATCTTTGCTATGAAATGAAAGAAACAGACCAACCTAGGTGTGTTCTGTTTATGTATTTTCTGTAGGAAAAAAACTGATAGCTTCTTTCTTCCTCAGTCTCTTTTCAAATATGAGTGAAAACCAGAGGAGGAGAACTGTCCAGAATGTTCTGAATTTTCAGTCATATTTTCTCTGAATTTGTTTCAGGCCTGGGATCACAGGCATTCAGATCTCCAGCAGACGTGAAAATCAACTTACAAATTAAAAGCGCTGATGCGAGGATTTCCGCACCTGCCTTGTGTTGGCCTGATTCTCCTGTATCAATGCTTATTAATTTGAGGTTTAACAATCCTGCTTTATTCCAAAATTCAGCGTACCTGCTAACTCAGCCCTTACACAGCCGCCCTCCTTTCTGACAGAATTCACGGACCTTCAGTAATCAAGAACAAATGTAATTTCCAAAATAACTCGGGAGCTGATATGGGGGATGTTAGCATTTTAGTTTGTCAAATAAGGTCAGCAAAGGGAAAATCAACTCATTACTGAACCACGTACTTCATATAACACTTTTTTTTTTTTTTTTTTACCAAAGATATTGGAGAGACTAGAGTTAGACTAAAGGATGAGTTTCCCAGAAATTCTTTTAAGCCTTACCTAAAATACTATATACCTGTCCCTCTCCCATATACACATCTAATTCTTTTTTTATTCATTACATTTTTTATTTATTTTACATACCAACTACAGTTTCCCCTCCTGCTCTCACCCTCCCTCCTCCCAATCCACTCCTCCTGTGTCTCTGTCTCCATCCAGAAAGGGACCGGCCTCCCTTGGGCATTAACAAAGCATTGGCACATCAGGTTGAGGCAGGACCAAACTCCGCCCCCCTGCATCAAGGCTGGGCAGGCAACCCAGCATGGGGAGCAGGTTCCCAAAAGTCAGCTCAAGCTCCAGGGACAGATCCGGATCCCACTGCTAGAAGCCCCACAAACAGACTTAAGCTACACAACCGTCACACACATGGGCCTAGGTTGGTCCCATGCAGGCTCCCTAGCTGTTGGCCCAGAGTCCGTGACACATCTAATTCTTTGGCTTTACTGTGAGTCTGGGGAAGTTGGCAGAAATCAGTTGTAGAACAAACCCCTCTGTTTAGGTTAGTCCATTCCAGTTGCTGTATTGCTTAAGATAGTTCACTTCTTACAATCAGTCTCTCTCTCTCTCTCTCTCTCTCTCTCTCTCTCTCTCTCTCTCTCTCTCTCTCTCTCTCTCTCACACACACACACACACACACACACACACACAGGTAAACAGTCTACAGCAGGAACTTGTCTTATTTATTAGTATAAGCCTCAGCTCCTAACACAGTGCCTGCATGTAGAATGTACTCAGAACGATTTTGTTGACTGCATGAATAGAAGGCACCTACCTGCCCATCTGTTCCCTTTTTTTCCCTAATGTTGCCTATTTTGCCAATGGCTTTGACTTCCCCATGGTTATTCTCTATGCATATTTCAGTATTAAAAATTGCTTCAGAAGTGAATTTGTCCTTGTGTCGGGAGCCTAGCTGTTTGTGGTATGAATACAAGTTTTAAAATGAAAAGAAAAAACCCATTAGAGTAACAGGTATGAGTAAAGTGCATGATATGGATAAATGCTATTTTCGAGTGCACTGTGTTTCCATAGAGGAGAAAATTATAAATTACAACACCATGTTGCTCGTACTTGAATGCTCAATTAGTTGGTTTTTAAAAAAATGATTTAACATTTAGCTTCTCTGGATTCTTTCTTTGGTTGATAATGATGGTAAACCACTCAAAAATGTTTTAGCGAGTTTTTCGTCTTGTTCATATTGTTCGGTTTCTGTGGCATTTGACATAGGTGAGAGGATGGGGCCATCTCAGGAAGGAAGTCGATATAGGAGAGTAAAGTTTGGAACCTGAAAGAAACTGAAGGCAAGCTCAGTGGGTCTCTAGTCACCCAAAGGCTGCTGAGAGTCTCCTCTGCAGATCAGGAGGTCAGCCTGCGTAGCTAATGCCGAATTTGGAACCCCATGACACCTTAAAGATGAGGAAATACAGCTGAGGAAGGTAAACAGTCCCTCGTCAACTTCACGGAACTGTGTAGGTGAAGTGAGCCCTTTTAGAGCTCTGTTCATTTGATTGCACGGTGCAGAACCATCAAGGGTTTGGTCTTTCTTCAGCCCAGAACTTTGAGGGCAGGAAGCACCTCTCAGAATACAGGTAGCCCACAAAGCTACCTACAAACAGAATAATGGAAGGGATGGCCACATAAGCCTGACTTATGCTGGACACTAGAATTCTGAATAGTGTCCTGAGTAATGTCTGTCCTCTCTCTGCCTTCCCCACCCATTGCAGTTGTTATCTGATGAGTTCTGAACAGGAGTTGTGCACGTTCAGGCTGGGGTCATTCTTGCTTGAGTTCTTTGTGGGGTTTTCTGTATCTAGAAAAGAGGTTGTTTTTGATGTATTCCTTTGTGCTATATGTTTATTGGGGGCAACCCTGGAAAGGCAGGCCTGTGTTTTCAGTCCTGCCTCGATTTGAGTTTGCAAAGCTGTGCGGTCTGGGGCTTCTATGTCAGAAGTCTCAGTCCCCAGCTAAGCCACGGCTTCCAGTCGCTGTCTAAAAGATCAGTCTTGCGCATTCGATTTTCATCTTCTTGCTCACTCGAGATTTTTAAACACAGCCAAGGAAGGAGAATGCTCCTTTTTTAGACTCCCACAAGCCCTTAGATAAATCTGTTGTCTAATGGAGGGTCAGATATACTCATGTTGACTAAATAAAGAATCCCCATCTTCACTATTCAGAATTCTAGTGTCCAGCATAAGTCAGGCTTATGTGGCCATCCCTTCCATTGTTCTGTTTGTAGGTAGCTTTGTGGGCTACCTGTATTCTGAGAGGTGCTTCCTGCCCTCAAAGTTCTGGGCTGAAGAAAGACCAAACCCTTGATGGTTCTGCACTGTGCAATCAAATGAGCAGTTAAGGTGGGAAGTGGATAAAAAACCTTCCTTTTCCTGGGATTTGCTGAGATGGATCTTTCAGAGAACACACACACACACACACACACACACACACACACACACACACACACACGAGAGAGAGAGAGAGAGAGAGAGAGAGAGAGAGAGAGAGAGAGAGAGAGAGAGAGAGAGGGAGTTTATCTACAGTTATAATGAACTCTAGCCTAGCAAACATGCTATTTAATTGTTGATGCCTCTGCAGTTCCCCATGCCTTTCTGGTTAAAGTTCAGTCAAACAAACCAGAAGGCAGACCACTTCAAGTATAAATTTCAGCAAGTGAATCAGAGCAGGCAAAGGGCAAAGTATCATGTTTACCAATTCCAAAACAAAGGTAGGTTGGACTTGTATCTATTTCTCATAGCTTTGTAAAAATTCAGCTATACTTAAGAACTCACAGCAGCTGTGGTTGCCTGCACAAGATCAAGCCAATTAACATTTTAGTATGGGTTTAGGAGGGGCTTACCAACACCACCCCTAGCTGGGGAACTGCAGGCAGTTGATGGTTGCTAGGAGAGAGGGTCAATTTTCTCCAAAGGTGTGGCCCATGATAGGTTGACCATGCACTAGTAGATGGTCCCAAATTGATGTGTGTACGGACAGCACAAGTTGGACTTCCTAGGTTATTAAAAATGAGAAGAACATGAAGTAGAGAGGTAGGGTGGGTAGGAGAATGGGGGTGGATCTGCAAGGGGTTAAGGAGAGAGGTAGGGGTAAATATGAGCAAAATACCTTGTATACATGTATGAAATTCTCTAAGAATTAATAAAACTCTAAAAACATTCTGTAACTCTGAAGCAACATGTAAATTAGCGTTGTCATTTTATATGGTGGGAGAATATATATCTCCTGGAAAAGATGTAAGGAATGTGTATCAGGATAAAGCCAGTGTGGACGGCCAGTAAATCCCACACAGATAATGTTGATCAGATTTTACCTGTTTCCCTAGGCTTCTTGCCATGTGTGTTCACACTCATCGTGAAGGGCCCATTCCTCAGAGAGGCATTTGCAACCTGTTTTTCTTCCTGACCCAATTTTAATGCTTATCCTGGGAGAGAGCTTCCAGCACATTTCTGCATATCAAGATGCAGCTGGGTGTGGGCAGCCTCAGAATAATGCTGCTTGAAAAAGCTCAGGCTGTGCTGTTTAACGAACCTCACCCAGTGCACAGTGACAGGCGAGCTAAGCCCCAGGATCAAAACCACCCAAGCAAATACCAATTTGGGCAAGGCACATAAAGGATGTTATTAGAGGAGCTGCCCTCTCTGTGATAATGAACTCTTTTCTTGAGGTTAATCTGGCCAACCTACATAGTAGCTGGAAGAGGGGAACTTTTCTTCCACCATTACCGAACAGCTGCCCAATGAGTGATGAGGAGGTGGGGAAAATGAGTGGTAATTGGAGTTTGAAGATCCGTGTGGTAAATTTCACTGACAATGTTGGCATTGCTCTGGAATTCTTTCATCAGCAAATGGGATCTCTGAGCACACACAGCCATCCGCTGCTTCTAGTAACCCTCGTCCCAGACATGGTTGTAACCCACAGATGTAGTTACTTTAGAACTCAGCCTAAATTGTAGCCATCCAGAGTTAGAAATACTGCTGCAGTCTGTTTTTCCTCCAAAAGTCAAAT
Source organism: Peromyscus eremicus (assembly GCF_949786415.1). NCBI lineage: Eukaryota > Metazoa > Chordata > Mammalia > Rodentia > Cricetidae > Peromyscus > Peromyscus eremicus. The sequence goes on from NC_081430.1 coordinate 72,262,995, forward strand.
GTTGAAGTCTGATCCCTAATTCACCCAATTCAATAGTATTGCGGGGAGGGTGCCGTAAGAGGTGATATGGGCCATGAAGGTCGGGTCCTTATGAATAGGATCAATGTCTTGGAATACTTTGTGAGTCTAAGACAAAAATACCCTAGGCTTGGTTAGTTATAGGAAAATAAGTTTATTTGGCTCACTTTTCTAATGGCTAGATGGTCCGAAAAGCATGATACCATCATCCTCTTGGCTGCATCATAATGTGACAGAGGCAGAAAAGGGACTGGCTATGTACAGAAGAGTGTCCGTGAACATATATGGTCTTGCTCTATAACAACCAGAAATTTATAAGGAGGAATCCAGCCACACAGGCTTGGTCCACTTCTTTGAGAAGGTATTAATTCTTTTATGAGGTTGGATCCTTTACAACCTTATTATGTTCCATGAGACCCTCCTCTTAAAGTACCCACATGGCAGCTCACAACTGTCTGTAACTCCAGTTCCAGGGGATCTGGCACACTCACACAGATATACATGTAGGCAAAACACCAATGCACATAAAAACAAATAAACAAGCAAGCAAAGCAAGCAAACAAATAAATAAATAATCTTGCTGTGCAGTGGTGGCGTGCGACTTTAATCCCAGCACTCAGAAGGCAGAGGCAGGTGACTCTGTAAGTTTGAGGCCAGCCTGGGCTACAGAGAAAGTTCCAGGACAGCCAGGGCTACATAGAGAAACCCTGTCTCAAAAACCCAAAAAGGAAAGTCCCACCATATCAATACCAGCATTAGTCTACACTAAGGACCAGGCTTCCAGCACACAGTCACCGGGAACAAACTATCTTCAAACCCTAACAGCATCCTTTAAAAGAAGCCTAATGGTCTTCTTCATTCATTTTAGGAAACAAGGATACCAGGCCTCACCAGACACTAGCCAAAGCTTTGCCTGAGCTTTCCAACTGCCATAACTGTGAAATAGAAAACTCTCTTGTTTATAAGTAACTCAGAATAAATGATTTCATTGACCATCTTAGATTGCTTAATACAAGTATTAAACACAATCTTAAAAGATCAGGCCCTCTGAATAGGTGAGACAGTTGATTGGCTTGATCTGTTTGGGAGGCATCCAGACAGTGGGACTGGGTCCTGTGCTCATTGCATGAGTTGGCTGTTTGAAACCTGGGGCTTATGCAGGGACGCTTGGCTCGGCCTGGGAGGAGGGGACTGGACCTGCCTGGACTGAGTCTACCAGGTTGATCTCAATCCTCAGGGAAGGCTTTGCCCTGGAGGAGGTGGGAAAGGGGATTGGGCTGGGGGGAAGGGGAGGGGGATGGGAGGGGGGAGAACAAGGGAATCCGTGGCTGATATGTAGAACTAAATTATATTGTAAAATAAAATAAAATTAAATTAAAAAAAGTTTTCTCTCTTTTTTGTGTTGTTTTGTTTATTAATAAGAAATATTCTATTTATTTTATATACTAACCACAGATCCCCCTCCCTTCCCTCCTCCCCTCCCTCCTCCCACCCCCTAGCCTTCCCCCCAACCCACCCCTATTCCCACCTTCTCCAAGGCAAGGCCTCCCATGGGGAGTCAGCAGAGCCTGATACACTCAGCTGAGGCAGATCCAAGCTCCTCTCTCTGTACCAAGCCTGTATAAGGTGTCCTACCATAGGCACTGGGCTCCAAAAAGCCTGCTCATACACCAGGGATGGATCCTGATCCCACTGTCAGGAGAACAATAGCTGTGGAGCTTTTCCTCTTAAACTACTAGTACAGTAAAAGGAAGAATACATCATTATTTTATGGAAACAGTATTAGCATCATCAATTCCTGACCTTTTAGGAGCTAAGAGGGGTCAAGAACACCAGGAGAACATAGCCCACTGAATCAACTGAGCAGGGCTCATAGGGGCTCACATGGAGCCTGCATGGGTCTGCACTAGATCTTCTGCATATATGTTGTAGTTGTTTAGCTTGGGGTTTTTGTGGGACTCCTAACAGTGGGAGTGGGGATATCTCTGACTCTTTTGTCTGCTCTTGGGACCCCTTTCTTCATACTGCGTTGCCTTGTCCAGCCTTGATATGAAGGGTTGTGCCTAGTCTTATTGCATCTTATTATGCCCTGTTTGGTTGATAATCTCTTGGAGGTCTGCTCTTTTCTGAAGGGAAACAGAGGAGCAGTGGATCTGGGGGAGAGGGGAGGTGGAGGTAGGGAACTAGGAGGAGTGGCGAGAGGGGAGGATGCAGTCAGGATGTGTTGTCTAAGAGAAGAATAAATGAAAGAGAAAGGAAAAACGTCACTCAGCAGGGAGTTGGAGATGGCACAATGGCCCAGAGGTTACCAGTGCACACTGTTCTGCAGGGGACCTGAGTTTGGTTCCCAGGACCCAAGTCTTGAAGCTCACAGTCACCTATAACTTCAGCTCCAGAGGATCCCATGCCCTCTTCTGGACTCCCTGGGTACCTGCTTGCACTCACAGGTGCACATATCCCCACATGTAGATACATAATTAAAAATAAGTCTTAAAAAGCAGAAGTTACCAGACAGAGCAGCTAGAGTTTTGGTTAAAACTACTTTTATTTTTTTAAAGACGTTATGTTTTCATGAAAAAATAAACCTAAGTATACCATTTCGTATCTCTTTTAATCTTTGTGAGTCCACTTTAGGTGGTTGCCTTTAGCTCTTATCAGTATGATTTTTGTGAAATATCGCTTCATATTTTTAAATGTGTTGGCAAGGGAGGCAAATTTGGAAGATGGAAGCATCTCTCTTTCCTTTCCCTCTCCTTTCCTCCCCTCCCCTCCCCTCTCCTCTCCTCCCCTCCTCTCCCCTCCCCTTCCTACTGTCTCAGTATATTTCTGTTTTTGACCCCCTCTCCCGTGTGTGTGTGTGTGTGTGTGTGTGTGTGTGTGTGTGTGTGTGTGTCTATTGCCCAGGTTGGTCTTAAACCGCTCCTGCCTCAGCCTCCTGAGCTCTAGGATTGTAGCTTGTGTACACACTTGCAGTTCACTCCCTCGTTTTAAACACGCTGTGTCTTTCCCTTCTGATGGTACTTTGTGGAAAAATCCTATAGTTTTGTCCCTTTGGGCTGAAACAATGTTCTCCTTTTACAACGGATATTTGATTTCAAATATTAAAGTTATTCCTGCATCAAACTAAAAATTGCAATTTCATATCATCTTTCTTCTTATTCAACCTTGGGTCATCTCCTAAAACGTGGCAGAATTAAATCACATCCTCAATTTCCTGTATTTCAACAGCTACCTCTTTTTTTATTTGTATTTTTTATTAATTAATTAATCATTTAATTAGGTTTCCCCCAGCCTGATCACAGCTCCCCTTCCCTCCCTCCTCTCTTTCCAGTCTCCTCCCAACCCCCACCCCATCCACTCCCTCTCCCTTACCTTCAGGAAAGGGCAGGCCTTCCATATATATCAGCCAGCCATGGAACATCAAGTTGCAGCAAGACTAGACACTTCCTTTCCCATTAAGCCTGGACAAAGCAATCTGGCAGGAGGAAAGGGACCCAAGAGCAGAAAACAGAGTCAGAGACAGCTCCTGTTCCCCCTGCCAGGAGTCCCACAAGAAGGCCTAGCCACACAACTGCAACACATGTGCAGAGGGCCCAGGTCAGTCCCACGCAACTTCTCTGGTTGTTGGTTCGGTTTCTGTGAGCTCCCATAAGCCCAGGTCAGTTGACTCTGTGTGTTTTCCCATGGTGTCCTTGGTCCCTCTGGCTTCCATAATCCTTCCTCATTCTTTTCCACAGGGTTTCCCGAGTTTTACCTACTGTTTGCTGTGGGTCTCTGCCTCTGTTTCCATCAGTCGCTGGGTGAAGCCTCTCTGATGACAGCTGGACTGAACAGTGATCTATGAGTATAGCGGAATATCATTAGGAATCATTTTGTTGACTTTTTTCTTTTTTGCCAGTCATGTTAGGCTCTGCCCTAGGTCTCTGGGCCGTCCAGCCTCTGGGTCCTGGCCCTCCAGGCAGTGTCAGGGGTGGGCTTCTTCTCATAGTATGGGTCTCAAGCTGGACCAGTCATTGCTTGACCACTCCCATAATTTCTGTGCCACCTTTGTCCCAGCATATCTTGTAGGCAGGGTAAACTGTAGGTCAGAGGTTTTGTGGCTGGGTTGGGGTCCCAATCCCTCCACTTGCCTGGTTACAGGAGATGGCTGGTTCAGGCTCCGTATCTCCCATTGCTAGGAGTCTTAGCTAGGGTCACTCTCCTAGATTCCTGGGAGTTTCCATTGCACTAGGTTTCTAGCTCATCCCAGAGATGTCCCTGATTCCAGTTGTCTTTCTCAGTACTCTCTCCCTCTATCCTCCCCTTACCTGATCCCTCCTGTTCCCATGCCTGCCCCGCGCCATCCAGATCTCTCCCCACATCCACCTGTGATGTCTATTCTACCTCAAGACCCAGCTATATCACTCCTGGGCATATACCCAAAGGATGCTCTACCATATAACAAGGACACTTGCTCATCTATGTTCATAGAAGCTTTATTCTTAATAGCCAGAAATGGGAAACAACCTAGATGTCCCTCAATCGAAAAATGGATAAAAAAGATTGTGGTTACATTTATACAATGGAGTATTATTCATCTGTTAAAAACAATTGCATCATGAAATTTGCAGACAGATGGATGGAACTAGGAAAGATCATCCTGAGTGAGGTAACCCAGACCCAGAAAACATGGTATGTACACACTTATAGACGAATATTAGCCATAAAATAAAGATTAACCATGCTACAATCCACAGACCCAAAGAAGCTCAGAAACAAAGAAGGCTCAAGGGATGGGGTATGAATCTCACTGTGAAGGGGAAATAGAATAGACAATAACTACCTCTTACTCTCTGAAGAGGAAATATATGTATATGTATTTTTAAATTGATTTAGTCTTCCATGAAGGTTCCCTCTTGGTTAGTGCTGGCTGAATGAGGTTCTTTGTGGCAGATATCCAAGGGCTAGTTCTTTGGTAATGTGTGTGTGTGTGGTAGGGTGGGGAGAGTTCCCACATTGGGACTTCTACTGTGGGTGATGTGCATTCTAGATGACATCACTAGGATCCTAGCCCCTCCTCCCTTGCCATATGTTGGGTTCCTGTGATGAACTACAATTATTTTCTAGTGTTTACCTTCCTTCCCATTGAAGATGCTAGTGAGATGATGTCATCTGTAGAATTTTATGAGGTTTTCAAAAATGTATTCGAAAAATCTTTGTAGTACATTTACCTTGAATCCTGGGCCTTTAGCAAAAGTTTTAGACAACACTAAAAGTCCCATTCAAACGTGGAGTTTTGCAGTCTTTGAGGTCAGCAAATCAGAATTCCTATGTGAGTTTTCATGTACTAGCTTAAGCAAGTTATTTATCTCTCTGAACCTTCACTTTCTCATTTGTAAAATACGAATCATGGTGATTACCTTACAGTGCTCTCCTGGGGCTTACCACACAATGCTTAGTGCTCAGTGTGAACTCAACACTTTGTGACATGTGTTATGGTCTTAATGATAATATAAAAATCCATAAAAGATGAGTGAAAAAACTTTGAGGAGTGAAAAATAATTATAAAAAAGGGCTACCAAGTTAATATAAACATATTTATGGACAAAAATCAAGGAAGCAGTTCTTTCAGAGACTGAAGTCACAGTTCCAGAAGGTTCTCCAGGTTTCCTGAAGATGCTGCTAAGAAGAAATGCCAGCATTTTCCTCCTAGAAATTAGGGTTAGCTTAGCAACCAGCCTGAGTTTTTCTTTTTAATTGTTGTCATTACACAGTGTGACTGTACAAGTTGGAATGGATGACCTTTCTTAGGCTGTGATAAAAATAGCTTTCCTGTGTACTTACATAAGAGACACAATGTGATGGAACCGATGGGAAGGGAAAGTAGAGGCTTAGCAGTGATTTGGACAGCAGGTAGCCTTCCATGCTCAGATTCCCACTGTGCCTTAGCTGACACTCCTGGCCCTCAGCCTCAGATGACTTCAGTTCCCCGGCCCTCTCAACCACACATTTGTAATTGTAGGAGATCTTTCTATCTGGAAAACAAAGAGTCTCTTGATATTCTGGAAAAGGAACATTTGGCCAGAGCATGTCAGTGCTGTGTAACTCCTTGGTGTCTCCTCCAGAAGATGGAAATGGAGCTTGCACAGACATCAGGAAGGCTCATCTACCATGGACATGAAAGATGAGAGAACACTCTGCAAGTGGCAACGGTCAGGACAAGAGAAAGCTTAAAAGAGATTGACTTCAGTAAAGCTTTCATGTGCCCCGTCTTGCTCCACCCACCTCCTGCAGCTTTGGAGATTATGGTAATTAATTACTGCTAGCCTGAGTGTATTCATTTGGCCTTTGCTAGATAGATACCCTTGAAGACAGGGTATCTATCTTACTCTTCGTTGTTCTCTGTGTATTTTAGGTCTCACTAGCATGGGAATACTGAAAATCAAACAAGTAAGAAACTCAGTTTTCCACTTTCCCTCTCCATATCTGTAACAACAACGTCAATAAAACTCAGCAACTTAAGCTATTCCTGGGACTAGAGCATCTGTAGTCATAAAACAGTGTTATGGTTGACACCTGTTCTTGAGCTAGAAGCACATTCATCTTTTGACAGAAGACTGTGGAGAGGTGAGATGGCATCAGGGCCAGCAGAACATTGTCCTTCCTACAGGAGGGAGGCTGCCTATGCATCCCTAAAAATGACTTCAAACTCGGTGCCTCAACATCCCTATTTTCATCTCCCAATGACCACAAATCCATCTTGTATAAAGTTCGAATGCTCACAAGGTTTGATCTCTTATCGTTATCATCTGTCTGGCTGTCCATCTGTCTGTCTACCTAGCTAACTCTCTCTCTCTTTCTCTACTTTCCCACAACAGAACAGTTGTATCAACTAAAATCTTCCTTTATCCCACCATTCATACTGTCCCCCTGAAGTCAAATATTCTGGTGATGTCCCTTGGCCATTGATTTGTTGTCTCCGGATAATTGATTGTTCCTCAAATATTATAAGCAGAATCATACGGCATACAACATTTTGATACTGGCTTTGTTAAATGTCTTCAGTATTTAATCATGTTGTTGAACGTAAATAGTGTGTGCTTTTCCATTGCTAAGTAGTATTCCATTGCGTATGACCACAACACAGCATTAATCTGGTCAGTCATTAAATAGCATTTGTGAACAGGCATGCCTATGTTTTAGCATTAAGATTTTCTTTCTCTAGGGCAAATATGGGGTGTTTTGGTTTGAAATGTCCCTATAAACACCTGTTTCAGAGGTGTGATAATTGCTGAGGGGGTTTTGGAAAGGGATTAAATCTAATCAACAGATCAATCCTTTGATGAACTTAGGACACTATTATTGGGAGGTTGTGAAGGTAGGAAGTGGGTGGCTAGGAGTGTGTCCCTAGGGGCTATATATTGCTCTAGTCCTTCCTGGATGCCTTTTCTTTCTTCCTGGATGCCGTGATATGACCAGCTGTGCTCTACCACACCTTACCTGTGATGGTCGGCTGATACCTCTGGAACCATGGGCCACATAAACTTTTCTACATTTAGGTTGTTATATCAGTGTTTAGGTTACAGAGATGTGAAAGTAACCGACACAGGGAGGGTAGGCATCTGACTTGTGTCTGCAAGCAGGTTTCATAAGAAGCACCGATCTATTTCCTAAAGTGGGTGGGACATTTACATTTCCCCAGGCAATGCACCAGAGTTCGCTGTCAGCACCTGGTATTGGCAATGGCTTTCAGCTCAACCCTTGTAATCAGTAAGAAGTAGTACTTGCCATGTTTTTAGATTCCTCAATGGCTAGTATCTCTCTCTCTCTCTCTCTGCACGTGTGTGTGCGGGCGCGCATGCATGTGAATGTGCATGCCATTGCGTGGGTGTGGAGGTCAGAGGACAACCTTGGGTGTTGGTCCTCCCCTTCCACCTTGTGTGTTGTTTGTGTGCGGCATATACCAGACATGCTGGCTTGAAGGCTTCCGGGGATTCTCCTGTTTCAGCTCCTCACTCACTTCCCCATCAGAATACTAGTATTACAGATGCTTGTCCTATTCATCCATCTCTGTGTGGGTTCTGGGGATTTGAACACAAACTGCTTTTATACACTGAGTCAGTTCCCCAGCCCTGATGCTGATATTTTTGTGGGCTTGTTGGCCTTCTGCATATGGTCTTTAGGGAATTTTTTCTGCTTGTTTTTAAGCTGGGCTGTTATCTTATCACAGAGCTTTGACAGTTCTTTACATATCAGGATAGAGTCTTTTGTTGAATATATAATTTTTACCTTGCCTCTCACCAGTTGGCATTTTGTCCCTTAAGTCTCTGTCATTTGAAAGGAAAAGATTTTATTTGATGATGCCCAATTATTATTTTTTCACATCTAGATTATACCTTTTTTGTGTGTCACATCTAAAGATAGTTTTTAGGTCATCAAGATTTTCTCATGTTTCATTCTGAAGGCTTTAAAAGATGTGGTTTGTAGTTACATATATGACTCATTTTGCTTTAAGTTTCATGGGAGGCATAATATTTAGGTAAGTTTGTTTTGTGTTCTTTATATGTGTCATCATTAATGAATTGTGCATGAACTAGCTTTTGAAAGGACTAATTTTTTTCCATTGACCCTCCTTTACACCTATTAACAATCCATTGAGTATAGCTCTCAGGGTTGGTTCTGGAACTCCGTTATTGATTATGTGTTTATTCAGCAATCTTACATGGTCAGGAGTTCTGCAGGCTTACTGAAAAATCTTAAGATCTAGTGGTGCGGTTCCTTTAACCCTACTTTCCTTTCTCAAAATTGTAGTCACCTTACCGTTCTGTCTAATTTTTTGGGGTCAGCTTGACGAATTCAATGCTGAGGACTTTATAGTTTTTTTTAAATCAGTTTCATATATGTCTATAACGAATTTTAGTCCTTTTCACCCCCATCACTCTCTCTTACCTTCTTACCTCTCCCCTGAGACCTTTCTTCTTCCCCACAGGTCTCCATTCTCCTCTCATGTATTTGTGTGTGTGTGTGTCTGTGTGTGTGTGTGTGTCCCAACAAGTTTAATTAGTGTCCCTTGCCTGAACACCTATGGGGACGTTATTGACAGGAGCGTGGGAAACTCATCGGTGGCTCTCCTGTCGAAGAAAGTGACGCTTCCTTCCTCAGCAACTGTTAACTTTCAGTTAACACTGGGAGAATGCCCGGATTTTACGGGACTTGCGTTAGGAGTCTAGATCTCTGGGGACTGAGAATGAAGATCTTTTCCATGCCAGGTCTTCTGCCCACTAATGTGTATTTATGGACTCATCTCCAAATTCTTTCACCATTGTTTTATGCTTCCAGCATAGGGAGCCTGTCTTTATTTTGTTAGATTTATACCAAGATATTGTAGTTTTGGAGCCATGATAGTATTTTTTAATATTTTTCCAATTGTTATTACCATAAAATTTTATGGCAGTTCTAACTGCCTCTTAGTGGTTCATTGGGAGCACACCTGCTAGTCATCACTCCTTTCCTTCATTTGAGACACTGATAGTCTGGCTTCCTGGGGGAAGGACATGGTTGCTGGCTGTCTTTCTGGACTTGTTGTTCTTATAGTATCTTCACAGTAGTTGAATTATTTGTGGCTTCTATTGTTTATTGTTTTTCAGTACTGGGCATTGAATCTAGGGATTTATGCATGTTAGACAAGCATTCACCCGGAACACTGAACTATGTCCCTGGCCCTCTTGCCACTTTATATTTCAAGACAGGATTTCAATAAGTTGCCTAGACTGACTTTGAACTCATGATCCTCTCGAGCAGCTGGGATTACAGGCCTGAACCACCAACCATGGCTCCCTATTATTTCTGATGAAAAATGTGTGGTCATTAAGTGTTCAACTTGTTGTGATTTAGAGGTAATGGTACATTTGTTTTTCTTGGCTTTTGCTACATTTTCACATTGTCTTTGACTCTGGGAACTTGAATTATGAAGAATTTGGGTGAGGATTTCTTTGGTGTATCTTTCAGACATTTGCTTTATACTTACTTTGAATCCAGTTAACATCATTTTCCTTTGCCTTAGTGAGAGTTTCTATTGCTGTGACAAAAGCCTCTGGTCTGAAGCAGGAAAGGACTTTTCCATATTATAGCTTGTCCATCATCCAGGGAAGTCAGGGCAGGAACTCAAAGGTGGAGGCAGGAGCTGATGCAGAGGCCATGGAGGGGTGCTGCTTCTTGGATTGCTCTAGATGACTTGCTCAGCCTGCTTTCTTATAGAACCCAGGGTACTCCTACATTAACCACTGATGAAGAAAATGATCCAAATGCCCCACAGGCATGCCAACAGGCCAATCTGATGGGGGCACTTCCACAATTGAGGGTTCCTCTTCTTGATGATTCTAGCTTGTGTCAAATTAACAAAAAACTAACCAGGATTTCCTCAGCTAAATATAAGGAGAAACTTGAGGCAGTCTGGAGTACCATGTTTTATCTATAGTCCCATAGTTTTCTTTTCCCCATTAAACAGTAAACTCAGTGTGTGTGTGTCTGTGTGTGTGTGTGTGTGTGTGTGGTGGGGGCAGCAGGGCAGGATTGGGAGGTGGGTGTCAGAGGGATGCTCATCTTTCAGATCTCTGCAACAGCTAGCTTAGATTCCTTTAGTGCTCAGAAACTTAATGATAATTGTCTTTGTGAGTATCAGAAATTTAAAAAATTAATAAAATTAATGCAAAAAATCTGAAATTAGTTTAGAAATGATGACTTTGGTTATTCTCTGAAAAAACTAGATATGCTTAATAAAGTAAGTTTGGTCAGTATATGTTTGTGGAATGAGTGAATAATCAGATGATCTCAAGTGGTATGGATACATAAAGAGCAAGTCACATTTTCATACTTAAATCTGTTAGATTATTTGGTAGTTTTTGTTTTTAATGAACTGTTCTTAGATGGCTAGCCTTTTAAATATTCTCTGATTAGATGAGCCAGAAGATAGCATTTTGTAATGTTCAGATTTCATTAGAAGCCTTTACCTGGCTGGTGACCCAAAGATTTCTTAGAGCAAGAATCTATTTTTCAAATTTATTTATTTATTTTTATTTTATGTGTATGAATGTTTTACCTGCATTTATATGCAGGTACAGTATGTGTGCTTAATGTTGCAGATGTCAGAATTGGGGGATTGGAGCTCCAGTAACTAGCATTATGGATGGTTGGGACCATGTATAGGTGCTGAGAACTGAATCCAGGTCTTCTGCAAGAGTAACAGTGCTCTTAACTGCTGATTCGTCTCTTTAGCTCTAGAGTCTATTTCTTGATAAATGAACCATTTCACAATATTGATTTAGCAATACTTGACTTACCAAGAAACTATTAGTGTTAATTAGTACCATTTATTAGGTAAATAATCACATAGCTTTCACATAGGAACTCTGAAATTTATAGGTGAAAACAGAATTATTTATTTCTGTATAATTGGGTGCTAAACATTTGAGTAAACTGTATAGATCTCCTTTGTGGCTTATTGATGGACAGGGCATATGTAGTTCTTTAATCTCCCAGTTTTATGTTTATTTTAGTTAAATGATAGTGGTTCTTAATATTGGTAGGTTTCCCATTTCATGGGAAAAGTTAAGAAGTTGACATAGTAACTTCAAACATTCTTGTCCTAAAGTTGATATTGCTCCGGTAGATACTGTAAGAATAGCTTTCTCTAGTTTTGACAAGGGCTTTCAATGTATAATTAATTAACCCAAATGGATGTTACTGAATATGAGAAATTTTTATAATTTTGAGTAATTTACTCTCTCAGTTTATCCTTGAAGTTTAAAAACTTGAGCTGTCTCAGAGTTTGTTTGCAGCTTTCCGTCTTCCAATAAAGCATAAAAGCCTGGGATAGCTTCTGGTTTTTATTGAAATGAAAAAAGATACATCTTCTTACATTTGGTCAATAATTTCAACCTTTTGGAAAAGTCAATTGATTTAAAAACCTAAATTTAGTCTCCACTTGGTATGTAAGGTATGAGTGGATGCTATAGTCAGCAAAATGTGTTCCCTCTTCCTTGCTAATGTTACAACCTACCTCTGCTTTTGGAGTCCATGAAAACAAACAATAAGGGCACATGACTTCATCGAGGCTTTAAAAGTATAGACCTGCAAATATGTATTTTGTAGACAATGATAATCACCCTGAGGTATGTGAGGGCCTTCTAATGCACTTCCTTTGTAGAGCTATTATTCTGTAGGCAATGTAATAGGAAAATAGCACTAAAGAGGCTGGAGTTACAGTGAGAAAGAGGAACATTTTCATAGAGACAAAAAAAAAAGAAACTTGATAAACACCCTTTATTGTATCTCCAAGAGTAAGGATGTTATCATTCGTGTTTTCTCAAGATTAACAAAATAAGTAGGATTAATGAACAAGTAAAAATTGGGGTTGGGGGAGCGAAAAGTGTCTGAACTTCCTGAGTATCATTGCTCTGTCACTCTGTTCTTCTCATTAAGGTCATTTTAAATTTTTAGCCCAAGTCTTAGCTCAGTGTGGAGAGCACAACAGTGCTGTAGTAGAGGCTTACCCAATAAGCATTTTTTGAGTAAGTAAATGGATGAACCACACTGATTTTGCATAGTGTTGTGAAGGCCATCTATGCTAAAACACAGAAAGTGAATAAATGGTATTTTAAAAGCATGATTCCTATTATTTTTCTTCTCAGAAAAATTTGTAAATGATTTGTATGTTTCCATTATAGTTTTATGATAATTGAGGGATCATTGTATAAGAGAAGACAGAAAAATTTTAAGAGCCGGAAGAGCAGGGAATTTGCTTGTGAGACTGTGTCTCCTAGAAATGTCAGGAGCTACACCCATGAAGTCTCCTCAACACTGTTGCCTGAACATGACCTGAACAAGAACAACAACAATGGACATGCTATTGTGGATGGGGAAAGCTTAGGAAGTCTCAACCCTATGCAAAGAACTGCAGGCAATCAAGCAATGCTGAGAGCGGGAGAAATGGTCTTCCCTAGGAAGGAGCACACCAATTGATTATCCAGTACCCTGAAATCATACACATGCAAGTAACATTACACAGATTGAACAGATTGGTTTCATGTGCTGAGGCCATGAATTTGGGAGAGCAAGGCAGAGTACCTGGGGTGGGGGTGGAGTTGGAGGGAGGTAAGGGAAGAGCAAATGATGTAATTATATTATAATCTCAAAAATTATTTTAAAAAGGTGACACATTAATCTGGGTACTAATGCCATCAATTAGGGACCCAGTCGTTTTCTAAACTTGGGATCTTCAAGTTCATTTTGCTTTCTGATCTGAGGCAAAACCTTTCATAACTCAGATCAGCATAGGCAGGCAGAAGTAAGAGGAACAGGGACGTTGCAAATAAATTCAGTCCGGAGTCTAAAGTCCAGATAGTCTGGCCTAGGACAGTTCTCTGAGTCACACCTGTGCAAGGATTCACCAGCTTGACGGTAGGCTGGAGCCCAAGCTAAAGTTATAAACATCCTTATTTATGTAAGAATAGATAAATGTGTAGTTTAGAAAAATGTACATGTTACATTTCAAGTGATAAAATAGTCATTTGCAATAAAATTCTCTAGTTATAAAGGAGCCCAGAGTATGGGATCCCTTGAAGGCTCATTGACTTTAATTTAATGAATCAACTACATGGCAGCCAATAGTCTGAAACTCAGTGAGGAAGGACAGAGAGAGTTCATTCCTTTCAGTCGGCTGCCTGAAGTATGGCTTTTCTTGAAGTGCTCATGATATGATTGACAGGCTAGGATTGCACATACCTTCTACTTTGAGATGAACTTTGCACACGTGCCCTGACAGGAAAGGAGTGTGGCTGAAGTAAGCTTAGAGAGTTAAATTGCCTGTGATGTAGATTTGTAATTCCTGTTGTTCCTCTTGAAAACTGTTGACGCTCCCTTGTGCAAATTCCCTTATCCACAAAGAAACCTGGACAGTTCAGAAGAGAAGTGTGTGTTAACCAGAGAGAAGTTTAAAACACTGTCAATGGGTATTGAGAATCATAGAACTGACTGACATGGCCTGTGCAGAGCACATTTTGCCCCATGAGAGGAAATCTTGCTGATCCCTCTCTGCCATCACTCTGACCACAGAGGGTTCTTCATTGACCTCCAAGGGAAATAGCTCTCCTTCATTAAGTAGAGGAGGAGGGTGAGCTGAGACTAATGACCCTGTGGAAGGGATTCTTTGTAAACACAGTTCCTTGCTTGGTCTTGTTTCCTGTCATTCTCACCTCTGTGTGTGAATGCTGAAGCATCACTTCTACCACAGTCCTGCCTGACTGTTGATCAATGTCTGTCTGGAACGAACAGAACCTTCAGGTAAGGTCAAGGACAGTTTTTAAGATTCTGTGTTGTTCCTCAAAGTGGTCTCAGAAATCCAAGGTTCTTTAATGGTTAGACAAGTAAATAGTTGCTTCTTTAGATGTAGGAATATTTCATATTGTAGAAGGCATGTTACAGTGGGCATCTCTGCCCATAGCTAATCCAAGTTCTGGGAAAATGGCACTTGTGTAGAAAGGGCTTTGTCAGGATGGATGAAGAGTATGGAATCGCTCCTAACCTTTTAGTAATTATAGTTATGAGATTCTGTCCCAAGAAATATTTTAGATAAAAATTAAATTTTATAGCAAAAATGGTTCATCAAAGTCTTACTATTTCGGACCTTGACTTTGCAACTTCTATCCACTATATCTTTAAAACGATGTGTACAGTAATTATGGAGTTAGTAATATTAATGAACTTTTTGTTAAGAGAACCAAAATACACGTGCAAAGATACATGAGTTTTATTAAAACTAGAAAAATTAACACACTCCATGTGGCTAGGGCAGTATTTCTTTATCTTTTAGTTACTTGGTTATGTAAAATAAAGGTTCATAAGTGGAATAAGCCAAGAAAAATCTCCTCAATCCATGAGGCACAGTCAACCAGATACTATGGACTTGAATATACATGTGTGTTTGTGTATGTATACATATATTTGTACATGTGTATATATGACTTAGTGCTTTGAGAAAGGCCTAAGAACTTGTTTAATTTGGATGTTTTATTCTTTCATTTATTAAACAATTTTTTTTTCTTCAAAACAGAATTTTTCTGTTGTAACAGTCCCGTCTGTCCTGGAACTCCCTTTGTAGGCCAAGATGGCCTCAAACTCAGAGATCTGCCTGCCTTAGCCTCCCATGCACTGGGATTAAAGGAGTGCACCGCCATGGCCCAGCTTAAAAACATTCCTATATTGAAGCTGAATTTCTTTACATGCTCATCTGCGAGGGAGTCTTGCTGTTTTGCCCCAGCAAAGTCGTCATGGTCTTCCTGCCTCAGCCTCCTGAGAGTTGGCACTGAAATCCGAGCCACCGTGCCTGGCTGGAGAGTTGTTTTTTAAATCATAAATGGATGCTGAATTTCATCAAATGCTTTTCGGCATCTCTTGTGATGATTTATAGTTTTTACGCTTCATTCTAGTAAAGTGATGTATCACATTTTCATTGATTTATATGTGTTAAATGAGCCTCGTCTCTCTGGGATAAACGCCAGTTGATATTGTATTTAGAACAGCATAGTACTGGTACAAAAAAAAAAAGCCGATATAAATAAACCAGTGGCCAGACAGAAAGCCCAGAAATAAACCCAAGTATTTATATGTAATTGATTTTTGACAAAGGGGCCATGAACACACAAGGAGGAAAGAGCAGTGTGTGTGTTTAATAAATGGTAGTGGGAAAACAGGGTATCTATATGCGGAATGGAATTGGATCCTTTCCTCAGACTGTATATAGAAATAAGCTCAAAATTTATAAAAGACTTAAATATAATGCCCAAAACTGTAAAACTATAGGAGAAAGCTGGGAGGAAAGCCCTACAACATTGGTCTGGGTTGGAAATCCCTGGGTAAGACCCCAGAAGCTCAGCCAATAAAAGCACAGCTAGACAACTGGGATTTCACCAAAGCAAAAGGCTTCTGCACAGCAAAGGAAGCAATTAACAGAGGGGAGAGTCAACATCTAGGAGGGGCTGCAAAACAGCTTCTGATAAAGTTCTGCTACTTAAAATGTGCAAGGCAACCAATAACAGTAGGATAACTCAGTTCAAAAGGACACAAAGGATTTGAGCAGGCATTTCCCAAAAGAAGAGATATGGATGGCTAACAGATGATGAAAAATTGTGGAACATTTCTATTCAGTGAAATGCAAATTAATATCACAATGAACTATCAACCTACAGCTATTAAAACAGCTATTATAAAGAAGATGGATAAAAATGATTGGAAAGGTGGTGGAGGAAAATGGAAGCTTGTGTGAATTAGCACACCAGCTTTGGAGAACAGCATGTAAGATAAATTACCAAAATAAAAATTACCAGCAATTGTCCAAAAAACTGAAACCAGCATGCCGAAGTGCTTGCTATATGTCTCTGCAGCCTGATTCCCAATAGCTAGTACATGAAAGCAAAGCTGAAATCCACTACAGGATGAATGTATAAGTAACTATGGGATAAATAGTATGTAAATACACAATAAAATTTTAGATGTACAAAAAATATTTTTTTATAGTTTACATAGGACCAAGGCAACATATGGGATTTAATTAATATCCCTATATCATTATTTACCAAGTTTTATTTATTGTTTATCTGAAGTTTGAATTTAACAAACTTTTATTAAATACTATTCTTTGAGAAATAGTATCAGCCCACATTGGCCTTGAACGTGTGATCTTTTTGCTTTAAACTCCTGAGAGCTGGGATTCAGGCATGAGCCACGACACCTGTTCTTTGAGGTTCATATCCAAGTGACATTGGAAACGGGAGCAGTTAAGTGGACCCTTGTTGAATAGTGAAAGACAGCTGAATTGCGTTCTACTGTTTATTGAATGCAGACCATGAAGGTAATGACCTTCTACACCTATTTGAGAAAATTCTACACAAAGTGCTGAAGATGGAGCCAGTTTCTTCTTGTTGGCTTATAGTAAAATGTGGCAGGGTTGAGATAGGTGGAAGGAAATACTGTAGCATAGAACCAGAACTTGTTTTCAGCCCACCCAGACTGCAAATATGCTTCAGGTAAAGGCCATCAGGCGATGGTGAGGGCTGGAGGCTGTGGCTGAACCACCTTGTGCTAGTTCTTTGAAAGGATTAAAAAAAAGTCTGAACATCTAATCGCAAGGGGGATCCTCTGGTGAGATTATGCATAGATCTCATGGGTCCCCAAAGCTCTCTCAGGAGAAGCCAGAAATAGATATAAAATTATCCGGGAAGAATCCTAAAAGAATCCCCCTGTCTAATGGAGTGAATCTGGGAGATATATATGAACAACACCATCTTTGAGGATGTAACCTCATCAGAAACACGGCAAACCCAGATTACAAGAGGAAGAAGGAAAGGAAAAGGACCATCAACCCTTACCCAATATCTACATGTTAGGAGCAGGATGCTAAGTTACTCATTAGGAAAGATGCTCTCCCATTTATGAAAAAACAAAGATGACTTATAAGCCAGAACTGTTGGTCCAGGGATCAGTCTTATTTGCAGAAGTCATAACTGTGGGCCCTTCAGGCAGAGCTGTAAGACACAGAGGACAATTCTGAGGGATTGGAATCTAATGGATTTTTTTTCCCAGTTGGGTCTCAGTATATTGGGAACCAGTGGGTCTTCTTTCCATTCCTCCCCAACTTTAGACAGAAATGATGATAACTAGTTGTATGGCAATTCCAACACTCTATTTTGAGATTATTCAACTTATTTTCTAGTTTTATAGGCCCATGGATGGAGAAAAGTTTTGCCCCAGATGGCTTATATCAAGATTATCATCCATGTGTGATTTAGAGAATAAAATTTAGGTATTTTGAGTTGATGATATTCAGATGAGGTCTTTGAATTGCATCGATGCTATAATGGGTTGAGACTTCTGGAGATGTTAAGACTGGGTGAATATCTTTAGCATGTGGAGTGGGTGTGAAGGTTTAGGTGGTCAGAAGACAGACACTAAAAGGCTAAATAATTATTGTTAACACTGTTCATTTCTCAGCCCCTGGAATGTGTGCATGTTTTGCTTTACAGGGCAAAAGGGCTTCTCAGGTGTGGTTGCATTGCACATGTTGAAATGAGATTAATTTGGGATTACTCCAGTGGACACATGTCCTGAAAACAGGATAGACATAAGAGCAGAAGCCAGAGAATAGAAATGTGTGTTGTGGCTCAGAAGGAGGCAGAAGGCAGGGATGTAAGTCGCCTCTGGTAGCTTGAGAAGACACAGACCGTCCTCGAACATTCCCAAAGATGCTCGATGTCTCACCTGGAGTTCTAACTTCTAGAATAAGTTGGTATTCTTCAAGCCCCATTATGTTCATCATAAAAATTTAATATATCTAGGGTTCTATACGTAACAATCCTGGTTCTGGAGAGAACTGATCTCAATCGATGCCCATCATGGGCCAGAAGTTTCCCTTGCACTCATATACTTCATTTAAACAACGTTGTAAAAACAGTGGCCATTCCACAGATAAGGAGAAAAGCATAGTTCAGAGCTGGTTAAAGTAGAATTTATGTAAACTGGTCAGAGGGCTCAAAAGGTCCCTCTCTTTTCTTGCCCCATTTTTTTTGCCTTTTCCATTCACATTCATGTTCCCTTTCCTCCTTACCACTTGCCACAGAAATGCTGTCTAGGATGAATTTCTAGGGCAAACAAGTCAGAAAACCTGTATCCCTTGTGTATAGACCCCTATTCTTGCTTGTGGCCTGGCTTTTCCCATATGGAGGCTATTCCATTACAAACCAATAAGCTTCTAGATAAGTTGATTTTTTTTACTGCAGTCAAAATGAGTATCAAAAAGGCTATGCTTTATGGGTCAAATATGTGTTTGTTTGTTTGTTTGTTTGTTTTTTTAAATACCAAATGGTCTAGATCACACTATAGGCAAGGAAAAATCCAATTGCCCCAAATGTCAACAATTGAGCCAGAACAAGGAGTTTCCTTAGAGCAGTGGTTCCCAACCTGTGTGTCATGACCTTTTGGGGGTTGAAGGCCCCTTCCACAGAGGTCATCTAAGACCATTGGAAAACACAGGTATTTACATTCTGATTCATAACAGTAACAAAATTACAGTTATGAAGTAACAATGAAAATAATTTTATAGTTGGTGATCACCACAGCATAAGGAACTATATATTAAAGGGTTGTAGCATTAGGAAGGTTGAGAACCATTGCTTGAGTCTAGACCAAGGTGAATCACTGAGTGAGCCAATTGCCTTAGATGATCCAACAAGGTAACAGTTGAAAAGGCTCTATAGACAGGTTGGTAACAACTCAAGTTTATTCTTTATAAGCAGCTTATTTTCATATTTTGGAAAAAAAGGACTTCAATGCCTTAGCCTCAGACCTCTGCTAAGCAAGGAACTGGTGTTTAGCTGGGGATGGTTAAGTAGTGCACGTTGCTTCTCTCCATGCTCGACCTGAAGTCATCCTTCCATCTTTTCTTTATGCCTCAGCCTTCTAAAATTCTTCAGTACTGTGCTGGGAGAAAATCCTGTTGAGAGCTTCCCGAAAACTGAAGATATTATCTCTTCATGTATCTGTCAGCTGGCCAGGGGATAACATCTGGCAGAACAGCTGGAGGGATGTCACATGCAAGCTGCCACTGAGGAGAAGGGCCTCAGTAACCAGCAAATTGGATGCCGTACTTGTCACCAGTGCAAACCTGCTTGGAACTTACTGTCATCTTTCAATCTGTGATCTTGAGGTCAGCTGTTCAACCCAGAACAAATGCATCCAACGGACATACCATCCTCCTCCTTCCTTCATTGGGTACCTGCTAAGAGGTCTTTCATTATTCCAAACAAAAATGTTACATATTAATACATATTTCACATATATCACACACACATATGTTTTAAGTGATACAGTATAAAGAAGCATCAAGAAAAGGCAGCATCAAGCATGCAGCTGCTGCTGTGTTATTGCATCAGGGATGCTCTGGTCCCTGAGTAACCCAGTCTAACTGTACGTATGGCTGAGTTCTGAGCGTCTGTGGGAGGTCATGAGACTAGGGACTTAGGGGGTCAAATAGTGTCTTGCTGTTCCAGTGATTTAGGTGATATTATTTTGTTGGAATAATAAAATAACTCTCCTCAGTGGCAACCCGATGAAGGAAGAAAGAGGACTGTGTATCTATTAGGTGTATTTGCTTAATGGAGAACAGTTGACCCCAAGGTCACGGACCCTCAGTACAGCCCTTGTCATGACAATAAGTGGTAAATTCTTTTAAAGTCCCTCTAATCAGAATGTTGATTCGTTGCTTGTTGCTTTCTTTTTTCTTTACAAGTTGGTATTTTACTATGTTTACAAGTCCCCTTTTTATAATTTTTTATCAGTTCTTTGAGAATTTCACACAATATATTTTGTTCATATTCATCTCCTGCCTCAGTTCCTCTCAAATCCTCCCCTACTGCTCTATCCACACAACTTCCTGTTCTCTCTGTCTCTCTATTTCCATCCCCCCTCCCCATCCCCTCTTTCCTTCCAATCAAGTCCAGTTTGTGTTGGCTGACTACTCCTGGGTCTGGAGCCTGTTCTGGAGTACAGCCAGTATAGCAAATGTTGCACCATTAAAGAAAACTGACTTTCTTTTTCTTACACAGCAACTAGATGCCAATGGTTCCTTAGGTGGAGGTGGGACTTTGTGCCCACATCCCCTCCTCCAGCTGAGATTTTGTCTGGCTTGAGCTTGTGGGGATTTTGTGCATGCTGTCACAATCACTGTGAGTTCACACATACATCTTTCCTGTTGTTTCCAAAAACACCATTTAGTTGAAGTCTTCCATTGCTTCTGGCTTTTAAAAATCCTTCTCTCCTCTCATCTGCATAGATCTCTGAAACTTGAGGATACAGGTGCAATGCAGACATCCCATTTAGGACTGAGTACTCTGAGGTCTCTTTTGTGCTTGTTGTTGACTAGTTGTTGGTCTGTAAATTTCGTCTACTACATGAAGATTCTCAAATGAAAATGAGTCACTGACCTGTGGATCTAGCGATAAGTCATCAGGAGGTGTTTTATTGCTGTGTCTATTTAACAGTGTAATGGTGGTAGATCTTCCTCTAGGCCCATGACCTGTTTAGTCACAGATCCTTGACCCAACTGACAATGTCAAGTGTGGATTCCACACTGGTGGAGTGTGCCTTTAATACATTTAAAAGAGTGTTGATTACTTCCATAACATTCATGCCAGAATACTGGTATCAGTGGAAGTATTTGGCCAGGCAGGTCATTATTGTGGCTTTCAGCCACACACATCTGGATGTGATGATTACTTTTCTCCTCTGGTAGCATATATAGAACTCTTCCCAGTACTATGAAAGCTAGCCAGTAGGGCTAAAGCTTCCAGGTGAGTACCAGATAGATTTCTACAATCAAGTTTAAGAAGCTTTCAGCAATGTTTACTGGAGGGTGTCTAGGGAACCCCAGTAACTAACAACTCAATGAGCTAACCCACTCCAGGTAGTGGGTTTTTTTTTTGTTTAGTAGCATATGTCTAGTATTCTGAATAGTGATTTTTATTTTTTTTTTTTTGAGACAGGGTCTCATATAGCCAAGGTTGATCTCAAACGCACTATGTAGCTGAGGGTGGCCTAGAACTCCTGATCCTCCTTATCTTAATATCTCAAACACTCATCTTACAGGCATGCACCACCACATCCCAGATAGGGCTAATTTTCTCTTCCCAGTCAAGTGATTATAAGAACCACAGCAGACTTGGCGATGTGGGGATAATTATGGAGTTAATGTTTTCCTTTCTACTGGAAATGCTGGGATAAATGGGAGCTCTGGGGTTTCCTTCAAACCTGTACTTTGCATAGATTCAGTGCTTTTATGTGAGTATGCATTATGTGCAAAAGACAAAGTTAAGTCTGATTTTTTTTAATGGTTTTGAATTTGTTCTACAGTCTAGGGAACATTTGAGGCTCCTATGAAGATATGTATAAACTTTAGAAGACATAACGAATAACCACAGTTCTAAGCTTTGGGGTACATGAGATTTATGGTTGGTAGAAGGTAATTGCTTATGTATGGCGTGATCACATAGAGAGGGCAGTGAGGTGACTTTATAATCACAGTGTGTTGTGTACAAATATGATATCATCAAGTGCAAAGAATGAATTAAAACACAGATTCCTGGGCTCCATTCCATAAAGTCAATTTCAGAGGTTGACATGGATTTTAGGATTTTTTTTTCATAGGAAGTCAACGAGGTCAGATTATGAGTGTTTGGGAGGAAGGCTTACTTTATCAGGGTGAAGTCTGATACAAGGGAATAAAATACTGTATAAAAACCAATTTCCTCAAGAGATGTAACTGACTGGCTATTATGTTGAGTAGAAGCTCTTTGGCCCAGCTTGCGAATCATAGAACTTGAGAAACAGTATAGTGCAGTGGTCACCACAGGCTCTGACCCCACCATTTACATGCTGTGTAACTTGGAGCCCCGTACCTCAGCTTCCTCATCTATAAATTAGGCAGCCTCACTGCATCTGCTTCGAAGTGTTCTGACCTTTGGATAATATGGCCCAACAGTTATGGAGGTTATTATATCTAGGAAAAAAAAAACCTATGTAAAGTATTTTAAAACACGTTACATACATTGATTCATTTACCACAAAATCCTATCTGTAGTTTTTGTTTGTTTTGTTTTTCACTCGTTGACTCTTTGGGGGCCTGCCACCCAGCTCCCCAAAAAATCACATGGAGACTTAATCTTTCTTATGAATGCCCAGCTTTAGCCTGGCTTATTTCTAGCCAGCTTTTCTTAACTTAAATTATCCTATCTACCTTTTGCTTCTGGGCTTTGCCTTTCTCTACTTCTGTATGTCTTTTCTTTTCTTCTTATTCTGTGTCTGGCTGTGTGGCTGGGTGGCTGGACCCTGGCATCCTCCTCTCCCTCTCCTTTTCTCATGCCTCCCTCTTCTCTTTTTCCCCTCCTATTTATTCTCTCTGCCTGGCAGCCCCACCTATCCCTCTCCTGCCTAGCTATTGGCAGTTCAGCTCTTTATTAGACCAATCAGGTGTTTTAGGCAGGCAAAGTAACACAGCTTCACAGAGTTAAACAAATGCAGCATAAAAGAATGCAACACCTCTTTGCATCATTAAAAAAATGTCCTACAGCGTAAATGAATGTAACACGTCTTCAACTAATATTCTATAACACCTATCAGATACTGTTGTTTGTTCTTATTCTGAGGTTAACTGTTCAAAGTCACATGACTAGAGAACAGCAAGGTCAGAGTTCAGAGCCAGGTGGAGTGACTCTGTTATCACCCCCTTGCTATGATGCAGTAAAACTTAACCCATCATTTCCCTCCTCCCTTTCCTGTCTTGAAGCTCAGATGAGCCAGGCTTCATGCCTATGAGCTGAAATGTTATTTGGTTAATGGAACTTAATACAGTTGGATGAACAGCCGGGCCAAATGCACTGTGGCAGACAGAGTAGTTATATTGTTCTCGGGCAGGTGGCTTCCAGCACAGCATTCTGGAGGGTTCTGGAGTGTCAGGTGACAAAGAGCCAGGGCAATTGGCTGTAGCTCTGCTTGCTTCCACCAGTGGGCTTCTTGAGTTAGGGGACTGGACACCTCACCGTTGCTGGCTCCACCCCAGTGGAAAGGAAGCTCTAACTTTCTAACCACAAGCGTTCTTCAGGGATTTCCTTTGGATGCCCTGGAGCTGAAGGTGTAAGACTTAGCAGCACTGAGAGAGGTAGAGCTCCAAACCAATGTACCACAGATGGGATAGCTTAAACAACAGGTGTCTGAGCTCAAAAGGATCATTCTGAAGTCTAGCGATCCAAGATCCCAGTGTTGATGGGGTTGCTCTCTGATAAGCTTTCTTTCTATGATTGGCCTTTACATGTCTGTCTTCTCCACATCTTCATTGTGTATTTCCTTTGTGTATGTCTGTGTCCTAGCTCTTCTTAGAAGCATGCCTGTCTTATAGATCCACCCCAATGACCTTCCTTTCCTTTTACAGTTCCTACATCCAAATACATTCTGGTGCACAGGGGGTTAGATTTCACAACGCATTGTGAGAGGTCACAATTTAGTTCCCATCACACACTTGACAGTTGAGGTGGGTGCTAGTTAGTGAATGTGCCATGCCTGCAGTGAGTATTTTCTGTTGTCACATTTCCTGTTGTCACATTATTTTGTTTCCACTTACATTTAGAGCTACTTGCAGGCTGGACCTACTGGCACTGGGACATTCTGTCAACTCTGGTCTCTCTACATTTGTGAAGGACCTGACCATTGCGCACTTGCTGGTTAATTTGTTGTGAATCCATCCTTTATCTTTTTACCTCTGTGAATGGTTTCTGGGAAGCCTGCGCCTTCTGGACTCCTAGCTCCTTCTCTGGTCCTGCCTCATGGCCCAACAGTGTTTGTGCCCCTCTGTAAAGGAAATGTTTCTTCTTAAATGCTCGCCTTGAAGAAACGGAGCCCCAGCTTGCTGAGCAGAGCTGCGTGCATGTGTGTTTTCTGCTCGCCTGCTTTTCTGTCACCAGATTGCTCTGGGAGCAGTGATGCTCTTAATTAAGCTGAGATCTGAGGTGCTTAAAATGCAAAATTCACAGGCAAGCTGGCTGACGCCTGAGGCTTGAAAGAGACGCTTTCAATCCTAGGAACTCGAGATGTGTCACACTGTAAATGCTCCCCAGTTCTGCTTGAGTTAGCTTATAGGAGCAAAATGTAGACCCATTTGAAATGAGGAGGGGGAGTTACACTTTTCATCTTCCCCAAGCCAGCTGGTAGCTGAAAAACTGTGGCATCAAGGAAAAAACATGGAGGACCTCTCTGTTACCTGTGCTACCGTAGGAACGTAGCCCCAGTTTAATGAAAGAATGAATACAGGTCTATGGAGAGAGCCAAGCTTGTAAATTGCTTGCTGGGTCAGCATGAGAACACGGGTTTGATTCAGAGCACCCACATTAAAAACTGAACATGCGGTTGTGTGCTTGTAATCCCAGCACTGGAGCTGGTGAGATAAGAGGATACCTGGGGTCCAGCTGCCAGCCGGCCAGGCAATCTCTAGGCTCCAGGATATCCCTGTGAGATACTGTGTCAAAAACCAATATGCTTGGCTCCTGAGGCGTGACACCTGACATTGACCTCTGGTCTCTACTTGCACCTCTTCCTTCTTCCCTCCCTCCCCTACCCTTCATAAATGAGTTTATAAAGGAATCCCTTAGCAAAGGACTGCGAACATCTCAATTGTGGCTTCCTTGTACAACCCTTTCTGTGTAAGCCTTCACTCCAGTCTACTTGGCAGCCAAGCAGGCATCCACCATGTGTGCGAGCCACTCCAGATCTCTCCTTTTCCCTTGCTCTTCAAGAATGCTGCGTGTGTTTTCTTACCCATGGCGTTTAGATACTCTGACATCAGTGTTCACAGAACTTTTGCTAGAACTCCAGGCTGCCTGAGATAATGACTCCTTCATGGACCCACAGCAGAACTCCAAGTTGAAGGAGCTCTATAAGAAGGAAAAACAAGTGTTGCCACCAAAGGCCACATGGAAGGCCTCTAACTTGTGGCCTCGTTGGAGTCTGAGGGACATGCTGCAGCCAGGGCCATACAGATCTGAGTGGCCTGTACTGCTACCTGATGCCATGGTAGCATCTGGCCCAGTACATCTGGGCCAGAGCTGCAAGTGTGGTCATGTCTGGGTCTGTGGCCCTACTGCAGCCAGGGTCTGTGTCGAAGTCCATGGCTCTTGTTACCATCAAAGGCCATGCTGATGCCCCCAGGGTCTGGGCCACCACCTGGGGCCATGTTGGTATCTGAGGATTATGCTGCTCCTGTCACCATGCTGATCTGCATGGCCTCTGTGGCCACTTGGGGCTGTGTTGACATTCATGCCTGGCTATTGCTGCCCAGGACCTGTCTGGGTCTGTGATCCTATCACAGCTGGGGTCTGTGTTGAAGTTCGAGACCCGTGTTGCCACCAAAGGCCACATGGAAGCCTGGGGTCTGGGCTGCAACCTGTGGCATTGTTGGTGTCTGAGGGCCATGCCACTGACAGAGCCATGCTAATTTGAGTGGTCATGGTGTCCTCTGGGTCTGAACTGCTGCCTAGGGTCATGTCTGAGTCTATGGTCCTGCTGCAGCTGGGGTCTATATTGATATCTGTGGCCTGTGTTACCACATAGGGCCACAGGAACCATGTGTGATGAAATCAGAAGGCCATGCTGAGCTGGCCCCACCCTTTGCTAGCCCTGCCCCTTACTGGATATTGTAGCAAGAGAGCTGGCCTTGACCCTTATGGGAGAGCTGTCCCCCCCCCCCCACACACTTGGGAGAGATGGCCCCACCCTTACTGTCAGAGGAGGCAAACTGGCCCTGATGGCATGGGTGTAGAAAAGCTGGCTCCATCCCTCACCTGGGCAGCCCCAGTGGTCCAGACTACCCAGCTCGGCTATCACTCAGGTCCATATACAGGGCATTGCTGTCTCACCCTTATATCTATCCTGTCTATGTCCTGCTGGAGCACTTGAAGGGACTGGTCCTCTGGAACTATAGCTGCAGGATCACCATGACTGGGGTGGCTGCAAGATATTGGAGAGGAGTTTCAGTGAGGGTCCAGTGATGATGGTGTACTAGGAACCAGAAGCCTTGAACCAGACCAATGACTCATTGCAATGAACATTTGCAAGTAAGACTGATTGGACCAAAGGGTGCATTGTGTGACTCACAGCAGCTCCTGATGCCACTAAGATGAATGAAGAGGTGTTGGAGAGTCAGGAAAGATGGAGGAGTGAAGAGGTTTCTTTTTTTTTTTTTTTTTTTAATTCCTTTTGGGGAGATGCTGCAAGGGTGAGGGCAGATATGGGGGGACAGGGAGCTGAGTGGAACTGGGGTGCATGATGTGAAATTCCCAAAGAATTAATAAAGACATTATGCTAAATTTAAAAAAAAGAAGGAATAGCAAGAATTGTAGGTGAAGTAATAGGGAACTCCAGTTACTTCCAAGCTGTCCATTTTTCTCTTGCTCATTCCCAGCTGGACTGGATTCACCACGTGGCCTCAGCTTATACCGAAGATATATCAGTGGTTCTCAACCTGTAGGTTATGACCCCCTGGGGGTCAAATGACCACTTCACAGGGGTTGCCCAAGATCATCAGAAAACACAGATGTTTAGAGTAGGATTCATAATGGTAGCAAAATTACAGTTGTGAAAGTAGCAATGAAAATAATTTTAAGGCTGGTGGGTTCACCACAACATGAGGAAGGTTGATCAAGATGAACTACTGAGTATGCCATTTGTACCTTCTCCCCTCCCCTCTCCTCCCTTGCCCTTCCCTGTTCCCCTCCCTTCTTTCCTTTTTTCCTTCCTTCATTCCTTCCTCCCCACTTTCTTCCTTCCTACTATTATCTACCTACCTAGCTTCCTAGTTACCTACCTATGTACCTAGTTTTGTTCCCACTGTGGACAGACTCGTTATAAAAGCCCGTCCATCCCCGTGAGCTGGCCAGGCAGTTGTTTGGCTTATAGACATGGGCTCAGTTTCTCATGATCTCTTAGACTGAATACAAAACAGTTCACGGCAGCCCTAGATCTTGGTTGGAATACAGAGGGAGGGGCTATAAACCTTTTATCCCCTTCCCTCTCCTATCTCCATCCTAGATCTGCAGCCCTCCTCATGCTCAGCCCTGACCAAAAGCCTCTTATTTTTCTTGTGCACTTTAGGTCAAAGCCGCCAGTTATCTTGGCCTCTTCTGGCTGCTGGGTGAATCTGGAGTGTGAGTTCAGTGGTTGGTTGTGATGGGGATGCAGGTCTTCTGCATTTCTTGAGAACACGACCATTTGAGCAGAAGTAGAAGAATTCGAGTTTTATTTCAGTGACAGTGTTCACACTGCTTAGGAGATCAAGATTCTTCAGGCAGGGCTTGCAGAGTGTTATGTGCTCTTTGTGTTTCCTTGAAGCAGGATAGATAGAACACAAATTATTGAGGAGGTCAGAGCGAATTCAGCCCTGGGTTCTGACTAGCCAAGGGCCACTCTCCAGCCCACCTACTAGTGGGCTGAGCCTTCTGCTTGTGGCTTTGCTTTTCTCCTGTCATGACAGACGCTGACCTAGTAACCTTGATCACATTCAGCCAAATAAATTTGTAAAATAGGTACTGATTGGTAAAGAAACACTTCTCTCTCAGTAGAACTGTTTCTTGATTAAAAGCTGCTCATTAGTGGCTGGGGAGAATGGGTTGGTGAATAAGATTGTTTGCTGTGAAAACATGGGGACTGGAGTACTTGAATTCAATTCTCCAGCATCCATGCATAGCTGCACATGGACCTTCAACTCCAGAGCTGAACAATGGAGCTGTGGGAGTGTAGAGACGGGAGGATGAACGAGGCTTGCTGCCACCAGCCTACCTCCAGGTTCAGTGAGAGATCCTGTCCCAAGTGAAAAATGTGGAAAGCAAAAATGCAGGACACTGCTGCCTCCACTGGTCTCTGCATGGGTGTGCATGGGTGCCTACATATTCACATATATCACACAAACACACTACCACGCGCACAGCCATATATACATATACCACACATACAAACTCCATTGGCCACTTCCCACCCACAAATGCATGTGTTCACACATGCAAATAAAACAACAAAAGCTGTTCTTTCATCATTCCCTCAACCCAGCCATGGACCTCCATGCAGGTGATACAGTCAGCTAGAGAGCCACAGTTGTCCTTTTCTCCAACCCAGGACTCTCCTTTGGCACAAGCCTGGGTCTTCTCTTGCTTTTTGCCAGGGAATGAACTACTCTCTAGTGGTAAATTGTTACTTAACCTAAGTGTTAGACTCTGATGACTGAAGGGTTCCCTTCACACAGGGGGATGACATTTTAAAATTAAGGCTTACTTAGCATTAATGAGGTTATATTCATTAAAAGGTAGATGGTATTCTGGAAGTTTTCAAAAATCAGGCTACTTCATTCCTTAGGGTAGGCCTACTTTCTGGTACTTAAAAATAAGCAATGAGGTGGAAATTTTAGGGTACCTAGAGGCCTATGGGCCAGTCAGGTTGCATCTAATGATATTTCACCCTCTGTTAGGCTAGAAAACACTATTTATGTACTTCACATGTCTTTTCAGTGTTCGTACATTATCTTTCCTTTCCTAATTTGAGCAGAGCTTGACCCTCCAAATGGTGAGGCCAGGGTCAATCAAGAAGGCTTGCTCTGTGTGGCTACTTGTTCAGTGTGCTTTTAGCCTCTGCATACTGTCCTGAGATATAGACCGCAGATTATGGGGATGGTATATTGGACACATTTAACCAGGCTTAACTTGGCTATTTCTTTGTTTTTCAGTAGTACGTTAAAATGGTAGGCTGCTTCAGTTTTCAACAGAGGTTTCTCCTTTTTATTTTCCTCACAGAAAATTGAAAAATACAAGGTATTTTTCCTTTTATCTTTTTGGCAATAATGTGAGATTTGTATTTTGGAAGTAAATATGCTAACCATCTGTCTTTTAAACAATTTGGTTTTAATTGAAATAGAACTACATCACCCCCCTTTCCTCCTAGTCCCTCTCAGCTACCCTTTCTCCAACCCATTCCACATTCCCCCTCACTCTCAAGTTGATAGTTTCTTTTTCTTTGCTTATTATTATTACACATACATATATGTTTGTGTATACACAAATATGTAAATACACCTGTCAAGGCTGTTTCTGCTGGTTTCAGGGCTGATTACCCTGCACTGCACAATGAGGGTATGGAAAGCCTGCCTCCACTTTTTCCCCAGGGTACTCTTCGGGAGAGAGGGATTAGAGATATTAGGTAGAAAGATAGAGGGGAGAGAAACAGATAGAAACACAGAACAGCTTCAGGAGGGTCTGGATCAATATCCACTGGCCCCTCCTGTATCTTCTAAAGGGCCTTTTATAGGAATGCCAAGGAGTGGAGCAAAAGATCTTCCCCTAGCACAGCCAAGTGCAGACCATTCCAATCACTTGGTAACCACACATGTGGTCAAGCCATCCTCTATTGCAGCCCTGCTGGGTAAAGCAAGCTCAGATATCACTAGAAAACCTTTGTGGGCCTCCTTAACTCTCCCTTCTTGATATAATAAAGTGTCCTCCAGGTCCTTCAGATAGACTGTGCCTGTCTTAGGTCATCCTTCTTGAATAATCTTCCTTACCCATCATGGAGATACACTTTCCATCAAGTGTACTCTGGATTAGGTTGGAAGTTATCAAGAAGAAAGTTGCTTGTCTTTGACTACCAGCCTCTGGCGTGAGGGGGTAGAGAGCATAACTCAGCTCTGACTCAAGTCCCTACTAAGAGCTTGCAAACCTCCACAGCGATTTCCATAGCTGCCCCATCTCCCAGTAAAGGAGTAGAGGATAATAAGATTGAATATCCTTTTTGGAATGGGTCTAAGATGACTACAGCAGTTTTAGCTGCACCAAACCTTTTTCTTATTCAGAGCTCTCTCCCAACAGATGTTTAATAAAATTTTCAAGAGACTATTTTGATTCCCAAGAGAAAGCAATCATTTTAAAACACTCCAATGTATCCACTCAAGTAAACAAAAACCCATACTAATTATAAAGACACTTTTAGCTGTTTAACTAGCTCATATATACTAGTGTTCCTACCACAGAAGTAGAATTTCTGTACAAACTAACTCAATTGCGGGAGGCCTACCCCTTTATGGGAGGCCTACTGCTTTCTAAACAGAAACAGAGGAAGAATGGAAGCTTTTAGGTAGAAGACAGAAAAGCTTCCCTAATTATGACTATGACATCTTCACTTAAGTTTTCTGGAGGCCACTGAGACCATAAAATTATATTTTAAGCTATCATAAAAAGTGTTCAAATATATCTGAAGGTAAAGAGTAATAAAACAGTTCTAGTATGAACATCACTATACACTTTTTACAAACTTACTTTTGACATTTACATTTGACACTTTTTTTTTTTTTTTGGTTTTTTTTTTCGAGACAGGGTTTCTCTGTGTAGCTTTGCGCCTTTCCTGGAACTCGCTTTGGAGACCAGGCTGGCCTTGAACTCACAAAGATCTGCCTGCCTCTGCCTCCCGAGTGCTGGGATTAAAGGTGTGCGCCACCACCACCGCCGGGCCACATTTGACACTTTTTACAGTCAACATTTACAACTTTTACAAACTTACATTCAAAGTATTTACAAGTAGCATGGATATCATTATACATATTTACACTTTTTACAAACTTATATTCAAATGGAAACACTATACAACTCTTTTACAACCTTTAGCACCTATCTAAAAGAGATTTCTTAAAAGAACTATTGACATTATTCTTACAACAAGACAGAGAGTAATTTCTTTGGACTTCATTTGAAAAGCAAAAATAATAATACTTCTTTACTGTAATATTTTTGAAATTAAAAGGTCTAGATCAAATATATAGCATAATATGTAAGACATTGCTCATCAACATTGTTAAGTAGATCATTAATCTCAATAATGTATAATTGATATTGTTTAGATTTTTCTGATAAAGCAAGCAAAATGTTAGTTTCATACCATACTCAGGCAACCAGCAAGCTTCATTTAGTGACTAAGGGTACAATTTTCTCCCTTCTTAATTTTTGAAGCTACTTTTTTAGACTGCCCTGAGCTCTTTCCACAATTATGAGTAGTAACTATTTTATTTAAAGGCACCTGTACTCTTCTTCAGTAGAAAATGTCCTTACGTTTACCTTTGAATTGATTCAGTGGCATCCAGAGATGCCTAGGTTTGCTCTTTTGCCTTTTAGGGGAAGTTTCACGTAGAAAAAGCAGTTTCTATTTTAGTGAAGGCTCTGGAAATAGGCAACCACTGGCCAGTCAGCTGAGCCTAGTTGGTGAGCTCTGGGTTTATTGAGAGACTCAAAAAACTAGGTTGATTATCTCCCCTCCTTTAAGATCTCTTCTCTCCCTACCAAAGGCCCCTTTATAGTTTCCTTAATTCTCTAAATACCCAAGCTAAACACATGAACCCAATACTATGGTCCATGTGAGTGAGAATATACTATCACTATTATTCTGGGTTTGAGTGACGTCATACTATACGTTTTCCATCTTCATACCTGAAAATTTTATTTTTCTTTACAGCTAAATGAAATTCCAGTGTGCATATATATAGTGCATTCATCAGTTGATGGATACCAAAGCTGATTGCACATTCTAGTTATTGTGAATAGAAAATCAGAGAACTTGGATGAACATAAATATCTATAGTAGTAAGAGTCCTTTGGATATATGCCCAGGAGTGGTATGACTTTGTCATATGGTGGATATTTTTCTTGTTTTGTGAGGAACTTCCATACTGATTTCTATGGTGGCTGCATCAGTTTGCACTCTTACCAATAATATGTGAGGATCCCCCTGTCCCCACATCTTCATTAGCATGTTTTCTGGATATGCAGGACTGCTGTACTTGTGAATCCACTGCAGATATGGCTGCTTGCTCAAGACCTGCACAAAACCAGCCATGCCCCTTAGATGAGCTTGTATTAAGGAATGTATACGAATACCTAGGAAATACAATTATACAATGTGTGAAATATCACTTACCAACATGTAAGACACACCAATATAGTTTTATCTTACATAAGAGAGCTTTGCATCATATATGAGGGATTCTCTGAATATGGTCCCCTCCCCCTTCCCCTTTCTGCCTTTTTCCCTTTTCCCCCATTCACTTCTCTTCCCTCTTCTCTTCCCTTTACCACTTCCTTTTCTTTCTCCCTTCTTTTGCCTTCTCTACCCTCTCTTCCTTTTCCTCTTTCTTCTCTCCTTGCTTACATTATAACAATTTTTCAAGATTCTTAAATTATCAAAGATAAAATATACATAAAAATAAATATAAAAACCCAAGAACATCCACTTTGCCTTATTAATCATTAACTACACCACAATATGATTCCATCATTTTTTAGTTATGTCTGTCAAAAATTTTATTTCTGACATTCTGAGATATAATTCTTTTCACATGAAACTTTCCTCATTTCAGGCTTAGATTTCATCACCTTCTTCTGATTTTTGACTCTGGAACAGGTTGAGAATATGGCAGTGTTTTTTTCTCCTTCCTGATCATTACCAGCCACTGTTCATGCTCCTTTCATGATATGGACAGGTTGGGCCAGCCTCCTTGACACTGATGGGCCTTTGTGTGTTCGTGGATGTAGCATCTTATATAATCCTTTGACATGAGCTCCTTTTTCTGCTTCTAATAATCCCTACTCTCAGATGCTCCCCATAGCTTCCAGGCCTAGGCTCTGTGGGAAGGTTGTGATTTGGCTTTTGTAGCTTTGGAATTCAGGAAGGCAGAGAGCTGTGACAGAGATACATGGCAGTGAACTTGTCCTAGTGTTATTTCCCCATTTTGTGACCTGCTTAACCAAATATCCAACCCCAGAAGGAGATGTAAGATGACTGACATCTGTCTGGATTCACTCACCCATCATGAACTATTCCTTAGGCCAACCATTGTCCTTAACACTGGGAATGAATCAGTAATGTCTGGTCTCAGTGTATCTATGTGTTACTTGTGAGACAGGAATAATCAGGAAGCATATGGTAGTGATGCTCTGAGAGTAAGCAAGGGAGGCTTGAGGTGTAAAGGATGGAGGTCAGGAAAAGTCACCAGGATTAGAGATAATGAAGGATATTGGCCTAGCAGAGAAGTATGGAGGGCATCCCTGGTACAGGGATACAAAAACTTGAAGGTGTTATCTAGTCAAGGAAGCAGAAAGAAATTCATCCAGTCAAGGATTAGAGGAATAGTGAAGCCACAGAGGGAAGCATGTCTGAGAAAGTTCATGAAGGGTCCTTTCTACTATGCTTAGTCACAAAGAACTAGGGACAGCCTTAGTGGTGGCAAGAGTGATGAGCGAATTCCATGTGACTAGATGTTCAGAGAGGTGAAGAGGACCATGGCATGTGTGTACAGAGTGCTGGATGGTGATCAACACTGGAAGTCAGTATACAAGATTGCACAAAGGTACTACAGTAATGATGGAGAGGAGGAAATAGACGTGAGAGCTTTTGATTCTGACACTATTCAGTGACCAAGCATGGACACAGAGAGGAGTCACTGAGGACTCTCTGGTTTGTGGCTTGAGAAAGACATAGTTTGGTGCACATGGGTAGAGGAGAGAGTTGAAGAAATATTAGTATGAAAGATGGCTTCCATTTGGATGTGTGGTGTTTGAATTCCTTGTGGGCTGGCTTGGAGAGATGTTCATAAGCACTCCAATCAACTGGATCACAGGAGTGTGAAGAGGGCTACAAACACAGACCAAGGTGGAGATAGCATACCAGGTCGATTGATGCCTTGACAGGAAGTGACATCACTCAGGGACCCAATGGGAACAAGTGATACAACTGTTTTTTTTTGTGTACAGATTCAAGTGATCTTTATAACATTTATGAGATCATTACAAAGACATTGACAAATAAAGAAGGCCCTTTGTTACCAATCTGTTTTGAGTTTTGCTTCAGAATGTGTAGGCTGAGGTGGCAAATAATATCTCAAGGTCCCTTCCCACACAATAATGTTTTTGAGGTCCCATGAACAGGGGGCGTGTTGTAACATGAAGCTGTCTTACCATTTCAGCTGTAGACCAGCACAGAAATCAGAGTCAGAGCTGAGATTACCATCTCTTCTCCCCTCCCACCTCAGCTTTCACTGAATTTTGAAATCATATCTTTTGTTATCTGGGTCAAGGACTTGAGAAGAAAACACTAAGCAGCTTGGTGCAAAACAGCATGTTCAGATGGTTGAATTAGCGCCCCTAAACCACTCACCCAAAGAAAGTAGAAGATCAACACAAAGAAAGTTCTCCTCAACAGATGGCTCTCTATTTTTTCCCATGTCCTTTAAACTCAGCTGCTACAATCACTTTGAAACCCGACCAGAACTCTTTAGTAAGTAGGTGAGTGGCATTAACTACTTTTATTGTCCTAGCTCTTCAGTCCCTCCCCTCTCAGAACTAAATTCTTTAGGGAAAGAATAAGATATCCTCAGTGTTTCATCTTCTTTAATTTATTTATAGCCTGGTAAAAGTCCTATAAGTCCAAGGCTGACCGCTAGCAGTTAGGCAAACAATTAGGGTTGGGCTCTTCCCTGGGGAAGAGCATTTATCCAGCCCTCAGTGTTCCCAGTTGTCCATAGTTCTTCATCTAGTATTGAGGCCCTGTGAGTTTTGCCCCTATCACATTACCATGTCCTTTGGTGATGTCTTTGTTCATGTCTTGTTTAGGCAGCCATGTTGATATGTATACATATAAGTGTGTATGTTACAAGAATTAAAGAAAAGGAGGCCATGAATTTTCAAGAGTGCAAGGCAAGGAGGTGCATGGGAGGGGTTGGAGGGAGGAAAAAGAAGAGGATGAAATGATGTGATTATATTTTAATTTCAAAAGTAAAAAGTATTATAATTAAAAAAGCAAACCAATGATTTATCGTCAAATGAATAGATAAATAAAATATGATGTGTCCTCCAGAAAGGGTAATTTTAGCCTTAAAAAGGAAATTCTCATGCAAGCGACAACATGTGAACCTCAAAGGCACAGTATGAAGTTGAATAAACAATTTACGAAAGAACAAATGCAGTGTGACTCCTCTCACACCTGTGCCTAAAGTAGGTAAAGTGACAATGGCATAATTGGAAGAGTGATTGCCAGAGGTTGAGGTTAGGAGGTAGGGTGAATTATGGATCGATGTACAATATAAGGTGTTTCAGTTTAGGATGATGAGAAAGTTCTAGGGATGGATAGTGGTAATGTGCCCAGTGGTGCAAATGGAATTTAGGCCATTCAACAATAAACCTAACAATAATTTGTAGAAAATATATATAAGGAAAAGCTGACTATGGTGGCACACACGTGTTACCTCAGCTCTGAAGAGGCTGAGGCAGGATGAATGCTGTCAATTAGGAGCCAGCCTGGGCAATAGAGTTAGCCTCTGTCTCAGAAATGTAAAGACAAAAGTATGTAAGGGAAGCAGAACTGATAGACTAATTAACAGGGCATTCATCCTTAGGAAAAGGTTTAGAAGATAATACAAGAAGAGTTCCTCCATGCTAGTGACCAAAGATCTAAAATTTAAACAAAATTTAAAATCAGTTTAAAATCAATTCAAAAATATTTCTAAGTGATAAAACTCAATATTGCAAAAATATTTGGGCAGTATTTTTTTACTATTGTAATCTAGCAGACATGTAAAAATGTACACATGACAAGGCTCTCTCTACATGGCTCAACAATCCTACGTATCTGGGATTTATTTTCAAGAAAAAGTCTTAAAGAAAACACACATGGAGATTTCAGTACAGTGCAATGAAGAACAATAGGGAAGTGTTTAAAGGTCCCAGAATGGATTTGATTTTTGCAACTTATGGGACTTGATCCAACATAATGTTAAAAATGCTGAAGGTTTGCAATCATAAAGATTATATGGAAACAGGGAAATTGGTTGATAAGAAGGGGGAAAATGTCAGGGAGCACGTGGAGATAAGTCTACAATGAAATGAAATTCCCCTTAGTTTAGAACAGGGCCACAGCCTGACAAATTCTTAATGAGTTGAAAATACTAGAAGTCACAAAGGCATGATTTCTCACTTTACCTATGGAGCATGCGAGCTCATCACAGAGCATATCACAGTAGAGTGTCAATTGCTTTCCTGGCCTTTGATTATGCTGCCTGGGAGCTGTGTCTCACTGCCACTGCCCAGCAAATCAAGGGAAAGTCACTATCTTAGGGTTTATATTGCTGTGAAGAGACACCACAACTATAGCAATTTTTATAAAGAAAACATTTAATTCAGGTGGCAGCTTACAGTTTCAGAGGTTTAGTCCATTATGATCATGACAGAACATGGTGGCTGGAAGTATTACAGCATGCAGGCAGATGTGCTGGAGAAATAGCTGTGTCCTGTATCTTGACTTTTAGGCAACAGGAAGTGAACTGAGACATTGGGTGTCACTTTAGAAAAGGAGACCTCAAAGCCCACCCCCACAGTGACATACTTCCTCTAACAAGGCCATACCTACTCCAACAAAGCCACACCTCCTAATAGTGACACCCCCTTTGGGAGCCATTTTCTTTCAGACCATCACAGTCAATGATTGTCTGTAATGTTGGAAATAGGAAAATGGTCCTGAAGCCCATGCCTTGCAGTATTAGTTTGTTAGGGCTACCATCCAAGTACAGACCATGGATTGTGATGATACATTGTGTACCCTAATAAAATTTGCCTGAAGATCAGAGAACAGAACAAGCCCCTAGATTAAACATAGAGGCCAGGCAGTGGTGGCACACACCTTTAATCCTAGCACTCGGGAGGCAGAGATCTTTCTGGATCTCTGTGAGTTCAAAGCCACCCTGGACTATATGAGATTGATTCAGTCTAGGTGAGAAACAGAGCCAGACAGTGATGACTCACACCTTTAATCCTAGTACTTGGGAATCACAGGCCTTTAATCCCAGCACTTGAGAGGCTGAGACAGGAAGTGATATGGCTGGATGGAGAAAGGTATACAAGGTGTGAGGAGACAGGAACTAGAGCCCTTTTCAGGCAGAGGAGTTCTACAAGTAAGATGTGGCAGTGGCTTGTTCCTTTGTCTCTGATCTTTCAGCATTTACCCCAATGTATGGCTCCGGGATTTATTATCAGACCTTTAGAGATTTGAGCAACAATGGATGGCTTATATGAAGTGGGGGGGTTATTATGAGATTGGCTTTATGACTGTGGAGGCTGAGATTTCCCATATTGTGCCTTCTGCAAGCTGGTGAACTGGGGAATGTGGTGGTGTGACTCAATCAGGCTCCAAAGGACCGAGAACCAGAGTAGCTGATGACCTAAATATCGGGCCAAGTTAAAAAGCTCCAGAACTCAGGACACGGATATCTGAGGCCACGAGGAGATGGATGGGATAGCAAATGTTTTGTATTGTCTTTTTGTCTTGGTCAGACCCTCAGTGGGTTAGATGAGCCTACTCACATGGGTGGGTACAACTTTCCCGATTCAGCATACAGATTCATGTTTTTCTCTTCCGGAACAAGATTACCCCCATGAGATTAACCATCATTCACCTGGACAAACATTTCAATAAAAACTGACACAAGGCTGAGCGTGTAGCCAAGGGAGCAAGCAACAAGGCCTGTGTTCAATCCCCTGAATGAATACAAAAAGCCTCAGTACTATTATCTCTATTATCTGAGAAGTAGCAAATAACGAAAGAAATGTAATGAGCCGCAACATAGGCCTGATAGCAACAACCCCATTGCCTTTGGCCCAGGCATTACAGCAGGATTTAAGTTTAACACGCTTCAGAGCTATTCCAGTCCTCGTCTCTAGTCAGACGGTGGACTTTTCTTTTGTGAAGAAAATTGCTGCTAGATCTGAACTTGGCAGTGCTGGTACTGTTTTGCTTTATTTTATTTCTAGTGTTGTGTGCTTGGAGACAAAGTAACTTTTAGATTCTTGATTCTCTCAGCCTCTCCGTTTCCCTCCCCTCACCTCCTCTTTGTTCCTCCCTTTCCCTTTCCTCCTCTCCTCTCCCCTCCCCTCTTATCAACACATCAAAGTTTGCTCCTTCTGCATTGTGAACTGATTGTTTTCCTTACATATTCTGGAAGTTTTTGCTGTAATTATAAAAACACACCCAGAATTGCCAAGTGTTTTGTGCCATATGCTATTAAACATGTTATTCGTTTACTTAATCTTTGACTCACACAGGTCGTGTGTCTGTCTGCACATATCTGAGTTTTCAGGATGTTCCCGACATAGCCCTAGGCCTTTAGAGATAAGAACACAGAGGCCTGGGAATGTAGCCCAGAAGGTATAGCGCCTGCCTAGTGTGCAGGAGGCTGAGTTCCCACCACGTGAACAGGGTATGGTGGTAGAAGTCTACAATCCTGGCACAGGGAGATAGAGACAGGAGGATACAAAGTTCAAGGTCAACCATATAGCAAGGTCAATGCCAGTCTTGGCTACATGAGACACTGTTTCAAAACAAACACTGTTTGCCTTTGAGAGTTCTGACTCTAGAGGGATGGAGGGAGAGACTCAGAAATAGGTGACTCTAAAATACTGGAAATGTATAAGAGAGAAATAGCAAATGATGATGCTATTGTGGTATTAGAAATGGAGTTGGGGAAGAAGGTTAGGTTTGATCAGATGGAGTTTAGTTATTCATTATATACTTGTTAGAATGGACCTAGCCTGGGCTACCAGCTTACTTTCTATGAGAATCATAGACTGAAGTTTAAGTAATGTGAAACTGGACCAATTTCCAAACCTGGTTAATAAACTGGTCCTGTATACTTCAAGTGTGGTGAATAATGCTCATGAATTCAACTTTACTTTATAGATAGTAAAACTTTAGGGGCAAGATTTTTTCACTTTGAAGCCACACATCAAATGCTCAAGAATGAAAATACAACCAGAATATTAAGACAATAACTACCAAACACAAATCTATAGGGATATTGTAATATGTTAGAATGGGAGAGCTGGGGAGGAAGCATTTCTAAATCAACATTGAACTATAAGGAATTAACACCCCTTAAGTAAGACAAATTACCTAGGCATCTTTGAATCTGCGAGCCATAAGTGGATATTTGGATTTGATCCAGACAAATCAGGCATTATAAATTGTTGGCCATCTTTTGGGGAGCTCTGGAAGGATACAGTGTCATCCCCATACAAAAGGGGATGAGCTACAATGAGCTCCTATAGTCTTAAGAGGATATAGGGGACACCAGGAACAAGGATCTCTGAGGTGTTTGCAGGAAAAGGTGGGTGTGTTTCATAGTCATTGTCCTCACAGGCTTCCACGAAGATGATAGGTGTGGGTATGGATTTGGTTTTGAATACATTTTCTTTTGAGATAGGGTGCTGTGTAGCCCGTGGTGGACTTGAACTTACTATGTTGCCAAGGACAACCTTGAAGTGAATTCAATAATCTTGGGTGAAGTTCTGGGCATCAAACTCAGAGCTTTGTGCACACAAGGTGAGCACCACTTTACCGAATGAATTACATTCCTAGCCCCTGAAAGAATTTTTGAAATGCTCTTTTAATCCTGTAATTGAAAAGAGCATGCCAATCATTTCTTCTGTGTTCTAGAAAGTCCTGAGGAATTGTGGGGGTCTCTGGAAGTATGAGCTATTCACAAAGTCCACACTTATGAGTAGTAATTATTATCTTTAAAGGCAGCTGTATTCTTCAGTAGACAACGTCCTTACATTCACCTTTGAATTGATCCAGTGGCAGCCAGAGATGCCTAGGTTTGCTCTTTTATCTTTCAAGGGAAGTCTCATGTAAGAAAAGCAGTTCCTATTTTAGTGTAGGCACTCGAAATAGGCAACCACATAGGACAGTGTGGAGCAGGGGTTGTTG
The DNA here is from genome assembly GCF_949786415.1 of Peromyscus eremicus. Classification (NCBI taxonomy): domain Eukaryota; kingdom Metazoa; phylum Chordata; class Mammalia; order Rodentia; family Cricetidae; genus Peromyscus; species Peromyscus eremicus. The sequence goes on from NC_081430.1 coordinate 72,303,417, forward strand.
AGGGGGCTCTGGCCCTAGCTTGCTTCATATTTGATTTCTGTGGGCAGTGGACATCATCCCTACGGAATAGTACTAACTCTGTATTTGTTTACTTAAGCTAATCTGAAGCTGATTGGATGTTGGCAAAACATTTTGGGCACCTTGGAAAAGGGGCATCGGCATCGTGTGTGTTCAAAATATTACTAAATGTGTTGTTTGCCAAATACTCAAGAGAAAGGTTCAGCTGACTTCCTTTGGTTTGCTGATTTAGAAGCTTTTTCTTCAAAGTAGAAGTGATGATTCTTTTGCTTAAATGTAGCTCTGGGCACAGATACAAATTTCTAGCATATTTTTGGCTTCTAATACTCTACATCAGCCATTCAGCAATTTGGCATTCTTGTTGTTGATTTTGTTTTTCCCCTAATGCAATATGTTATTTGTTAAGCATTCTTCCTGCTAGTAAAATACAGTTACCTTCAGGAGTGTTCCCATTACTGGAGCTTAAAAGGAGCTAGCTTCACTAATAGCTAGGTAGATGGGAAGGAAGAACTGATATTATGAATTTTGATAAATACTAGTTGTAAACAAGACAGAGAGAAAACAAATAAGAGAATTTTATCCCTTAACTCTGGGAATATTATAGGCACTCTACTTGTACCTGTATTTATTAGTGTGATGAGTAAGTTTCTTTACTACATTAATGTATAATTTATTTGCTATACTACACACTGTAGTACATAGTGTCTTCTCTGTTTTCTACATTCTATCATTTCTTTGATCCACAGATGATTTCCAAATATTAAGCACTTATTGATTTCATTTAGATAATGCTATTCTCAGCTTTAAAATAGGTAAATTCAGAATTTTCTAATATCTCACTATTATCTAATATCTAATATCTCAGTTGCTATTGAACATTTGCTGTATATTAAACTTACAATATTCTAAAGAAGTAGATTTTTGATAGTGATCATAAAATTTATAACTATTGATAGTTGTAAAAATGTCATAAATAGGTACTGAGGAGTGATTTTTTTTTCCTTCCTAGCAGCCATTACCTGCCACGCTCTCATCAGGAATGGGTGGGGCCTAGAACTCACCTACCCCATTTCCACAGGGATTTTGGTTGGTTTGGTTTCATGTAGGTCTTGCGATGGTGACTACAGCCGCTGTGACTGTCTGAGTGTGACAGCCCCATCCAGTCCTGAAAGCTGAATTTTAGCCCTCCCCATCTCCCAGCTCTTATATTCTTTACACATCCTTTTCTGCAGCATTTCCTGAGCTGCGGCAGGGGCTTGCTGGCATTGATACAGATGCTTTCCGCGAGGGCTGAACACCCACCTCTTATTCTCAGTACTCTGACCAGGGTGATTCAACAATATGACCATTTAGCAAAGTAACAGTAGCAAGTTATATGTGTTAATGGGGGGTACTGAGAGATTGGAAGGGGACGTGGGGGTGAATATATCATATTTCATTGTATACATGTATGAGATTCTCAAAGAAAAATATAAGTAAATATATTTAAAAAGAACCTCAGTGCTGGTTAGGTAAGTGTAACAGGGATATCATAATATGAAAGATTTTTTTTTTCCGAGACAGGGTTTCTCTGTGTAGTTTTGGTGCCTGTCCTAGATCTCATTCTGTAGACCAGGCTGACCTCAAACTCACAGAGATCCACCTGGCTCTGCCTCCTGAGTGCTGGGATTAAAGGCGTGTGCCACCACTGTCCGGCTGAAAGATTTTTTTCATCCAGTTCTAGAGGATGAAAATATTTTCTCTCTTATTGTAGGATACAGGTAACAGTTTTGCTTATTTTGAAATAAAATAGCATATTTTCAACACCATTCTTTGTGCGCTTGCACAACTGTCTTAGACAGCTTCCTGGCTGAATGTCCCCTTCCAAAAGTTGAAAAATCACCTCAAATAACCTTTCAGACTCCTACCCACTCCTAAGTATTATGGACACTCCTAAGTATTATGCAAAACGGTGTTCCTGTTCTCTAAATATTCCCAGTTTGAAAATCCCAATTGTCTTCCAAAATTATGATTTTTAGGATCCTATTCAAGAAATGTTGAGAGTTTGGAAAGGTAAGCCTTTCCATTTCATAATCTCTGAAGAACACATTTAAAATGTATTCATAATTTACTGACGTGCAGTGTTGTTTAGGGCTTGTGACAGAGACAAAGTCTTGTATTTCAGAGAGCCTTTGATTAATTTAGAAGAATCAGAATCTGTGTATTTTAGAGGCCAACTTGATCAGATATCAAAATAACTCTTTGCAGTCTTGAGACATGAAATGCCACAAGGTAGGATGAGATGTGGTGACTGTTGGAATTTAGAAGTGAGCCAGAGGCCACACTGTACAGTGTGAGGTGAGAGTTATGATCCTCAGAATGCCGTTCCAAAGAAGAGGTGCTGGAATGGGAATCCTTCTAGATAGCATGGGGTCAGCAGAAGTGAGCAAGGCTTGTAGAGTGCCCAGGAGGAAGGAACTGCTTCAGATGGCAGTACAAAGTCAAGAACAGCAGTACAGCACAGTGCGCATGTGGGCACCTTGCTAAGAAGGGAATCGGTATGTGAACAGGGGGAGTGTCTCTATTCTTTGAATGCTGGAGGATCTTATCAATGATTATGTGTAAGTTCAGTGATATTTTGTGTATTCTCTAACAAGTAAAGCTTGCCTGAAGATTAGAGGGCAAAGCCAGGCACTAGTTAGCCATAGAGACCAGGCAGTGGTGGACACACCTTTAATCCTCACACTTGGGATCTCTTGCCTTTGCTCCCAGTGCTTGGGGGGCACACACACCTTTAACCCCAGCACTAGGGAGGTTGAGACAGGAAGTAATATGGCTGGGTGGAGAAAGGGAATACAAGGTGTGAGGAGACAGGAGCTCCTCCCTCTCAGCTGAGGAGTTGGTGAGGTGAGAGGAGGCTGTGGCTTGTCTCTCTAATCTTTCAGCATTTACCCCAATATCTGGCTCTAGGTTTTTATTAAGACCAGTTAGGATTTGTACTACATGTAGGTCAATGTGTACCATCAAGTATAGCGATTTAACGAGGAAAGGATTTTCTTTATCAACATCAAGCATGGAATAAAACAGCTGTCATTTCACCTTTGTGGTTCAAAAGATGCCTAGTGCAGTTTGTTTTCCAGAATGTATCTCTGGTAGGCGTCACCCAGTTCTCAACTGTGTTTGGGATAGTGCATATTTTACTACATCCTTCATCAGGCTAGCATAATGGAGCTAGTGAGAATGTTGGTATGCATTATGCACTAGAGGGTCATCAGGTCTAAGAAGATATTCATTAATTTCTATTAAGTTTGGGACAGCATCATGACATCACTCCATCACAGGTATTGACTAGGAGCAGTGTTGGTAAGATGTCCTGGAAGTGACTTATCTTAAGGTGTTTCGTGAGTCCATCAACTCATTAATTTATTCATTTCTGCACAAATAAACTATTTATAGTATGTTACAATACCTATGAATATACCCTGACTAAGCCCTTTCCTAAATATTAATGAAGGATTTGTCATTTAATAATTTGTCAAAATAATTACTTAAAAGATAACTACCAAATGTGGTCTTAATCCTTGGAGATCGTAACATGCCAACCCTCAAGTAGTAGTAGAGAGACAGAGGTTCTAGTGACTTACAAGAAATCTCAAGGAAGGATTGCTGGCAACTGATGCTTACTTAGTGCATTTCTGAGGGAGTGTCTGGCTGCCTGCCAGCCTTCTGTGTTCATCTCTGAATCCCTAGAATGTAGCCTGAGAACAGAGTTTCATGTTTATTGAACTAAGCCAATATGAGAGAGATGTGAACTGGCTAGCAAAATTGAAAATTCTTGCTCAGGAGACCCTGTACACATGTTAAACAATATAGGCACTGTATATACACACATAGACACACACAGACACAGATAGACAGACAGACAGACAGACAGACAGATAGATAGATAGATAATTTTCTGACTGTTGGATAAAGATACAGTAATTGGAACTGTCAATAAGACTTTGCTTCAAGTTATCTTAGCTGCTTTCAGAATTGATGAAATTTGTGTGTTAATAAGAATATTACCTAACGAGAGACTGTTGAATTTTGATGCATTTACCATGCATACGGTCCTATCTATTTTCATTCATCACACTTCCTGCATCCTCTCTTATCTCTTAAATATATCAGCTGCAATTACAGCTGTTGCAGTTCTGATATTTGGCAAGTGCATCCCTGTAACTGGTAGGAGGTGATGATCCCTTCACCATGGTGAATATTGTACTTTGGGAGAGAGAAAATAGCTGGAACTGGCCAGTTTTTAGGACCATGAATGTTCTATTCTTTATTGAAAATTGATTTTTGTTCATACAATATATTCTGACTACTGTTTCCCCTCCCCAACTCCTTCCAGATTCTCCACATCTCTCTACCCACCCAAATCCACACCCTTCCTTTCTCCCATTAGAAAAAACACAGGTATCCAATAATAATAATAAAATAAAATAAAAGCAAAGCATAATAGGACAAAACAAACAAACAGAAAAAAAGAACCAAACAAGAAACGCATGCAAACATAAGACACATGCATCCACCTACATAGAAGTCCCATAAAAACAAAAATAAGAAGCCAAAATACATAAGTAAAACACTTGTAAAGTTAAAAAAATGTCCAGACAAAACAATATGAACAAAAATCCTTGAAACATGCCATTAAGTTCGATTTGTCATGGCCGTCTGCTGCTGGGCATAGGGACTGTCCTTAGGTATGGTTTGTATACCCATGAAACTCTGCTGGAGAAAACTAACTTTTCCCATGCTAGAAGCTGTCAATTGGACATACCTTCTGGGTCAGGGATGGGGCTTCACAACTGGATCATGTTCAGAGAGTGAGCGACCTTGAGGCACTCAGTCCTAAATGGGATGGATCCATCAGATCCCACCCACCCCAGATGGACTGTAAGAGCCAATGGAGATGGAAGACATCAAGTATACAAGGCCTTTCTAGACACAACCTGACTGAAGCTCATGTGAACTCATAGACATTGTGGTGGCATCCATAGGGCCTGGACAGGTCTAAGCCAGATGGGGTCCCAGTGCTGAAAGAAGTGGACACAAGCCCCCATGAATGTTCTTAACTCCTGAAAGTCCAGATGGTATTTGGTCTAGAAAGCATCACTACCGGATGCTTCTTCTTGACTTGAACTTGCAGTGAAACAGGAGAGTGAAAACTTAGAAATGTCTTCAGTTAAATTCCCAGGAGAGTACGGGACCCACGGGAATTGTGCATTGATCAGGTGTTTTTCAGCACAGAGGTGATTCACTGACAGCATCCATATACTGTGAGGACTGTAGGTGGGAAGATGTACAAAGGAGCAGAGGTCAGTGGTGAGCAGGTAGCTTCAAGGCTTTTCTGTTCCCAAGCACTTCCATCTGGACCACACAGAAACAATTAACCTGCTCTAGAGCTATACCTCCTTGCACCCACTCAATCCATCTGATCTCAGAAGCTCAGCAGGGCCAGGCCTATTGATATTTGGCTGAGAGGAAGTACATACCCTTTTTCCTGGGCAGGAATGGGATGTACCCTCCTGATGGTCTGCTTTTTATTCCTACCATTTCCATTGATTTCCCAGTGGCATTTTCAATGGAAAGTCTCCTTGTGAGTGTGCTGTGGACCCTTTCCACCCACTTCCTGAGAGCAAATATCAACAACACACAGAACCTCATACAGTATGGTAAATTGTCAGACATGCTACTCAACCCACTTCCTAGATCACATTCTCTTGACCTCATTCCCCCTTTCTCTAAATTATTGTTTTGTTTTGTTTTTTTTTTTTAATCAAGTTTAAGATGACATCCTCTAAGAGCTTACCTGGTTTTAAAAAGTGATTTCCCGGGTCCATTTTGTGCAAGCTGCCACTGTGCCATAGCTATTTTCTCGGCTCCAGCCAAGGCATGCTTGGAAAGAGTCAGTGGAATCTCGTGGTCTTGATCCTTTTCTCTCACAGCAGAGAAGCCCACTTGGATATCTTCTGTTTCACTCTTCTAATGTGGCAGAGATGAGTAAGGAAGAGAAGGGTGAAGTAACATGCTATGAGGTGAGATGCTTGAAGAGAAAGCCTCCCATCCCCCAGTGAAGTGAATCTGATTGAACTTATGTTCTCAGAATTTCTGTATTAGTTTGTAAAGAATTACATGACAAAATATCGGATATTTGGTAGCTTAGCAGTAAAACTTATCTGTCCACTGTTCTGAAGGCTGAAGCTCAGGATGGAGGCATCAGGAGGTTTGGTTTGAGGCCCATCTCTCGAGCTCCCACGTTGCTGTACAGCGTATGTGCACATGTGACCCTTCGGGTTTTTCTTATCTTTGCAAAGACACCAATCAGACTGGAGTAGGGAACCATTCCTATGACCTCATTGAAACTTGATTGTTTCTTTCGAAGTCTGTCTCCAAGAGTAATCACATTTTAAGGTTCTGAGTATTGGGATTTCAGTCCATGAATCTGGGGCAAGGGCATGAAGATGGGGTAGGGGATAATTCTACAACCTCATAACACCTAGCTAAGCTCACACAGTTTGTCTTGCTTATTATTTACAGTGAACAGATGTGGGACGAGCATCTAGAAAAATGTTTTCATGTATTGAAACCTTACTACTGTTGTGCTTCTCAAAAAACACCACTCACTTTCGATTTATCCCAACTCTAAATAATAGGCCATAAGTAAGACCTCGTTTTTACTTTATAAACCAGAGAACACTTCTCCTAACTACCATGCCACTTAAAACCTCGTAAGTATTTCCTGCAAATTGGAGTCCTTTCACCCTTCACAAGAAATTATCAGCCTATGAAGTGGCTCACAGAGAACCTCTCATTTGTTCCTGTGGTGGTCTGAAAGAAAATGGCCCTCAAAGGGGGTGGAACTACTGGGAGGTGTGGCATGCTTGAAGTAGGTGTTGCCTTGTTGGAGGAAGTATTTCACTGTGGGGGGCGGGCTTTGAGGTCTCTTTTCATCAAGCTTTGCTCCATGTGATAGACAGTGCACTTCCTGTTGCCTTCTGATCAAGATGTAGCCAGCACCATGTCTGCCTGCACACCACCATGCTTCTTGACATGATAATAAAGGACTGAACCTCTGAACTGTAATGCAAAATTAAATGTTTTCCTTTATAAGATTTGCTGTGGTCATGGTGTCTCTCTCCACAGCAATAGAAATCCTAAGACAACTATTATTTGTGCAAAACCTATGCTGGGCAGTGTATTGTCATACAAATGAATGTAACCTAAAAAATTTGTTTGAACACTGAACACACACAGAGACACAGAGACACAGAGACACAGACATAGACACATACATACCAACCCCAAAACAGATACCAGGATCTTAAGCAATGAAAAATCTTATCAATTACACACAGCAGACACTATAAATTTAAGTAGATATATCTATGGCTAATGATACTTCTAGGTGCTATTAGTGGACATAAATATATTTGCAACTCCAAACTAATTTTTTAAAAACACCTGTTTTTTTTTTTTCACAAATTTCTTCTAAATCTGGCAGAAGTGGCCTTCCTTATCAGTAATAATTATGTGCATTTATGCTTCAACAGTTTGTTTTAATTAAACTCTGTTATTTCTCAATGTTGTTTACTTGTGCTTCATCTTGGTACTGTGTATTTTCTACCAAATATTTGATTACTGCACGTCCTTTAATAACATATCGAAACACTGAGCTGTAACGTCTGTTTATTGAACACCGTTTCCTAGAATGAGAATGTTGACAGTAAGTGACAACTCATTATCTTAGCAGACACAGAGGCCCTCTCTCTTGGATTCAGATGGTGCAGTGCACACTATAAACAAAAAGATGCTACATTTCTTCCAGCAGCTCGATGGATATGGCGCTTTTGGATTCGAGGATGAAAAGTTTTCCATGTGAAAATGTATAATATTACGATTCAAGCAACACGCTCTAATTTTAACTCAGCATTCAGGATTTGCTATTCATGAAATATATAACCTGATTTTTAAAAATCAATGAATTTGATTGTACCTTGGAAGCTCATTTCATTCTCTCTAGAGTTGTCATAGTAACAAGGAAACCAGGTGCTATGGGAATCTATGATTTCAGACTTTTGCTCTAGTTTTTTTTTTTTTTTAAATATGGTCCAGAGAGAAAATATTGTGATGGTGCTTGGCACAAAAATTATATATATATAAATAAACATATATATGAACTCACATATATAATAGAGACACATTGGAGAGAGAGAGAGAGAGAGAGAGAGAGAGAGAGAGAGAGAGAGAGAGAGAGAGAGAGATTGTATGTAGTTATAGTCCTGGCTAATCTGAAACTTGCTATGTAGAGCAGGCTGTCCTGGAATTTACAGTGATCCTCTTACCTCTGCTTCCCAGCTGTTGGAATTAGAAAACGTGCCAACACCCCTGGCTCAAAATTTTATTATCCTATAGTGGTCACAAAGGACTCAGAGTCCGTTGGCTGCTGACCTAGTGTGTTGGGTTCAGGTTTTCTTTGTCATGTTTACATTCCTGTTCAGTGGCTCAGATTTATTTTTCCATGAATGGTATCATATTAGGATCTTTTACTGTGCCTTGAAACGCATAAAACTAATAATATAAATTCCAAGTTACTGAATTTATTAAATGGTTATATTAGACTTTTATATTTATTACACAGTTCTATACAAAACTTAGCTTTGGTTCAACATCCTGCCTCTGCAATGACATGAACTGCTTGCTTTCTTAGCCTACATTGGTATAAGACACCCAAATCTGGTTGTCTTTGGCTTGTCTTTTATTAGATGATTGACGCTTTCTCACACTACAGGCAAATTCCCATGGTTCCTTTTTCTTGACCCTTTACTAGATCCTTCTACACTTTCTTCCTTCTTTCTTTTGTTTCTCTCCCTCCCCTTTCTCCATCTTCTTTCTATACTTCTTCTCCCTCCTCTTTACTTCAGACACTTTATCTTGAAAATTGTAATTCTATTACACTCAATTACCTGCTACTCTATCCTCTCCAAACTTTCATGCTGCTTCTGCTTTTCTGAGTAGCGCTCCTCTACCCCCATCTCACCCCATCCCATCCCACCATCCTCTCTGTGCTTCACCTCCGGTAACATGGCACTATCCCTAGGTCTTTATGTCTAGCGGCTACTTGCTTCATAATGCTCTGCTCAAATTAGAAAATGTTTTCTTGAAACCTGATGAAAACATAAACACATATGATAGTATTATATGAACATGCAGAGGCTAAGAATAGAAACAACTGAACCCCATGAGAATTAGCAGAAATCATGAAGGTTTTAGTCACTGTCAATATGGAAAGCGTCCTGAGCCAATAATACCTTCATATATAGTTGCAAGGGAGCCCTGATGAACACCTAGGTCATATGCACTTAAGCTATAAAAAGAGTAAATATTTAAACAGGTTTTTGCCGAAGTCGTATCAGAACATTGGGAAAGAGCTAGGCCTGTATGAGTGCATCTTGTCAGCATTTATAGTGCTTGAGAAATCCACCGTATTTAAAATTGTCCTTATTCAGCTTAAAATTAAAATACATTGATTTTGTGGGAGCTTATTTCCTAGTAAAGGCTGATTTGGAGTTGAAAACTAGTGTAATTTAGAGGTATAGAGGAGAAGGATTTCAAGGATGTTAGGCATGTCTCTACTACCAAAGCCAGGGATCAAAAAGAAGGATTTGTCTTGGTTCCTTGATTTGAGAAATGGGTCACCATTGACGTCTTGTGCATTTTTCAAAAATTGAATTTTCAGACCCAGTGTGGTGGCACATGCCTTTAACCCCAAGATTCAAGAGGCAGAGACAGGAAGATCTGTATGAGTTCAATTGCTATGGGATTGCTATGGATGGCACAGAGGGGCCATGTCTCATAAAAAAAATTCAAGTTAACAAAGAAAATGATGGGTTTCATTATAGCATATTCATACATGTATGTTATTATACATTTTTCTTATTAATCCTCCTCTCCTTCTCTACCCGATCCTCATTGCTGTCCTCTTGATGGTACCTTCTCTCCTTCTAAAGGAGTCATTCCTCTGATTTCATGTCACATGAGTTTCATTTCCTGTTTTCCCTCTTCCTCCCTCTCATAGCCCTCTTTCTTATTCCATGTACATAGACACACTGACACATACACACACATAAATGTTTGAAACTAGGATCTAAATGTGAAAAAAAAACCGTGGTGTTCAACTTTCTGAGTCTGGTTTATTTTGCTTAACATAATTATCTCCAGTTGCATCCATTTTCCTTCAAAAGTCACAAGTTCATTTTTCTTTATGGCTAAATAACTTCCATTGTGTGTGTCTACTGCTTTTTCTGCATCATTCATCTGTTGGCAGATACCTAGGCTAGTTTGATTCACTGTTGTGAACAGTGCAGTTATGACCTTGGATGTGCAATTATCCCTGTGATATGCTGATTTAGATTCTTTGGGGTATATACCCAAGAACTGTGTAGCTGTGTCATCTGGTTGGACTTTAGTTTACCTGAGGAACTTCCATACTGGTTTTCATAGTGACTGCAGCAGTTTACAGTCTCACCAACAATGATTATGTTTCTTCAGTCTTCATGGCCTCTTCAGCATTTGCCCTTATTACCTCGAGGAGAGCCATTAAGGCTGGGGATGAAATGGGATCTCAAAGCTTTCTGATTTGCATTTCTATGATGGCCAAGGGTGTTGAGCACTTTTCAAATCTTTTTGATATTTATATTTTTTTTTTGAGAAATGTCTGTTCATTCCATTATTCCAGTTATTGATTGGAAGGTTTGGTTTTAGGGGTGATTTTTTGTAATTTCTCATGTATTTTACATATAGATTTTCCCTCTGATATATAGTTGGCAAAGACTTTCTCTCACTGTGTAGGCTGTTTCTTCACTGCAGAAATTTTTAGAATCCGATTTTTGAGTTCTTGGGATTGCTCTTCCTGTGATATTTGAGACCTTTTGGGAGAGTCTTTGCCTATGTTTATATGCTGGAGTATTTTACCTGTGTTTCCCTCCAGCAGTTTCAAAGTTTCAGGTAAAGTCTTTGATCCATCTTCAACTGACCTTGTGCAGAGTGAGAAATATGGATCTAGTTTAATTCTTCTGTGTGTAGAGAGCTGGTTTTTCAAGCATTATTGTTGAAGATGTCTTTTCTCCAGTGTGAGTTTTGACACACACACACACACACACACACACACACCCACACTCACACCCCCCCACCCACACACACCCACAACCCCCCATATATATATATATATATATATATATATATATATATATATATATATGACTGTAGTTGTGTGCGTTTGTTTCTGAGGTTTTTGTTCCATTACATTGTTCTAGATGCCTATTTTTATGCCAATACTATGGTGCTTTTGTTACCACGGATGGGTAGTATAATTAGAGATCACTATCGTGATTCTTTAAAACTGCTCTGTCTGTTTAGGATTGCATTGTCTATCTAGCATCTTTGTGCCTCCATATGAACTTTAGGATTTTTTAGTTCTATGAGGAATGTTATTGTACTTTGAAGTTTCTTTCTTGACTTTCAGTTTGGATGACCTATCTACAGATGAGAATGGGTACTGAAGTCACTCACTATTATTGTGTCTGGGTTTATACAAACTTTTATGCCTAAAAGTGTTTTATGAAATCAGGAAGGAATGTACATAGTTATACTTGTGTCTTGATGAATTGTTCCCAACATTAGTATGTAGTTGTCTTCTTTATCTCCTCTGACTCATTTTGATTTGAAGTCTGCATTACACAATGTCAGAATCACTGTGCCAGCTGTTTCCAGTTCCTAGTTATTTGCCTGGTAGACTATTACCCTTCAGTTCTTGGTCTGTGAGTGTCTTTGAGTGAACTCTTTCCAAAAGATGACAGGTGATTGGATCTTGTTTGCAATCTGCTCATCTAGCTGTGTCTCTTCCTCGGTGAGTTGAACCTGTTTATGTTTAAGGCTACTATTCTCTCAGTAGTCTCGTTAGCCTCTCTATCAGGGCTACCTGATCGACCTCTTTTTGGAAGGGCTACCTGGTCTGTTTTCTTCTCCCCCTACCCTTTTGGAGAGCCCTGTGGCTGGTGTTTAGCTCGGCTCTTGTCTGCCTTTTCCTTGGAAATTTTCAGATATCATGCCACTGCCTTTGTGAATTTCCAAAGCCTTCTCTCTTTCCTTCTTCGGAAAATAATCCTTTCTTACACTAAAATTTCAACTTAAGAGGGTCATACAAAGGCAGCTTCTACTCTTCCATTTTATCTGAATCACCCAAGAAACCTTGTGTACTTAATGGATGCATGCTGGGCAGTCATAATGTCACAGTAGATTAGGATGCTAGTTAGTTGACCCACAGAGCAGATACACTCACTAAACTTACGTGAGATGTTCAAGATGACCCAAAAGACTCAAATGGATGCTAAATTCAACCCCCCACTGGCACAAATGGATCCGATCTTCAGATGCAAACTGAAAATGCCAACTTTTCCTTTGGGTACTAAGGTTATAGCTAAAGTTGTAATAGCTGGTAAAGCAACTCCCAAAATAAAAGAACTTAATTCTGGCCAACCTTGGTGTCCTGGAAAGGCATCGGGGGCAGAGGTTTTAATTCTGCCTTCTCAGCTCATGTGAAATGTGTAAGGACTTTCTAGAAGAGAGCATTTCTCCACAGAAATGTAATCAATATGAAACTAAGAATAGAAATGAAAGAACATAGGTAGGCATTAATAGAATTAGCATCCTCTTTATATTTATGGGCTTCTTATTGTGGGCCAGGAAGACAAGGTCTCTTTCTCCTGTTTCATCTAAGCTCTTCTAGGAAAGAAAACTAGAGACTGTGACATCCTGGATGGATACAAGCTATAGGAAGCTGTGTGTAGGTGCATCTAGATATTTCATAACTGGAATGTCTGAAGTTTAACTTACCGTGCACACCTGTCTGATATGGCACCCTTCTCATTTCTTTTGGGGTCTCCTTGTCATTTGCTTGGGCTAAAAACATTAGAGTCAGCTTGCAAAAACAAACTACCACCACCACTTCCACCTCTTCCACCTCCTCCACCACACCACCACCATTTCCTCCTCCTCCTCCACCACCACCACCTTCCTACATCACCACCACCACAACTACCACCACCACCACCACCTCCTCCTCCTCCTCCTCCCCCTCCTCCTTCCCCTCCCCCTCCTCCTCCACATCACCACCTATTCAATGAAAGTACAGGTGGTCACTTTAGGTTTCTTGCTCTGCTTCTCCAGTGTAAGCTATTTGTCTAATGGCTTCTTTCGATATTGCCACATTTCACCTGGGACTCTTTATGCAATTGTTTTAGTTTTCTAAGATTTCATAAAATATGGTTTGATCATATTCATCCCTCCCCCAACTCTTCCTAGATCCACACTCCTTTCCCTACCCACCCAACTGTGTGTCCTAATTGTTTCTTTTTTTAAATCCTTCAAGACCAGTTTGTTAAATTCACTTTGAGGCATCTTGCTTCCATGTTGCTGGTTTAAGCCACGCTGTGTTTGCCATACACTCTATCTTTTGTGCTCATGAAAACTCTTAGTTTCTATGTTTTTATTTTGCTAACTTACTGACTTTTAAAACTATTTGAGTAGCTTTATCATCACTGTACATAGCAATACTTCTCCTTTTCCGGTTTTATATCTCTTATTGATTACTCTGCAAATCAGAACAGTTTTCTAGTTTTCAAGCCTCTTGGTGTCTTCACTCATCTGATTGCCTTGGTAAATGTTGAATGACAGTGAAGTTGGCGGGTATTCATTAATACACTCCATTTCTATTTTAAGAAAGAATTGATGAATTCTTATTTTTGTTATTAAAAATAGATTTGTTGAATGATGTTTTGTAACAATGGGAACATTTAAACATATGTGTATGAACACTTTTATAATTTTCTCCCTAAAATTGGGTCAACTTCATATTCCTAAACTAAATCTTACTTATCTCGTGGGTAATCTTCATTGTCATGTTATTGGGCTGAATCTGTTAGTAGTCTGACTTGGAGTTTTTCCTTGTGTTGCATCTCCCAGGCTTAGTGGTCACTGTTGTTTCTGTGCCATGAAGAGAGTGACAGCATTCCCTCTGTTTCAGTGTTCTAGGACCAGTCCTGAAGTGTGCAGTCTCATCCTTAAATGTCAGAGAAGGTCCTTGTGACGACTTTGTGGCCCGGGACTTCTGTACCACACTTCCCCATTCAAATATTTCCTTCCATGGAAATTTGTTTAAGTTTTCTCCCACTGTTGAAATTGTTCTCATATCCTCTATTTTCATTTCTCCCAGCTTTTCAAGTTTCCGTGCACAGCTCTGTAAACTCGTCTTTGATGATCTCAAAGCACTTCCTCCATTTCAGTGGCTACTTTCTGTTTTCTTTGTTCACGTGTGCTCTCCCCCAATCCTGAATTTTAAACAACAATATGCACAACCAGCATAAGATCACTTAAACGTGAGGATTCTGATTTATTAATGATTCTCCTTACTACGAGGTCCCTTAATAACTTACTTCTATCTTTAGTGTTTCCTCTTTGAATGTCCGTTGTTTACCTCATTCTCTTTTCCCAACTTTTTAAGATTTTTGAGATGAGAATTGATGTAAATGACACTGTTCTTTCCTAGATAAATGTTTAAGACTGGAGTTTTCTCTCTTCGGTCTCTTAAATATAATCTACAGATTTTTCTAGGTAGTATTTTAGTTTAACAATTCTCTATTTTGTCTGATTTATTCTTTCACAGTTTTGTATGTATACAGAGTGCATTCTGCTTGCTCTTACCCACACCCTCAGTCTTCTTCCACCCACCACTGTGACTTCCCTTCCCTCCCACAGGTCCTGTCTTAGTTACTTTTCTGCTACTGTGATAAACCACCATGACCAAGGCAGCTTAGAAAAGAAAGGGTTGAATTTGGCTTATAATTTAAAGGGTCAGCATTCAGGATCATAGAGCAAAGGCATGGCGGCGTGAACAGCTAACTGAGAGCTCATATCTTGATCCACAAGTAGGAGGCAGACAGAGTTAACTGGGAATGGCAAAAGTCCTTTGAAACCTCAAAGGCCAACCCCTAGTGACACCCCTTCTTCAGGAAGGCCATGCCTTCTAATCCTTTCTGCCAGCTATGGTGCAAGTCTTCAAGCGTACGCGCCTATGGGGGCCATTCTCACCCAAACCACCACAAGTCCCTCCCCTGCATTTATATCTTGTTTTGTATCATGGCTCCTTGATTTAAATCAGGATTGACTGTGTGGCTTTGGTCTGGAGCAATCCATGGGAGTCCAGTGGACTTCTCATTTGGTACATAACCAAAGAAGAGGAGCAGCATCAGTTAACAATAGTTCAGTAGGGAGGCCCAGTGCAGGCAACTTCAGCTGCCACGAATTTATGTTTGTATCGGCTCTGTTATGCCCCGAAGTTAGCATTTCATAGCCCTTTTTCCTGTCTTCAAGCTCTTACATTCTTTCTGTTCTCTCTTCTAGGGTGTTCCCTGAGCCACAGGGGACATGTTAACAAATGTTCTCTTTAGGACTGAACATCCAATTGTCGCTTATTCTTTCTCGGCACCTTGAACAGGCAGGAGTCTCTGCATTCATTGCAAAATGGAGCTTCTCTGATTAAGGATGGGAGTAAAGTTTGTCCATGGGTATAAACGTAAACATTTACAAGGCAGCTTGGCTCGATGCCAAGTTAGCTAAACAAAGTCAATGCCTTATCCAGCCATGGGATTTTAACTGTGTTTACATAACACACACATAAGACACAAACAGATGTACGGATGGACAGATGGACAGACACACACATAATTCATCTTTCTTGTTATATGTTTAAATGATCTTTTTTATTACCCATTTGGTTTTTTTTTTTTACTGATAGTGATGTGCTAGTGGCCTAATTTTAGTTTTTCTATGCCTCTTGAATATTCTATTCATGGTAATTATATTGTGATATAAATGTGATCATCATATTAAAAATTTCCTGTTTTGTTATCTAATATCATGATTCTTCTTAAAGTCTTTTAAATATTTTTATGTATACTCTGACACTTCCATATATGTATATGATGTATCTTGATCATGTTCACCCCCACTACACTGGAACCTCTTCTTATTCCCAACTAGTTCTCCTATTTTCTGATTTTTTTCGTGTGTGTGTGTGTGTGTGTGTGTGTGTGTGTGTGTGTGTGTGTTTTACCCACCACTGAATTTAATTAGAGTCCTTTACATTACTGTGCATATGGGGTTATTTACCAGAGCACGGGCACTTTATTAGTCTGGCTCTCCCACAACCATTAGCTTCCAATGGTCCCTCAGGGAGAATGGAGCTTCATGTTCCATCCATTGATGAATATTGGCTGGCCTAATCTTTGGTAGGCTATTCTTAGGTCACTCTAGGTGTTGTGAGTTGATGTGTGTAGCACACAGGTCATGTTCTGAAGACGACAGGGTTTCACACATCATGGTGTTTCCTCTGAGTTTTATTTTATCTGATATCAGAATTTCTTCCTTTTTGTGCTTTCTGATGTTTTTGCTTCACACCCATATGCATGTGAGTGCTAATTAAACTTGGTAGGTTTCCCCTGATTTGTAGACAGACCTTTGTATGTAGCCCAGGATAGCCTCACACTTGAGATGCTTCTGTGTTAGACTTCTGAGTATTGGGGACTGCAGGCATGTGTCACCATATCTGGCTAGAGTATATCTCATATACAGCAAAGAATCTGATTTTGTTATGTGTGAGAGAGATCAAAAATCATATTTCTTTTACTAATATAGCACTTTTGAAAGATGACATTTTAATTAAATTAATTGGGTTATTTCATTTTAACTTTCCAAAAAATGATACTATTTTGTATGTATGGGTGTTTTGCTTGCAATTATGTTTATGTACCATGTGTTTGCAGTACCTGCAGAGAACAGAAGAGGACACTGGATCCCTTGGAACTAGAGTTAACCATAGCTGTGAGCTGCCATGTGAGTGTTGGAACTGAACCCAAGTCTTAGGGAAGAGGACCCAGTGCTCTTAATTACTGAGCCATCTCTCCAGCCCTTCCTCCTTTAAAAAAAAATGGGTCATTTTAGACTTACTGAAAGTTACTGCAGAGTTCCCATGTAGTCTGCAACCACAGCTTTTTATTATCATATTACATAAGCACCACATATTTGCATAAGCAATTAACTACACAGGCACTTTATTAATCAGAATCACATTCATTCAGATTTATTTAGCGTTGGCAGAATGCATCTTTTCTGTCACAGTACACTGTCACAAGCATTCCTTGTTTCCTTAGGTGTCCCCTGGCTTTGTGATAGCACTCCAGACATCACGACCTTACCAGTTATGAGGGACACTTGTCAGACATACGGACAGACATCTCTCAGCTTAGATTCCTATGGTATTTCTGTCATGGTTAGGCTGGGTTTGTGGATTTGGAGGGAAACACAGGTAAACTGCCCTCCTCTACCATATCTGGGTTCGGGCCATCACTGGGACATAGCCGCCCACATGTCACATCGTGTTTGTTAGGCTGCTGTCCTGTAGCTTTGCTTTTACTCTCACTTTTCATTGGAAGGAAGTCCCATATGTGCAGCTTTTACTGAAGGACTGAGAAGCAGGGTACCCACCCTTTAGGGTACAGTTGTTACATAAATTATTTGGAATTCTTCTGCACAGAAAAGTTTCCTTTCCCCATTTACTTATGTATGCAATCATTTATTTATATTGCTGTGGATTCATGGATGCTTTTTTTATTATTTATTTCCGCTCATAACCCGAAGTTATTTCCTTCTTCTTGCTCATCTGATCCTCATTTGGCTACTGGGACATTTCCAATTAGCTTCTATTTCCCTTGGTGTATCATTACTTCCTACTTTTGTATACTACATGATGCTTTAGATTAATCTGGATTCCCCAGCCCCAATCCTGGGTCCAGTCATTTCTCCAAAGAGACACATTCCTTGCACTGGACAATGATGTAGAAACAAGCATCAGGGCATTGTAATTGTAATTGCTGCTGAGAGTCATTAATAGACCCTCTCAGCTGGCAGAGTAACAGCAACAACAACAACAACAACAACAACCACCACACACACACACACACACACACACACACACACACACACACACACGTGCCAGATCCTCTGAGTATATCCATATTTATAAGTATCTCTATGTTTAACTATCTGCATAGATCATTAAGCAGAAGGAAGTACATTTCAACATCTCCTATGCCAGTCCGTGACCAAGTGGATTATTTTGCCCTTGTTTCCTGCTTATTTCTGAATTCCCACCCAGCAGAAAGAAGGGCTTCTAAATCAATTGCCTTAATTGTTCAGTTTCAGTATGCATGAATAGTGAATTGAGAATTATTAAAACTCACACCCCTTTGGAGATAGCTTTGTTACTAGGGTCCATGCTTGGGCACAGTTCTTTTTGAGTTGCTCTTACAGACTGGATCTCTTTGCCAAAGCTGCTGTGGTTGAACCTCTTCACTTCCTTTTATATTTCTTTGAGTGAGGTTGTTTCATGCATTTGTAATATGATTAGAGTGTTTAGTTGGCTCTTTCCTTCCACTCTGAGATTTCTGGTCCCCTAAATGGCATTTTAGTAGCTGAGTGTATTAAGGTTCATTTTTTTGTATTGTAAGCTCTAGTTCCAACCATTGTATGGTGTCATGTATTTATCATTGGTCTCGTGAATGATAGTCTCATCACACTGAAAAAAAAAAAAGCTAATATGTAGTAATGCACGGTATAATAAACATACAGTAAGTGTTTGGTTTTTTTTTTTTCAGACTGGCTTGTTTCACTTATCTACATTTATTTAGGACTATTTCAAGTACTTGAGTGGCTTAGCAACTCATTCTTTGTGTGTGTGTGTGTGTGTGTGTGTGTGTGTGTGTGTGTGTGCATGGAGGAGAGAGGTCAATACTGGATGTCGTCATCAATTGTTTCTTTACCTTATTTTTTTTTTTGTGACAGAATCTCTCACTAAATCTTGATCTCATTGATTTGGCTAGACTGGCCACTGAGTCCCAAGGATCTTCCTATTTTTACCATCCCATCTTTGGGATTACATGCCCAATATCCCAGCTTGTGACTACAAGCTTGATCCATGCACATACATGGGTATCAGGGTTCTGCCGATGGGGACACTTTATATTCAAGCCACAACAGCTTGTTTCTGAATCAAGCATGATAAAAAAATTTGCTAAATGTTATGTCAGTCTCAACTAGCTAATTAATAAAACTTAATGTATATTTATAATTTATCACGTTTTCTCATTCTGTCTAACATCCCATTAATTTTTATCTGGTTTCAATTTCCTTTTTCTCTGTCAGATCTCTATCACTTCTTTTAGAAGATGCCATGAGTCATAAATATTTCTTGAGCTTTTTCATTTTCTGAAAATGTCTCATTCTCAGTCTCTAATGACTATCTCAGCTCACAAAGTTATAAACTAATAACCACTGTCCTTTGGAGATTTGAAAACAATACCATTGTGCTTTCTCTTGGTATTTAAAAATGTTTGATTTCAATTTACTTTTTTTTCAGGGGACCTATTTTTTTCTGTCTGTATGTATTTAAAAATTTTCTTTTTTGAGTTTAGGTTATGTGGTTTTTGCAGTGTGATTGTTTATGTGAATTTGCTGTTATTTATATTTCTTAGAAATTAGAGAGTTTCTCAAATCACACAATTTCCTATTTTAGTTCTGGGAATAAAAAAAAAATCCTTAACCATTGCTTTTCTTCCTAGAACTCCTATTAAATGCTCTTAGATTTTATTTTATTCTTCATGGTTTTTATTTCTCATTAAAATTTTCTCATTTTCATATTAAATTCTTGCTGGATGTCCCATGCCTTTAATCCCAGCACTCAGAAGGCAGAGGTAGTTGGATCTCTGTGAGTCTGAAGCTAGCCTCGTCTACCAAGTGAGTTCCAGAAACAGCCAGGGCTACACAAAGAAATCCTGTCTTGAAAAAACAAACAAACAAACAAACATCCTCAAGTTTTATTGACTGGTCCTCTATGGATACCAGTAAGATCACACAGTTTCTCTGTCTAACACAAGGGAATGACATTCTAGCACATTTATTTCAGCTTTTTTATGATGGCCTATGTGTTGACCTGCCTTGGACATCATAACAAAATACTGTGTTGTAGACTGGTGCCTCAAACAGCTTATTCCTCACAGCTTGGGAGGCTGGATGTCCAAATCAAGGTCTGGTAGGGGCTTTTTGCATGAGTGGTGTATATGTGTATGTGGTGCACGCTCATGAATGTGTGGGTGTGCTCACCTGCAGGACTTGCTCTATGATTTTCCTCTCTATTGTCTTGAGACAGGGACATGAAGCTTGCCACTTCATCTAGCTGCCTGGTCATCACGAACTTCAGATTTTTTCGGTCTCCACCCCTCAGTGCTGTGGCTATAGGTACCTCAGCGGTGCCTGGCCTTTAATGTGGGTGCTGGGGATTTGAACAACCCTAGTAGGATTCTTACAAGTGCTTTGTTTTGTTTACCTAGCTTCAAGGTAGCTACTTTCTCTGTGTTTTCACATCATCCTTCCTTATCCTTCAGATCATCCTTCTAATGTGCCAGCTATTTGGAAATGAACAGGGAAAGAAAAAAATAAGAGGGGCGGGGTGTGGGGGGAAGAGGGAAGGAGAAAAGGAGGAAGAAAAGCAAGACACGAGAAAGTGTGAGAGAGTTTCTTAGGAGTGCAAACTCATGACCTCAGTACATTCTAACAGCCAAGTTTCCAAATATCATCACATTGAGAATTAGGTTTTCATTATTCTGATTTAGAGTAGTGTGTGTGTGTGTGTGTGGGGGGGCAAATATTCAGTTAATAACAGGCTTTAACAGATGGACACTTCACCTTTGCCTGAAAGCGGTAGGGAGTTAAAACTGTGAGCTGAAGTAGAAATTGAAATTCAGTGGAGGAAATTATCTGCTGGGGGAGGTGATTTGAGAAAATGTGAAGACAACAAGACAATTACCTTGGTTAAACAGCTGAGAAATCTTGCAGATTAGTGGAAATACAGCAGGAAAAAAATTACCCCAGTCTTTTTTTCCATTACTAAATTTATTAAACTTCATTATAAAAGAATTACATGCAGAAAAATGCTATTATCTGTCCTGCCCCTCCTTCTAAGTCTTCATTTATTTTTGGCTCACTCACCATATATATTAATTAACTGTTTTCAGACTTCCTTAGGGAGCATCAGAGGAAATGGAAGAAGGATGAATTGTCCGTTCCTGTGAAACTTTCATTGTTCATCCCTCTCGTGGGCTTTGGTCCTCTGTGTGCTTGAAGACTTGGAAAACACAATATTCCCTGACTTATTATTTGAGTCCATTATCTAGTCTTATTTCAATCCCTGGCTTCAATCAAGGAAGCTGGAGAGGGCCAGTGAATAAAATTCAAGATTGGTTAACACCCATGGTTTTGCAGTAGCGAGGTAAGTTCTATGGCCATCACGGACTCAGGAGGGGAGAAGAGCAGTTTCCCTTTCCTGAGTGTGTTCTGGCAACAGCTTAGCTGGGTCGCAGCTTCATTCTTCCAGCTACCCCATGGTGAAGGGTTACAGTCAAGCTGACAGGGGGATGGGATTTCAGAGATTCTAGTTGGAAAATATTGAAGTGTTCTCTACTGTGTCCTGTTAAAATAGATACCAGGTTTAAAGCAAACCTCATTTCAAATCCTTCCCTCCCCATAACCCCAGGCTCCTTACTCATCAGGGACAATTCCTATTCCCCCCTGTTCCTCAGATTTTCTTCAACAACTAGTGAATGATTCTTTCTTTGAGGGAGAGTCATATAGATTAGATTTGAGAATATGGTATGATGTCTGGCTTGGGATAAAATGTTTCCTTCAAATGAATGATAGAAAAATAGATACTTGTGGAGTATTTATGGTATGATGTATTGTTCTGGTTACTTCCCATTACTGTAACAAAAACACTTGCAATTCACACTCAGAAGGGGGCAGGTTTATCTTGGCTCCATTCTGAAGGTTTCGGTGTATGGCTGGGTGGACTCGCTGTTTTCTTGGCAATAGAAAGATATCTTGGTGGGGGACATGTGATAGGAACATGTGGCCAAGGAGCAGAGGAAGGAAGGCATGGGCTAATTGAACTAATTAACATGCTATGATCAAAGAATATATTTGTATATGTATTTTCATACTAACACACACACACACACACACACACACACACACACACACATATAAATCTCATGGTTATGAACTGCATTGTATTGCCCCCAAATTCATGTTGAACTTCTAACTCTCAACATCACTATGTTTAGATAGTCACTTACATCACATGGAGGTGTCAACATAAGGTTATACAGGTAAGGCATTAATCAATCACTAGGGTTGATGTACTTCTGAGAAGGGAGGAGACACCACTGCCTGCAGATCAGCCAGAGAAAAAAGCTAACCCAGATGTTGCCTTGATTTTGAACTTTAGGCCTCCAAACCATCAGAAAATAAACTGCTGTTGAAGTCATCTGGCCTGTGGTATTTTATTATAGCAGCACGAGCAGGCTGATACGTACCATCCCTAAACCTCAGTGGTGGCCACATGTATTATACATTTGCAACAAGGGTTGACAGGGATCTTCCAATGGAAGATTCCAGCAATGTAGGGAAACCATTAAACCTGCCCATCTCTGGGGACACAAGGCCCCAAACAGCCTCTTAATTTGGGCCTTACAAGTATATAATGTTAGGCTCCTTGATCACAAATCCAAGTGTGTGTGTGTGTGTGTGTGTGTGTGTGTTGCTGTTAACATTTCAGTGAGTGGTTTCACAGTCCTACAGGCTAGAAGGTTGCTGCTCTTAGTTTTTTTTGGAGCTGAGGATCGAACCCAGGGCCTTGCGCTTGCTAGGCAAGCGCTCTACCACTGAGCTAAATCCCCAACCCTAAATCTTATTATTATTATTATTATTATTATTTTTTTGAGATAGGGTTTCTCTGTGTAGCCTGGGCTGTCCTGTAACTCACTGTGTAGACCAGGGTAGTCTTGATCTCACAGAGATCCTCCTACCTCTGCCTCCCAAGTGCTGGGATTAAAGGCGTGCACCACCACTGCCTGGCTGCTGCTCTTAGTTTTAAAACAACCTAACTCTCAGGCCCCATATACACTGAGATCCCTCTCATTCCTCCTCCAGTGCATTTGACAGAATTCTTGTTGGTAGCTGACATCGGCTCCAGTCAAGGAATCTGGTTCTCCTAGGAGCACTTGAAGCGCCCCTTCAAAAGCCTGGACAAAGTTTGGCTTTGTCCTTTCTTGTTTGCCTGACCAGGGCTGAACATTTGCAAGCTGTTGTCTGTGCAGGCCTCTGGATATGTGGCTGCTGTCAAACAAAGCCTGGAGGCACAGATTGGGATCCAGTGAGATGTCAT
Organism: Peromyscus eremicus; assembly: GCF_949786415.1. Taxonomy (NCBI): domain Eukaryota; kingdom Metazoa; phylum Chordata; class Mammalia; order Rodentia; family Cricetidae; genus Peromyscus; species Peromyscus eremicus. The sequence goes on from NC_081430.1 coordinate 72,326,851, forward strand.
AGATCCCCGTATCAAAAGAGCACAGGGAATCCATGACAGACGTTCTCAAGAAGACCATCATCTGTCTTCTCCGTGGCCTTGCACAAGGGAAGAGTCTGTTAATTCATAGTTAAGAGTGTTGTTGTTGACTAAATGTTTGTGACTCCCCCACCCTGACTCATAGGTTAAAATCTGAACCCACAATGTGATAGTATTGGAATTAGAGGTCTTTGGGGCCCTCAGGGATGGGATCAAGAACAAACACAACAACTTGCTTTCTGTTGACTTTTGCCATCTGAAGATACATAAAACCGTAGCCATTTGCAAACAGGGAAGCAGGTCCTCATTGGATTCTGCATCTGTTGGCATCTTGATGTCAAACTTCTTAGTCTCTGGAACTGTGAGACAGATGCATTGTTTTTAAGCCATGTTGTGTGTTATTCTGTGACAGCCCCTTAGCTGGGATAAGCTACAGTTCAAACAAGAAAGGAGTTTGGGCTGGGACTAGGGCTCACTGTACACAGGGTAAGGACCTGAGTTCAGATGCCGGGTGCAGAGGCATTTTGACTACAGTGCTTGGGATTGAAGATAAGGCAACGTCTGGAGCTCGCTGGCCTACCTACCGCTCTAGACAACAGTGAACTTCAGGTTCAGTGTGACTGCTGGAGGAAGACACTGACCTCTGACCTACACACACACACACACACACACACACACACACACACACACACACACACACACGTAGTGCTACATAAGTGAACGTACACAAACATATATATATATATATATATACATATACATATATAAACATGTGTAGGTACACAAACATGTATATACACCACAGATACACATGAAATAAAGAAACAAAAATAAAAAAGTAAAAAAAAGGTTTTAAAGACGCCATCTTGAGGTCTAAAACTGCCTCTCATCTTTAACAGTGAGTCGTGGCCCTGTCAGCCTTTCAAGGTATATGTTCCTTTTAAGCCCTGGTTCCAACCATCCCTTCATTCTCTCCCTTTGTTTTCATTTCTTAATTTAGTTGGGATTAAACTTCAAAATACTGGAGACCTAGAAAAGGCCTCACACCCCGATGACCTCATAGTCTAATGATCTCACCACATTGTTGTGCTCCGGGTACTGTTTTCAGCACTCAGGCCACAGTGTCTTGAGAGGGCATGAAAATGCTGATTTCTTGATAGAGGGGGCCAAACCAGTGGAGATGGTGCCTGAACTGACCTTCTCCTGTAATTAGATTGGTGACTACCCTAATTGTCATCATAGAACTTAACATCCAGTAACTGATGGAAGCAGATGCAGAGATCCACAGCCAAGCTCCTGGAGTCCAGTTGAAGAGAGGGAGGAGGGATTATATGAGCAAGTGGGGGGGGGTTCAAGACCATAATGGGGAAATCCACAGAGATAGCTGACTAGGGATCATGGGAGCTCAAGGACTCTAGACTGACAGGTAGGGAACCTACGTGGGACTGACTAGACCCTCTGCATGTGGGTGACAGTTGTGTAGCTTGATCTGTTTGTGGTGACCCTGGCAGTGAGACCAAGACCTGTCCCTGGCACATGAGCTGGCTGTTTGGAACCTATTTCCTACCGTGGGATGCCTTGCTCAGCCTTGATGCAGGAGGGAGGAGCTTGGTCCTACCTCAACTTGACTCCCATGGGAGGCCTTACCCTTTCTGAATGGAGATGAAGGAGGAGTGGATGGGTGGAGGGAATTGAAGGAGAAGAGGGAGGGAAAACTGTGGTTGGTATGTAAAATAAATTTTAAAAATTTAATAAAAAAAGTGATCATCAAAAACAAAACAAAACAAAACACTGAGCAGGAAAGGAAGGCTGGAAGCACATGGGGAAGTAGGTAGGCTGTTTTAATACTGGCTGTGGTAGGTCCGTTTCAGAAAGAGACATTTGAGCAAAGACTTGGAGGATGTGGGGAGCTGGCCGTGTGCATGCCTTCAAGGAGAGCATTCTGAGAGTGCTCTCAGGCAGGGGTGTGACTGGCAGGTGCCAAGTGTAGTCATGAGACTGCACTGAGTGGGGCGAATGAGGAGTCAGCTGGACAGCGAGGGAGCAGCACTGGAGACATACGGTAGGGCCAGTGAGCCAGGTCATGTGTCCCTGCGTGGAGACCACTGTAGTAGCTACTCTATCCAGCGTGTGTGTGTGTGTGTGTGTGTGTGTGTGTGTGTGTGTGTGTGTGTGTACATATGTAGAGGGCAGAGGTTGGTGCTGGGTGTCCCCTCTATCACTCTTTACCTTATTATTATTTATCTTTGTGAGTGTGTGTGTGTGTGTGTGTGTGTGTGTGTGTGTGTGATGTTTATGTGTTTAACTGTATTGCATTTGTACATGTGGGTGTGGGCACACTAATGCCACAAAGTGAGTGGAGGTCAGAGGGCAACCCTAGGTCTTGCTCTTTTTTTCTACCTCGTGTGAGACAGGTTCTCCTTGTTCACTGCTGCCTACACCAGCCTGGCTTGCAGAGATTCTCTCGTCCCTGCTATCTATCTCACTGGAGGAGCATTGGGGTGACAGATATGCACTACCATGTGCTGTGGGATGTATGGCAAATGTGTTGCGGATTAATCAGTAAAACACTGATTGGCCGTTGGCTAGGCAGGAAGTATAGGCGGGGCAAGGAGGAGAATAAAGCTGGGAAGTGGAAGGCTGAGTCAGAGAGACACTGCCAGCCGCCACCATGACAACCAGCATGTGAAGATGCCGGTAAGCCACGAGCCATGTGGCAAGGCATAGATTAATGGAAATGGACTAATTTAAGATATAAGAACAGTTAGCAAGAAGCCTGCCACGGCCATACAGTTTGTAAGCAATATAAGTCTCTGTGTTTACTTGGTTGGGTCTGAGTGGCTGTGGGACTGGCAGGTGAGAGAGATTTGCCCTGACTGTGGGCCAGGCAGGAAAACTCTAGCAAAACCATGCCTGATTTTACGTGGGGTCTGAGGATTCAAATCAGGTTCTCGCATTTGCATAGCAATTGCTTTATCCCCATAAGCTCTCCTGAGCTCTCCATGTTAGTTTTAGAGAAAGCATCTCTCTCTGTACTTGGAGTTTGCTGACTCAGCAAGACTAGCTGGGCACCAAGCCTCGGCATCATCTTCTGGCCTTTGCCTCTCCACTGCTACTACATCCTGCTTTCTGTGTGGGTGCTGGGGACATGAACTCGGGTCCTTATACTCTCTGACTTTATGGATTGAGCCATTTCCCCAGCTCTAGGATGACTTCTTATAGATGACAATCACAGACACAACAGACCAGACCTCCTTTCCAAATTTCCTGCAAATTCCTGATCTCAGTGTGTGGTTTGTGGATTAACCTGTTGCAATCACCCCAGAGCAGTTACACATGCAGAATCTATGCCCACCTCTGGATCTAGAAACAGATTCTGAATTCTATCTCCTTTCCCATGAGACCAGTGTGCAGATCACTGTTTAAGAAACTGTGCTTTGAAGTTTGTTTGATCTCATTGTACTCGTAACACCCATGTGCACACCTTAAGATACAGATATGATCTGGGGTGGTGGCCTGTGGCCTGGATGCACCACTGTTTATGGGGATTGGTTGTGTATCTGAGGCAGAAGGCATATACTTTAGGGCATCATGTCAGGGAGGTCAGCATTCAGCATGCAGAATATCCACAGGTCCCTTGGGGCAGTGAAAGTAAGGTGTGATACTTTCGAAGCAAAGGTGAGAATCGGGCTTTCTGAATCTTCCCCGTCCATCAGAAAACTCTGATACCATCACGGGATAAAGGAGACTGAGATGAAAGCTGACTGATTCACACTGAGATATTGTGTGTAAAGCCGCACACAGAGGATTTCCGGTTATCTTTTAGATTGGCTGGCACGATCATAAGGCATGGATTCTTGGACTTTAAGGCATGTGAGAGCTATTAAGAGGGCTTGGAAAGCACGTGTTGCTTTTGCCTAATTTTGGAATTTTGCACTCTATAAGTCTGCCCAGATGTGAAATTAAAATTAAGCCGTTTATGCCAGGGTTGAATCTCAGTGGTACAGTGCCTACCCACCATGCAGTAGACCATAGGTTTCATCTCCAGCACAGAACAAAAGAAGCCAATTTGTTCATGATACCGTATTGGCTTTTGTCCCATGCTGTCATGGCCAGCACAACAATGGACATGGGAGGGGTCATTAAATTTGCTAAGTTTGATTGGAGGGATGACTGAACTGGTATTGACACCTCTGCTTTTCTAATGGCCCCACTCTCCACCCTGCTGGTCCTGTTCCCTAAAAGAGAAAGCACTTGATTTGTGCCCCTCAGAAAGCTTTTAGCCCAGAGTGGCTTCCTTTTCGTCAGTATCAATACTTCTGCTTCCAGATGACAACTTTCAGAGAATTGTCTGCTGCCTCCCTGGGGAAGTGAGGGACATAGAAAGTATTCTCTTGCCTTACTGAGGCTTGCCATCTTGCTTTGACGCTGCAGTCTGGGCCCAAATGGTCATTTATACATTCTCCATTAGAGTTGAGATGAATTCATTTCTTCACTTAGAAGAGCTTTCCTGGATTTTGGAAGGAGTTACCAAAGCTCTTTCCAAATTAGACGTGGTCTTTTTAAGCCTCATATAAATTAAGCCTTGGAAGTCTTTAGAGAAGTTTGTGATTTTATAGCTCCCCGGACCCAAAGTGCTATTATTAAATTATCTTTCTGGATCACTTCACTGACAGCTCTACTTCTTAAAATAGAGATCAGCTATATTCCTGGACACTGGCATAAAAAAAAAGCTGACTTTGAGATTGCAGTTTCCAAATGCTTGCTTGATTTTAACTACTATTTTTCTACTTCTGAAGTTCTCTTGACTGGACTTAGAGTATATGGCCCAGGTTCCTTCTTTGAATGTCCTTTGTCCTCAGCACCTGTTCATAGTTGAGTACCATTGCATCTCCTTCTCTGTTGCTGGCCGCTGAAAGGGGTACTGCTTCCTGCTTGAGGTGTCCTCCTCCTCCCCTTCCCCTTCCCCTTCCCCTTCCCCCTCCCCTCCTCCTCCCCCTCCTCCTCCTCCCCTTACTTCTACCCCTCCTCCTCTTCCTCCCCTCCTCCTCCTGCCCCCTTACCCCTCCCCCTCCCCCTCCCCCTCCCCCTCTCCCTCCTCCTCCTCTTCTTCTTCTTCTTCTTCTTCTTCTTCTTCTTCTTCTTCTTCTTCTTCTTCTTCCACTTCTATATCTTCTAATACTAGTGATGTCAGGACAGATTGGAATGGGCTTCGTTGACCTTAGCAATGCCCTCAGAAGATTAGCTATATCTTGCTTTAAAGAATGCTAAGAAAAGGTGGGGGGGGGGCTTTTCTTTTTCCTCCAGTTCTTCCCATCTCTTAAACATTCATTTAACAATTACCTTTTTTCAGTCTTTGATGGTTTGTCCTTGAATAAGGTTGGAGGGAAAGGGGTCTTACATTCTAGTGCCGAAGAGAACCACAAGGGTGTACATAGAGAAACATTCAAATGGACTTGAGCATTCAGGAGACATTTAAGCAGGAAACACCAATAGAGACTGCTATAGGTTAGATATTAAATGGCATGGCTTACTACACTACTCCAGGTGTTAAGGACTGTTCCTCAGTGTGGTGCTATTAGAGGTGGTGAAAGTCTGAAGAGGCAGAGTCTAGTGGGAGCCTCGTTGGAAGTTTGTAGGTCCTTGAAGGGCATAGTGGGACCCTGTTCCTTCTTTCTTTTCTTTTTCACTTACTTGTGAGACAGACAGGCTGCCCCACTAGGCATTTCTGTGGTGATGTACTGGGCTAATGCAGCTCTGTATCAATGTTACCAATTAGTCATGGACTGAAATATTTAAGAAAAATAGTTAAAAAACCAAACCTTTTCTCTTTATAAACTGATTGTTTCAGGTAATTTGTTACAGTACGGAAAAGTTAACTAACCCAGAGACATATGGGTATTTCCAATTGACACAGAATATCAGGGAAGTCTCAGTGAAAGATGTGATGTCTAAGCTGACTTCTGGTAAGTTAGCCATGTGTCAGTCTGAGAGAAATGTCTTCCAAGCAGAAGGTAGGCTAAATGTGAAGGTGTCAAAACAGAACCAGCTTTTGACACAGCCGGGTCACATGGTGGTTCTGTTTTCAACTCTGGCCTTGGAGTTCTCCTGGACAACTTCAAGGACCTCTATTATTTCTGTTTTATGAATCAGTGTCTTTCTTTTTGGTTTGATTGGGTATATCTTATAACTTCCCAAGAAAGTCCGATGGGATGAGGGTTTGGGATGCTGAGCATCTAAAATAATCCTAGCCTACTCTCATGAATGATTGCTCTCTTGTTGTAAAGTCTTGCTTATGTCCCTGTCTATATGTGAGTCCAGTTGTTCAAGGGGTGAGGCCATGTCTCTGTGCTGTGTGGTCCTTCATTTTCTTTATGTACCACCCTCTCACCTGCCAATGATTTTGATGTCTTTCCCACCATCTTCTGGGGCGTGTTGCCCTCCTCAAACGCTTGGTCTTCTCTCTCTCTCCATGTGACACACATTTCCCATCTTTTCTTTGCTCTGAAATTCAGTAATATTTTGGCTGGGTGTGGCTTTTATTTGACTTTCTGTCAATTTATTGTCTTACACCATGTTTGTGAGACCTTGTCGTCTGGAAATCTATGTTCTTTAAGCTCTGGGAATTCTTTGTGTCCATTTCTGGACACTCCAGGCACATTTGTTTTTTGTTTTGTTTTGTTTTCCTCTTGGAACTGTGATAAAGTATTGGTAGTACACGGGGATTGTGTAGTTTTTCTTTTTTGTTTTCTTAAGTTTCTCGACTATTTTCTATTTTTTCCTTTTAAAGGAAATCCTTAGCATTATTTTTTCAATACACCATTTAATTTGAGTATTTATTTTATTTTACTTTTGTTGAAAATAGATTCTTCTCTCATATAATACATCCTAACCACAGGTTCCCCTCCCTCCACTCCTCCCAGCTACGTCCCCCAACCTCCCCTCTCCCCCAGATTCACCCCCCTCTGTTTCACTTCAGAAAAGAGCAGGCCTCCAAGAGACAACTACCAAACATGACAAAACAAGATACATGCACATGTGCACCTTGCTTAATTGCTTAATTGATCTAGTGGGCCATGTTCTCCTGGTGTCTTCCATCCCTTCTGATTCCTATAATCTTAGCCTGTACTCAAGGTTTTAAAAGGCATTTTTTTGTATGTATTTCATCTGAGTCCTGTAAAATATTTGAAGTGTTTTTTTTTTCTGACTATTCTTTCTGGTCTGTGCAGTTTACAATCACATTTTTATTTTATTCTTGCTTTTCTTAATTTCTTTTTTTTTAATTTAAGATAAGGCACTCTAAATTTTAAAAAGATTATAAATTCTCAGTGTTTATTATGACAAGAGAAACAAGGAGTATTAGGTTATCTTTGGTATGGCAAGTTAGCCCCAAATAACTATGGGAAATTAGGTTATAGTAAAGTTTAAAATACATGTGTTCTATGCCCCAAGGCTTTCAGATTTCAGCAAAAATTTAACCAAGAAGCTTATGTGTGTGCATAGATATAATATCTACATAACACTGATATGTGTCATCAGGTGTAGAAATGAAAACAAATCAGCAGTAGAACTCATAAAAATGTGCTGTCATGGTAAAGCATTATGCAATGGTAGAAACAACATAGATCATATTAATAAATATAATGTTGAATAAAGAAGACTTGAAACAAAATTATACATAATAATTGTCTATTGAAAGTAGGGCTATAGTACATTATAGTATTGTCATGTAAGAATATTATATGACAAAATAAAACATACTCTGAATAACTTCAAAATTGAGCCAATCTCTCCAGAATAATTTTAAGACAAAAATATTCATATACATATGCATTCTTAAGATATGCATGCATTTAGATAGGGTCCAAATAGACGCATCTAGCTATATTGGGATACCCATAGAACACAGTTTCTGGGTTGCGCTTCATTTATTGGCTTGTGTCATGGTTATATAGATGTCTACAGTATGATTTTTCAGTAGATAAGCTGTATCTTGTTTTAGCTACAATTTTGATATGTGTCATATTTTGTAATAAGAACATTTCTTATAAAAGGATGAAGAATGGCTCAGCAATTACGAGTGTTTGCTGCTCTTGCACAGGACTGGAATTTTGCTCCCCCAAACCTACATTTCAGCTCATAACTGCTTGCAACTCCACTTTCAGGAGATCCAGTGCCTGCTTCTGGCTTTCCCAGGCTCTCACATACTGTATACATAGAGACATCCAGAGACACACACATACAAAGATAACAAAGAAAGAGAACTAAGGAATGGAGTTTCAAATCCTATAAACGATGCTCAAACGATCAACTTGCAGATTTCACTGACTGTCTTATGAGCAGGTATCAACAATTTTCCTGACGGACCTGTACCTGTTAATACCCATCTACTTTTTTTCAAAAATTTTATTTTATGTGGGTGAGTGTTTTGCCTGCGTGTATGTCTGTGTGTACCACATGTGTCTCTGGTGCCAGCAGTGGCCAGAAGAGGTCATTGGATCCCCTGGAACTGGAATTCAGGATGGTTGTGAACCACCATGTGAGTGCTGGGAAGAGAACTTGGGTTCTCTGCAAAAGCAACAAGTGCTCTTCACCACTGAGCCATCTCTTCAGCCCCCAATGTCTGTCTTTAATTTTTCTAGATTTCTCCAATTCTTCCAGGGAATAATCTGCCACCTCTTCACTGAAGTACTTTTTGCTTGTCTGTTCAGCATTTCTAAAGCAGAATTCAGAAAGAATTTGGGGCTTGTCACTGCCTTGGCAATTTATAAGGAATCTCAACACTGTCCATCAGATATACCCCTGCTTCAATCCTACATGCACTCAGAATGTCCATGCTTTAGTTTTCCCACAAACACATGCTGCTAGCTGGCAGGGATGATGCACAGGGACATAACTTCTTCTTACACGTATTTCCAAACAAATAAGTTGTTGTCTGCCATTGCTTCTTTTACCCTTTTAGGAGGATGCTACCATTTCTCAGATTTTTTCCTGGTGTTCAGCGAGTGATAGGAAGTGCCTGTGTGGATTCCTCCTGCATACATTTGGTATTCTGATTTTTTTTTTAGCCCATCTATCCATCTTCCAAAGCTCTGCCACTTTTTCCTCTGATTTCCTTCTGTGATGTTTGTGAATTGATGACTACCTTGGGTTGAATTGCTCACCTTTCTGCCTCCTGCCAGCTTCATGTTATTGAAATCATAACTCAGAGCTTGGAATATGACTTTATTTGGAGGCAGGGTCTTTATAAAGGAAATCAATACAGCAGAGAAAGAAAAGGGACTGATGTTTCTTGTCTTGCTCTCCCCCCACTTCTTTCTTTCTTTTTTATTGAGATACAGTCAGGTAGCCTAGGATGGTTTTGAACCTTTGGTCCTCCTGCCTTCTCCTCCCCAGAGCTCAAATTACAGGCATGTGCCACCATACCCAGGTTCTTACTGTAGTTTTATTCTTAACACAGCCTAATTTTAAGGCTCAAAATAAAATTGTATAATTATAATCATTTTAGAGAACTCAGGCCCAAAATAAAATTGAATAATTTTTCCTAGATGATAAAAGCCAGAATGTGGGGAAGGCAGAGCTCACATGGAGTCTAGTACCACCTTCACCACACTCAGCTTTATAATTTGCAAGAAGAGAGCAGAGCCACGTGGTTAGAAAGTGAACCAGGCCCAGAGAGTCCTTAGGACCAGAGGCTCTGTGACCTCCCATTATCCGTGAGGTCACAGCTAGTGCTTTTTGATGGTTCCCCTGAGTCCCGAGCCGCCAAGTTTCAGCTCCAGGTATTGTCACAGGTGGGATTGAAGCATCAGACCCTCCTGGAATCAAGAGTGACTCTTTCCCACCGATATCCTCATGTTAACAAGACTTCCCCGGTAACACGGAAATGCAACAAAGTTTGAGACACAGACAAGGAAACTCATCAGGTGGGCAGAGGCTGAGCTAGTGTGCACAGAGCCGTGTTCTGCTGGATGATTTTTACAGCACTACATCTCATTGAGTTTCCAGTAGATCTTTCCCTGGGATGCCTATGGCTTCTATTCTCAAAAAGTGTATACACATCACTACAGACCGTCTAGTCACTCAGGCTCACTGTCATGTTTAGTTGTTATGAGATTTATTACTCTGAATGCTGTTGAGATTCCCTGGCTACTTGGGATCTCTTCACCAATTAACAAGCATACAAAAGATTCCTGTCTCAGACTCCACTGCTCATCATTCATGGAGTTCCTATGGGAGAACAGCTTCAAGATTTTAACATTTGAAGAGGCATTTTTTAAGAGTAATTCTTTACAAGAATGTCTTAAATCTTGATATCTTTAAGTTCTTATTTATTTTCTTTTATCTAGCTCAGGTACCCAAGCCAGGAATATTTCTCGACTGATTTATTGCAGAAAGCAAGTGCACATTTATGTCACCACTTTGCTACTACTGCACTGTGGGATGGAGTTGGCTTCAGTTGTTAACACCCTGGTGGATGCTTTCTGATTGAGTGATGCTGAAGGATGACACTCCAGTGTTCTCATAGGTAATAATATATCCTAGGTACCAGAAGTTCTGAGAGCTGTATGACTCTGTGCCATCTTGGTTCAGGACAGGTAGTTTGAGTGATAAAGAGAATGCACTGTACAGTCCAAACTCCTTTGCATCAGTTAACTTTGCTCTAAAAGACAAGAGAGCCGTGTGTTCTTCTTTGAGTTTGTTATCTGGGGAGATTGTATGTGCTCAAAGTAAAATTTGAATTTTCTAGTGTGTTTAAAAGGCATCTAGTTATTTTTTGGTTTGAAGAATAAATGAGATAATTCTCTGGGTTACGTAGGAAATGATAAATAGTCTTCAGAGATAGCAAAGGCACATCATCTTTAATAAAGAAACCATTTTTAAAAGCTTCACATTCATAGTCTCCAGACTACCTTCAATAGCTGTACTTCATTATTGGGATGAAAATCACATTTTCTTGGTTGTTGTTTTTGGTTTTGTTTTTTCAAGATAGGGTTTCTCTGTATAGCCCTGGCTGTTCTGGAATTAGTTCGGTGGACTAGGCTGGCCTTGAACTCAGAGAGATCTGCCTGCCTCTGCCTTCTGAGTGCTGGGATTAAAGGTATACACCACCACTGCCCAGATAAAATCATATATTTAAATCTCCCTTGTATACAACCATTCCAAAACAGATATTTTCTGTCTTGTGTGTGGAATGTGAGTGGAAGTTGCACAGGAGCTGGGGTTCAGATGATGCACAGGTAAGGAGCTGTGGCTCAGATGATGTGCAGGTAAGGAGCTGGGGCTCAGATGATCCACAGGTAAGGAGCTGGGGTTCAGATGATGCACAGGTAAGGAGCTAAAGCTCAGATGATGCGCAGGTAAGGAGCTGGAGCTCAGATGAGGCATAGGTAAGAATCTGGGGTTCAGGTGATGCATAGGTAAAGAGCTGGGGTTCATATGGTGCACAGGTAAGGAGCTGAAGCTGAGATGACGTACAGGTAAGAAGCTGGGACGCAGATGAGGCACAAGTAAGGATCTGGGGTACAGATGATGCACAGATAAGGAGCTGTGGCTCAGATGATGCACAGCTAAGGAGCTGGGGTTCAGATGAGGCACAGGTAAGGAGCTGGGGTTCAGATGAAGCCGGAGATTTGTTAGGCTCTGGAATCTTTGGATAAGCATGGGGTGTTTGTGAAAGATCTTAGGGCTGTACTTTGGTGTTCTTCTCCAATGCTTGTTTTAGGAAATTGCATCTCAAAATTCAGCCCAACACCATAGCAACATCCTTTCTCCTTGAAACTGTAATGAAACTCGGCACTGTTTTCATCAAAAGAAAATATCAGAGACAGAAACACAGAGAGGAGGTTGGATCCAGACAGAAATAGAGTCCATTTAAAGAAGCCCGGGTTCTAGGGTCTCTGTGGGGACAGTTGATGCCTTGATCCTGGCATTTAAACAAAATTCTAAGTCTCTTATTTGTGTGAGTCTACAGCACGTCCGTAACCACTCCCTGCCCTTTCTCATCCTTCTTAGGGCCTCTTGCTTGACACTTACCTAACCATCTGCCTGCTGTGGGATGGTCTGTATGTCAAGTGTGTTGCTGATTGGTCAGTAAATAAATCACTGATTGGCCATTGGCTAGGCAGAAAGTATAGGCGGGACAAGGAGAAGAATTCTGGGAAATGGAAGGCTGAGGGAGAGACACTGCCAGCCGCCATGAGGACAAGGAAGATGTAAAGTACCGGTAAGCCACGAGCCACGTGGCAAAGTAAAGATTAATAGAAATGGGCTAAATATAAGAGTAAGAGCTAGACAATAACAGGCCTGAGCTAATGGCCAAGCAGTTTAAATAATGTAAGAGTCTGTTTGTTTATTTTATAAGTGGGCTCTGAGACTGGTGGGACTTGGTGGGGGGAGCTGGAGAGAAATTCTCCAGCAACAAATGGCGTCCAACGTGGGGCAAGAGTCTCCACCTAAAAACGGAGAAAAAAGATTCTAAAACGGAGCTAAAAACAGCTCCTAGTTGTCTCTTTTAAGCTAGCGGCAGCCTGCATGTTTGAGCTACTATGGCGGGTTCCTGGCGTGCATGCTCAACCTGCCGCCGTATGGCGGGAATGAGGCCTCTGCAAGTAGCACATTAAACTGTGTGGTGGATTTAGCCTTTGCTAGTACAAAACAAAAAAAGAGGTTTCTGGGCTACACGCTACTTTGGTAAAAGTGTAGACCCACTATTTCTGAGAGTTTCGGCTCCCAGAGCTGGCGGAAAGCGGACCACCGCCATGTTGGGAAGCTGAAATGGGCGGAGCCAGCAGCCACTGCGCCGTTTCAGGCTTAGAAGGCTGCAGTTTAAAGGAGTAGGCTCAAGCTAATATAAAAAAATAAGCCACGTAAAGATGACTACCACACAGAGAATCTGGATTATGTTCTCTTTGATATTCGTAACTACAGAAAAACATTTGATTGTAAAAGCTGTTGAGTTATGCCAAAATGTATATTTTAAAGGTACCTTGACTTCAAAATTTGGATATAAGGATATGTTGCTTTGGAAAAGAGTCTCTGCTCTTGTTTCCACAGAAAGCCAGAGACTATGGATTTGTTCCAGATTAAGATACATCAGGTTTGACCAGCCAAGACCACCTGAAAGGTCTCCGATGACACCATGGCCCAGATGATCCAACATCCAGAATGGTTCCAAGGCAACTGGCTCAGATATACAGCCTCACGGACTACTCCATGATCCTAAAATTTTCTTTCTGTCTCCAGAAGATACAGCGCCCCCCTCCAGCAGGAAGTAGTAAGAGAAGCTACGCCCAAATTCCCAAATATACCAAGCTGGCTTTAGAGATGGAATTGGCTCACTCCCCCTCTAAACCCAGACATATTGCTCAAAAAAAAAAAAAATGGTTAAGAGATTCTTGTGTCCCAAATCAGAAGAGCCCTCTGGTGTGGGACAGAGAAAAAACAATATTTTTATTTAAAGCAGGTTGATTATAAATACAATCTCTTTCTAAAGAAAAAACGGGGATAGTTTAGATATGATAGGATGAAAGGGTAGATTAATGAACCTACTTTTAAAGAGTAACAACTTGTTTAAAATGTTTTACATTGCTATAGATTTTAGTTTATTGATACAAATTTAAACTTAATTTTGTTATACTGTATATATATTTCTATTCTTGTTTGAGGTATTATGTTTATGTAACTCATTTAAAATTGTAATGGATAATTAAAAAATAGATTAATAGTTAGTCATCTATGATAATATTTGTAGCCATGTTAGTTAAGTCTTCTAGGTATACATAGATATATTTCAGATAGATAGATAGTCTTCAAACACTTCAAAGACCTACAGAATATGGCATTTAAAATGTTTTAAAAATTTAGACTTTCTGGACAGTGAGACATGTCTGCTCCTGACAGCACCGATTTACTTCAGAGAGGAGGATGGGCATCGAAGACACTCCATACGGAGTTTATCTTCACCTTGACAAAAATAGCCATTTGGGCAAGAAACTGTTCTTGCCTGGACTGCCTGATCAACTGGACATGCAGGACCCATACAAAGGTGACCACTGAACTTTGCTTGACAAAATGGTCCTTCAGGTTCCTGCTTTGCAGAGAAAACTGCCAGACATTCTACAGGACACAGAGAAAAGTGAATAAGAGACTCTAGGCCTGTGGGCTGAAGACAGATGCCCCAACTTTACAAGAGAACTTTAAATGACTGTCCAGGCTGCCAGCTGTCTCTGTCTACCCTACAAGACTCCTAAATTTGCTTATATCCTTCTCCATTTCTCAGGTAGTAGTATATCCTTCTGAGGTCTTTGATGTGGTTAAAGACTAGATACTTACAATTTTCCTTAGTTATAATAAAAGATAAGTTAGATATAAAACCTTAAACTTACAAATGTAAGATAGATAGGATCTCTTCTTTAATATTGTAACTGTAATTCTTGCTTGATAATTGTTTTGTTATATGTAATTTTACTATGTTAAAGTTAAAACCTTCCTTTTTAAGAAAAGAAAAAGGGGAAGTGCTGTGGGATGGTCTGTATGTCAAGTGTGTTGCTGATTGGTCAGTAAATAAATCACTGATTGGCCATTGGCTAGGCAGAAAGTATAGGCGGGACAAGGAGAAGAATTCTGGGAAGTGGAAGGCTGAGGGAGAGACACTGCCAGCCGCCATGAGGACAAGGAAGATGTAAAGTACCGGTAAGCCACGAGCCACGTGGCAAAGTAAAGATTAATAGAAATGGGCTAAATATAAGAGTAAGAGCTAGACAATAACAGGCCTGAGCTAATGGCCAAGCAGTTTAAATAATGTAAGAGTCTGTTTGTTTATTTTATAAGTGGGCTCTGAGACTGGTGGGACTTGGTGGGGGGAGCTGGAGAAAAGTTCTCCAGCAACATCTGCCTTTCTGATTTCTAACCTCCTCTCTTCTTCGCTCCCTCCTCCTCTTCTTTCCTCCTCCCCTCCCCTCCCTCCTCCTCCCTCTTCCTTCCTCACTCCTTTCTCCTCCTCCTTCCTCTTCCTTCCTTCGTCCTCCCTCCTCCCTTTGCCCCCTCCACCCTCCTCCCTCTTCTTTCACTGCTACTTTCTCCACTGTGGCATAGTGTGACCTCATCCAGATTTAAGAGAATCAATTTTAATATTTTTTCAAAAATATCCAGATTTCTTTCCAAGCTAAAATGTCACCTTTCCAACTGGGGAGTGTAGCTCCTCAGAGGAAAGCTCTGACACTTGCCTGTGGTAGAATTATGAAATTTTATAAATTTGCCATGGGCAAAGTTTGCTTTCTGCTGAGCCTAAACATCTGTATTTTTTCCCATAATGATCAATGTTCACAATACCTTTCTAGTTAAAAACAAAACAAAACAAAATCCACTTCCAGTTTTTGTTCACAGCTGTATTAAAATGTAAGCAACAGACTTTATGAGCAGCGTCTTCAACTGTCCTTTATCCTTTTATCCCGATGTGCAAGGACAGAATGGGCTTTTATGATACAGTATCGGCAGACACCCTTATTAATTTAATTCCTAAAATTTTGAGAATTTCATAGATGAGTACTGTTTTTATATCAGTAAAATATTCTGTTAGGATGAATGGTTCAAGTGTTCTCTTCCATTCACGTCCCATCTTCATTAAAGCCTGTTTCCTTTGTCTGTTCTTTAATACACACACACACACACACACACACACACACATACACACACATAAAATTACATACATATATTTAGGTATACATGTATATATATATATATGATTTTAGAAACTGTGTTACATTGATATAGTGAATTTAGATGCAGCTAAAACACAGTCAGGCCCTTGGAGGTTTGCTTTGTGACCCTGATCTTTGTGCTGGTCTGAGGGCCCAATGGAAATCCCAGTAAGAGGTTAAGCCACGGACTCTTGCTGACACATAAAATGTACCACATGCCTTCCAAAACCCTCCGTTCCCAGCTGTGCTCATCATAGGTGAGACACACAGGTTTTACACATTTGGGCTTCATTTTATATTTAAGCAGAATAGCTTGCTTGCCACCACAACCAAATGTTTCTCTGCCTAACCTTTCATTGATTCCAATTTGGAGTAAATTTACATTGCAATCACAATCAGAGTAGAACCATAATATTAATCACTGTCGCTTATTGGACTTCTCCATTCAAGGCTACTTTGGAACTGCTCCTTATTGCTCATAGCAGCCCCCTGCCTTATGTATGGTTATTCACTCTCCTCACTTCAGGGAGGGGGACAGAAGCCTGCAATAGGTTACTAACTCTTTGAAGTATATACCGAGGCACAGCACAACTGGCATCTAAATACAGGCCTTCTGGTGCCCGGAGCAGTAGCTCTGAATACTGACTTCATTTTCTTTATAATATAAAAGTCTTCCTTTCCAGATATTTGTGAAATGTAGTTTCCTAAAGGCTTTGAATAGTTGGGAAAATAAAATCCCAAGGCAGCTACAGCATCTGAGGGAGGGGAGAGGAATAATCAAGGAAAAAAGAGGTCCAGGATAGGAAGATTTTTCTGGTCAGCGTTGTTCCCTGAGACCAACCCTGGGCATAAGAGTAGGAGCAGTCTCTTCTTAAGCAAGTCACCAATTATCTGTGTGACAGGGCAGGCAGCAAGGTGCATTGAACTCTAAAGAAAGGACAGTGCTCCCTTTCTTCTTGGTGTGCTCCCTATTCAGCACTTTTCAGTTTATGTCCCGTTTTCTGGAAGAACTAGAGAAGGTGACAATATATTTGAGCTCAGAAGCCATCAATCATGAACATTCTGTGCTTGAACGGCAAGAAAGAGGCCGAGGTGTGAGGTACCACAATGCTACCTGATCATCTGACTGACCTATCACGGTAATTAATCGGGAGACTCATAACTTTGATGTTTGAACAGTTTTTATCATTGGATTATAGCTCGTTCACGGGAAAATGTTCCAAGCTCTCTCTTGTGTTCTGTATTTTGACACAGGGTCAAATCCAGACTGTTCTGTTTGTTTTCCATCCCCAGAGGTGCGGCAGACTCGTCTCAGCCTCTGCTTGTAGTTTTCAGCCTTTACCTCTACACAGTCCAGCATTTCCCCGCTCCACATTTAACATGTGCAAGTTTCCTATCTCAGAGCAGCAGTCCGCTCATTAAAGCTGGTAGTTGACATGGCCGTTCTCTGCTGGTCTTCCTGGAGGCTGTTTGAGCAATGTTTGTACAGCTGTAGCCTGTTTTCCAATCAAGATAGGCTAGGGAGTCTACTAATGAGTAATGCTGGAGAACATGCCCAGGTGAGGACCGTGCGCTTTGTGTGTCTCTTTTCACGTTCATTGCTCTGTAACACGAGCCCATTAGCCAGGCAAATGTGTCAGTTTGGTGCCATCAATGTCAGCAATACACTTGCCTTGCTCTTTTGGATTTTATTCACGAGGATTTTGCCAGAGGCAATTACTACAGAGCTTTGTTTTGGAGACACTGGAGAGTGCTGGCCAAACATTTCTAGGCTGGTGGTGCCAGACACAGAGTTCCCACTGAATTTGCTTCTTACAAAAAAGTAAGGATTCATCCCACAGAATGCTCAGTGTGCCTTGTCATATGAGCATCGAAGGAGCAGAGCTGGGCTCATCAACTGGACTGCACGGGTTTCAGATCTCCTAGGGCAATGGTTCTCAACCCGAGGGTCACAACCCCTTTGGTAAACCTCTAGCTCCAAAAATATTTGCATTCGTATTCATAACAGTAGCAAAATTGCAGTCATGAAGTAGCAACGCAACAATTTTATGGTTGAGGGTCACCACAACGTGAGGAACTCTATCAAAGGGTCTCAGCGTTAGGAAGGTTGAGAACCACTGCCCTAGGGACTCATCTAGAAGCAGGAATAAGCTCTAGGTGAGGGGAGAGCACGGCTGGCAGACACTGGGGTGAGACAGACATAGCCACCAAGTAACTGTGGTGCTGGAGTTCCAGCTCAGAAGCGTTAGAAGGAAAGCTAAATACTAGCAGTGCCGCAGCAAAGCTGGGTTTTCAAAGACGGGTTTTTGTGAGGTTGGAACTACTTTCCGAATGCTATTAGCATTCTTGGCCTGTGCCAGAATCAGACTAACAAAACTGGTTATGGGACACGCTGGGCAGCTGCAGACCTCTTTCATCCTGTTAGAAGTTGGCCCTGCAAAATTGCCACATGGAGGAGCAGGCAACTCAAAGGACAGAGGGAGGAGGGTGGCTAAACTGAGCATGCCTGGTGCCTTCTCATGTCTTTTAGACGAGTCTCTCCTTTTGGAGAGAAAAAAAAAGAATGGAGAAAAGGGTAAGGGTTCCTATTCTGCCAGGGGCTCCTCAAGAAGACAGAAGGCAAGGTTGACATGTCAGCTACAAGGCTTACTGAGCTATCACAGCACGTTTTAGTTTCACCATGATGCCACATGGAATAGTAAGGTATTACCTGCAATCTTTTTCAGAGCTGTATAGGGCTGATCTGCCTACCTGTGGTCTTTCCCTCTGTTGTCTACTCCCCACATAAGCCTTCATTCCCAGCATGCTGAGTTCCTCCTTGTCCTGCTAGAACCATCTCCATTTCCCGCCTCCCTGGAGCTTCCTTGGGGTCTTCCCAACTGACTGTTCCATTGTTCTGTCCTACATTGGGTAATGCTGGAGCTCCCACTCTTCCCATGGAAGGCCCTATGATTGCTCACCTAGCTACAGGTCTCCATTCTTCCCCATTTATTAGCAGAACCCACTTAGGCATGATGGAAACCCTTCTCTTTCAGGTAGAAGTGACTGACCCATTTCGAAGGAGTGAAATGTGAACATTCCTGGATAGAATTATAGAAACAACTTTTCAAAACAGGGGATTTGGCTCATGTGCTTCACATACATACATACATACATACATACATATATATATTATTTTACTTCTTTAATTTTTTTCCCTCTGCTCTTCTTTCTTTTTCCCTGGAGTGTGCACATCATGAGCGGTGTCAGCTATGTTGTGTTGTGTCCAGGGAGACAGAACTCATAACCAAAGTATGACAGAGCCAAACAGTAAAAAGTTCCTGGTACCTGATGAGGTGATAAAACCTTGTGACCAGGCTTAGGTTATCTTATCCCCACGCGTCTTGTTAAATGAACGACACAAATAAATCCCTTCCTCTTAGACCCTCTGTGGCTGGAGAATTTTTTCTCCAGGTCCCACCAAACCCCAGCCGTCCGACAGCCCACTTAAAAAATAAACACACAGATGCTTATATTATTTAAACTGTTTGGCCTAATGGCTCAAGCTTCTAGCTATCTAATTCTTACATCTTAAATTAATCCATTTCTATAAATCTATACATTGCCATGTGGCTCATGGCTTACCAGCGTCTTCACTTGCTGCTTGTCATGGTGGCGGCTGGCAGTGTCTCCCTTCTGCCTTCCTGTTCTCTCAGTTCTCCTCTCTGTTAGTCCCGCCTATACTTCCTGCCTGGCCGCTGGCCAATCAGTGATTGATTTATTGACCAATCAGCAACACATTTGACATACAGACCATCCCACAGCAACCCTCCATTCACTAGGAGTTTCTGTTATTTGCGGCCCAATGCATTTCTGACTAATAATATACCAATCACTGTGATTTTAATTGCAACTTATTCTCTCTCCATAATTATCTGTGAAGAACTTGAGATTATACTTTGCTTGTTTTCTCAGCACCAGCGATGCTTCCAGAACGCTCCAAGGACCTCTTTTGATGCTGGGAGGTTTGTGATGTTGCTACAGAAGCCAATTTTCTCTTTGCTGATGACAGTTACTGCAGTTACTAACATTATATGTCTGTCCATAAAACCCACAACTCAAGTGGCTGATGCTAATGCAGTTCAGTAGCATACAAATTTAAAACTTATTTTAATAAGTAAGACTGATTTTAATATATACCATGTTATTTACTTCATAGTAGAATATGAAACCTGTCACTGTTGAATTTAAGAAAGAGAATATTGGCAGAAATCTCAATAAATCAGAGAAAGGTAAGATCGGGCTTCATCCTAGAAAATTGTTTGCTATTGAATTCAATGAATTTGGAAATTTAGGGGGAACTTAGAATTAGTTCATTGTTTAACTTTCTCTTTAAGGATATTGTTCACAGATCATTACACCTGTTCCTTCAAATTACGAAATGAGTGAACGTCTGTGTTTTGTGGTTGGCGTTGAGCTTAATGCATGATATAAAATCCTCAGTCACCTTTTCATATGCCTTTCATTGGTTGGATAAAGCCTAAGTAGGCACACTTGCTTCAGGGTTTTGTTGAGTTCTAGAACATACAGCCTCAGGTTGCACACACATGAGTCTTTGGCACACTGGACAGTGGTCATAGTGTGGTTAGCAGGTGGGGCATGTTTGGTGGGATGTTGTGAAGAGCTGTTTTACTGTGCAGGTAGTTTCTGCAGGCTCCTGAAACACAGGAGCCACTGGAACTTGCAGGAGATTACCTCGATGGCCAGGACCTGGGCAGGAGGAGCTCAGGGGACAGATGTCACAGCATGCTCAGCAACACAGGTATGCTCAGTGTTAACTGTGCAGTAATCAGGGATTGCTCTCTAAATCAGTACAAACAGGAAGAGTTGCATCAGCAATAGGAAGCCCCAACATAAGCCGGCATCTCAACCAAGACCAGAGCTCATGTGGGATGAGAATAACTAGAGACACTTACATGAGCTGCAGTCCCTTAGTCATAATGAGTTGCAAATTGATGCCAAGCTGATGTCCTGCAGCCCTTAGGTCCTACAGGAATGGCGTACACTTATCCTTACATTTCTTACTGTAGAATTGCTACATTTCTTACTGTAGAATTGCTGATTGTTGTTCTCAATGGAGCTTAATTCTATTAAAAAATTATGTGAAAATAGTCCCGGGAACTGGAGAGCGAGGGCTGAGTTGGTAAAGTGCTTGGTGTTCCAGCATGAGGACTTGATTTTGGATCCCTAGCATCCATGTAAAGCTGAGCACTGGATGTCTGGAGACAGGCAGATCCCTGGAGCTCATTGGCCAGTCTAGCCAAATAGATGAGCTTCTGGTTCTGGGAGAGACCCTGTCTCAAAAAGTAAGGTGGAGAGTGATTGAGGAAGACACTCCTTGTTGACTTCTAGCCTCTATAGACACACACACAACCACAGGTACATACCATACACACAGGTACACAACACACACACAGATATACAAGATGTACACAAACACACTCCCAGAGATTCATACAGACACATATACAACATAGACAGACAGAGACACAACACACAGATACACACAACACATAAACACATACTGAAACACAGCACACAGATACACAACATATACACAGACATACAACACATAAACACACACTGAAACACAACACACAGATACACAACATATACACAGACATACAACACATAAACACACACTGAAACACAACACACAGATACACAACATATACACAGACATACAACATGCACACAGACACACAGATACATAATACACACAGATATACAACATAGACAGATACACAAAACACATAGATATATAAACACATATACACAGCACAAAACATAGACGTACACTGAGAGACATACACACCCAGATACACACCCAGATACAAACACACATACAGATGTACAACACATGCAGATACACAACACACAGAGACCACACAAACACACAGATACACTACACCCACAAACACACATCTGTACACACACAGATATGCATAGCTAACACACACACAGGCAAACACCACAGACAGACAGACAGACACATGACATACACAGACACAGACATACACAGGTAAACAACATACATAGACATATAGACAGATACACAACACACATAGATACCCAACACACAAATACACAACACACAGACACACACTCACAGATAAATAACACACAGTAACACACAAATACACAAACCTTTGTCTTGGAACAAGGTTTACTTTAAAACTGACAACAAGGTGTAGATATCCATAGTGACCAAATCAGGTGAGGAGGCCATGATCCATAAGTATTTTTCAACATAGCTATATTTGCCACAACAATATTTATGCATATATGAACTTAAACACACTGTATGTAGAAGAAGGGTGGCTGTGATGGAAAGACCTGAAGAAACTAACCTTCCTGCTATAAGCCTGGCCCCAAAAGCATCCCTGAAACAGAACTGTGACTCTACATCAAACAAAAGCAAGGATGGAAGGGGGGGAGTGGGCCACCAGTCAGGACTGGCTGCAACCCAGTACCACCGGGCTGCTGCCCAGAAGTCCAAACTGTGCTTGGAGCTAACACCAGTAATTCAGGAATTGCATGTATCGTGGCTCACTCTAACTGGAAGAGGGCTCTTCCAAAATAGAACCTGCAGCAGCCCGTGATCTTACATGGGTGCTTCTTCTGTGACTGCCATGCCCACTGCACTCTGAATGTCAATTTTCTAATCTGGTCTCAAGAGGGAATTCATTTGCCAGCCTTCTAGTACTCTCTTTCCCCCTATACTGAAACGGTATTTATGCTACAAGTGACTTCATTGTTATTGTGTGTCCTTCTTCAACTGTTACTTTGTGAGCTGATGCCCTCTCCTGCTCCCCCAAATGCTGCAATGTATAATGCATAATGTATTCATACCAAAATCCATAAAAATGTGGGGTAATGTTAAAATGCTTGAAGGATTCTCAACTCACTTCTGTATTAAGGAGTACTAGAATTTTTTCTACCAATAACGTTAAAAAAAATGAGAGGGGACAGTGGTATGTGACACTTTTTCCTGCAACATTTCATTGGTCATTTCCCCTTAGCTATACCTGATGGATCACATTTTAAGAGTTTGGATATTAATGGGTCAGACAGAGCAAGGAAATCACTGAGTTTTATGTGTTTCTGTGCACATGTGCACTTTTGCTAAGGTGGATGTTCAATCATCATTCCTTTTCTATACATAGTTACCAGTAAACATCACTTCTCCTACACCTTCAAAGATTCTTGCTTCTCTTCTGGAGAACAGCCATTACCATTGAAGATTGGAAGGTCTTAGTCTGTTTTCTATAGCCTTCCCCAAGTACCTGAGACTTGCTAACTTACCATAAATGCAAGTCTACTTGACTTATTTTTCCTAATGCTGTGACCCTTTAATGCAGTTCCTAGTGTTGTGGTGACCGCCCACTCCCAACCATAAAATTATTTTCATTGCTACTTCGTAACTGCAATTTTGTCAGTGTTATGAATTGAAATATAAATATCTGATATGCAGGATATCTGATATGTGACCCTTGTGGGGCATCTTGACCCACAGGTTGAGAACTGCTGTTCTAAAGGTTAGGAGGTTCAAAAGCATGGTCCTTGCATGTGCTTGACCCCTGATGAGGGCCTCTTGCTGTATCGTAACATGGCAGACAGGGAGAGAGAGGTGCTGTGGTAGCTTTGACCTTCTGTGTAAAGCCATAAATTCCATTAAGTGGCTCCCACCCTTATGATCTCATCTAAACGTGATTACCTCCTTACAGCTACATCTCCAAACATTATCAACATACACTATAGAAGATTAAGTTTCCACCCACAGACTTTTGGGGGGACACATTCCAGTGATAGCAAAAATAGCGAAAGAGATTCCTAATGATCAGCTTAGATCCTAAGATCTACACGCTTTATTATTTTAGGTTTCATATAAAGAACTACCCAAACAACAGCATGGATTTCCCTGGCTAGTCTCGGGGATGTTGAGAAGAAAGCCTGAGTACTCAGACCTACCCACATCACTGTGCTTGGGTTCATTCTTTTGAGAGATCTGGCTAGCAGGCAGACAGCTCTCACACAGTCTGTGAGAACCTGTGTCTCTGCAACATTTTTTTTTTCCTGGAACAGAGCCCAGAGCTGCTGCCCTGGTGTCCTGGGGTCCTCTCAGGAGTTGGGCTTTCTGCTCTCAAACATCTCTCACTTGCTGTTTCTTTCTTTAGATCCTTTGGAAACCACTACATCTACAAACTCCTTCCTTATTCTTATCCCTGTGCCGTTGGGGTGGTTCGTGATGTCTTAATTAACGCTTTTATCTAGTCACTATTGTGACTGCTTTCCAGGGCACCAGAAGGAAAGGAGCTTTATAAATAAAGTGATTAGTCCCTCAAAATCAAAGAAGGCAGGATTTTGCCTCCCTTGAGTGGGCCTGCTGCTTTCTTGGAGGCATCCCTCAGCTGAAGGCTGCACCAGCAGCGCTTCCTCACACGTGTGTGTAGGAGAGGTCAAATCATGCAACCTGTTTACTGGAATCTGTTGACATTGTTGGGGGGCTGGTGGGTGGCATCACAGCTGCTGTTTGGAAGCTGCCTCAGCAGGGAAGAAACAGCACTAGACTGTGAGGAACAAACTGTACCAAGAAGCAGAAAAGGAGTACAGTTGAAAAAGCTATTCAGTTGCAGAAATAGTAGCTGCAACATCATGCCTGTATCCCCGACAATCTGCTTCATCGGAAGAGCATCTGAAGACTCGTGGCTTCAGGATTTTAGTCAGTGTCTGCCACAGCACTTTTTCAAATGGCATCAGGTACAGAGGACATGAGAGGGCACATATTCCAGTTTATCTGTTCCTCAGCAAAGGCACACTTTCCGTGCAGAGCAACAAAAGTCATAAGCCTGACAGGACTCAACGGCTATGAAAATTGAATGTGGAAACCCCACTTTGAGAGATCATCAATAGTTCTTTTCATTTTATTTTAGAGTTGTGAAAAATAATGTCGGCATCAGCAATCATCACTCACAGGAAGGAGGAGATGTGTCATGGAGTGTAAGCTACGTAATTGAGTTTGGGTTTTAATTACAAAGAAGGGTCACGGGGCAGGGAAGTAACTGTCACTGCAATGCCCCCTTATCCATTGAATTCTGCCATTTTTTGGCAAAGACTGAGTCCAGTACAAAGGCCCTGGCTGTGTTATTAATCATGTTTGTTGGGCAAGCTACAATAATCTGCTGCCCGGATACAAAGCCAAGTTCAAAGTTGCCGGTGGCGGCGATGTGATGATTAAACACTTGATACCATTCGCTTTCAGCCCCTGCTTCTGCTGAGGATTAATTCTCTTTCAGCTACATTTAATTAAGGGGATACAATGAAAGGAAGTGATCTCAGTAACGCCACGCTTTCAGTTGTCATGTTCTTGATTATAAGGAAACGGACAACATGAAGGCTGGCAGAGCTGTTTGGATATGGGGCACATCAGTCTGGGTTGCTGGAGAAAGGCCTGTGGCTTCTGTAGACAAGGGGAAGTGGGTGTGTGTGTGTGTCTAGAGTCCCACTCTAGCACAAAGCTCTGACATGTGCCTTGTCAGGGGATGCCCCTTTGTCTTGTTTCAAGGGTGGGCTCTTCTATTCCATCACATGGTAAAATTTCTTGTTAATGAACCAGATGAGAAGATCTGTTTACCTGCAGGCCATTCAGGGTGACTGTCTGCACAGACAGAATAATGTTCATCCATTAGGGGACTCTGAAGTGACTGAATTTTTGAAAGGTCCTTTTGCCCTGGTCAGAAAAGTATTAATTTCCGTGAAATGACTTTAATTGGTTCACAGGACACAAAGATCCTTTCACTGGGAGACGACTCCTCAGAGATGCAGTGTTGTAGTGTTTTGTTTTTAATGAAATGAGCTTTTTGAGTGTGCAATGTTCTAACCCCCATTTTAAGTGTCTGAAAATGGAGACACATACTATGAAGCAGTTTTGAATGTGATGACTGTCTGGTGAGGCAGGGTATGTTTGAGCAGATATACTTTGGATAAGACTGTTCTAGACAATGAATGGACTGAGGCTCCTGTACAAGAAGAATTATACTCTATTTCCTCTTTTTTGTTGTTCTAAGAATTTTCACTCTTGTTGGAGTCGAAAATTCTATCTTACTTTCTTATGTTAGTAATGCCTAAAGTTGATATGGATAATGATGCAGTTTTAAAAATCATTTTTTTATTAATCATTTGAGAATTGCATACATTTTGATTATATTTGACCCTACTCTAACTCCTTCCGGACCCACACCCACCCACTTTTTGTTCTTTCTCTCTTTTTAAAAACCCACCAAGTCCAGTGTGTGCTGTCCAACTACTCTTGGGTCTGGGCTTACCCTAGGTGTGAGCATGTACTAGGTGTCATGCCACTAAAGACTGGCTCCTAAATAGGTCACAAGCTCTAGCGGAAAAATCTACTTCTATTATTCTGCTAAATTGATCTAGTATTAAAACAATTCCTAGTGGCTTATTGTTATACCCATCGATCAGTGACTATCTCAACCTCATCAAATAAGTGATTGGCAATTAACACAGAAAACTTCAATGTGTAGAGAGTAAGATTCTTCAGAAGTCTTAGCCCTAAATGGGATGTCTCTATCATGCTCCTTCCTTCTAGGATCAAGTTCATTTAATGCAAATAGTTTGAATATGATGTCATTGGACACTTGCCATTTTTCTGGTAGCCTCGCCCCCAAATCTCCTGAGTGAATTTCTGGAACCTTCTATTGTAGGGTTGTGAAGAGGAGGTCAGGAAACTTCTGCTTCCCAGAAATCAAGTGTAATCTTTAAACAGTTGGAAATGTCTACCCAAGAGGGGTGAATCTGTCATGCGGGATAGAAAGAGTAAGGGTGGTAGAGCCTGGAATTGGGGCAGCATCTAGGAATGACGATCTAGTAAATGTAAGCAGGAGTGCATGGTTTGGCTCAGTTTGTTTCTAAGCTGAACCATCCTGGGTCTTATATGTATAGCCTCTCAATAAATACCTCAATGCATTTCAAACATTAGAGTGTATTTTTGTGGGCCAGAAGCAAAAACTTTACCAGTCAAAGATTCAAATTAGGTATAGGGATTTGAGTTCTCTGCTTCAGACAGGCACAATAAGAAAGGCACCTTTTTTTTCCTAATGCTCATCTTGTTGGAGAATGATCTGGCTTGAGAGCTGGAAGGAGTGTCTATAAGAACTGAGTTCCTGAGGCTGCTTATCAGTCCTGTCTCTGAGTCTTGAAACGCAACTAGAAAAGGCCAGTGGGTCCTCTGAGATTCTTCATTACTTGACTTAGTAGAGAATGAACAATTTAGGAAAAAGTAAGATACTGTATAATGGGCAGATAATGTGTATTTATTTTCAGGCAGAGGCAATGGAGCAGAGTGGTTTGACCCTGGAGATTTGGATGCCACACAGATTTTTTTTTATTATCCCAGTCACATGTCTTTGGGTACAGAGAACTTCATGCTCCAGACATGTTCACATCTTTAGAGCCAAGCTAAATCAGGTCATTAGCACAGCAGTTCTCAACATGTAGGTTGTGACCCCTTTGGGGGGTCACATATCAGATATCCTGCATATCAAATATTTACATTACAATTCATAACAGTAGTAAAGTTATAGCTATCAAGTAACAATGAAACAATTTTGGGGGGGGTCAACACAACATGAGGAATTGTATTAAAGGGTTGCAGTACTAGGAAGGTTGAGAACCACTAAATCAGCATATAGTTTCATCTTTAGGATCTTTAAGTAAATTAAGCTCATCTATGCCGGGCGGTGGTGGCACATGCCTTTAATCCCAGCACTCAGGAGGCAGAGCCAGGCGGATCTCTGTGAGTTCAAGGCCAGCCTGGTCTCCAAAGCGAGTTCCAGGAAAGGCACAAAGCTACACAGAGAAACACTGTCTCAAAAAACCAAAACCAAACCAAACCAAAACAAACCAAACCAAACCAAACCAAAACAAAACCCAAAAAAGCTCATCTATTGAAGATAAAATTAAATGTGTAAATTAAATTTTGAAATGATACAGAAATTTATTATTAAAAGAAGACTAGGCCAGGTGATAGTTTTCCGAACTGAATTCTGTGAAGCCAAGGTTTTGCAGTGGTATTTCAGGGTCAGCTTTGGATAAGGGGTGTCAGGCTGAATTTAGGGAAATTTGAGGTCTACCCCAAAACCTCAATCAGGGAGCCCTTCTTGTTGTATTAGATGTGGACCAAGGATCTCTTTCTAAATATTTGTTTGAAAATAAATTAGAAACCAGTGCATGGAGGTCACTCTTCATTGTGTGTTACAAGTCTCTGTTTGTTAGCAAACAAACATTATACTATTTTTGGTGGTGGTAGAGGACTTGAACCCAGAACCTCACTCCCTTAAACTAATTCTTTCCATCCTTTATTTCATGCTCTGCTCTCTCTTCCCTCACAAATGGAGAATACTCAGACACTTCTCCCTTGAGGAGCATGGGGCTGAAATTCAACCCCATGAAACATACTGCTTACCTTTAAAAGATATATTTAAGTTCATTGTCAAGCAATGTTTTATTAAATACACTGAAGCACAGTGTGATAAGCTGGTGATTTCCCAAGTCCTAAGTATGAGACCCCCGTCTGTGATTGACATTAGGTAGTCTTCCATTCTATCCTTACCTATTGTAATAAAATCCCTCCTGTACTGCATTCAAACTGCTCCTCTACCTCCCTGTCCCCTACTGTATAGGAACAGCTGTAGAGTAATGAAAGGAGAGAGAGAGAGAGAGAGAGAGAGAGAGAGAGAGAGAGAGAGAGAGAGAGAAAGCCAACATAATATTCTAGTGGTAAAAACAAGTTTTGAAAGACTATCTTATGTAAACATAAATATTTCATATCCTTCACTGAATGTGTCTATTACAAGTCCTTGCCTTTCTGCTATGGCCAGCCAAATCAGCCAGTTTATGGGCCATCAGCTGTCCCATTGAGATTGTTTGTCAGAATACCTTTGGACAACCTTGTGCCAGGTAGCTTCTCTGTCATTTGTAGCTGGCCTTGACTTCGGAGGATGTGTGTGTCATCTCTCTGTCCTTATAGCACTGATGCCAACCCTACCAGTAGCATTTATCTTGCTTTCTCGTTGGATTTATGTTAACTCTCTGAGGACAAGGACTTTGCCCACTATCACCTTCTCGGCATGTAACACAGGTCCCTGGTACGTGTGCTCTAGTATATGCTGGATCTATATTTGCTCTCCTTGTCTATGAATCCCAGAAATTCACACCAGAAATGAAGAGCAATATTCACTTGTATTAGATGGTTGCTGACATTTGTTCATTGCTGGTGTTTTTCACTGCTAGCTGCCATCGTCTTAATTAGAGACAGTAGGTAAGGAGGCACAGAAGCAGTTGTGGGTGAATAACTGACTGCGTGATGATATACCAGCTCTCTCTGATTCCCCAACTCTCCAAAAAGTCTACTTCCCCAGTGTAGTCAAAACAGACGCACACAGCAGCTGGGGCCATTATCTCTAGTCCGGTCCCCTTAGGTCTTAGAGAAGCCATGTGACTTCTAGCGAAGGTCAGCGGCTTGCCTATGTCAGGCAGACAGAGTAACAGTTTAGGGACATCAGATTTAGTGGCTGATCTGTATTGTTCTTTTCTACTACTACAGCCTTTAGTGTCTTTGTGGCCCAGAGTTCTTTCTGTAGAGTGGCTGGAGGGTACTAAGACTTGCTGCCCAAGGCTGAGTTTGGCCAGTGTCTTAACACAAGCACACACACACACACACACACACACACACACACACACACACACACACGAAGGCATGCATCAGTGCATACACACACTACTAGTTCCACCTTAGCTATTCACATTAGTTTTTATTGTATTGGTAACCAAAGAAAAGAACTATTCCCTTTCTGAGATAGAATAAGGAAGAGCAATTGCTTTTCAAATTACAGAAAACCACGGAAATGTGTCTTAAGAGATTTCACCTGGTCAGTGACCTGCTTGTGACTATTTCAATCCTGAATCACAGCTAATAGATAACTATGTCTCAAGTTTTAAAAGTCTGAAACATTTTTATATTTTTATTGAAAATACATTATTTTTTAATGATCCCACTCTTATTTTTGAGTGATATATATGCCTCAATGTATACACACATATAAATATATATTATTTATTTTAATTTAAATGGTTTATTTTTAAAATAATTTCATACGTGAATACTATATTTAAATCATTTCCACCCCTCTCTTTCCCCTTCCAACTTCTCCCATGATTCCCTCTCAAATTCATGATCTTTTCTTCTTTAATTATCATAGTTACACACACACACACACACACACACACACACAACCTGATTAGTACATTTAGTGTTTCTTGTTTGTGCATGTTTTTAGGGCTGACCACTTGGGATTGGTTAACCTATCAGAGGGCTCATTCCTGGACAAAATGGATTCTCCATCTCTCAACAGCCATTAGTTGTCTGTAGATCTTCATGTAGTGTTGGGGTCTTGAGAAATTTGTCCTTTGTTAGGGATAGACACAGGCAGACACATTCACACAGACATACAAAGACAGACAGACACAGGAATAGACACAGACATGCAGAGACAGAGACAGAGACAGAGACAGAGACAGAGACAGAGACAGACACAGACACAGACACAGACACAGACACAGACACAGGAACAGATTCACAAGACAGCCTTCAGGCAGGCACAGATTCAGTCTCAAACAACAGACAGACAGAGGATATGAGATACAGGGAGAGGAAAGTAGAAAATTCAAATCTGGACCTGTTCGTTGTTAAATGTCACCAAGAGGGAAGTGACTTGATTTCTTTCCTTAATGTGACACCAACACATTATTGGTGACTCTGAGTTTATCAGTGTGTTCAAACCGACTGCAAATGTTGTCACAGCAGCTGGTGTTGTCATTGTGCTGGTCTTGTTTAGGTAGCCATATTGTTAAATTTTATGGGTGCAGCTTCTCTGTTATTTATAGAAGACACTATCTTGAGTCAGATATTCTGGTCCTCTGGCTCCAAGTCTTTTCTCAGCCTTCAGTGTAGGGATTGTATGGTAGATGTATCAGTTGGGTTGAACATCTTATGGTTAGTTATTCTCTGCATTTTCACCAGATCTGGACTCCTGTAATGGTCTCCTACTGAAGGAGAAGAGTCTTTAATCAGGTGTGAGAACTACACTTCTCTATGAGTATAATGATAATTATTTAGGATGCAGTTAGAAATTATCTTGGTTTAGGGAAGTGACAGTAGTAAGTTCTCCTCTAGGGACCGTGGCCTCTCTAGCCATGGGTATGGTTTAGGTTTACAGTACCAGATATTATTAATTCTTTTCTATTGAGTGTGCCTTATGTTCAATTAAATGACTGTTGATTACCACTGAGATACTCCTGCCACAACTGTACCATTGAGGATATTATGGCATGCAGGTCACTGTTGTGATTCCTAGGGTTTACAACTGGATAAGACTACTGAAGACATTTTTTTTTTCTCTTGGCATCTTGTAACCAGGTCAGTTACAGCTCAATTCTTCCAAGTCTGAAGTGTGTGGTGCCTTCAGCAATAAGGTCTTCATTTCAAGTTCTGGGAGGCAACCTATATAATATTTGGAATCTCTTTGACTCCCCTGACCAACAATTAGAAGGAGGTCTTCTAGCTCCGGTGTTTTGCTGGATAGTGTATGGTTCTTGTGTTGAGCATTATCACCCTGTGCATTATAACTCCCTTAAAAATGTATGCATACACATACAGTCATATACATATATGTATATATAATACATATTTATTTATTTATTTATTTATTATTTTATATGTATGGGTGTTTTGCCTGCATGTATGTCTGTGTACCATATGTTCTAAGTGCCCATAGAGACCAGAGGAAGATGTAGATCCCCTGGAATTGGAATTACATATGGTTCTGAGCCACCCTGTGGGTGCTGGGAACTAAAAGCAAGTCACCTGCAAGAGTAACAAATGTTCTTCACCATTAAGCCATTTTCCCACCCCATACAGATATGCTTTTAAGTAAACATCAAATGGTGTTTCCCTATGGCTTTTTCAAGCATACTGTTATTTGCCTCCTCCCTCTCTCTTCCTCTAACTTGCCCTCCTCTTTCCCCAGTTAAAGTTCCCCTCCTCCATTTCCCCACTTCTCTTTCATCGTACCTGTTTTCTACTCTCTCCCTCTAAAGCTCCCCACACCCCCACCACGCCACTCCGTCCACAGTCGTTTTTACTTCTCCTGGTTCCTGTTGTAACTCTTGGTCATATACTTACATCTAAAGACTAAGGGCTACAATCCACAAATAAGAGACAACATGAGACATTTGTCTTTCTCAGTCTGGGTTACCTTATTCAGTGTATTATTTTCTGGGTCCATCCATTTACGTTTGTCTTAGTTAGGGTTTCTATCGCTGGGATGAAACACCATGACCAAAAACAACTTGAGCAGAAAAGGAGTTATTTGGTTCCCATAGCCTGACTCACAGTCCACTGAGGGAAGCTAAAGCAGGAACTCAAATTGGGCAGGAGCCTAGAGTCAGAAACTGGTGCTGAGGCCATGGAAGAGTGCTGCTCACTGGCTTGTCCAGACTGCTTTCTTGTAAAATCCAGGACCATCAGCCTAGGATGGTACCACCCACAATGGGCTGGACCATCCCACATCAATTACTAATTAAGAAATGCTCTATAGCAGTGGTTCTCAACCTTCCTAATGCTGTGACCCTTTAATACAGTTCCTCGTGTTGTGCTGACCCCCAACCATAAAATTATTTTGTTGCTACTTCATATCTGCAATTTTGCTACTGTTATGAATCATAATGTAAATATCTAATGTTCAGGATATCTGATATGTGACCCCTGAGAAAGTGTCATTCAACCCCCAAAGGGGTCACGACCCACAGGTTGAGAACTCCTGCTATACAGGCTTGCCTACAACTCAATCTTATGAAGACATTTTCTCAACTGAGGTTACTTTCTCTCAGATGACAATAGCTTGTATAAAGCCAACATAAATCTAGCCAGTACAGTCATTAAACAAAATTCCATTGTGTACCACATTTTTGTTATCCATTTATCAGTCAGTTGAAGGGTATCTTTTCTTTAAACTTTTATGGATTCTTTTCAGATTTCACATCATGCATCTTCCCACTTCCCTGTCCCCTTGCATCTGCCCTTCACCCTTGCAATCTCCCCCGCAAAACAAAACATTATTTAAAAGAAAAACCAAAACCAAAACCAACCAACCAACTAAAACAAAATAAAGCAAACAAAACAAAAAAACAAAACAACAATGATAACAACAAAAAAAGAAAGAAAGAAAAGAAAAGGAGGAGAATCTCATTGTGGAAGCTTTTGGTGTGGCCCAGAGAGTCACACATTTCACTCTTCATTCCTTTTCTCTTCATTTGCAAGTATTCATTGCCATAAGTATTGGCCTGTTTCGAGGCCTCTGTCCTCTATTACACCATTGATAATGAGCTCTCACTGGGGCTCCTCTTGGATATCCTGTTGTCCTGTATCATGGGGATCCTGCAATTTTAGATCTGTAGGTTCATCTCCTTCTCACGCTCTAACAGTTCATAGATGAGGAGTATGTTGTTGGGGTGGGCCAATTCATAGCCCTGGTTCTGGGCCTGGGTGGCAACTGGGTTGGTCAGCCAGCTAGCTGTCCCCCATTGTCACCACATGGATGAGCTCTCCAGCACTGCCTTGGCCAGCCCATCCAACACAGCCTGCAGTAAGGAGTAGGGTCAGTTCTTCCTGCTCTCAGGCTCTTGGGTAGGCTCACTCACACTCACACCATCAGTGACAGCTCCATTGTCTTGCCCAGGCAAGGTGCAGGGTCCTCTCTTCCAATTGCTGTAGGGGGCGTAGTAGGGGACCTAGGAAAGGGTGGGCCGTGGGTCAGTTTTCCTGCTCTCACACCTTCAGGCCTGGCTGGCTCATCTGCACCCCTGACAACAGGTTAGCTTTCGTGTGCTGCCCTGGCTAGGTTCAGGGTCCACTCTCCTGTGTGCTGCAGCTGGCAAAGGGCAGGGCTAGTTCTCCTACTCTCATGATCCTGGGGCCAGCTCTCTCTCCCCTGGCCCAGGGTAGCAAGGGGTGGTGGGTGGTGTGAGAGAGACCATCTTTCCTTCATCTGTGCCACCATCTGGCAGATGAGGGGGTCAGGGTCAGCTCGGCTGCTCTCAGGGCCCCACTCACCTGCATCCTGACAACAAGGTCAGCTCTCATGTGTTGCCCAGGTGTGGTGCAAAGCCTGTGGTGAGGGGTGCGGCCGTCTTTCCTGAATGGTGGTTGTGGGGGCAGCTCTCCTGTTGCAGTATCCAGCAAGGGGCAGGGCCAGCCATCCCAGGGCCATTGAGGGACATGGTCAACTCAGCAGGGCCCTTAGATTTCAACATTTGTGGTTCCTGTGACACCTTATGGTTACATGGGCCATGGACTTCAAGACAGACCCCAGTTGTAGCAGGACCACAGACCCAGATAGAACCCTCAGCAGCAGCTCAGGCCTGAATGTCATCATGGCCCTGGTGGCAGAACGGGCCACCCAGATCAATATGGCCCTGGTGGCAGCATGGCCCTCGGACACCAACATGGTCTCAGGTGGCTGACCAGACCTTCAGTATCCTCAGAGCCCTTGGTTGTGACACGAGCCATGGACATCACCCCAGACCCCAGTCTCTCCAGGGCCACAGACACAGACATGGGCCTAGGCAGCAGCTTGGGCCCAGACATCTCCATGGCCCTAGGTGGCAGCACAGGCTCCTCCTCCCTGCTCCCCCTCCCCCAGATCAGTATGGTCCCAGCAGCAGCATGACCCTGTGACACAAATATCATCTCAGGTGGCTGACCAGACCCCAAGCATCTGCACAGCCTTTGGTGGTAACAGGAACCACAAACATCAATTCAGACCCTGGCTACTGTAGGGCCATGAACCCAGACATGTATATCTTAAAAAGGTATTGTTGGATTATTATTTTTTTTGTCTATTGAAAATAGATTCTTTTCTCATACAATGTATCTTAGTTACACTTTCTCCTCCAAGTCCCTCCCCACTTCCCCTCCCCTCAGGATCCACTCTTCTGTCTTTCATTAGAAAAGAACAGGTTTCTAGGAGATAACAACCAAACATGACCAATAAAATATGGTAAGATAAAACAAAAACCATCACATCCAGGCAGGACAAGGCAACCAACCCAACAGAAGGAAAAGAGCCCCAAGAGCAGGCACAAGAATCAGAGACCCACTCGTTCACACACTCAGGAGTCCCATAAGAATACTAAGCTAGCCGGGCGGTGGTGGCGCACGCCTTCAATCCCAGCACTCAGGAGGCAGAGGCAGGTGGATCTTTGTGAGTTCGAGGCCAGCCTGGTCTACAGAGCGAGATCCAGGAAAAAGGCACAAAGCTACACAGAGAAACCCTGTCTCAAAAAAACAAACAAACAAAAAAAGAATACTAAGCTGAAAACTATAATATATATGCAGAGGATCTGGTATAGACCCGTAAAGGCTCTGTTCTTGCTGCGTCAGTCTCTATGAGTTCATATGAGCCTTGATAAGTTGATTGAGAGAGGCTTGTTTTCCTGGTGTCCCCTATCCCCTCTGCCTCTTACAATCTTTCTGCCTCTTCTTCTGCAGGGTTCCCTGAGCTGCTGGGGTTGGGGGGACTGAAGGGGACATCCCATTTAGAGCTGTGTGTTCCAAGGTCTCTTTCTGCATAAAGTCTGGCTGTGGGTCTCTGTATTTGTTGCAGGAGGAAGCCTCTCTGATGATGACTGTATAAGGTACCCATCTATGAGTATACCAGAATATCATTAGGAGTTCTTTTATAGCTGCTTTTTTTTAAAGACCAGTAGTATTTGGCTTTACCCTAGGTCTCTGGGCTATTTAGTCTCTGTTTCTTGGTCACCCAAACAGTGTTGTGTTCTGTCTCATGGAGTAGGACTTAAGTCAAATCAGACATTGGTTAGCTATTCCCATGAGTTTTATGCCACCATTGTCCTAGCATATCTTACAGACAGAACATATTGTAGGTCAGAGGTTTTCTGGCTGGGTTGGTGTTTATGTTTCTCTTTTGGTAGCTTGCAGAGTACCTTCCTGTACCAAAGACACTAGAACATAGGGGTGAAGGTTCTATGTAGTCATGAGCTCAACTTCTCTACATTCAATGAGTTGCATGGGTATTACCCTCAGTAATTAATATGGAGCAAAAAAAAAAAGTACAGAATGGCATTATTTTTCAGTGCTGTTAGTCAAATCCGACACAATCCCTTAGATCCTTTCCGTTTTATTTACAAGAAAAAAATACCCTACAAGAATCTAAGCTTATCTGTTTCTAACCACACATCAAATGCTTGTGCTGAGTCCAGGATCAATAGAAGCAGCCACTTCCTGATTTGTGGTCTCTATTTGAGCAGAATATGGAGCCAAAACAAGCTATCACTTGATTTATTAAAGCATTCTCTTTATTCAGCTATCGCTTAGCCTCATGATGACGGGATTTTCATCTATTCAAGATGAGTGATCTTATGATCAGTGCTATTTGGGTTAAGTAAGAGTACAAAGTAGACATTCCAGAATATATATATATATATATATATATATATATATATATATATATTATATATATATTCAACCTCTACTTGGGTAGTGGGGGCGCGGGGGCGGGGGCGGGGCGGTCCTCTTTCCCTCTTGGCCTTTTAGCCACCAGGTAGAGAAGACAAGAGGCAGTAGTGATGACAGAAAGCTTTGTACTCAGCCCATGAGCACAAACGGAGACAGTTCCCCCCTCCACCCCCGGAGACAGACTGGTGAATCAGCTCAACTTTATTCCAGAGTATAAGGGATATATAGGATTGGGGAGCCTGGGGACAAGCCCTAATTTGAATCAAATGGCATGCTCCTATCATAAGGCTCCTAGCATAAGTTTTAGTTATCATATGTGCAGCAAGAGAGCCTTCTAGCAGGAATCTATGTCAGGGTTCAAGCTAAAGATCAGTCAGGCATCTGGTTTAGAGACACCTTTCATATAAGGTCAAGTCCTTCAGGCCCAGGGACATTCTCCAGATAAGGGCAGGTAGAGGTAGGAGTTTCTATTGGAGGGAAGGTGCCCTATGTTATCAAGCTATTGAGATAAGCTGCCAGGCCATGGGGAGACCTCGACCTCTACCAGTCAGAGAAAATCTTCCAACACTCTACTTACTATTTCCTGGGCTACAATTCGTCGGCTCAGACTACATCTCTTCTGTCCATTCATGCAGGCTGATGACTTCAAGCAAGGTGTGGCCTGGAGTACAGTTCACCATAGAGTTAAAATTAAAGGGATGGGTACCATTCTCTGAAGTGTGTTTACTTTCCTAACCAACTTTTGCCTCACCTTTAATCCTCCTGTTACGATGGATCATAGCCAATACAGATACTTGCCTCTCATGAATACACCTTTTTTTCTAAATTCAGCTGTGGTGTTACTTCAAGGAATATTTCAGCTATTTCTTATCATTTTGATTGATTTACTACTCAGTGTTTGTATTTATATTGGATTTTCTGTACTACATGTTTTATTTCAGCATCAAATAGCACCTTTCCCCCAGGACACAATTCCTTGGCAATGTAAATGCAATGGAGTATTTTTATGATGTTTTCCGTTCATCTCTCAGTAAAATTCCTGTTCAAATAGTCACATAGTGGCTATATTTTAAGTAAGTGCAGTCTGAGTTTTTTTTTGGTTAATTGTTCAGTTTCGCGTTTAAAGAAACTCTTGTTACTATCAAGGGTTTTTAGCAAAATATTTTTAATTAGAGTACAGGGCTTTCAACGTTGTCTCCATAAGCATTTCTCTGACCTAATGCAGCTGCAATGTTGAGGTGAGCTATAGTTTGTGCACAAGTCTGCAGTGAGGTAATTCTCCAATTAGCAACAATATTGGGGGGGGGAACCAAAGTGAATCATCCTTGCCGAGTATGAAGGAATTACAGATTCTTATTCAGACAAAGGAAGTACTAAATATAGATGCAGCCCATCTGAGCTCTGTATCAGCTACAGGAGAGAAGGTGTGTGAGGAAGAAGGAAGTCAAACAGAGAAACTCAGGGAGACCCCCTCATTCTCCCTGATCCCACCCTTCATTGAAAGAAACAAATCATTCTCCACCTTGCAACCCCCAGCTACTGTAGGCTATTTTGGGAAAGCATTTCCATAAAATGTCTAAACCTCATGCTGGCTGACAGGCTACAACATCTAGGTTCCAAGCAAGAGATTTTCATCTCCCACCAGGATGTTCCAGGCCAACTGGCACCTCTGCTTCTCACAAATCCTGAAGAACAGATGGAACTAAGATGCTGATTTCGATTGAGAGTAAGCTCAGCATTCGGAATGATTCTTTCTCCCATCAGCATTTCACTAGCTTCTCATATTTTGTTGAAGTGGATAGATTCCCCCAGAAAAACTGCAAGAGGAAATCACAAAGGCAAGAGAGTCTGCTTTGTTAAGAAAACAGCACAGAGCTTTACCCACTGAATCAATCACTTGTTAAACATGATAATATCATGAAAGTGGGTCAAGACACTATACCACACTGCACAGATGATGGTGAGGTTATCTTCAGCTTAGTATACTTTTTTAAAATACTTTATTTAATACTCATGCATGCATATTTTGATCAAACATATCTCTCTCTGATAAACACTCTACTTTTGCATTCTGCAGAAGGCTAGGGGTAGTAAGGACTGTCGGCTTGTTAGAACTCAGCAGTCGAATTCAATAAAGTTTCGATACGATATTTCCATGTATGTGCATAATATGCTTTGAAATACCTGTTATTTTGTATAATTCATATGATGCTTATAAAAGATATACCACTATAAATATCCAATAGTGTTTCATTGTATGAAAGCACAGCTTGGTTAGAGAAGATGAAATGCACTTTGCAGCTTCCTTTGAAGCTGAGGTACCAAGGTCTGAGCTATCATTATTTTTTATTAATGGATGCTGAGAAATTAGAAGCAAGGATATTTATAGAAATGTTTTACTTACAAATGTTGAAACTCAGCTGGGGAATCTCCATAGGTCTTATGTAACAGGGCTGATAATTCACTTTTTGTTCTTTTCAAGACTATCAGTCACTTGAAAGTTTTATCCGGATCTCAGTCTACCTACTTGGGTGAGTTGGTAAATGAATCTTACGTAGCCTAATACCTATACGTTATTCTTTCATAATTGTGAACTACTAGGGAGACTTGAGCAGCCTTCATGATAAAACTATAGGCTTTTTTTTTCCAGACCTGGAAGTAACCTGAGGAACTATTCAATACAATAATCCATTTTATACACAATTCAC
The DNA here is from genome assembly GCF_949786415.1 of Peromyscus eremicus. Classification (NCBI taxonomy): domain Eukaryota; kingdom Metazoa; phylum Chordata; class Mammalia; order Rodentia; family Cricetidae; genus Peromyscus; species Peromyscus eremicus. The sequence continues at coordinate 72,365,928 of NC_081430.1, forward strand.
AGATTATATAGTCTTCTGTTGATATTCCAGGGATATTGGTTCTGGACCCTACCTAACACCAAGAACCGAAATCATATGTTGTATTTGCATATAACCTGTTCATATTCCTATATTTAAAACACTAGAGACAATGGCACGTGAGGTGTGAGGTAACAGTTCTTATATTGAATTGCTTGGTGAATGATGGTCAGAAAAGAAGTCTGCGCATCTCCAGTACAGAATTTTTTTTTTTCCTGAATACTGTCAGTCATGGTTGATTGAACCTATACATGGAAAGCTTGTGGATGTAATAGGTTGACTTCATTTTTGTAACCAGGTTTTGGATATTTGTATGGTATTTAACTTGAGATAGGAAGATAAGATAGAATATATATATATATAATATATATATATATATTATATGACTATATATTCTAGGTCATATATATTATATGACCTAGAAATTCTACAAGATCTCACATGAATCATGAAAGCAAGTTTGGAAATGAGATCTTGTGTCCTGCAGGCCGATTTTTTTTCTTACGTCTTACATCCAATAAAGCACACTTGTTTCTGGCACTGAACTCATAGAACAGATTATAGCATATCCATCTAGTTTCCGGGGGCTTTATGCTGTAAATTTCCAACTTGTGTAAGCTTAATATCAAAGGCTCAGGAGGAAAGACTATCACAAATTCCAAACTAAAGCATGGCTTCCCTGTCAGCCTTTTCTTGATCCGTAGTAAAAGGCCAGCGTCATCCCGTTATGTTTCCACCCGGAGACTCCGCCTTCTCTAAAGCTCTTCCACAGCTTCTTCTTTTACAGTTTACACGAACTTGCTCATTGACTCATCAAACATTTGTGACTTGAATAATACAGTTCTGTGCTGTTATACCATTCCCTTTGATGATCTATTTCAAATATTTGCTAACTTACATTACTCTGGTAACGAGGCTTAGATGTTCAGTCAATGTATTACCAACTTTCCCAGATGGTATAAAACAGACACGTGTTGAATAAAAATGAAGTCACTTGCTTCAGAGATGTCTTATCTTTCGGAGTTTGAGGTGAGAGGATCCTTATTTCAGTTTGTTGCTCTCGGCCCCCTCGTAGCGTTTAAGAAAGCAGCTTTCACATGGTAAATGTTGTTAACAAATGTTTGTTTTGTTGAAATGCATCCCCCATGACTGTGCGGACATTACACACCAACCCGATGCTATGCCTTTGGATGAGACACAGGCCTCAGTCTTGTTTTGCCACTGCTGGCTCAGATACTCTCTCTTGTTGAGGAGCAAACTCTCTACCATGGGGCGTTTGATAACAGGTGGAGGTATTCGGGGTTAGTGTAGTTTGGTGGGACAGAGAGATCATGGAAATTCTGTATATGACAATGCACAGGACACCTTCAGTAGCAAAATGGTCCAAAAATGTAACTAGCACACAGATGGAAAAATCTTGGCTCACATTAATCTCTTACTAACTCTTCACAGGTTCATATTGCATCTAGTGTAATATTTTATGGATGTTTTCAATATTGAGTTTTCATTGGTAGTCTGCTTCAAGAAAAACCAGACCTCAATACCTCTAGTACACTGACAAATAATCTCACAGGTTTGTAATATCAGCTCCCTTTACTTACAAGTTACCAAGTGATCCTGTGATGAATGAAACATTGTAACAGAGGGTTTAGGATCAATTGTTTAAATGTCATTGCTAGAGTATGTACTGTTTACGCTGCTGCAATGTATAAGTATGTGTAAGTCTGCTGCAATGTATAAGTATGTTGTGAAAACTCCTATAAGACAGATGGAATATACTGAGTAGTTAATATTTTCATTTACTGTTTTTTATTTTCAGTGCTGAAGCTTTAACCAAAGCCTAGGCAAGTATTCTCTCTCTTTTTTTTTGTTTTTTTAGTTGTGACTGTTTGGAGATTTTATTTATTTATTTATTTATTTATTTATCTATCTATCTATTTATTTATTTATTTATTTATTGGTTTTTCGAGACAGGGTTTCTCTGTGTAGCTTTGCGCCTCTCCTGGAACTCACTTGGTAGCCCAGGCTGGCCTCGAACTCACAGAGATCCACCTACCTCTGCCTCCCGAGTGCTGGGATTAAAGGCGTGCACCACCACCGCCCGGCTAAGATTTTTTTTTTAATTTTGCAGTACAATTCAGTTCTACATATCAGCCACGGATTCCCTTGTTCTCCCCCCTCTCGCCCCTCTCCCCTTTCCCCCAGCCCACCCTCCATTCCTACCTCCTCCAGGGCAACACCCACCCCCACCCCCGCGGACTGAGATCAACCTGGTAGACTCAGTCCAGGCAGGTCCAGTCCCCTCCTCCCAGGCCGAACCAAGCGACCCTGCATAGGCCCCAGGTTTCAAACAGCCGACTCATGCAATGAGCACAGGACCCGGTCCCACTGCCTGGATGCCTCCCAAACGGATCAAGCCAATCAACTGTCTCACCCATTCAGAGGGCCTGATCCAGCTGGGGACCCCTCAGCCATTGGTTCATAGTTCATATGTTTCCATTCATTTGGCTATTTGTCCCTGTGCTTTATCCAACCTTGGTCTCAACAATTCTTGCTCATATAAACCCTCCTCTTTCTTGCTAATTGGACTCCCAGAGCTCCACCCAGGGCCTAGCCATGGATCTCTGCATCCAGATCCCTCAGTCGTTGGATGGGGTTTCTAGTACGACAGTTAGGGTGTTTGGCCATCCCATCACCAGAGTAGGTCAGTTCGGGCTGTCTCTCGACCATTGCCAGCAGTCTGTTGTGGGGGTATCTTTGTATTCTATCTCTTAACTACATATACCTCAGGTCCCAATTCTGTGTTACCATTTATAGATTCCTTGAATTATTTGAACCCAGACTATATAAGTCTGCATAAATTGAAGAATTAACATCAGAGTTTAAACTGCAAACAGTAGTGTTTATATGCCGTTCATCTTACCGGTACAGAGCTTTGTGTCCAAACGTAGGTTTTACACAATGAAGTATAAAACAGGGGAATACTTTAGGCTGAGATTATATGAATGAGGGACTTCAGAAGATGCAAGGGTGAGATACGCAGGTTGGGTCTGTGGATAAGGTAAGTATGTAGTTTGTCCCCAGACCACAGCAACTTTGAATATGGACTCTGTTAGTAATTAACCCAGGACAACAGGCATAAACAAAGACTGTTTGTGATAAGTGAAGATAAATGGCCATCCTGTCCATAAATAATGCTTCATATTTGGAGAGAAGAATAGAGACTTGTTCTGAATTAAGTAGAATGCCTTCAAGGGAGTAACACGCAAATACTTTCCAATGATCTTGGGGGTGAAAGACTCACCCAGAGCAGACAGACACCGCAGAACTGGCGCTAGAGGCTTTTGCACTGGCAACAGTGCTTTGTCTGTGAGAGAAGGTGGCCATGAAGCAGTCCCATTGGAAGCTCGGCAGGACTAGGGGCTCTTCAGTATTTGTGTTACTGCAGAATGGGGGGGAGAAGGGGGAACTGTGTTATATCTGCCATTTGACAGGACCGCTTCTGAGAAATGGAAGGGGCTCCCTGGAGACTTGGAGACTTGGAAAAGCCAATAGATGAGGAGCAAAGGAAGGTGGACAAAAATAAATCAAGGTCCAATTACAATTCTGTGAGCAGGCCCAGAGCAAATGCATTGACTAGAAATACTCTTAGTTCAAGTGTCATGGTGGGTTACACGTAGGATGTTGGGTTATACACTAGGAAGCTGGGTCCAGGAAAATGTGAATTCTCTGTGCTCAGATGAGCTGATCAGTCTGGTACTTTTGAAAAATCTAGTGTTTGGAGATGCAGAGGACAAGATGCAGCAGCACTTTAGGACAGGTAGCCTCTGGGCTGTGTGCTTGGAAGAAAGGCAGGCCATTTCAGAGCGTCATTAGTATCTGGGTGGGCTGGGAGAGGAGCATATTTAGCATAAGTTATTTTGAATATGTAATTAAACTAGGTTTTGGGGGATTTCTAGATATTACTGTGGTAATAACTGGCTGTCAGAAACTTCTTAAAACATCCAGTTTTCTGGTGACCCACTCCTTTGTTTGTGCCAAACATTTCTCCCTGCTGATTCTCCAAATGCTGGTGATTTGTCTTTCAGTACTAGCCCATGGTATGGATAATGGTGACTCTCTTCGTCACTGTGACCAAACAAGTGTCTGATGATAAACAACTTGAGAAAGGTTTGTTTTGACTCAAAGTTCACAGGAATAGCCTACCACCACCAGGAAGCCGAGACAGTGGGAGCAGCTGGTCCACGGTACCAACCAGGGAAAAAGAAGGGAATGCCATTGCTCAGTTGACTTTTTCCTTTCCCCTTTTTATTTAGTCTTGGACCTCAGCCAATGGGAGGCTGACCTCATTTTCAGGGTATGGATTCCCTCTCAGCTAAATTTTGCAAACTTCTAGGTCTCCTAGGTGATTCCAAATCCAAAGCAGATTAACCGTCTGAGTGTGTGCCCTCTACCCTACCCACTACTGGAGAAGTCCTAAACTCAGAAAGTACCTACTACATTTTTGCCTAGGCCTCTTCAACTGTGTAAGGGTTTTTGATATTGGTGTAGTTGACTTCCAAAGCCTGAGTTTTTACACTTTGGTTATGAATGGACATGTCAACATGGGCTGCCAGAATTCTCTTTCAGAAATGGCGATGTTTTACCTGAGAAAGAGAGGGTTGAACAAGGTGAGAATACTTTGTTTCATTTCCATTGATCACTTTATGAAAACGAACAGGAGACAGAAAGATGAAGATGACTAAACTCATTTTTACCCTCGATTTCATTCAACCTAGGCTGAACTTTATTCAGTATGCTTGTACACGATGGCAGAACATTAAGCCACCACTGAACGTTCGTCAATTTGAAATGTGATTTGTTGTGAGACAGGATGCAATTAGGAAATGTAGTGACTTGCCTTGTCACTGTAACCAAATAAATATCTGACAAGAAACAACTTAGGGGAGAGGAGATTTATTTAGAGTCTGTATACACTTGGTTAAATTTATGTTGTTGGTATATTTTGTTTGAAAAATATTTTTATAAATCTTGCTTTAGCTGGTGTTAGTGTTTGTTCATAAGGTACCAGAGTGAAACACATTTGAGAAAATCTTGAGTGAACTCTGCCATGACCTTGGCTTGGCAGCAACAAGGGAATGAAGAAAGACAAACACATGGGAAAATAGTTGGGTTTAAGTGGGCTGTGCTTGCTTTGGTAGCACAGCGGAGATTGTTAAGTAACTTAGAATTTAAGCATGTTTCTTATGGACAGCACTAGAAGGGGTCAGTCAGTCTTTGTAGGAGGAGCAATCTCAGGTTTCTGTCATAAGGGAGGAAGGAAGTTGTAGTTGCTAGGTTTTGCACACACTGCCGACATTCACACTTGGACTCAAAGAAAGAAAGAAAGAAAGAAAGAAAGAAAGAAAGAAAGAAAGAAAGAAAGAAAGAAAGAAAGAAAGAAAGAAAGAAAGAAAGAAAGAAAGAAATAGAAAAAGATAGATCTAGCAATGCTTTCCACAGTACAAATACCTTCAATGTAAAGACCAAGGAAATATAAGCTTCCTATAATATATGACGACTAAATAAATAAAAAAATTCATACATAAAAAGAGAAATATCTTGGGAGAATGATGTGGTTCATGCAGGAATATAAAAATGATAGAATATAAACACGAGTCTGTCACCATTGTTAATGAGACTTTAAGATGAGCGCATTGGTTAAGTCCCTGTCAACCTGACACAGGCTAAAGTCATCAATTGGGAAAATGACTACATTCAATTTTCCTGTAGGCCAATTCATTGGCCCTGTTAGATAACTGATGTGGGAGGGCTCAGTCCACTGTAAGCAGCGTCATGCCTGGGCAGGTGGTCCTGGGGTGTATGAAAATGCAAATTGAGCAAGCCAAGAGGAGCAAGCTAGGACACAGTGTTCTTCTGTGGTCTTTTCAATTCTTGCTTTCAGGTTTTGCCTTGAGTTCTTATGTTGGCTTCCGTCAATGATGAAATTACAACCATGATTGTAATTTGTAAGCCAAATAAACCCTTTCCTCCCTGTGTGGGTTTTGACCAGTGGTTTATCACAGCAATAGAAAATAAACTAAGACAAAAATTAGACTGTTTCTTTTTTAGTTTAAGTTATTTATGATTCCCCCTTCTCTCTTTCTCCCCCTTCCCGTGTGTGTGTGTGTGTGTGTGTGTGTGTGTGTGTGTGTGTGTGTGTGTGTGTTCATATTGTACATCACAGGGCAACTCTTGGGAGTTTGATTTTTTTCTATTGTGAATTCTGAGGATAGAACTCAGGTTGTTAGGCTTGCATGGCAAGTGCTTTTGATCATTGGTGTCTTAGTTAGGGTTTTTATTGCTGTGAAGAGACAAGATCATGGCAACTCTTAAAGGAAAACATTTAACTGTGGTGGCTTGCTTATAGTTCAGAAGTTCAATTCATTATCATCATGGTGGGACATGGTGGTGTGCAGGCAGATATGGTGCTGGAGAAGTAGTTGAGAGTCCTACATCTTGCAGGCAACAAGAAGTGGTCTGTCATACTGGGAGTGGCTTGAACATATATGAGACCTCAAAGACTGCCTCCACAGTGACACACTTCCTCTAACAAGACCATGCCTCCATATCTGCTCCAACAAGGCCACACCTCCTAATAATGCCACTCCCTTTGGGGTCATTTTCTTTCCAACCACTACAATTGAAGTATCTCTCTGGCCCTATTATGTGAGGTTTTTGAAGACAGAAGTACTGCCTGAACCTTCTCTAGAACACATAAAAGACAAAATATAATAAGAGTACATAGAAAGGAAGTTGGAGAGGGGCAGAGAAAGGGGCTTAGACCTGCCTGAACTGAATGTACCAGGCTTTGCTGACTCCCTATGGGAGGCCTTACCTTTTTGGAGGAGGAAATGGGGAATGGGTTGTGAGGGAAAGCTGGGGGGTGTGTGGAGGAGGAAAGAGAGGGGAATCTGTGGTTGGTATGTAAAATGAAAAAAGAAAATTCTTCATAAAGATAAAAAAGGAAGGAAGGAAGCTGGAGATGTACTGACATCTCAGTAAATCAGGATATGCAGGCAATGTAAGGAGCTGAAGTTATGGGAAAGTTTTGCATAACACAAGCAAACGCAGATAAACTCCTTTGGTCATCATGAGCACTGTGACATAGCATGGTGCTTTCTCACTAGTCTCAGAACCTTCATTCCCCACTTCAGATGCCTCCTCAGTTTTCTTTGATTTGCTTTGTCAGTATCTGGTTCCTGAAGCCATAACCTAAGTGTGGTATTGGGAAGTGATGGCTTCTCCTTAATGCCCCTCCGTCACATGAGAAGTGAAAACTAATCCGTTACAGAGTTCCTTACATCTCTTCCCTCAATTTATCGGTCTCTTCAAGTTTAGAATAAACAACCAGTGCAGCAACAGCAACAACAGCAAAGCCTTAAGAAGCCCTTGGCTTCAACACAGATGAATTCATGCTTTGATTTACATTATTCATGAGCAAAGGGGAAAAGTCTTGCATCATTCATGAAAGGAAGAGAAAAAAATTCAGCTCTTCAAAATTCTTTATACATTAGTTTAATGAGTGTTCTTGAAGACCATTGTGTGTGCCAAATTCTGTTCAGGGAACAGGGTATCTAATTGAGTCACAATAAAGACAGAGACCATATATCTGCAGATTTGAAACTTTGGCTTAAGAACTGGCATATATCTTGTTATTAATGAGTCTTTTCCTTCTTTTTATTTTATTCAAATACTTGCCTAACTACCAGAAGTTTTGTCATGCCCCTGTGAAGGTTACAACATGATATATTTTCCTTTGCATAGGACTTTTCTTTCAGGCCAAGTTTTACAATAATTTAACATTTATTTAGTACCACTGGCCTAGAGGTGGTACAGAAAATGGGAAATAATCATGTGTTTTTGCCTCATGGGTTTGCCATCTATTAAATATTATTGTCTTTCTCTCATGATGAAAGTTCAATATCCTGAAGCCAAGTTTAACAAGGCCATTTTTTAAGAAAAAGTATTAATCAGGATCTGTAACTTCAAAATTACTTACTCTCTCTCAGGACATTAATCTTATATATGCATTTATTGCTGTGGGCTGGCAAGACCTTTGTGAATGTGTAACTTTCAAAGAAAATTTGCACAAGAGCAGTACTCAGCATATGACTCAGTGCTGTAGGGTGGTCTTTCTGTACACTGTGAATATAAGTTGCTACCATTGGCTAATAAAGAAGCTGCTTTGTACTCATGGCAAGACAGGAGACAACCAGGTGGGAAATCCAAGAGAGATACAGGGAGAAGAAAGGTGGGGGTCAGAGGAGACACTGTCAGCCACTGCCTTGGAGGCAAGATGTAACGGAACTCAGGTAAAGCCATGAGACACATGGTGATAAATAGATTAATAGAAATGGGTTTATTTAAGATGAGTGAGCTAGTTAGTAGTAAGCCTGGGCTATAGACCAAACAACTTGTAATTACTCTAAGCCTCTGTGTGTTTATATTTGGGACTGAATGGCTACGGGACACAGGAAAACTTCTGTCTACAACTCACTTCTCTGTTTTCTAGATTCCAGAAACTAGAATCTGATTATAGAGAAGAACTTCTTAGTCACAAAGGTCAAAATGGCCAGCAAGTTGAGATTTGGACCCAATTTTATCTTTAAAATTAAAAATTTATTTGTTTATTTATTTTACTTGGTGTATATAATACTAGGATTCATTATGGCATTTTCAAACAACTTTTGTTGATAGTTCTCCCATCACTTCCCCCCACCTCCATCCCCACCCTGCACCCTTCAGGAGTGTCTTTTCATGCCGTGTTCTATCGCACCCCTCAATTCCACAGCACCTCTCTGCACTTCTTGTGGTCTCCTTTCTAGTTTCATGTCCTACACTCAACACTACTTTCACACAAACACATATGTACATATGTATAAACATTGAAAGCTAGGATCCACATATGAGAGAGATCATGTGCTATTCATCTTTCTGGGTCTGGACCATTTTACTTAATAAAGTACGTTCTAACTCTATCCATTTTTCTATAAATTTCATGATCTTTTCCTTCACAGCTGGTTAAAATTCTATCATGTACATGTACTACATTTTTATTATCCATTCATCTGCTGATAGACGTCTAGGCTCGTCACATTTCCTTTCTACTGTGAGTAATCCAGCAAGTCTCTTTGTGCCGGGATTAGAGACCTTTGCTCTATGTCCAGGAGTTGTAGAGCTTGGTCATATGGTCATTCTGTTTTTATTGTTTTGAGAAACCTACATATTTGTTTCAATAATGGCTGTATTACTTTATGCTTCTAACAGCACTGTATTAAGGTTCCACTCCCCCACATCCTTGCCAGTACTTATTTTTGTCTTTTCTTGATCATAACCATCCTGACTAGGGTAAAATGAAATCTCAAGGTGGTTTTAATTTGCATTTCTCTGAGGGCCAAGTATACTGAGCACTTTCAAAAATACTTCAAAAATATTTTTATTGATCCCTTCCATTTTTTCTTTTGAAAAAACATGTTTATTGCATGTATTGATTGGCTTTTTTTATTGACTTGATACAAACTAAAGTCACTTGAGAAGAGAGAACCTCAACTGAGAAATTATCCCCATCAGACTGGCCTGTGGGCATATCTGTGGGAGAATTTAGGGATTAATATTAACGTGCAGGGGCCCATCCCACTGAGTAGTAGCCTGGGGCAGGTGATCCTGTGTTGTATAAGAGAGCAAACTGATCAAGGCATGCAAAGCAAGCCAGTAAGTAGAGTCCTTCCTTGGTCTCTACTTTAGATCCTGCCTTCAGATTCCCATCTTGAGTTCCCATGTTGAGTTCCCTAGAAAGTGGGCTGTAAGCTGTAAGCTGAAATAAAACCTTTCTTCTCCAGGTTACTTTTGATCAGTAACAGAAAGCAAACAAGATCATTTAATTAGCTCATATATTGGCTGGCAGTTTGCTTTTTGGTGTTTCATTTTTGTAGTTCTTTATATATTCTAGATATTAGAATATATCCCCGGTCTGAAGTATAGCTGACATTTTCTCCCCCTACTCTATAGACTGTCTGTTCACAATGCTGATGATTTCCTTTGCTGTTCATAAAAAAATCGTTAATTTCATGTAGTACCATTTGTTAATTCATGGGGATATTTTTTGTGCTGTTGGAATCATGTTGAGAATTTTCTTGCTTATATCCTGGTATTTGGAATAGTATTCCCTATATTTTCCTCTAGCAATTTAATTGACTCAGTTTTGGAATGAAGTGATTTGATCCGTCTTGAATTGATTTTCATGCCAGATGAGGGATATAGATCTACTTTCATTCTCTGCTGATGGACATCTGGCTTGGCCAACACCATTTGTTGAATAAATTCTTCTCCCCACCCCCAATGTTATTTTTTGACACTTTTGTCAAGTAAGTGGCCATATCTGGTGGGTTCATTTCTGAGTCCCCTATTCCATTCCATTGACCTACGTGTCTATTTCTTCTGTCAGTTCCATGCTGGTTTTGTCACTGTGACTTCGTGGTATAATTTAAGGTCAGATATTATGATACTTCTAGCAGTATTCTTTGGTTTTTGGAATGTTCTGGATACTGGTGGTCTTTTGTGTTTTCATATGAGTTTCTGGATGGCTGTTTCTAGTTCTGTAAAAAATGCCATTGGAATTTTTCTGGGTATCGCATTGAGTCTGAAGATTACTTTTGGTAATATAGCCATTTCCACAATATTAATTCTGCCAAGCAAGGAACATGGGAGATATTTCCATCATCAAATATCTTCTTGGCTTAATTTCTAAGTGAGGATTATTCGTGAGTAATGTGTGGACAGACTGTTATAAAGCTGGTCTGATGACAATTTGCATTCTCAAAACAATGTTCTTTCTTGAGGGACTGCCTGTTAAAGCAAAGGTTGACTTTGAGAATTCAATCATTTAATTTCTTCTGTGTCTTCACATCCCCAGAAGAGAAAGACAAATTCGTTAGGAGAATGATGAATTACATCCATGTGAGTGTAGTGCAATTATTTAATGAGGCCTTAGGATGACTGGTAAGCTGAAGGCTTGGCCATGAGGCCTTGTGTGCAGAAGCCATGCCCTCCCAGGATTACTTCCTTCCTCACTCTTCCAGCTTACTTCTTGAGGATGCCAACTTATTTGTCCTGTTGGGGACCTTACTTTTTCACATTTTCAGTTGTCATAAGAATTGTGGCCTTGCTCCATGAGGAACAGATTGGGAGAAGTCATGCATCACTGCTGGGGTCCTGCCCTGCCCTGTTGAAGGGTCCTTGAATGGAGGAGTGAGGATTGAGAAATAACAGTTAGGAAATATACAGAGAAATAGATGCAAAAGAAAAGACAGAGACACAGGATAGCTTCTAGAGGGCTCTGGGTCAATACCACAGATGCCTGAGTTTATTACTCACAGATTTTTTATACCCAAAGCTAAGGGGGCAAAAAGGCCTCCCCCTTTCAAGGACATCACAGTTCAAGGTACAAAGTGCAGCAAGTACTTGAGTACCTCTTTAGTACTCAAGACATTTGGTAACCACACCTTACTGCAAAGCATCTTGTAATTAGGCCTTGTAGTATAAGACATCTGGCAATCCCACCTTTGGCCAAAACATCCTATTATGCAGCCTTGTGGGAAGGAGCTGGGGAGACAAATCAGACTCTGACCTTGAGTCAAGATGGAATAAGGCCTCACTATAGAATCTCTGTGTGCCCCCACACACCACTTTTTCCATTTCACTGGAAGATGTACATTATCCCTTTTTATTTCTGTTTCTTGTATCCTTGGCATTTATAAAGTGCTAAGAAGATTTTTAAAAGAATGTAACCATTTCTCTTCACAATGGGTCAGCTAGGGACATTAAGCAGTTGTCATTCCATTAACAAATAAAGTAAGAAACAGGATAGTGATGAGTCACCGAAAGTTGCATGCTTAAAAAAAACAAAAAAACAAAAACCAAACCAGAAGAAAAAAAACTCCCACCAAAACAAAACAAATAAAAAAGCCAACAGAGTTGGGAGGGCAAGAGAAAGCAAAGCTTCTAATTCTTTTTTTTTTTAATTATGAAATTGAAGCACAGTTGGGATTTAGAAAATGGTTCACTTGCTGCATTTTCTTAATTTCTTTTTTTTAAACCTTCCCTTACAAAACTCATAGAGTCTTTTAAAATTCTTTCTAATTTTTATTACTTTTTTTTTCTTTTGGGAACTTCATGCAATGTATTTTGATCATAAGCTTCCTCTTCCTCCAAGTTCTCCCAGAACAAAACCCTTTCTGGCCCACACAACTTTGTGAAAATACCAGTGTGGAGAAGGGAGGTGGCCAGGAATTCTCTCTCCTACCTAAGGTATTATTTATTGGCAACTGATAACTGTTGAAAAAGGGAGAATCGATTCTTTTATAGGTAGGTCAACCATGCTCCAATGGAAGACCATAGATCCAAATACCCGGCCATCCCAAATTGTACTTAAAAAAAAAAAAAAATAGGACCCAACTCCTTGATTCTTATTTCGTAAGGAAAACTACTTACAGTCAGATATACACCTTTTCATACAAAGGTAGTTTAAATGCTTAACATGTACATGCAATTTAAAGCAGTTAAATTGTACCATGTTAAAAATATGTTTGGATATTTTATATTTAATAATAAAACTCAGGTATTTATCTTTCAGACAGTACAGGGGTAAATAAATTAAAACTACTATATCAATATAGCAATTTCCTTAACCAAAGCCTGGTTAAAGGCTCCTACATGTTGTTGTCAAAGCGCTGCTGGAAAGAGCAGCTTTTTATTGAGTACACAAGGAAAGGGGTATCTATACTTGTGAATAGTTTCTAGACATCAATAAACATACATATTTGAAATTGTAACTCAAAGTTCTGAATTTGTCTTTTCAAACACCTTAAGAACTAATTACTGAGGCAGAGAGCTGTAATTTCTTTGTGCCTGGTCAGCACCGAATATGAATAGTTGCTACTTTTATGGATGCTACTTATTTATAGTTAAAGTTTATTTGTTTGTATTCTAACTTAATTAGTTGAAGACTTACTTTATTTTTATTTTTTTCTCATTTTTAATTTACATTTAAATGGTATGCACTTTCCCCCAAACACTAATCAAATGACACCCCATAAATTTTAGCTTGTAGGTTGATACATATATATTCGTGAATTTATCTGTAGTTTATAATACTTGTGCTGATGAGTGCTACTTTCTAATTGTATAGATTGTTGTATTTAATTTTCTCTTGTTAATTTCAAATATTTCCTTTTGCTAAGAAAGTGCAGGTTTTAATGGTGTCTGTCTCAGCAAATAGAAAAATCATTTTAGTAAAGAATGTGTCTTCCTTATTTTGTTGACTAGAAAAATCAAACTAGTAGAAATGATTAAGGATAAATATTCTATGCTGGAATGTTCACAATCTCTCTGCACTCCTACTTTTGTTTTACACACATCTCATTAAACACATGATATTTAGTGAAATACCTTTTTTACCAATGGGAAGGAATATTTATGTTTTAATAACTTTGAACTGAGCTTAGAGAAATTTTGCTTCAAATATGACACACACATCCCTAAAGTTTCCATTTTCTTTTTTTTTCCCCTCATTTCCTCCCTTATTTCTCTTTAGGGGGCATGTCTTTGCTTTTGACAATTTCTTAGTCTCAATGGTTTTTGTTTTATGTGTTTTTGAAGTGTTTTGTAAACAATATGGTTAACTTAAAAACACTAATCTAAAATCATGACTTTTGAATAATGTGTCACTTAACATGATCACTTGCAATAATATTCATGATTCATTATCACTAATAAATAGTCTATCTTCATGTGTAATGTTTTATTTTTCCTGCATCTTCTCCCATGTCTTCCATTTAGCTGTAAGGTAGAGTCCTGTCACCCTCCCCCACTTCTAGTGTCTATAATCATATTTGCATTCTTCTGACAGTTACAATTTCTTTTCTTTTCTTTTTTTTTCTTTGTTGAGACAATGTCTTACTATGCTGCCCTGGTTAGCCTGGTATCCTTATGTATGCCAAGCTGATCTCAAACACTTAGAAATTTTCCTACCTCAACCTCCAGCATGCATAGATTAAAGGTGTGTGCCACCATACCCAGATACCATTTCATTTCTAATACACATCAGAAAAGATTGTTTTATGATCATAGAAAATCAATGAAATTATTTGATCTCCTATGGATTTTTAGCATCATTGCATTTTTCCTAACCACATCTAATATATTGTTTCCTTGAAAACACTGAAATTCAAACTCTAGATTTTTATTTTATGAATTAGCAGGGTTTGTTTTAGGAGCAGTTCCTTCCAGGCTTTCCTTTGGAGACAGGCTCTCGCCATGAAGCACTTCCTGGAACTTATAACCATTCCTCTGCCTTAGCCTCCTGAAGATTCTAGGTGTGTTATTCATAATTGTACAGAGTAAAGATTTTCATACCACAACACCTTTCCATCCCGTTTTCTCTATCACTTTTTCTCAAACCCCCACCTTTCCATATCCAGTTCTAAGTCTTTAAAGCTGTCCTTTCAATTTTATGACCTTTTTCTTCTTTTTCTCTAGTTTCCACATGTGAGAGAAAATGTGTGATGCTTGTTTTTGTGTCTCAGGCTTATTTCACTTAACACACAATCTTCAGTTTCATCCATCTTCTGTGATGAACGTAATTTCATTTTTCTTTATTTTTTTATTGATACTGTTACTATGCGCATACAAATTACATTAGGTTTTACAACTCTAATTTTCACAACTTTCCCGAATAATGTACTTTTTAAAAACTGCTTAACACTTGAGTAGCATGTCTAATTTCTCATGTCTCTTGGTTTCATTTTTCATTTGGTTAGAACACATTCTCAGTAATTCTCCCAGAGTGATCTGTGGGTGATTATGGCTTATAACTGATATTTCTGAAATAGCTTTAGTTTGCTAACCCTTGCTCCTACTTGAATGTCTAATTACTTCATAACAAAGCTACACTGTGACTTAAAGCAACTGACACACATTTATTTACAGCTTCTGTAGGTTAGGAATTTGGGTGCAATTGCACTGCTTGTCTCTGGCTTTTAATTACTCACAAGGTTGCAGAGAGGCTAGGTCTTTGTGCTCTGGTCAACTTAAAGACATGGCTGGGGAAAAGACCAAGTCCCAAGCTCGTATGAGTGGTTGTTGGAGGACTGAGCTCCATGCAGAGCTGGACCTCCATGCTTTTGAAGGGAGTAGATGGGGGGAACAAAATCCACCCACAGAGAAAACAATGTTTTTAGACTGTCTTACATGAAAAGTGACATTATTTAAATTCTACCTGTTTAAGGGAAGGCATTAAATGCGTATGTGGCAAGCATGTAGGATCACAGAAGAGCATGAATTCCAGGAGGTGGAGGCAGTTATGACCATCTAGATGTTGCCTACTCTACTGAGTTCAGCATTTTTCCCCCCTCAGTATGGCTCAGAGGCTCATAATGTTCTAGCATCAATTTACACTAATTTCTTTGTAGGTAATCTTGTTTTCCTCATATGAGGTTATCTTCTTCTTTTCATATTTGGGGTGCTGAAATTTCACTGGGAGACATCTAGCTTTTATAGGTTTTCATTGTTTGCCACCTCTCAGATATGAAGATGCAAAGTTTTTTGTCTAGCTTAGAGAAGTTTTCTCACGTTATCTGTTTTCTTTTTGTGTCTTATGATGGTTTGCTAGACCTTTTTTTTTTTCCCCAAGAAAGCAGTAGTAGGCAGGCAGGGGCCTCATTCATGTTAGGCAAGCACTCTACACTGAGATACACCCCAGCCCCTGATTTTAGAAATCTTAAGACAGGTTTTGAAGCCTTTGCATTTACGCTTTGTATCATTTCGCTCTCTTTTTTTCCCCTGTATTTCTCATCTTTGTGCCCCAAGGGACAACGTTTTGAATAAATATTTCAACTAAATTTTCTAGTTCATTAATTTTATTGTCCTTTTTGACCATTCTGTTTTGTATATTTGTTTCATTTTTATTATTTGAAAGTGTTTGAAATAAAAACAATGTGGGAAATTTACTTGAATGGAGAATAGTGATTACTGGAGGTTTGGGAGGAAGGGTGTGTGGGTAA
The DNA here is from genome assembly GCF_949786415.1 of Peromyscus eremicus. Lineage (NCBI taxonomy): Eukaryota > Metazoa > Chordata > Mammalia > Rodentia > Cricetidae > Peromyscus > Peromyscus eremicus. The sequence goes on from NC_081430.1 coordinate 72,382,046, forward strand.
AGAGAGGCTGGCATTGATCAATGTAAAATATGCAGCTGTATACATATGAAGCGATTGTACTTGTATCTTCATTAATATGTACAATTAATGCACTGTCAATCTGAAACAAAATACATATAAAGGAAAAGCTGTGAAAAGAACATCTAATTCCTAGAAGTATCTAGAGTCCAGTCAGCACTCCTTCAGCAACAAGTCTATTGGGGAAAAAGGAAAGTATAGCAAGTCATGAGAACTGACTATATTTCCAAGATTCTTCACTGGGCAAAGGAGAAAGGAAGAATTAATGCCAGCCTCTCTAAAAAGCCACCATGATGCTCTCATCTTTCAATGGGGCCATTTCCTCCTCACTCCCCATGGTCTAAGTGTGTAGGCTCCAGAACACAGACCCCCTGGTCATTTTCACCTCCTCTGCATCCTGAATCTGTTCATGATTCCGATCACTATGAATCATGATCTGAAGGAGCGGAGAAAGGAGAAAGGAGGAAGTGACAGGTCATCTCTGGGGAGAGCAAGTAGTTGTATTAGATGTGTTCATGCACACTCAGCAATCAGAGATAGAGAACAGGATGTAACTGTGACAAGGCTAGAAAACCTCAAAGCCTGCCCCAGTGATGTACTTCCTTTGGCAAGGATCCACCTCCTCACAGTTCCATAACCTCCCTCAACTGCCACTAACCAGGTACCTTTCTCATCCAAACCACCTAAGTAGATGTTTTCATTCTCAGGAGACATCCAGGTATTCTTTAGAACAAAAGGGATGAAGAGGATTCCCAGAGAAGGTCTTATAGTAGAAGCAGAGTTTGTTCCTACAGATCATGAGCATGGTGATCAGAATCACGTTCCTTCAAATCATGACTCATAGTGATCAGAATTGTGAACAGATTCGGGACACAGAGGAGGTGGAAATGACCAGGGGGTCTGTGTTCTGGAGCCTGCACACTTAGACCATGGGAAATGAGGAGGAAATGGCCCCATGGAAAGATGAGAGCATCACAGTGGCTTCTGATGTTTGTCAACAGCAAACTGTCCTTATTAACGTGTCCCTAGCAACTGATAATACTGTAATCTAACTGATTATCCTGGAAGCTCTAAAGAAAACAGCTTTTTGAAACTATTTTAATTGCTTTCATTTTATTCTTACATTTTTTTTGTATTTCTCAGTGGTTCTTTGTGGAGTGCATTGAACCTCAGGTGAACTTTCTACTGTTTTTGTCCAAGTCTTTCTTTTAATACTATTTTTGAAAGTTGTAACATCAAGAGAGGAAGTAGAGTCAAAGTATTTTAGACATCAAGAAAAGGGAAATGGAGTTAAATGTCTGTCTTTTGTCTGTTTTGTATGCATACCGTGACTGTATTTCTTTTGTGTTCATAAGTCAACATGCCTTTTAAATATTCATGTCACTACCTATGAAATAGTAATGCCACAACCTATTAGATGTGTTTCCTTGGCATTGAAAGCATAGATAAGTACATCAATTTCACCTTGAAAATTTGACCAGCTAACTTAGCATCTAGAGAGCACCAACACATTCTAACCACATCTCACCATGAGGGAAGTTTCATTAATGGGCGTACCACAATATTAAAGAGAAATGACCTGTCTACCTCTGTCCATAATGGAGGACAGTTCCTGGTAATTCCAGGAAAGAACTTTCTATTGCTGCTATTCCTAAGGAACTCTTTCTTTAAGCAGACTTTTACTTATTTTTAAAGCAGACATCTCTGTTTTTTTTTTTTTTAATACAGACATTTCTCCCCTTGACAAGAAACTGTTGTGGCAAAGTGCTTTCAGAGAAAAGCATTTGACTTCCTGCAGAGAAGATGGGCAGGAAGTATGAGGAGCAGAATGCATGCAGCAGGAGGAGGGTGAACGGTATAGGAAAGCAGGATGGTAGAACTCTTTCAGAATACCAGTGACAGGTTCGTCTAAATTGATCTCCGACATTAAGCAGCAGAAAAATTGCTTGATAGTACTTTAAAGTGCTTGCTTAAAAGTTTTACAGCTTTCTTTCTGTGTACAACAGAAAAATTCAGTTTCAGTCTTGTGGAACTGTTTATATTTCCATCATAAAAGTCCATTTCTCTGTGTCCTATAGAGTTGTTCCCCAAAAAAAAAAGAAAAGGTGAGACATTTTATGACATCCAGAATCTTTTAAGAAATTTTAAGTCATGTTTTTATTGAATCTTTGAAAATTACACACACACACACACACACACACACACACACACACACACACACACAGAGCCCATAGCCACTACCTACTACCTACCTTTTTCCAGCTCTTGCTGGGCTACCCCAACCCCTTCCCATCCCAACTTCATACCTTCCTTTTAAAATGTTACTATCAATAGCCCCCGGAGTCCAGTTAGTGCTGACTGTGCAGGAAAGGATCTGGTATCATCCTCTGGACCATAGCAACATACCACTGGCTAAAGCCCCAAGAAGAAAGGACTTTCACTCTCTCCACAGCCATCTATTGTCAGCAGATCCTTAGCTAAGGGCAGAGTTTGGGGCCCCCTCCCCAACCATGCTACAGGTTTGACTGATTTGGTCTTATGTAGCATCTTACAGTTCTCTTGCCTATCCTCCGGCTCTTACATTTTCCCCACTTCTCTTTCTCAATGTTCTCTGTTCCTAGAACAGGGAGAGGTTGACACAGGGACCCGTCTGTAACCATTGCAGCTTGGATGGAAAGCGGTCTTGGCAGTGGGCCCCAGGGTAACAACTGCTCAGGCAGGTTAAGAAGTTGTTACAGTTTCACTCAAATCCCCCGGTGTAACGACTCTGTTCCTCTAGGGGGAGGTTTCCCCTGGGAAACTGTCCACAGTTCTGCTCTGCTCTATTCTGCTCAGCTCCTTCGAAAAAGTTGTTACTTTTCTGCACTGCTCCATTCCAGAGAAAGAAGGTCATCACCCAAACACTATTCAAGAGACTTATTAGGAGGGAAGACACTAGGAAGGCTGGCTGCCTCTGCCATGGTGGAAAAAGGGCAGCTCCCAACTGAACAGGGGCAGGGCTTATATAGGGCTTCTTAGGGGTGGAGTTTTTCCAGGGAGAAGATTTTCAGGGTGGGAATTGGTCACGTTTCAATTCCTGAGCTTGGATAAGCTCAGAGACTGACTGGATTTCATATTCAGAAATTGGCTGGTTTTGTGCTCAGGGATTGGTTGATTTTCCTGTTCAGTTGGTTAGGGGCAGATTTGGCTCTGGTTCAGGGCCAAAGTGTGTTTCTTTAACTGGCCATTTTTAGCCTTTTGGCTCTAGTTTTAGGGCCAGGGTGTGTTTCGTTCACTGGCTCTGGTTCCAGGGCCAAAATGTGTTTTCTTTGGCTCTGGTTTCAGGGTCAGGGTGTGTTTCTTTGGTTCTGGTTTCAGAGCTAAAGTGTGTTTCCTTCCCTGGCTCTGGTTTCAGAGTGGGTTTCTTTGACTGTTACTTTTACCCTACACCATCTATGGCTGAACACTTACAGTTACTTATCCTCAGCACCCTGACTAGTTATGATTCTCTGAATTAATCGCTACCTAATGTAAAAAAAAGCTTCTTCGTGTCACCTGTATTCTATTTCCTTTAGTAAGGTTTCATTTGGGTTGCAAAAATTATAGATTTCCATATAACTTTTCAATAATCTCTTCACTTGTGTAGCTCAGGCTGGCCTCTAAGCCCTCATCCTCTTGCCTCTGCCTCCTCCAGCAAATCCTACCAACGTGTACCACCACAATCAGCTCTCTTCCCTTGTTTAAGCCTTCCCTCCCCTTTTACCCTATCCTTCATCTGCTCCTTGTTTGAACCTTTCTGCCCTATCTACAGTGGTCTATGTCTCCTAGGTTCATTTTGCCTATATTTTGATATCATCTCTCATTCAGTGGTTCTGCCCCCAATGAGGGCATTTCTAATTACCTGCCTTCCCCAAGGACTCCAAGGTAAGGATACAGAACAAAAACTTCCAAGCTAGTAACCACATAGGAGAGAGAATAGGTGGTATTTGTCTTTCTGAGCGTGAGTAACCTCACTCAGTATAATTTTTTTCCAGTTCCACACATTTGCTTGTAAATTTCATTTGTTGTGTTTATTTCTGAAGGTATGTGATATATCATTAAGAAAGAAATCTCCAGTCCTACTCTCCAGACCTATCAGGTTGTAGTTCATGAGACATCTTGCAAAGGTTTGAGTATTCCTGTCCCTCAAGTTCATATACTGAAATCTAAATCCCCTAATGATGACTCCAGGAGATGGGGTGTTTGGAAGTGGTTAGGTCTAGAGTACCTCTCTCAAAAGCTTGCTTATTACACTTATGAGTATCAATAGAGAGACCCTTGCTTCTCCACCATGGAAGAGGTTATGGTTTGGTGCTTTCTATGAACAAGGAAATAAACCCCTGGGGAACTGAACCTGCCACACTTTATTCTTAGAGTTCCAGCCTTCAAAGCATGACACAGAAGTCTATTGTTTATAAGCTCACATTGTGACATTTTATGATCACAGCCTGAATAGACGAGGGTAGATATTTCAAAAGGGAGAGCAATACTACAATAGAATATGGACCTACTGCATTTCTGAAGTCTGTCTCTGGCTACAGACAGTTTTAATTCTATTAATAATTATGTATAAGGACTTTTCACATCATGAATGTTTTGAAATTATCAAATTAAAAAGCATTGACAAATAATAACCCCATTATCAACACCATAACTTATGGTATTGCCCTTGATTAGGCCAAGAAAGGATTTCATTCTTTAAAATTTCTCCAGCATAATTCTGCAACTTGTCTACATCGAGTACTTTCTCAATATCTATTAAGAAATTATTTAGTTTCTGTATTTTACATGTGGCAAACTATATTATTTCTTCAAACATTCAAATATTACACTTACTGATATCTATTTTGCTTATTTTTGCATTTACTTTTAATATTATAATTAGAGCATTACATTTATGTTCTTGTACACTTTAATTATTAATTAATTGTGTATGTGTGTATGTGTGTACTGGTGGGCATGTACCATATTGGAATACAGAGATCAGAGGACAACCCTAAATAGTCAGAATGCCCCTTCCACCATGGGAACCAAGAATCTCTCTCAGGTTGTCAGACTTGCCTGCAAGTGTCTTTACTCACTGAACCATCCTCTTGGCCATGCAGCTTTGATTTTAAGGGGGTATTGGCTTACAGTTTCCCTGTAACATGTCTGTTGGCGGGGTAAAGGAAGGAACTGATCCTTCTTTCTTCATTTACTATAATGTTTTGTGAGAGGTTGGTATTATTTTTTTCCTAAATATTTTATACAATTCTCCAGCTAGGACACTTGAGATTAAAGTTCACTGGGGAGGTTAGTATCATCATAAGAATTCTAAGCTTATAAATTCATTTTTAAAAATAATTATAAGCCTATTTAAATTTTCTGGCTTTTTATTATTGTTTGTAGTAATTATCTCTTGTTAAATAATTTGTCAATTTCACCAAAGTTTTTTATTTTTTGGCACAAAGTTTTCACCTAACTCATCCATTTATCTATCATCTGTTTATTATTTTACTTTTATGGTCATATTAATCTCCTCGGTTCATTGGTGATTTTTTATGTGAAATTGTTGATTTAGCACTTTTATATCTTTTCAAAGAAGCTGCATTTGTCTTGTTGATTTTTATCTTTTGCCTTCTACTCATTTTTAATTGATTTATGTTCTATGTCAGTTCGTTTTCTACAATTGTAACAAATACTTGGGATAAATCAGCTTATAAGGAAGAGAGTTAGTTAGCCTGGTGTTACAGCTACCCGAGAGACTAAGGCAAAATGATTACAAGTTCAAGGTCTGCCTGGGCTTATAGAGTAAGTTCCAGGCCAGCTGGGACAACTTTGTGAGACCCTATTTCAAAATGAAAGGTGGAAGGAGGGATAGAGAAACAAGTCAGAGGCAGAGTCCTGGCTTAGTATATGTGAGGCCACATGTTCAATGTCTACTACCAGGAACTATAACGAAGGAGAATTCAGTCTATGGTTGGTTGGTCTGGTGCCTTGGGACCTGTGGTAAGAACATCATGTGGAGAGAGCCTGAAGGAGGAAGAGAGAGAGAGAAAGGTGGTGTTCTAATATTGCCCTCCAGACTGTGAGTATAAAGACATAGCATCCTGTCACTCTGCCCCAGGCCGTAAAGGTTCCATCGCTTACAAGCAGTGCCATGGCTAGTGACACAGACTGTAGCTGATGTTTTCTCTGGTTCTGCCCAGCCCCACGGACCTCGCAGCCACTTATAAAATAATCACTCAGAAGCTTATATTAATCAAAACTGCTCGGCCATTAGCTCAAGCCTACCACTGACTAGCTTTTACATTTAAACTCAGCCCATTTCTGTTAATCTATATGTTGCCACATGTTCTGTAGCTTTACCTGTGTGCCGTTACATGCTGCCCCCTGGACGGTAGGCTGGCATCTGCTGACTCAGCCTTCCTCTTCCCAGAATTCTCCTTGTCTGCTTATCCCACCTATACTTCCTGCCTGACTACTGGCCAATCAGCATTTTATTAAACCAGTGTACAAAAGCATTATCCCACAGCAACAGGCCTTTGGATGATACCCACACAATTATAGCTTGCTGTTAACAGTCTACCATCCCATGACATTTGGTTTTTAACAGTGTCTTCTTTTTCTATATTTTAAGGTAACAAATGATTAAAATTTATTTTTTTAAAAGTGTTTCTATGTATGTGTTTACAATGATGGATTTCATCTTTTTCTTGCCTGCTTTCTTTTCTGACTCCAATTCTGCATATGTTGGACCTACTGGTCTTATCTCTTAAATCTCTGAGGTCTTTTAACTTTTTTCCTCTGCGTGCTTCAGTTCTCACCATTCTTTTCATCCTGTTTTCAAGCCATCCTGCCCTTATTTTTGCAGTACCAACTTGTGGCTGAACTCAGTGAGAATTTCATTCATGTAGTTTAGGTCTGTATTTCCATTTTTATAATTTCTAAATTCTTCATGTTTTCTGTGTAGTTCTAAAAATACTTGTCGTGTTCTATCTCTTGTGTTATGGCATATCTTATTTTACTTGGCTCAATTTTTTTCTCCATCCTGAGTTTTATTTTCCAGTTCTTTCTTAGGTTTGTTTTGGAAACATTTATTGACTGTTTAGATTTTTTATGTCTTATTTGAAAAAAGGGTAGAGTTTCGTTCTAGTCTGTAGGTGATTTACTTTTTCTCCATCTGGGTTTTTATGACTTGCTACAGTGGACAAGGAAAACAAGAAAGTAAGACAGTAAAAGTTTGTTGTTACTGCAGCGTTTGTCTGGTCCTGCTACTGAGGTGCAGTGTCCTTGGGGGTCTCTGGCTGTTTAATAGGCCTTTCATTGGTCAGAAATGATGTCTTCCAACCCAAGGAAAGCTCTGGAGATGATTCACAATACAACTTCCCTCAAGCTGTCTATCCCCTTGGGATGGCTCTTGGCTTAGCCTTGTTTTTGTTACCTTATGTCTGTGTTTGTTAGAGTCCAGTCAATGTCCCAGGGTCTCCTGTGCACATCTCTGGGGACGTTCTTCTGCATGGCTCTTTTCTCTCTGATTTGTTTCTTTGCAGATTACAGCGTGCAGAGCTCCCAAACTCCTGCTCTGCTTCTTTAACCCTCTTGAACTGCTGTGTTCTCTGTGTCCCCAACATTTTGGTTGTCACGTTGCTTCAGGCGGAAAGTGAGGTTGATTGCAGAGTTGAATTAACCACTTAATCTCCTATTTTAGATCATAGTACCTCACTTAATGATAGTCAATGTCGGAGAAACTGGACCTATAAAAAATATAGCCTGTTTCTATCCTGACTTCTTATGACAGGAAGGTTAGTTTAGTGCATACTGTATTATCAGAGACATTAGTAGAAATCTTCATTTGTGTTTGTAACTAAATTCACAATAAATATTTGTACTTGATATTATGTTTAAAGGATTTTTACTTTTCATACCAATATGTCAGTGGTATATCTCAATAATCCTTACTATGTAGTTTTTCTTAATAGAGATGGATCTAGAGGGTTACAAAAAGGGAGTCATAAATATTTGAAATTGTTTTGTTTATAAAAATGCATTTGATTTCTATAAACACTTTGATCATCTCAACATTCTACTTCTCTATCTCTATGACAAAACTCATCACTTTTTTTTTCATTAGGAGTGCTTTTCAGTGTTACAATGACAAAATCACATAGAAACAATCAAGAAAAACAAGATGGGAGTTAGTGTGCATTGTCACTAATTTCTGAATATGGTGTGGTCAGATAAGATTGATGAGTACAGTGAGAAAATGATAAAATCACAGGGACATCTATGTTCTATTGCTGTAATCTGTTTTGTCATGATGCTCTTGTGCCTGATGGAGTAAAGCAACCCACTTGGGCTTCTAACTGCCTCTCCCATGGGGAGGCTCTTTAAACATGACCATGTGTCCTGCTCTATGACTTGTGGTTGGTTGATCAATATAGGGGATTAAGTTTGAGAACTTGGGCTCTGCAAGATGGGAATTACCTTCAATGACATGAACAAAGTGCCCAAATAATGGCAGACATACCAGTACATTTATACTTTCTGTCATATTCTATCTGATAGCATGGCCCTGTGGTTTTTAAAATTCAGAACTCAATTCTAGTTTGCTAGGTACGGAGGTAGACCATAGACCAACCTAGGTATGGATAGAAGTAGGAGCCAACAAGAATAACAATCTTCTTCTCTCTTCCCCAGCAGCAGAACTCAGGAAGAGAGGGCCATGCATATTAGTTAAAGAAATGGCAGATACTGTTTTCTTGCAGCATCCTTTATCTTTAAATGACATCTGAATTTTGACAAGGCTGTTTTGAAATGAAATTTCTAGTCAAATACTAATTCGACTTGAAGGAATTTTATAAGATCATTCTAACAGGTTGTTCTTCAGCTTTAGAGATGATGGAGGTTGGGGGTAGATGGTCAGAGAGTCTGGGACATAAGATAATGAAGGAGCTAGAGCTTGAATTATTTTTGTTGGTGTTCCTTCTGAGATGTGACAACAGACACCAAAATATCAGAGCAAGCAAAGTAAGGCAGAGTTTAAAAGAAAAGTTTCTTCCTAAAGTGTCAGTCTGTGGAGAAACAAAACGGGCATCATAATTTCTTCAGCAAGAAACATCTGTTAAGTATTTACTTGTCTGTAGAAGTATCAAGAAAATTATCTTATTTCATGTCTAATGAATACTGGAAAAAGTAAATTCTGTAGACCCATTGCAGGGGAATCTATCAATGAGATCAACAAGATGGCAAATTACGTTTTCTCTATGTGAACAGAATTTAAATGGAGAAGATGTAAACGGAGTTCTAGTAGCTTCATCAATCCTTAGCTGTTTACTTGAGGGCTGAGATGGCCTCTTGGGTGCAGCAGCCTGCCTGATGTACACACCACAGCTAGAAGCAGCAGCATGCTAGCAGTACTGACAGTCAGGTTTACTAGCATGGGGGAGCTTTGATCATTTGCCTCATGAAGTGACTTTCGAATTTACTATTTAGACAGAATCATCAGACATTTAGTGTTGGGGCCCCGTGGAGAAAGACAGCAGTGTCCAAAGTGATGGATTTCCTCACAGCTCTTCATTTTCACTAAGGACAAGAAAAATCATTGCAGAGGAAATAAAACTCAACATTTGCCAGATGTTCCAATCAATATTTCCCCCTCATCCTTAGTATATTTCCTCTCCTGCACCAGTGAAAAGAAAATTAACATTCCACAAATGTGGGGAAGTTCTAAGCAGTGCTCAACACCCGGGTTCTAGAATTCAGCTGCTGAGTGACATTGTAGCGTGCTTGCTCAGACTCCTTTAATTATCAGCTGAATATGCCTGCATTGAAAGACCATGGAATTTTCCAGAACATTAAAAAAAATTCTTGTAAATGACTTGTTCACAGTTAAATGTTGACATTTTGAGTTTACTATGGAGGTTACTTTTATTCAGTGGTCTGTAATTACTGGGATTTGATTCAGAAGTGAGCAGCATAGATCCCCTCCAGTTTATACCAGTGATTCTTAATTTGTGGTTTATAAGCCCCTTGGGGGGTAAAACAACCCTTTCACAGGGGTCACACACATATCAGATATCCTGCATATCAGATATTTGCATTACAATTCATAACAGTAGCACAATTATAGGTATGATGTGGCAATGAAAGTAATTTTATGGTTAGGGGAAGCTGTTACCACAACCTGAGGAACTATATTAAAGGGTCACAGCTTTAGGAAGGTTGAGAACCATTGGTTTATATAATCATATTATGAATATATAAGCAGGCCAGATTTTTCCCCTACAATAACATAAAGAGTTTTAACAACTTCAATAGCATCCTCAGTTTATGTTGGTGGGCCTCTGATTGTTAAATATTACCTAGACCTCATAATTTGATGTAAATCAGTATGATAAGTGCCCCCATAAGACTCTGTGTTGAAACCTTGCCGGATTGCATCATGAGTGGTCTGACCTCATCAACCTACTGATTAATTCATGACTAAAGGGCTGGGGAAGATGGGGGCTATCTATAGAAATCACATCATTGAAGTATGACTTTGAAGAGTATGTCTTGTCCCTGGACCTTTCTTTGCTTTCTCTCTGCTTCATGGCTGCTGTGGAGTGAGGAGTATTCTCTGCCATGTACTCTACCCCACAACAGGCCCACAGGAACAAAGTCAACAGACTCTGGACGGAAATCTTCCCTCTCTTAAGTTGTCTATGGTAGGTATTCTGTGAGTACAATGAAAAGATCACACAATGGATATGAGTAACAACACTCCATGTTGCAAATGAGTAATCCTAGGTTTAGAGAAGTGTGGTGGCTCATCCAAGGTCAATCTGAAGGTAGGGATCGGCTTCTAACTGGAAAGATAAACCCCAATGACTGTCCTTGAGTCTTTGGTTTACTGTGTTAGCCCAGTCTCCCTGTCTGCATAGTCCAGCCAGAGAGTTGGACATATGGGTGCTTTTATGAGTCCTTTTAGTATGTTCTCTGTGAATCTTCTGTCCAGGTGGAGTCTCCAACCTTCATAGGAATATTTGCAGTGATCCTTGCCCTTGTCATTTCATTTAGTCTTTACTGCACTCTTTCGCTAAAGCCTATAAAATACATTTTTGTCTGTGTAGTCCTGAAAGGTCTTATTCCATCCTCTTCTCCTTCTCCCATGCTACTTCACATAATTCTATCATTGGATGCATCCTGTTTCTGCAAGCCCCCATTTTCACTGTCCACTTCCTCCCTACCTGAGGCCTCTGCTTTTTCCAGTGTGTGGAAATGTTCTGTAGAACATGACTGCTAGCTAATCAAACTTAACAGTCTTCTCAGTCCTTGTTCTTCCTAAACTCTCTTTAGTATAATTTAATCCCTTCATTATTTTGTAAACTTTTTACTTTGTTGTCTTTTAAAAACATCATTGTTCTCTGTCTTAGTTATGATTTCTATTGCTATGACGAGACACCATGACCATGGCAACACTTATAAAGGAAAACACTTAATTTGAGCTAGCTTATAGTTTGGGGGGTTTATTCCGTTATCATCATGGTAGGAAACATGGTGCTTGAGAAGGAGCTGAGAGTTCTACATCTTGATCCGCAGGCAATAGGAAGTGAACTCTGTCCCACACTAGGTGTAGCTTGAGTGTAGGAGACCTCAAAGCCCACCCCCTTTGGAATTTCATGGAGGAAGCTAGGCTTGTACAAAACTTGGAAAAAGTCAGTTGATCACAGCCACAGCTGTACTCCGTGCCTCCTCCAAAGGTTAATGACTGCATTTCCAGGGTCTTGTAGAAGGAACAGTTCCCAGATTGTGTATATGCTTGAAAGGTCTAGAACATGGGTGTAGCTAGAGTTTTCCTCCCTGGCCCACAGTCAGGACAAATCTCTGTCACCCGCCAGTCCCACAGCCACTCAGACCCAACCAAGCAAACACAAAGACTTATATTGCTTACAAACTGTATGGCTGTGGCAGGCCTCCTGCTAACTGTTCTCATATCTTAAATTAGTCCATTTCCATCAATCTATGCCTTGCCACATGGCTCGCGGCTTACCGGCATCTTCACACGCTGGTTGTCTTGGTGGCGGCTGGCAGTGTCTCTCTGACTCAGCCTTCCACTTCCCAGCTTTATTCTCCTCCTTGTCCCGCCTATACTTCCTGCCTAGCCAATGGCCAATCAGTGTTTTATTTATTGACTAATTAGCAACACATGCTACATACAGAACATCCCACAGCACTTCCCCCCCCCCTTTTTTTTTCAAAAAGGAAGGCTTTAACCTTAACAAAGTAAAATTACATATAATTTGGGAATTTGGGTGTAGCTTCTCTTACTACTTCCTGCTGGAGGGGGGCGCTGTATCTTATGGGGATACAAAGAAAATTTTAGGATTATGGAGTAGTCCATGAGGCTGTATTGTCTGAGCCAGTTGCCTTCAAACGGTTCTGGATGTTGGATCATCTGGGCCATGGTGTCATCGGAGACCTTTCAGGGGGTCTTGGCTGGTCAAACCTGATGTATCTTAGTCTTGAACAAATCCATAGCCTTTGGCTTTCTGTGGAAACAAAAGCAGAGTTTCTTTTCCAAAGTAACATATCCTTACATTCAAATTTTGAAGTCAAGGTATCTTTAAAATATACATTTTGGCATAACTCAACAGCTTTTACAATCAAATGTTTTTCTGCAGTTAAAAATCCCAAAGACAACACAATCCAGATTCTCTGTGTAATATCCATTTTTACGTAGTGGCTTATTTTTTATACTACCTTTACTGTCTCTTTAAAGACTTTATTTTTAAAAACTATTTATTTCTTTATATAACTGTATATATTTCTTTTTTTTTCTTTCAAGCCTACGTACATTTTTACACACATTGTAAACTATTATATCTGAATCTGTCTTATTGTGAATCTCTTGCTTTAAACTGCAGCAGCTGTGGCTGCTGGCTCCGCCCACCTCAGCTTCCCAACATGGCTACGTTTACCACCAGCTCTGGGAGCTGTCATGGGTCTATGCTTTTATCCAAGCAGTGTGTAGCTCAGAAACCTCTTTTTGTTTTGTACTAGCAAAGTCTAAATCCACCATACAGCTTAATGTGCCACTTGCAGAGGCCTCATTCCCACCAGTAGCTCAAACTGGCAGCTGCCGCTCATTTGAGAGAGACAATTGGGAAGCTGCCACTCATTTGAGAGAGACAATTAGGAAGCTGTTTTTAGCTCCGTTTTAGAATCTTTTTTCTCAGTTTTTAGGTGGAAACTCTTGCCACCATGTTGGGCGCCATTTGTAGCTAGAGTTTTCCTGCCTGGCCCACAGTCAGGACAAATCTCTGTCACCCGCCAGTCCCACAGCCACTCAGACCCAACCAAGCAAACACAGAGACTTATATTGCTTACAAACTGTATGGCTGTGGCAGGCCTCCTGCTAACTGTTCTCATATCTTAAATTAGTCCACATGGGAGAGATTTTCTGTCAATAATGTTCTAAAATTTCTCAAAGCAGGAAGAATTGAGAGCTGAAGAGGGAACACAGAAAGAAATAGAGTGATTTGGTGGTAGGATTTAGAGTAAGTCTGGCCCATGCCATTGTGTGGCAATCTGCCCAAGATACTATCTTTGTGTATCTGCCACACATTTGAATAAAAGATATTCTCTCTCATTATTAAACTCAAAACAGGACAAATGAATGAGCATTTGGTAAACATCTAGGTGTACATTTCTGTTAGAGCTCATCAGCTTTATCCAGTCTGCACATATTTAAAGGATGAAACACATAGCAGCCATTTCTGAAGCAGGAGTGACTTCATTTGATTTGACCCACAAGAACATATCCTGCCTCTCACCCCCAGCTTTTCTTTTCTCTGAAGAAAAGATTTCCATTTGGCGTCTTGTCCATGTTAGTGTTTTAATTCTGATACTGATTTCACTGGGCAGGTCCCGAGTCCAAGTCTATGTTCTCTTTTGTGTCCTGAATGTGTTTGGCAGTCACTGGTACTGGTACTGTTGATGAGAAAGATGATGGGGATTTGTCTGGACAGGGATTCTCAGCTGTTGTCACCTCTGAAACATCCGATTAATGAGCTGAGCAAGTGCAGCTTGGGAGCTGGTGGGACTGACAGATTCAATAGCCACCAAGAAGAGCATCTGCCTGTGAGGTTGAGAGCTGAAGCTGCATAACCAAAGGATGTCGGTCCACAGCTGGCTGCTGAATAACCTGGGACTCTGCCAGGGTAAAGATGTTCTAGTTGAATGTGGGGTGGTGTTCTTAAATATTTTTAAATTTTAAATTCTTTTTATTGAAATAAATTCTGTACAATATATTATGGTCATGATTTTTTCCCTCACACAATTTCTCTCAGATTCTCTCCACTTCACTGCTCACCCAACTCTACATTCTTCGTGTCTCATTTTCTTAAACAAACAAGGGGGAAACCCATACATACAACACCACACACACACACACACACACACACACACACACACACACACACACCAAACTCACAAAAACACAAAATCAAAACCCAAAATGTACAAGCAAAAGACCAATAAGACAAAAGAAATGTATAAACAAAACAATATGAGACAAAGTCTATAAAAATACCAATGAGTTCGTTTTGTGTTGGCTGTTTACTCCTGGACATGGAGCTGGGATGATGTTTTTATTTCAGATGGGAAGGTTTTCAGTTTGCATGTTCAAAAGTGGCCCTCTGCAGTTTTGTTCTCATCAATATTGATTGAGATATTTTCAAATGTTAGAAGTAGAAGAGATTCTTCATTCACAGCAAGTCTCCAGCCACTTTCAAGTTGCAGTCTGGGGCAATATTTCCATCATACATTCCCATGAGATATAACTTAAAATAGTAGAATATGGTGAATGCAACCAGAACTGCCCTAGTTGGGCTTTTCACTGCCTTGGTTGAAGGTCACATGGGAGTTGTCAAAAAGTTTAATTCCTAAAACCATTCTATTATTATGCCTTTGGTTTTCACATCTAGGTTTAACATGGAAAGAGGTGGGTCTCCCAGATTAGAACTTTTATAATCCTGAACTGAAAGTTACTCATGCCAGAGTGCTCAGTAAACACTCTGATCTCCACTCTTGGCTCTCCCTCCACTCCCCCACCCCCCCACCCCCCGCACAATGACAGAATATGTGAAGGAGACATAGAGACTCACTAGGAAAGCTTTAGGTGGTTAAAGTTGTAGGGAAAATAAGCAATAATGTATAGTAGCAGTGGATTATAATACAAGTATAAAATATGTGTTAGTGTGTCTATACTGATACCCACAAATTATTGTACAACTATGCAAATGAGGAAAAATAGGCAGAGCTCCATGGACTTGCAGAGAAATTACAGTTTCTGTGCATAATTTACTCATAAAGAAGTAAAGCACAACTTTCTATTCATTAAATGTGGTCTGGACATAGTTAACACTTTCCAAAGAATACAGTGTGGAAACGGAAAAATGAATAACACTGCAGGGGAGAAACATGAAGTACTAACTCCATTAGCAACACAATCTTAGCAGCAGCAATGAAATGTCATGACTAGTATTAAATGTGCTACATGTGATATGATGTGAATACCATTGGGCTCTTCCAAAAACTCATAACCTCAGTCTTATTATGAAAACATTCAGATAAATGGAATGTGGGAAACTCTTCATGCTGCTGAGCAGTTATTACACAACCTATATGAGAAACAGTCATGGCCTAGAGGAGCCTAAGGGAACATGATAATGTAATGTAGTATTCAAGAAGGGACATAGAGGCAGAAAAATAAATGGGCTAACATCTAAGCATGTCTGAATTAAGTATGCGCTAACAGTGGTAATGTATCAACAATATTAGTTGATTATAATCAGTGCACCACACTTACGTTAGATATTTATAAGGAGGAACAGGGCTAGGGCATATGCGCACTCTCTGTTATTATCTCAGTTTTCTTTTCAATCTAAAGCTATTTCCAAGTGAAAGGTTCCTGTAAAAATCAAAACTGGCAAAGTTAAAACAGAAGGTAACATTTGCAAAAGAAATGTACTGTAAGAACATTGTAGCCGAGGTTTACTCTCTTAAATGATCAAGCCTAGTGGGATATATTATTGTTCAATACAGCTATCCTGTCATATAGATCATGTCTAGCTTAGTCTTGCTTGGCTGAAACTTTGTGCTTTTTAAACTAGCAATTCCTTATTTTCCCAAATTCTACTCTAATGCCATTCATTTAACTTTTTAGATATTTCTATGAGTGGGATCATGAAGTATTCTTCTTTCTGTGACCAGCTGATTTTACTCAGCAAAATTTCCACAAGGTTCATTTATGTTGTGACATATTTCAAAATTTCCCTTCCCAAAGGCTGAATAGTGTTCTATCTCCTATCATATGTATATACCATATTATCTTGTTTTTGCTCATCCATGAGTGGGTATGTAAGTTGTTTTCATAGGGTGGGTATTGTGAGAAGTACCACAACAAGTGTAGACTTAGTTGTAGCACTTGAGATCCTCATGTCTATTATTTTGGATGACTACAGAGCGCAATTGCCAAGTCACTTGACAGTTTTATTTTTTAATTTTATGAACATACTATTCTGTTTTTTTCCAGTGGCTGTGTTTTTAAGCATTCTTAACAATAATGTTCAAATGCATTATTTTGTCCACACTTCCACACTAGCCATTTACCTACCTACCTGTTTCATCTATTATCTATCTACGTATTTTCTCTATCTATATTAGTTACTCTATTTGAAGGATCTTATGCTGCTGTCAAATAGTTCCAAATATTCACAACTTCTAGATATATTTGACGGATCAGTTATAGTCCAAGGACCTTGCAAGGAAGCATTTTTTGTTAGTTCTAGGAAGCAGCAGGAAAAATAACTGGCTGTTTATAGCATGACATCAGAACTGAGGCTTGTCATTGGTTGCTACATGTTGGAGATGTTAGTATTCACTCTTTTGTTATATTCTTGGTACACTGCATTGTGGAAGTTATTGAATTCACAGTAGATTTACATCTGGTTTGACTAATAGATTACAATAATCGATTACTTCTTAGGGACACTAGAAAAGGCACAGGTCGATATGCTTTTAGTTCTACATTAGGTAAATATGCATTATTCCACTGGCCATACCTTTATCTTCTAATAATACCATTATTAGGATTCCCTACAGTTTCATTTGATGCAAACCAAATTACTATAATTGGTGTCTTATGATGAACAGTATACCCTGCGGCCTGAGTATTTAGAATAAATTGGTAACAGCAAGAGAGTGAAGATGTTTTGACTCTGCATTTATCATCAGTAGGAAAGAAGACAAGGGTTATTGTGTTATATAACAACCACAGCCGCATAAATGGTAATGATTCTAAAATAGGTGGATATCAAAGCCTGAACTACACATGAGTCTGAGTCTGCTATTGGGCAGAAGCTACCTCCTAAATGAGATAGCTTGCTTGTTGCCAAGGTATCTGTCTACTTCTGAAGATCAGTTGCTTTGAGAAGCATTATGAGAATCCTTAATTGGAGGTCCTCTGTTGGAGTAGTATTTCAATTGTGCCTAACACTGACTTGTTTTTTAGTTTGGAAACCTGAATGCAGGGAATGGCTCTCCAGAATTTCATGGCCGTGTTATTGCCAACGCTAACAGAATTGCAAGCAAGGCACAAACATGTTCCTCTGGTGTCTCTTCAAGTAGTAGAATCTCTTCCTTACTGAAAATATTTAGAAAGAGAAGAGATCAATCTGTTGCAATCTGGTTATGAGACTGGGTATAGTACATGTGTCAACTGCAAATGTTTTTGCCGTGTATATGTAAAGAAGGGAGGAATCACAAACGAATTCTTAAAAGTCCATGGTACATTGTGAGCTATCAATTTTAAGCACTGTTTGAGGCCTTTGAGCCTCTCAGGGTCCTAGAGACCTATGCATAGGCACCCTGCTCTTTCCAGATATGTCTTTTGTGTAGTAGGAAAGGCTCTCCACTTGTTTGGATATCTTATCTACCAGATAACTCATAGCCCACTAGCTCTCAGCCTGGTGGCTTTTATTCCCATGTCAACCTGTCCAATTATTAACAAGTCAATTATATCTCCCTATAGAAACCAAGGGTCAACTAATCTTTCGGCCCATATCTGGGATCTGGTAGCAGGTTGTGTTTCCGTTCTCTCAAGCTGTGAGTATACATGGCATACTAATATCTGACTAATTGCTTAGAGGATTCACAAAGAAGGGCTATAATCTCAGACAAATCTGGGTCTGATATCTGTGAAACTCATGGAGAGAAAACCCATTGTGATGAAAATCCTCATCTTTCAGTCCCTAGGGAAAGGCATCCAGCCTTCTCTCTAGTCATCTCATACCACTGAGGGTACAGACTCTCTTTCAACAAAAGGGAGACTAGGGGGTAATCATGACACATGTACTCTGCAATTATCAGTTCAAAGGGTTTCCTCAGGACCATTGTATCAGTTGAAGGAGGCTTTGGCAAGGGAGTTCAAGGGCTTCTGGGAATGTGGCCAATTTTAATTTAAGGATGCCGTTATTTCTAGAAGTCGGCGGTTAATAAGGGCAATGTAAGCAATAAGAGGCAAACCATCACTGAGTTCTTTTATTAGATTTCCTGTAAATGTGGGATTGAGCCATTCAATGTAGAGTTGGCATACTCTACATCAGAAACAAAATCAGCCATATTCTTAGATTGAGAGTTGGCACAGCTCTTGAACAAGTAACATACATATAGCAATCAAAACAGGGGCTAGGTGTTGATATGCTATATGATAAAAGGCACCATTGAATGCATCTAAAGATATTTTATTAGGATGCTGGTTAGGATTAGAACCTTGTTGGAGGTCACCTTTTTGGTATGGAGAACTTGTAATTGTTGGACATTCTGTATAATTTTGTATTGCATTCTACTTTAACAATAGTTTACAAGCTAAAGGTAAAGCTAAAATTCCTTAACTGGTGTTTGGTATATGGAAGGCTCAAAATCCCTTTGTTTCCAAAGCATCTAACACCTGGGTGCTGCACCCAGAGCATATATGTTGTCTACATCTGTGTTGGTTGTTATGATTGACTAGGTGACAAGCTCCAGGAATTCAATAGGCTCTGCCATCTGGGCTGACATCTCAGATCAATGCTAGTATTTTCTTTTTTTGTTTTCTTTGCATGTGCGTGGATGTATCATGTGTGTGTGCACATATGGATGCATTTTAGCATGTGTGTGGGAGTGTGCGTGTGTAGGTCTATGTGCATATGTGTGTGCATATATTTGAAGGCCAGAAGTTGGCATCCACAGCTTCTTGGGTAGCTTTCTACTTATTTACTAAGGCTAAATCTCTTGTTGAACCAAGAGCCCAAGTGCTTATGACTTTGGCTAGTTCAGCTAGCTGGCTTGTCCTGGGAACTCTCTGTCTCTGACTCTGGAGTGCTGGGAGTCCCAGCAGATTGCCATATGCACTTAGCTTTCAAGTAAGTGCTGGGGATCTGAATTCCAGTTCCTCACACTTGTGTGGCAAGTTCATTCTCCACTGAACCACTTTCCCAGCTCTACATTACCTTCTCGATAATCTCCAGTTGCAGTCTTGAAGCATGCTCCAAATAATAATATTCAGTTAGGATTCAAAACATGTGTTCAGTGAACCTGAATAACCTGCAGAAAATTTCTTTAGTGGGGTGCCACAGCTTCTCGTAGGGACAGGAGAATGACAAGACACAGAAGTGAAGAGAGGGTGTGGAAATCCTGCCTTGGCTCTCAGAGCAGAGGATTTCTTGTTGAGGATTTACACAGAAGACTCCCAAAGAAGGGTTGCCAGCTCAGAATGATTTGGTCCTACTGTCTGTGGAACCCACCGAGAAAGTGGGAGCATCCCAGAATATATGGATGGGCTGGGTTCGAGTGTGCAACATCTGCTCTGCAAGGGCTGCTGGGTAAATGCAGAGCCCAGAATTAGGAGTTTCAAAGGAAGCACCAGCAAGTTACAACAACATAAAATCCAAACTCACCATCCTGCACTTCCGGAAGATTGTTTTTAACACTCTTCTAAAGAAATGTAAACCCGAATTCAGCTCCAGAATGCATCTGCTCCTTGTTGAGTTCCCAGAAAGCAGACTGCACCTTTTTTCATTTTATATTTGCTCATTTATATTATGTTCAGTACAGTGCCTCATAGACAATACTGCATAGACAATAGCTAACAGAACACTGGGGAAGGGATTTAGAACAAAAACAGGGTAGAACCCAAAATAACCTCTGCCGATCAAACAACCAGATGGGACAGTTCCCCCCCAAAACACCTACTGACAGCTGTAATTGTGTAAGCTTTAATTACTGGAAAAGAGATGGTTCTATCCACAAAAGAAAAAGCAAGGCAAAACTAAGCTTAATGGTAGAGAGCCCTGCAATCCGCAAACAAATCAACCATCATCTAATAAAATAAGGACATATACCATTGAGGCATGTGCACCCAGATGTGTCAGTCATAAATGCTTCTTTTAACAAAGTATTTCATCCCTTAAACTTTCCTTTATGTTAGCAGTTTGTAGCTGGAGAACACTTCTCAATTTCTGAAGGCATTGGAAATCTGTTACCACAGCTAGGGAGGTTTCTGCTCTGGATACCCAGAATGTAGAGGCTAGAGATTTTGCAATGGATAGGACCCACTTTCCTATGAAGAATTACCCAAATTATCAGTAGTGCTAAGATTGGGGAAAAGCCCCGTGTTGTTTGGAAATGGTGACAGACTTCTGATAGAAAAAAACAAAAAACAAAAAACAAAAAAACTTTTTAGTTACCTGTTGCTCAATGTTAGCTTGTAAGTTATTGCCATGACGTACAATCGAGAATGTGTTAAGAGGGATCAGGGGTAGCACATAGCAGAAGAATGAAAGTGACTTTGGCACTAATTTACTAACAGGGAGATTTAATTCTTTGAAATAGAGAACAGTTACTCAGTAGGACTCCAGTTACCATGGTAACACAGGCTTCAATCACTCCTGATTAATATCTAGCAATTAGGATAACAAGGGAGCCTTCCCTTAAATTTCTCACCAAGAAGGGGAGTAATGTTATCAAGTGAACCATTCTAAGTGGAGTTGAGTGCAGCCAATTTTCTGAAAGAGTATGTATCACTCTGGGGCCTGGCTTAGACATAGCAATGCTGTGGCTGTACACTGTGAGCATCCCTTTTTCCATATGTTGATGATAAAGTGATTACCATGGCATCTCTGACCATCTGCTCCTGGCATTGCAGACTGCTAAGGTGAAATTGGCTTTGAGTTGCTTCCAGCATACTGGAGACTGTCTTTTTTGCTTTTGCATTCTATTAATATGCTGTTCATTTATTTGAAGCCAACGACACACATGCAAATACTCAGACTAAACTTTCAGTGCTTATCAAGACTGTCGGTGTTTAATAACAGATTGTCAAATCCCACCATGTGCATCTTTAGTGATGTGGGTAAGGTTATTTCCATTTGAAACTGTTTTATTTATTCTTCACATTTTTTTTTGCAGCAGCTCCAGAAATAGAATACCATGCTTTCAATATTTCTTAAAAAAAAAAATTTTCTTTAATCAAATGTATTCATTTTCAGTGTTCAAATCCTGTGCATGCAAATGCCTGATATCATACAATTCTATGATATTGTTCTGCACTTATTTGTAAAATGGTCTTTTTTAAAATTTTCCATAATTATTATTATTTTATATATCTGAAATCCCTCAGGGGAACGGAAGTTTTGGTTGGAAGATCTATTATTTGCCCCAAGCTTGGTGGAAATAGCTTGCTTTTGATGAAGGCTGGATCTGGTCTGCTGCTGGTCTCACTGACTTGTGAGAACTCTAGAGATGTCCTGGCTAAAAGACTGATTCTTAAAACTTTCTATTTCATTTCATTATATCTTTTAAATTCTTCCCTTCCTCCTCTCCTCAAAAGCCTTCTCCCCTCCCCCAGATGCACTCCTCTTCTGTTTCAGTTCAGAAAAGGGCAGGCCTCCCAGGGATATCAACTAAACATATTAAGTTGCACCAAGACTGGGCACATTCCCTCATGTTAAGGCTGGAAAAGGCAACCCAGTAGGAGGAAAAGGGTCCCAAAAGCAGACAAAAGAGTCAGAGACAGTCCCTGCTCCCTCTGTTAGGAGTCCGACAGGAACACCAAGCTGCACAGCCATAACATGTTTGCAAAGGACCCAAGTCAGACTACTACAGGCTCCCTGATTGTTGGTTCAGTCTCTGTGAGCCCCCGTGAGTCCTGGTTAGTTGATTCTGTGGGCCATTTTCTTGTGGTGTCCTTGACCCCTTTGGCTCCTACAATCTTTCCTTCTTGAAAATTCCCTGTGCTCTACCTAATGTTTATCTGTGGGTCTGCATCTACTCTCATCAGTTGCTGTATGAAGAGCCTCTTTGATGCGGATTATGCTAGGCTCTGGTCTACGAGTATAGGAGAGTATCATTAGAAATCATTTCATTGACATTCTCTCTCTCTCTCTCTCTCTCTCTCTCTCTCTCTCTCTCTCTTTCTTCCTCCTTCCCTCCCTCCTTCCTTTTTATTCTTTCTTCTTCTTTTTCCTCAGATGTGTTTGATTCTATCCTACATCTCTGGGATATCCTGCCTCTGGGTCCTGGCCCTCCAGACAGTGTCAGATGTGGGCTCCCTTTCATGGCATGGGTCTCAAGTTGCATCAGTCATTGGTTGGCTACTCCTGAAAGTTCTGTGCCACCTTTACCCCAGCACATCTTGCAGGCAGGACAAATTGTAGGTCAAAGGTTTTGTGGCCAGGTTGGTTTCCCAGTCTCTCCATTGAAAGCCTTGCCTGGTTATAGAATTGTTTTTATTATTCTTAAATTATGTATGTGTACATGTGTGGTAGGGTATGTTTATGGGAGCACAGATACTCAAAGAAGAGTCTAAAACAAGGTATCAGATCTTCTGGAGCCAGAGTTATAGGCATTTGTGAGACAACCAACATGGATGGGGGAAGAGTTACAGTCAGTTGTGAGCTGCCCTATATGGATACAGAGAACCAAACTCAAGTCCTCTGCCAGAGCAGGACATGAACCCTGGAGTCATCTCACCAGCCCTAAAATTTTCTTTTTTGATAATTTCTATGATTTCTTAAACAAATGTGCATTCACTATCTCTTCAGGCAGGCCCTGAAGGCAGAGGAAAACAAAGAAGATGTGTACAGGTCCCAGCTTTCAGTTCTTTGTATTCTACAGCAGTAACTGAAGCTGGGGTTAGATAAACAAGGTGCTCAGTAGGGAGATTAGAGAGACATTCAATTATTCTTGGGGGAATAGAGAGAAGTCCTGTTCCTTACTCCTCAAAGCAAATGAAAAGACTGCTCACAAGAACCATTTACCCTGTCTGAGTCTTTTCTCTACTCTCATTAGATCATTGACCAATCAACGGATTTTTATTAGGGGGTTTTCACTTTATTTCGTTCCTACAGCTTATAAACTAGAATGCCTGCAACTTTACTCCCTCAGTTTCTTTTCCCCAATATTTATTTTCTATTTTGCATTTATAAATGTTAGTTGCAATATCTATGGGGCACAAAGTAGTGTTGTGATTTTTTGATATAATACAAAGTGATGAAATTGAACTAATTAACACAGCCATCACCTAAAATATTTAAGATTTTGGTAATAGGGCATTAGAAATTACTGTTGGTGATAGAGAAATGTATGCTACATAATTATTGGTTATTTTTAGTATGCCATGCAATTAACTTGGGAAAATATCATGCTTGGAGAGTAGGTGGTAGTTATCGGAGGCTGAGGGAGGTGGAGGTGCAGGGGATCATATGGAAAGGAACAATAAAAGCCCCAAGACAGGAAGAAGTAAGTCACCATGGCTTTTTCTGACAAACTCAATTCCTTAAAAAAGTAAGAGACTTAGTGTTTCCGTAATAGAAAGTTTTGTGACGAGAACTTGGCTTAGGTGCTGTATTAGTTACCTTTCTGTTGCTGTAATAAAACGTCATAAACAGTGACAACTTAAGGAACTGTGAGTGTATTTGGCTCACAGCTCAGAAGGATAAGAGTCCATCATGGCAGGAAGGCAGGGCAACAAGCAGCAGGCAGGGCAACAAGAGCAGGAAGCTGAGAGCTCACATCTTCCAGCAAGCATGAAGTAGAGAGAGCAAACTGGATGTAGCACAAGGCTCTCAACTCCCAAAGCTTGTGCCTCAGTGACATACTTCCTCTGGCAAGCCACTTCTAAAGGTCTCCAGACAGCATCGCCGCCAATGGTGACTAAGTATTCAAATATCTGAGCCTGTGGGGACATTTTTATTCAAACCACCACAGGTGCCCTATTAACACATAATTGATTTACTCTTTGTTTGTGTAAACCGTAATAGAGACTAAGCTCAGAGCTTGAGCTGTACACCGAGCCTTATTGCAGATCCAGATGCAACAAAATATTGGGACCTCATATTTTACTCATGTCTTAGTCATCTAGAAAGTACCACACATTAGATCATTATTACAGCAAAATTTTACAAGGGCACTTGTGCCACTAACAAGGCTTGTGACCTTATGATGTAATCATGACCCCCAAAGTTCCATCTCTTTACAGCATCACATCAGGGGTTCAGATTCCAACATACACATGTTGTAGGTACACAAATATTCAATCTGTACCAAGTAGTTTAGAATATGTGAATACCTCATCTTCATACACTCCAGTAGATGCGTGTACCTGGAAAGTCTACTGATTCCCACTTCCCGGTTTTCACAATGACACACTTACATACAATGTTCAGTACTCTTGTTCTCATGAAAGTGTGTCCCTAAGGCTGGAGTAGATGTCTCTTGTGCCCTCATAATGTCTCTCAACCCAGCTCTAGTTCCCCACTAAACATGCTTACAGCCAGAGCCTCTTCCTAAGTGCGTGGTGTATTTCCATTCCTCCCGCTGCAGAGGGAATGGCTGCCCTCTGAAGTCAGGGAGGTCTGATTTTTCTTCCTTCCCTGTCCTCAGACCCACCAGCTCCCGTTTCCAAGACCCAACTCTGCTTTCAGGGAATCTGATATTGCTCTCAATTTGGAGTGACATCCTTGTCTGAGAACAATGAAATGGTAAATTGTTTTCTTCTACGTAGTTAATGTTCAATTGATTTCCTATCTTAGTCAAGCCATCCCTGAGTATCTCTAATTATGTAAGCAATTTGTATGCTTGACCTTGAGATTTGCTAGAACTCACAGGAAGAGTACTTGCTGATTTTATTTTGTTTCTTTTTTACTCTATAGCAATCTTGTCCTATAAATGTCATCAGAGACATTGGGCTGATTTTAGGGTTTTTTTTTTTTTTTTTTTGGTTTTTCGAGACAGGGTTTCTCTGTAGTTTTGCGCCTTTCCTGGAACTCACTTTGTAGACCAGGCTGGCCTCGAACTCACAGAGATCCGCCTGCCTCTGCCTCCCGAGTGCTGGGATTAAAAGCGTGCACCACCACCGCCCGGCGATTTTAGTTTTTTTTTTTTTTTTTTTTTTAATGAGCTAAAATCATAATGGTTTAAAAATTAAAGGGAAATAGTAATGGTGGTTCAATTTGACAGGTTCCATTAAGTGGTTCTCAGCTTGACCCAGCTGTTCTTCCTTAAGGCCATGCACTCTGTGTTGTTGCTGTGGAAAGTATTTGTGAAAACCAATTCAAGGTGGATGCACCATATCTATTGGTGGCTATGAACTGTACTTGAAGTTCAGAGCCTATGGTATCAGTGTGAGTCTAAAATTTGTAAGTCTGTTTCCTCATATTTACAGTTATAACTGATTCTTAAGGGAAAGGTGCACATAATTAGCAAGTTACTCATATGGACATGGCATATTAATTTTGATTAAGAGCATTTCTGAACCTGAAAAAGAGCATGAGGATATATTAATTATGTGGAATTTGTTAGCTGTTCACATTTCTCCAGGGACCTGAGTTTTTACCTGGCTCTCTTGTAACTTGTAACAGCCATTGTCTTCTAGGTCTATCACTATTTCAAGTTAGTTCAAAGGATTTGTGGAGTGTTTGTATTATGCTTTTCAAATTAGTTGAAATCTGTATTTTCTCTGAAATCTCATTCTTTAGAATGATGGAATGAAAATTTAATCAAATTTATTCAGAAATTTCCATGTCTGATAGATACTTGTGTGTGTGTGTGTGTGTGTGTGTGTGTGTGTGTGTGTGTGTTTTCCTTATGTTCCATGAACAAGTATTGCTCAAAAATAATGGCTTATGCATGGAGGATAGACTTTATTGGAAAAAATGGAAATTCATACAAACAAAATATTGAAGGAAAAAAACCTATCAAACTCACGTAACATTTTTATATTCTCGCTCTAAAGTATGTTGTGGCCAGTGTCTTATGGGTTTGACACTTGGATCTGTTTCATGGGGTGAAACTTCTCTCTCTCTTCAACCCTTCAGTCACCCTGATCAATCCTAAAAGCGGCCTTATTAGAGAGAGAGGGTAGAAGACAGCCTTGTTGGAGAAAGGTGGTAGATGACTTGGTGTGGAAATGTGAATCCAGGACACTGTAATTTACAGGAGTAGATTAGAGCCACCTAACTTTGAGGGCTGTGTTCGGGTGAGTCTTTTCAATCTGGAAGTGGGAACAATCCAGACCCAGGTAGCTCTCTGTCTAAGAATCCAATATCTGGGACTCCAGAGATCTTTCATAGAGTGATGCTTGGCCAGATCTGTTTGATCAACAGAGCCATATCAAAGAAAAGAAAAGTGATGTGCTTCACCACCAAGTGAAATGTCTTCTTCTTCCTTTGTGAGCGTTGGAACTAGAAAAAGGAGTGCTTTGTCTCGCCAGTTCATCTGAATTCTTCTGAAATTACTCACATGACATTGCATGTTGTTGATCTTCCCAGTGGATACCTTCAACATACCCATAATTGCTTCAAGTTCTGTTTTTGATAGTTCCAATATCTGTCTCACATTTGAGACTGGTTTTAGTGAGTGCTTTGTCACCTAAGAGTATGTTTTACCAGCTACCCTGTATCTCATGCTTTTTGATAAACATTGAAAGTTCTGCAGCAACATGACACACACATTCACATGTACACACACACACACACACACACACACACACACACACACACACATATACACACACACACATACATTAGTAGAGATTGAATTTAGAGCCTCGGGTCTCATTCATTGTAGGCAAGTACTTTACCACTGACATATCCTTAGCCCCCCTTTTACTTTTTATTGTGAGACAGGGTTTTCCTAATTTACCTTAAAATTCACCAGGTGTCCCAGGCTGGTCTTGACCATGCCACTCTTCTGTATCAGCTGCCTTAGGAGTTTGGATTGCAGGATTTCAGATTAACTCATTTTCCTTCAGCTGGATCTGAACTGTGCAGGTTTATGTTCAGCTGAGCAAGCCCTGGGATGTATTTGGTGCTTGTTTTTATACACTAAGAGCTCTAATTTTGTGTATTGATGCTTTGAGCTGTGAGCTGGCTCATCGGTAATTAGATTTCCAGGTTCTGCTCATATTGTTGGTTTCTTCTTTGGGTGATGCTCCAGCGAGAATCTTTCTCTTGCTGTTCTCTCACCTGTGATCCATGACTGTGCTGAGCACTTGTCAGTATTCTGGAAGAGAGAAACAGGGGTAGGTTAAGCGTCTGTCATCTGCAATCAAAGTTGCATGAATTTGAGGGTTTTCACCTTCATAAACATCCTGACCTCTTCCAGACTTAGCTTCTGGTATGGCGTGTATCTTGTCCCTTCCTCAGTAGAGGAACTTTCTACTTTTCTGTCAGCTTCACTGGGCTTCTAGAAGATCCCGATGCTTTCTTTTCCTTCTCCCTATAGATTAAGGCTTTGCTCCATTGGTGGTATAGCAGATATTGATCTTGGAAGTTTGGGGCACTATTGCTGTCTCCCCAGCTCACATCAGATGAACAATTTTCTCTGAATTCTTCATGCTTTCCAATTTAGTGTGTGGAAAAACCCATGGAACATAAATCCACAAATAAGTGCCAAGACTCCTGAATATACACCCTCCAATGGTGTCATACTTTTAATGTAGCCTGAAGGTCTTTAGTGGGTCATTCAAAATTTTATCTGAGTTCTTTCTGTTTTGCATGGTATTTGTCAAACCTGTGTAGGTGAAATCAGTGCCCAGGACCTGCTTCTCTGGAGTAAATTTAGAAGTTTCTAAATTTAATTCATAGGCTTGGCAGACTCAACACAGGAAAGACACCAATTCTTCCCTAGTTGATCTATAGATTTTTTTATAATTCACATCAAAATACTAGTAAGAATCTTGTAGGGATATACATCTATACTAGAAGTATTATTAGGAGAGTCAAAAGACTCATTGAAACTATCACTTTTGAAAAAGAATAAAGTAGAGGGAATTATTCTGCCCTATGTCATATTACGTAGCCATATTAATCAGGATGTGGCACTATTGGCAGAGAAGTGAACACACAGTTCAATGGAACAGAAGAGAGAATACGGAACTAGATCTACATGATCATGAAAATGCTCCATGTTTTTTTTTTTTCTTAGAAAGACACAAAGCTATCCTCATTAAAGGAAGGATAGCTTTTTTGACAAATGGTATTGAACAATTGAATATATGTAGGCCAAAACAAAAACTATAAAACTCCACAAAACCACCCCCTCAAAAAAACCCACATCTATTCCTAAATGTACCATCACACACATCAAAATGGATCATGTACTTAAATGTGTATTATAAAATTAAAAATTTATAGAAAAATAGGCATATAGACACTAGGCAGGCCTTAAGACTAGCCAGACATTTTGGCTATGATACAAAAAGAACTCTGAGAAGTTTAAGCAAAGGTACCCAAAGATCTACAAAAGAAAACAGTCAGTGCATAGGGTCATATCCAACTTAAAGGAAACATTTCAAATCATCTCAAAATTTAACATTAAAGAAAAATAACTTAATTTGAGAATGGGCAGAAGATGAGTAGATGTTTTATTTAGGAGTGCAGATAATCACATTAAAAAGTGTTCTGTTGGCCATTAGAAAATGCAAATTAAACCATAATGAGAATAACTGTATACATATTAAAATGCCTGGAAGGGAAAAGACTGATGGTGCCATAAGACAGTGCCGAGTGGTGACACAAAGGGGTAGCAACAAGTCGGAAGACCTCAGTTATTCATCCCTACTCATGCAAATGAAAAATGATATGGTTGTTCTGGAAAATGATTCGAGAGGGTTTTTTTTTTTCTTAAATAAAACTGATCATGCATATACCATATGAATGACTCACAGTTGCACTTGGGCATTTATTACTGAGGAAGGAAAACGTATACTCATGAATAAACCTTTGTCTGAATGTTCATGAAACTTTATATTTTTGATAGCCCAAACCAAACCCAAACTCAATTTGTCTTTCAGTTGGTAAATGTATAAAATATGGTATATACTGTAGCTAGAGTTTTCCTGCCTGGCCCACAGTCAGGACAAATCTCTCTCACCTGCCAGTCCCACAGCCGCTCAGACCCAACCAAGTAAACACAGAGATTTATTTTGCTTACAAACTGTATGGCCATGGCAAGCTTCTTGCTAACTGTTCTTATATCTTAAATTAACCCATTTCTATAAATCTATACCTTGCCATGTGGCTCGTGGCTTACCAGCATCTTCACATGCTGCTTGTCATGGTGGCGGCTGGCAGTATCTTCTTCCTCCGCCTTCCACTTCCCAGAATTCTCCTCTCTCCTTGTCCCACCTATACTTCCTGCCTGGCCACTGGCCAATCAGTGTTTTATTTATTTATTTATTTATTTATTTTATTTTATTTTTTTTGGTTTTTCAAGACAGGGTTTCTCTGTGTAGCTTTGCGCCTTTCCTGGGACTCACTTGGTAGCCCAGGCTGGCCTCGAACTCACAGAGATCCGCCTGGCTCTGTCTCCCGAGTGCTGGGATTAAAGGCATGCGCCACCACCGCCCGGCCAGTGTTTTATTTATACAGAACAATATCCACAACAATATACATATCATGAAGTATCATTCAGAAATGACAAGGAATGTCTTACTGATATATGCAAGGTATTGGGCGTTGTGCTAAACAACATGCTAATCTCAGAATATTGTGTATTAATGATTCAACTATATGTCATCATTGTGACTGTAGCTGTTAGGTATAAGGAATGGAAATTGGAGGGTGGTAGATTGATAAAATAATAATGAGACAGAACCTCGATTATATCGAAACTTGTGTCATAATGCTGGCAATGTTTGTGTGGTACACAAGTACATAGACCTAATTGCATACACATATGTGCACACACAGAAATAACTGGCTGTATACTACTAAATTCTAAGTAAGATGAGTGGATTACACCACCAATGTCAATTTCCTGGTTTTTAATTTTGTACAGTAGTTACGTGAGGTGTTCTTTTTTTATTATTATTATTAATTTTTTTCATTTATTTTACATCCTGACCACAGTTTCTCCTCCCTACTTTTCTCCCCCCCAATATACCTCCCCATCCACTCCTCCTCTGTTTCTGTTCACAAAGGGGTAGGCTTCCCATAAGTGTCAACAAAGCATGACATAATCATGTTGAGGTCAGCTTTTCCCTTTGTATTGAAGTTGGGCAAGGCAACCCGGTATGAGGAATAGGTTCCCAAAAGCCAGCTCAAGCATTAGGGATGGGTCCTGATCCCACTGCTAAGAGTCGCAAGCTATACAACCGTCACACATATGTAGAGGGCCTAGGTCGGTCCCATGCAGGCTTTCTAGCTGTTGGTTCAGAGTCTGTGAGCTCCTATGAGTCCAGGTTAGTTGTTTCTGTGGTTCCTTTGTGATGACATTGATCCCCCCACTACCACCCCACCACCACCCTGGCTAATTCAATCCTTCCTCCCTCTCTTCAACAGGACTCGCAGAGCTCACCCAGGGCTTGGCTGTGGATCTCTGCATTTGTTTCCTTTATTTACTGAATGAAGGCTCTCTGATGACAATTAGGGTATTCACCAATCTGATTATAGGAGAAGGCCAGTTTAGGTACCCTCCCCGCTATTGCTGAGAATCTTAGCTGGGGTCACCCTTATGTATTCCTGGGAGTTTCCCTGGCACTAGGTTTCTCTCTGACCCCGAAATGCCACTCAACCCCATCAAGTTACCTCTTTCATTACCCTCCCCCTCTGTCCTGCTCCCAACCTGCCCAACAGAATCCTTCATGTTCCCAACCCTGCCCCATCCCCATTTTACCCAGGAGATCTCTTCTATTTCCCCTTCCCAGGGAAATCCATGGGTCCCTCTTTGGGTTCTCCTACCCAAGGTGTTCTTCTCAGAAAATATTGGAAGGCTTTTTTCCTGGTTTTCCTTCTTTTACTTTTATGGTGCTAGGGATGGAATTCAGGGTCTTGCACATGCTAGGTAACTGCTCTACAACTGAGCCACAGCTCCTTGTTGAGGAAAACAGAGTCAGTCCATCGGATGGCTCTGACATTTTGTGTGTGAAACTTTCTATGACTCTGTAATTATTTAAAATGAGTTTAAGGAAACATAGATTATATTTTCTAATAATAAAGCATTATAAGTAATTTTAATCATAAAACAAGTAATATAATGGAACAGGTCTTTTACCCTGAAACTAGAACTCAAAGATATAGTTGTTTGTTTCAATACAAACAGTTATTGAAAACCTTGCAGAAAGGAAAATTGCATGAATAATCAAAAAGTGATTCCAAAGAAATATTCCTAAAGGACGCATCGGTTGATCACAGTAATTCAGCTGGGCAAATTAAAAATCTGTTCCCAGTCTCACTATGGGATTGTAAGTGTACTAATTATTTTGTAAACGTAGCTGTTGGCTGCAGCTACTGAAGAAAAAGACTTGTTAAAAGCTCAGACAAATATTTACAGCATGCAATTGGCAATTTGCAAATGACCTCTAAAACACAATTCCTTTCAACTCAGAATTTCTGCAATCTCTACAAGAAACTCTCTTTCTCTAGATGAGTGGAGAGTTTCTTTAGGGAGTATTCCTTGCCTTTGCACATGCTTCAGAAGGTGTTCAAAATTTCAAACACACAGTTACTAGGGGCTTACTAAGTAACTGACATTTGTTTATGTTGAGTGTAGTTTTCAACAGTATTTAAGGCTATCCCCAGTATGCTTATTGTATAAAGAGAACTGAAGTTACAGTGGTTGAATACCCTGTCCACTGTCACACAGACATGGGGTCATAGATTCAGGATTTGAACTGCAGACTTTTCGGGAAGGCATCTCTCTTTGCATCACCGTGGGGCCTTTTCTCTTGCTCTTGTTTCGTGCAGAATTCTTTATTGTGCTCACCACGTAGAAAGCCCCCAACAGTCCTTGCTGATCGATGAGCACCATGAATTTAATCTTCATGCACAACTGTTCCAATTACAAGTTCTCTGGCCTCAGGGCTCTGCCCATCGCCATGAGAACAATGGAGAATGTGTGTATCAATCTATCTCCTCAAGGTGTGTCAATGCTGCATTCTGTGAGTCATCTGTGATCACCATACCCTAGGATGTCCCTGCAGGAGCCTGCTCACAAGCAATGCAAATTGAAACTATTTTTCTTAACCATAGGTAGACATTAACCTGCAGGGTTGTTTCTGGTCTTGCTTCCCCTGCGAAGAGTATCTAGCCAACCTCGAATTCAGTAGCATGTGAACAGATCCAACATCTAGTTGAGAATGATTGAGTGCTCACAGTGCCAGCCTAATTGCCAGGCAAGGTTGTTTCCTCCCTCTTGTAAAAGGGCCAGTACCCAGCAGTGACTCAGAGGCATCAGTGAGAGGTGCTTTAAAAAGGTGACTAATGACAGAGTTGGAGAAAGGCCTCCACCAGGTTTCCACTTGAGCATGGCATCACCTTTGCAACTCAATTAATCTGGTGATGTGGTGAAATGCATCAATGTGACAGGTTCCCACTAATGACCTTGGTTAAATTGTCATTCAGAAGGACCACTTACCTGCCTGTGTCATGGGCATATTCATGTTCCTTGGTTACTGCTTTCTCAAGGATTGACATACACATGGGCATCTGTCCCACTGACAGCTGGCATCCAGGGTTGGCCATTACTGCAGTGTGTCTAGAAGATGCCTGTGCTTCCATTTTCTTAGAGAGTGTTGCAAAGGCATGGTTTAAGCATATTTCACCTTAGCAAATATTAAGTGCCTAATACATGGTAGGGGAGAATGACATGCTTTGCAGACAAAAAAAAAAAAAAAAAAAAAAAAGCAAATAATAGCTGTGAGTTCTACACTTGGAGTTAAATTCCTTCCTTTGCCCTGAGGTAAAAGCTTTTTTTTTTTTGCTATGTAAAATCAATTTTTTATTAAGAAAATTTTTATTCATTCCATGTACCAAACACAGATCCCCCTTCATTCCTCCTCCCACTCCTGCCTCAGCCTTCTCCCCCAGCCCACCCCCAACCTCCTCCTAAAAGGTATGGCCTCCCAAGGGGTGTCAGCAAAGCCCAGAACATTCAGCTAAAGCAGGTCCAACCCCCCCCCCCTGCATCAAGACTGTGCAAGGTGTCCTACCATCCCTGAGGTACAATCTAACTCCTGGTTTTCTGTTAGGGGTGGTGTTTAGAGGAGAGACCTTGTAGTGAAGATGATAATCTTTAAGTGAGGAGGCTACTGTACAAGGGGCTCACCCCATTCACTTCAGAATCAGAGCAGATGGACATTTCACATGTGACCTCTTCTCCATAAGCTCTGTGATCTTTTTTTTAAGTCCCATGATCTTAGTGAATTTATATTCTGTTTTCTTCTTCTTTTCTATTTTTTCATTAATTTAATTTTACATATTAGCCATGGATTCCCCTGTCCTCCCTCCTCCCACCCCCAGCTTCCCCCCAACCCTCCCCTATTCCCACCTCCTCCAAGGCAAGGTCTCCCCTGGGGATTCAGCTCAGCCTGGTAGATTCAGTTGAAGTAGGTCCAGTCCCCTTCTCCCTATACCAAGGCTGAGCAAAATGTCTCAGCATAGACCCTAGGTTCCAGAAAGCCAGCTCATGCACTAAGGACAGGTCCCAGTCCCCCTGCCTGGGGGCCTCCTAAATAGTTCAAGCTAATCAACTGTCTCACTTATCCAGAGGGCCTGACCCAGTTCCATTGGGGCTCCTCAGCTATTGGTTCGTAGTTCATGTGTTTCCACTAGTTTGGCTATTTGTCCCTGTGCTTTTTCCAATCATGGTTTCAAATATCTCTTGCTCATATAATCCCTCCTCTCTCTCATTGATTGGACTCCTGGAGCTTGGCCGTGGATCTCTGCATCTGCTTCCATTAGTCACTGGACGAGAGTTCTATCATGACCGTTAGGGTATTCAGCCATCAGATTACCAGAGTAGGTCAGCTCAGGCTTTCTCTCGACCATTGTCAGTAATCTATTGTGGAGGTATCTTTGTAGATTTCTGGGGACCTCTCTAGCACTTTGCTTCTTCCTGTTCCCATGGGGTCTTCATTCATCATGGTATTTCTTTTCTTGTTCTCCCACTATGTAAAGTAATGGTGCTAATTGAAAAATAGTACCATGGGGCTGGACTGGAGAGCACTGACTGGCTCTTCTAGAAGATTGGGGTGTAGTCCTGCACCCATATAGGCACTCACAATCCTCTGTAACTCTAATCCTGGGAGATCTGTTACTACCTTCTAGCTTGCCCAAGCACTATATACATGTGACTCACAGACATACATTTATGTAAGCACTCATACACATAAAATATAAATGAATTCTCCAAAAAATTTTACAGTAGCTCATTGTGTACTTCTTGTTGGTCTTCTCTGTTGATAGTATTACACAGGCATCTTTCAATGTTCCTGATTGCCTGGGCTGGGAACCATGTTCAGAGAAAGATTACAAAAAAGTAGGTGTGAATTGTTTAATATTTATGTGATTTAACTAACAGCCACCTCTCCTGAAACACATTAGCGTTCATGAGATTTGAAGTCAAAAGAAGTGGGGAGGGGGGGTGAAGAATCAAATGATTCCTGCATTTCATCCTTAATTAAATGGTAAAGACAAAGCCTGACTGATGCAGAAGACAGTTGCTTTCAGGCCAGGCTTCTAAAGTTAAATTAAAGAGAAGAAATCAAAGGCTTCAAAAATGATCTGATTAGGAAATTAACTCTTCGTTTTGAGGGTCTTTGAACATCTAAATGTTGGTGATTTGGGGAACAAAGAGGTGATGCTTTCATTTCTCATTTAATCTAGGTGAGTAAACACTAACAAATGTAGAATTAGTGCAATTTCTTAAGTAGCGTATTGAGGCATACATAATGGTCATACAATAAACTGCACACATATAAATCACACAATTTGATGCTCTTAGACATACATGCCCATCCTGCACCATCAATGCATGAGGGGTATGAACATACGCAGTGTCAAAAAGCATCTCCTCTTGCCCTCTGCTGATGCTGCCTTTCCCTCCTCCTCTCTCCTCCTCAGGCGTGAACTAACCTATTTTCTGGCAGATTGGTTTGTCATTTTTAGAATTTTATATAAATAGAATAATAAGCCATAAAGACATTTGGCTTCTTAAAATTCAGCATAATTATTGTCAAAAGTACACCCATAATGTCTCACTAATATGACTGCTTAAACATGAGCTGAACAAAGACATTAAGAATGAACATGTGGACGGGAGAAAGCCCATGAGGCTTCATCCCTACAGAATGAACTACAGACAACTGAGGGATGCTGAGAATGGGAGAAATCATCTTTCCCATAGAAGAGCACACTACTTGGTTTTCCAACACAAGGCAGCCCTGAAAACATATATACAAACAGCATTAGATGGACCAAGCAGGTTGCATTTAAGAATATATATATATATATATAATATATATATATCACAAACACATACATATGTGTGTGTGTGCGTGCACGCATGCGCACACATGCACACATGTAACAACAATTAATGGAAAAGAAGCCATAAAATTGAAAGAGTGCTAAAAGGGTGTACATGGGAGGGTTTAGAGGGAGTAAAGAGAGGGAGAGATGATGTAATTATGCTATAATCTCAAAAATAAGAGAACTATGAGTAAAAAATAATCTAATGTGTATATATCAATAGTTCAGTCCTCCAGGACACATATGGTCACTTTTAATAAGTGTGCTGCAATGTGCCTGTAAATATTTATCTGTTCGTGAATAGTTGGATTATGTGAAGCTTCTGTTACAAAGAAACTTCCTTTGAATATTCTAACCAAAATCTTAAAATAGAGATTTGCTTTAATTCCCATTGTGTTAACTCCCAAGTGGAATGGCTATCCCACATGGAAGTGTATATTTAAGTTCTAAGATACTGACTGCCGAGGTATATTTCCAATTTAAAGCATCATTTTATATTTGCACAGGCAGCAGATGGGAATTATAGTTCTTGCACATCCTCATCCAACTGTGTGTGATCAGCTTTTCTAATTTGAGCTTTTCCAATGGATGTGCAGTGGTGTCTTATTTCTCCATGGCTAGTGATGTTGAACATCTTTTCATGAGCTCACTAGTCATATGCAATCTTTGGTGAAATGGCTGGTCCTTTCACCATGATAGTCATTGAGTTGTTTGTCCTTTTTAAATTTCTAGCATTGCTTGTGTATTTTAGAGGTATAATTTATTAGCAGATATGCAATTTCTAATATTTCTCTTGACCATTCATTGCCTTTTCATTCTTGTGGTGGTATTGTGTTCCCCAAAATATTGTGCACCCTAATAAACTTATCTGGGGTCAGAGACAGAACAGCCACTAGATACAAAGGCTAGAAAATGGTGGCACTCACACCTTTAATCCTAGCGCTCCAGAGGCAGAAATCCCTCTGGATCTCTGTGAGTTCAAGGCCACATTGGAAACGGCCAGGCATGGTGACACACGCCTTTAATCCCAGAACACGAGCCTTTAATCCCAGGGAGTGGTGGTAGAAAGCAGAAAGGTATATAAGGCGTGAGGACCAGAAACTAGAAGCATTTGCCTGGTTAAGCTTTTAGGCTTTGAGCAACACAGTTCAGCTGAGAGCCATTCAGATATGAGGACACAGAGGCTTCCAGTCTGAGGAAACAAGATCAGCTGAGAAGTTGGCCAGGTGAGGTTAGCTGTGGCTTGTTCTGGCTCTCTGATCTTCCAGTGTTCATCCCAATACTTGGCTCTAGGTTTGTTTTATTAATAAAGACTCTTTAAGATTCCTGCTACACATTCTCTTAAAGCATCCTTCACAGAACAATGATTCCACATTTGGTCTCTCACATATTAATAACTTCATCTACTTCTTTCATCTACTCCTTCATTTACTGAGCTCTTTTGATTACTGTAGCTTATTTATATTAATTATTAAAGTTGGATAAGGTGGGTCTTCACATGCTGTTGCACTCTTTTTTGGTCATTTTGGTTGTTCTAGCTTCTTTGCATCTTTGCATTTCTAAATAGATTTTGGAATTGGTTTACTGCTATATACAAAACAAACCAAATCATCAACAACAACAAAAACAACCTCCCACAGAATTGTATCATGTCATAAAAATATTGAACTTTCTAAGCCATTAATATGATACATAGTCCCACTATCTTTGAGTCTACTTTTTTATCTTGTAGCACTTAGGTTATGAATTATGTATCCTTTTAGATTTACATTGTGCTACTTCCATTATTTGGAGTTTTAGGCTATATAGTATTTTATGGTAACACTCCAAATATTTAAAAATAATTCCAATGTTCCATTGTAGCTATAGAAAATATAATGGGCTTTTGTATATTGATCTTGCATCCTGCATTCTTACAAAATTTAACTATTTGTTATAGAAGTCTTTTCATGGATTCAAGTTTTTCCAAATGAAAAATTACATTGTGGATAGGTAAGAGTATTTATTTGTTTCTAATGTATACAGTTTTATTTCTCTTGTCTTGTTACTTAGGCTATGATTGCTATTATGGTTTTAAAATGATGGGTATGCATATCTATTCTTCCTTTTCCCAGTCTCAGAGGAAGGAACAACTATAGCAATTGTGATTATAGCAACAGACTTCTCAGTGCTATGATTTTTTTAGTAGAATTTCTATTATTATCAACAAAGATTATTAAATTTTGAGATATTCTTTTACCAAATATATAATATGGTTGTTTGCATTCTTTATACTTAGTATGCTACTACAATTAATTAATTTGGTTGACTTTGAATTGTTAATCCAGCCTTGCATTCCCAAGAGGCACACTACTTGATCATGATGAATTATCCTTTTTATATATTGCTCTATTTTATTTGCTAATTTTTAAAAGTATTGTCAGTGCTCATAAAAACACTGGTTGATAGTTTTATTTGCTTAACTTTTATATTCATATGCTGCTGATCTAATAAAAAGAGTATGTGTTTCTTCTGTTCTGCTTTCTGTGAAATATTTATTGAATTGATAACATTTCTTTCTTAGATATTTGAAAGAATTTGTCAGGAAAACCAATTGTGCTTGTGTTTTTTTCTTTGAAGGATATTCATAAAAGCAAATTTAATTTATTTAATTTGTATGTGATTAGATGTTTTTAATTCTCTAGTAAATTCTAAGTTATCTATCATATTCTCTAATTATCCTTTTAATTTATGTGGAATCAATCAGATCATGCCTTCTTTCATTTCTGATTTTGGCAATACTGGTAGTATTTCCTTGGTTAGCCTGGTTAGAGGTTTAACAATTTCATTCAACATTTCAAATAACCAACTGTTGGTATAATTGATTTTCTGTTTAATTTTTCAAATGTTTTTTATTTGTATGTATGTGTGTCTACACGCATACACGTGTACACATGCATGCATGCATATTTATGATATATGTATATGATTGGGTGTGCTCTACTTTGCATGTATGGTGTGCAGGCTAGAGGGTGATGTGTCCTTTGACACTTTCTAGGTATCTTCTGACACTTTCGACCTTATTTTATGACAGGGTCTCTCAAATCTAGAGCTCACTGTTTACACTGCCCTGGCTGGATCTGCAAGTCTACAAGTCCTCTCTGGATCTGCCTTCCCCCTACCCCCATCCCAAACATACACTACGGTTACAGACACATGCTGCTACGGTGAGCTTTTATAGGCATCTTGGGGATCTGAACTCAGGTCCCCGTGCTTGCACACTAAGCACTTTACCCACCAAGCCATCTCTCTTGTCGGAGGAACTGTGTCCAGAATGTATCAGTGATGTCATTTCCTTTAGCGCTTAACTGGCTGTAGATTCTGTTCGCTTTACTGTGTGTTATAGTTGGAGCTTGGTGTCGGGGGGAGCAGGATTCTCTGTGTTAACATTCTCTTCTCAACTATGAGCCTTTTCTGTGAAGATGAATTAGCTCCAGGGCATTATGCCTTTCTCACAGTGGCTTCCTCTTTCTTGGTGGAGATTTTGATGATGTAGGGAGCCCCACTCCCAGTGCCCAGTGGACGCATATGGGGTGAAAACCTGAAATCCTGCACCTGCCTCCTCCACACCCTCAACACGCTGCGCTCTCTTCAGGAGCATACATTGAGCTGTTAGAGGTTCACCAGAATCTTTGGGTAGTTCTCCTTACCTGCATGCATGATTACCTGCAAGCACAGTGCTCCAAGTGTCCGGTGTTTGCCACAGGTGAGCCCGTTCGCACACCACATCTTTTCTTGAATGACCCTGCTTCGATTGAGAGTTTGATCTGATTTCTGTTGTTGCTTTGCTTTGCCTATTCTCCTTTTTTGTTTTGTTTCGTTATCCAGGGTCTCACTATCTCCAGGCTAACCTCAAATTTGTGGCATCCTCCTGCTTCAGCCTTACTAGTAGAGGCACTCTAGGCACGAGCTTTAGTTTAGTATGTTCTCGGAATTCATGTCTTTCAAGTTCAGCAAAAGTTCTGGGTTTTTAATTTAGCCAGTGTTGGGTGAGTGTGGTGTTCTTTAGCCTTTTCCATTCTGTGCAGAAATACCATCTCTGAGTTTTCTAAAATTAGAGCTCATAAAATAATGTGTTTTATGACCCACCAGTCCTATTACCAATGATAACAGACAGTATTTTGTGAGTACACAAGGATTATGCAGTTCATCCAGTACACCGAAAAGACCTATGAGATAGAGGATGCCTATTACAATTTACATAGCACAATAGTTAGGACTCACAAGTGTGGAGCAATTTGCCGATGGACACACACACAAGGAGGTGGACACACAGTTTGAATCTAGGTCAGTTCTATTATTCTGCGACGGATTCAATAACTGCCTAAAATACTCACAACTAATAATGTTCATAAGGGATTAATTCTCAGTGAACACAAAGAACACACTTTCCCCCTCTACTGGCCTCAAGCAAACCAGAGCTATAATTTGTGCAAAAGCTTTTGGTTATTATTTAAGGGTTTTGGAGTGGCAGGAGAGGTGGATGTCAAGCGACATTAGAGACATGTCTAAGCGACATTAGAGATGTGTCTCAACGATTTACTCATTAGATGGAACAGGATGTAATGGGGAGTCCTTTGACCAGGGAGGCAAAATGTATTGCTAATTACATTGAATACAGTAAACAGCATCGGCCTAGCAGAATCACACCAGGTCATTACTGTCTCTTTTAATGATTAAACTGCAGAGTTCAGCACTTCTTAGGGCCTTTGAAGAACAGGGTGGCTTCATTAGTGTCATAATGCTCTGCTACATTTGACCTTTCTAAAGAATCAAACTGTGCTCCCTCCTAAGTGAATGGGGTAATGCACTGTCTGCAGCAACGACAGAGATCCTAAGGGCTGTTGCTACTGACTAACAGTTGGTCCTCATGTGAATACGGTATATATTAAGGCTAGATATCTAGCTTTAACAGATGCCGTGTCAGGGTTATGTGTAGTCAACTGAGAGATTAAATGTCTTCCAAATGATAAGGAAATGACTTTAAGTCACTGGTACTTGGGCAAAAGCAAAATATATGAAAATGGAAAGAGGAACAGGTGAGCCTGTGCACACACCACATCTTTTCTTGAGTGATCCTGCTTTCATTTAGAGTCTGATCTGGTTTTAGTTGTTGCTTTGTGTTGCCTATTTTGTTGTGGGGAGCAGGCA
Source organism: Peromyscus eremicus (assembly GCF_949786415.1). Classification (NCBI taxonomy): domain Eukaryota; kingdom Metazoa; phylum Chordata; class Mammalia; order Rodentia; family Cricetidae; genus Peromyscus; species Peromyscus eremicus. The sequence goes on from NC_081430.1 coordinate 72,423,085, forward strand.
CATGGAAGGGTACAAGAGCAGGCCAGGAGATGAGGGAGAAGTAAGGGAGGAAAATCTGTAAGACAAATTTTGTTAAATATACCATAATAAAACCTAATGTTGAGTAATAACAGGTAAAAACTTTGAAAAGTAGACATTGCCATACTTTATGTTAATAGTTCTATTGTCACACAAATTCTTTGCTTTCTCTCTTGTCATTAGACACATGATACTTTTACTTAGTTTGGTTAAAACCTTGGAGTCTTTCCTTTGTGCCTTTTACATGACCTTCTCCTCCAACTCTTATATGTAGAACAACAATATACAGAAGATAGAATTGACTTTAAATTATAATGCTTGATTTCTTAAGATCTGCTAACTTATTGCAACATATTTTTACCTTAAAAATTTTCTTTTCTAGTACATGGGTGAATAATATAATTTTGTTGCAAGAAAAAAATTAATCATATGAGAATTAAGCACTTAAAGCAAAAAACAATGCCTTCACAACATCCCACCTTTGGTTTCAACAGAAGGACATCCCACAGTCTGGCTGATCCCTTTGCAATGAACCTTGGTAGCCCTCAGCTAAACAGAAGTACTAGACAGAAGTAGATTCTTTTTCAGTATGAATGAATTCAGGCCATAGCATTGAGTTCCAGCCAGATCGTCATCCAGACAAATAAAGTGGATTCTTCACAACCTCGTGACCATGTTTAGCAACCTCTGTCTGAAGCTGAGCTGGATTTAATGACAAGCCTGTTAGTGATTTGATGCAGTGAAAGTGACATTTCGTCATCTCCGAGGCACCATCAAAAGAAGCACTGCAGCTTCTGACAGCATATCATGTGATGCTTGCCTTCTCCACACTCCAAAATTCTCCTGGAAGACCCCCTCGATTTTATGAGAAATCTGAGCCACTTTAAGGGACCAGTAGGAGATTCTATGGTTGAAATTTTTATAAGGTCAAAACCTTTGAAATGCCTCAGCCATGTTCAAGATATGGCTGAGAAGTTCTCCAGGTGGCTTCTGTCCCCTGATGTTTCCATCATCTCCAGGCATTCTATTCTTACACATGAGATTCCAGATATTATAAAGCAAATAATGAGCATGTGTATTATTACGCTCTGCCCAAATTTGTCTAGAATCTGGGAGAAAAGGGTGCTTATTGTAACCCAGTTTGGGATGGTTTGCACAATGTTCTAAATGGCAAACTTTGGTCAAATCAGTAATTTGATTCATTGACTACTCAACTCAGTTAGGTTCTGCTGCCATTAAGTCAATCTCATTACTTTCATTCTCATGTCAGTTTTCTTTTCAAAGCCAGCTCTGTCAATGCTCTATCAGGCATGTCCTACTTGGGGCCGGCAGCATGTAGTTAAGGATAGCTGTGAATGTGGCCCAACAAAATCACAACCTCACTTAAAACATGGGGAGATGTTTTAAGTGATTCTTGTAACTCAAGTATGTGGTATCTATTTATATTTTTGACATAACTGTTGACCATTTAATTTTCAATCTATATGTCAGCTATTACAAAGTGCTATTCTCAGGCCAGACCTAGCCTGTTGTCCATTAAAAAAAAATATTGCTTATTCCTGTACATACCTGTCTCAGGATGCTTTTACACTCTCAAGGTAGAGTTGTGTAGTTACATAAGTCAATATCCTTCAGAAAAATGGAATGCTGACATTGCTATATAGTATTGCATTCCACTTTATGTATACTATAAACCAATACTTTCTGTGGCAAACTGTATCTCAGTTTCTTTCTTTCTTTATTTTTTTCATTTCTAGTTTGGTAAAGTTGCATGAGACACAAATCAGAGACGTCTAAATTTGAGATTTACTAGTAATTTCAAACTCAGGTGTAATGGAGGGATACAAGTGGAGAAAAATGTCTGGGGCATCTTAGTCCCCAGACTCTCCTGGCTGCAGTTGAAGATGCTCTCTTACCGTCACAGCAGATGAAGTCTCTAAGATTCAGACATCACATCACATCACGTAGCAGATTACCTCGCAGCTTCTCCATCCTAACACTCAGAAAGTCATGTTGCTTCTATAACATTCTCTGGGAAGTCATGTCTCATCAATTCACAGATCTCAAATGTCTTTATCTGAAGCAATCTTAAGTCAGAACAACTTCATAAGCATGTTTCCTAGATAAACATGATTGTTTCTAGAAGAAATGATTAATCTATCTACTTACATTTTGATCACCATGTTCATAACATTGGATTAAGTCACCCTTCTTTCTCACCAATCCCAGGAAACATGTCAGGCCATCTCCTCTGTCTCCTTCATCTCTAGTAAAAGAAATTCCTCTCAGTAATGGGGGGAAAGGCCAATCACAGGTCATTTTTCTGACTGCTTTGTCTCCAGTAGAAGTTCAAGATTGTCTCTTTTTTCTTTCTGATGGTTTCACACATGTATCCAATGCGTTGTGATGACTCCCACCTCCCGTTCCTCCTTCTCATTCTTACCCACTCTTGCAGATGCCCTTTATTCTGCTCAGTTCGTCTCCCTCCTACTTTCTTGGTTTTGTTGTGCACATCTTGTGCAGGTAGTCACAGCATCTGTTCGCTCATAATTTGAGTGGGCATGTAAAATCTGTAAGGCAGCGTTTCAGAGCACCTCTGATTTTTACAATCCTTCGATTTCCTCTTCTATGATGTCTCCTGGGCTTTGGAAGAGGGTAGCGTAGATGTGCTATTTTCTGCCTGAGCATTCTATAGTCACATATTCTGAGCACTTTGACCAGTTACGAATCTCTGCATTAACTACTTGCCCACTGCAAAAAGAAGCTTCTATGAGCAAGCTGAGGGCAGCACTGGTGTAGGGCTATAAACACAGATATTTAGAGTGCAGTTTGACTACATGCCCATTTAGCAAAGTATCAGTGGTAGATTTCACCTTAGGGACCATGACTTCCACAGCCATAGTCTTTTGACCAGGCATAGTTTCTGTACCCGGTATGTTTTCTCTCCCATGGAGCAGACCTCAAATCTCATGAGAAAGTGATTAGTTGCCCCCTAAACCATTGTGCCACTGTTGTGCCAGTGGGCATATCCTTCTTGGCATGTTTATTATAAGATACAGAGTCCAGAGCTGGGTAAGTCCATTGATGATTTTTCTCCCCCAGCAGCCTGTATATCATGATCTGGCATGACGAACGCTAGCCAGGAGGAAGGAAGCTTGCAGCTCAGTTCTAGCTTGAGTCTTTTATGTTTTTCTTCCAAAATGTGTGTTTTCTTAACCATTAGGGTCTTTATGTAGCGTTCTTGTACACAACCAGGAGCAATAGCAATAGTATATTTTGTTCTAGGGGCTTCTGGGGTTCCCCTGTCTAATAATTGAAAGTTGTTGTATCCAGCATTGGAATTGTTGTTTAATAACTGATAGTTTCTAGATACAACGCTATCCATGGAGGGTGCCTCATTTCAAACTCCTTTCTAAATTCTATTTTTAGTCAGTTTATAAAGTGGGAGGTTTTTATATGGTTTTTCCATACATCCCTAATTTCTCATGCTCCTAACTCACACCTAATCTTTCTCCCATCCTCCTACACCACCACTGTTTAAACCTTTCCATGCCTTATACTCCTCCTGTCTACCTTCATACCTCATTTTTTTTAAAAAAATATCTCCATCCCATAAGGCCTTTTTTTTTCCCCACCTCATGGCTCCTTTCTTGGTCTCTACAGATGTGGGGAAAGATGCATACTTATTCACTGTTGCGAAGAGTGTAAAATGGAATTATCACTATGGAAATCAGTGTGGAAGCATTTCAGAAAGCTAAAAAAAATATAACTACAATGTGATCCATCCATATTATTACTAGGCATATTCTCTATAATTTATGACAGAGATAACTGCACATGCTCATTGCTGTTCTAGTCACAATAGCTCAGAAATGGAAGCAGTCTAGATGCCCGTCAACTGACGCAGGGATATTAAAAATGTGGTACATTTATACATGGGATTCTTTTCAGCTGTAAAGAAAAACAGCGTTATTAAATTTGCATGAAAATGGATGGAACTAGAAATATTATAATGAATCAGGTAACTCAGACTCAGAAATGCAAACAGCACATGTTCCCATTATATGCAGATCCTAGATTTAAAACTTGAAATTTCTGTGTTAGGAAATTTTGAGTTTTTAAGATGGAAATATCATAGAGCTCTGACTCATTAAATTAAACCTGATTACAATCTTAACTTTAAAAATACATTTAATTTTCTTTCCCTCAAATAAAAATATAAGCAGCATGAGGAGAAACTTACAAAAATATATGTTCAGAATTACAATTTCTGATGGAAAACCAGCCTGGATTTTATCCAGCAAAGAAATAATGAGAGAAAAATTCGCTAGCACTAAATTTTGGTGTTTTATTTTTGCCAGAAGGGGGTTACTATATTACTATATACTATAAAATAACATGGGAAGAGTTGGAGGGAGGAAAGGGAAGGGGGAGAGTGATGTAGGTATATTTTAATTTAAGAAATTAAAAATAAGTAAAAGGCACAGAAATAGAGACAGATTAACGACACACAGTTTACTCTGCAGGCTGCCTGGATCTATAAACACAAGCAGTGGAACTAGATGCATGGCGGTAAGCTGCTGCTAACAGAAACTCACTCACGAATGGATACACCATCAATGAGGCAGAGGAGTGAAAGGACCCCTGGAAAGGCAATAGAAAGGCTGTTCTATGCCTACTTTCTAGTAGAGAAAAACATCTCCCAAGAGAAACAGCAACAAAAAGTCATTTTTACAGAGGCTTGGTATTTGAGATGCCCTACTTCTATGAAAGGGAGTTGTAAGTTCCTTTCAAACCAATGATAAATACATAAATCCAACCTGCTCAGTCTGTATAACATTATTTATACATATATGTTTCCAGGGCTGATCATTTCATATTGCATACCATTTTGTGTGCTATTCCCTCTCGAACATGACTTCTTCTGCTCCCAGCATTCCATAATTGCCTGTAGTTCTTTGTGCAAGATTAACGATGTAATTATGTTATAGTCTCAAGAAGAAACCAACAAATTCACAAGGAAACCTATTCTGGGCAGAGAGGAAGTTTGGAAGGCACACAGTGTGAAAATGTTGAAAAACTGGGAGTAGAGTGAGGGGGGGCAAAAGAAGGAGGCAGTACAAAGAAGAAAACAGACAGAATCAAAAAGAAATAAACTGAATTTTCAGGAGACAAAGCATAATTTACTAACTTGTAAATTGCATAGTTAAGCTGATACAACAGAGCAGCAGGGCTACTGGTTGGAAGTTAACTCCTGATAGCGTAAAAAAAAAATGTACCCTATGCTTGAAAGTATTGAATGTGGAAAGAGCAGCTAGAGAACAAGAAATCATGGCCCTTGCGTTCGTCAAATCTCAGAACTTAAAGGGAAATGAGAAGAAATTTTCTGAGAACATCCTCAGGATATATTATCTACAATGGAAAAGATAAAAATGAGCTAATGCTAAACCTCTATAAACATTCAGCAGTGTAATTTTGAGCAAAAAGATTTTACAATATGTGTTTCATCTGACTTGGAAGTAAAGGCATTTTAAAATCTGCAAGGATTTCCCTCATGCTCCAATGACTCTTTAGTTCACATATGTAAGAACTCTAAGAAGCTAAACAAAAGGTCAAAGTTTACCAAATAATTAAGAAGCTGTGTTACATGAAATGACTACATAAAATCATTTTGCTATTACCATAAAATATAGAAAGAAACATAACACCAGCCCTGTCTCACTCATGCACAAACAATAAAACCCTGTACTGAATATTCAAGACAATTTCAGAAATATTGCAGAGTTGTGAGGGAACAGAAGAAATTGAAGCATGTTAGAATTCTCATCCCTTCTATAGGTTTATAGAAGATCGGGCAACTGTCATAGTTATCACAATTTACAAATTGTGAGATTTAAAACTTTATTTTCTCAGTTTATATTTTGAAAATTTTGCATTTATGTTTTCTATATTTTCAGTATTTATTATGATTGTATATCCATTTTTGAAGTTAGTTAGATAAACGGCTAAACAATGGGCATTTACAACAATCCCTAATGAAGGTGCAAGAAGTTACTGTCATTATCACAGTGAAAATGGAGAGCACATAGATAGGCACTGAAGGCAGGTAGAAAAGTATGTAACTGGGACTCTAAACACTTGGCCATGGTATTCCTTCAAGGAAACATCCAATGAATACCTAGGACATTTTTGGAGTTTTCTAGTCATATATTTTTAATGTGTCTTACTGCCAGGATGTGGGCATGAGATTTCTGGTAGTTTCTGGTAGTTTACAAGAAAGACATTAAAATACGTACTGGGAGATTTCTTTTTTAAATCAACTTAAATAAGCACCCTCTTGAAGTATTTCTCTACTGGATGCTTTTTGAGTCCCAGGGAGTTTCCATGCTTTGGTATCACTGCAATTCTGTGTTGCCCAGCTTTTTCTACACTTTCCTACACAGAAAAGTTTTCATGTGACCCACTGGACACATCTTAGACACACGAAGAAAGGCTTCACAGGGCCATATTATGAAATAGGACCTATGTTCATAAGTCGTTTTCCAGAAGCTAGGTCATATGGGTAAAAATTCTGGTCATTATTTATTTAGCAGTATGACCTTGACAATTGAAGTCACCAGAATATTGGAAGCTTGAGACTAAACAGCTCTTCCTCCTATCTCTTTGAGCTTAATAGTTTTTTGACTTCAGACTTCAGTTGACTCAAGGCCAACATTGTGATAACTTGGCTGCAGTCATATTCTTCACCTAGTATGCTTATTTTCTGTGTTTCAAGTTATGTTCAACAAACAAGATCACAGATTTATGCAGTTAGGAGACATATCACAGATCTTACTGGAAGAAGATTAAATAAAGTTCCCTAAATTAAATCATTTAATGGGGGTAGGACAAGAAATAAATTCTTGTCTCTTGATCTTATTATACAAACACTAAGCAGTTTGCATAATTATTGGTCACCCTACTCAAGAGAATAGTAGCAAGTGGTCTTAAAGAAGCATCCTTAAGGAGGTGGGTCATGTCCCTGTTCATTCTGCACTTTCAGAATCTCAGGTCAAATTCTAGAAAGGAATGTCAGCTCTGTAAGTGATCAGTCTATTATTTTTGTTGGGAGTGGTTTATGACAAGCAAACCACAGGTCTTTGATTAGAAAAGCCATATACCACTATTTGACAGTTTTTAAATACCACATGTTCCTTTCCTAAAGCAATCTGTACATACAAGTGTTGCTAAAGCAGCTACAATTGGCTTAGGCAAAAATTAATTAGTGATAGGAATTCATATTACCACCTCAAAGGCCACTGAGGTTGTTAATCAGTATTTCTAGAGAGCAGACTTCTCCCTGGGTAAGTATTCTAATATGCTTTCAGGAAATGCATTGTGGAATGAATGAGTGTGAATCTGAGGGGCATTCCTACAAGGAGTCTAACCGCACACTTTCCTTCATTATAGCAGTTCATCTCAGGCCATTTTACCATTAATATCCACAAATTACAGACTGGTGAAACTCCACTGTTTTTGTGGTTACCTCATAGGGACTGTATCAACTCCTACCCTGTCTTAGTTTCATTCAGATGTTGAGACTAATAGCAGCACATTACATTGAGATAGCACAAAATAAATCCCTTATATAATGAAGCTTCCTGGGAAAAACAAGGCAGACTTCCAAACACGTTCAACAATAGCTTAACAGAATATGGATAGGAGATTGGCTTTGTTTGTATTATGGTTAGGAGACAGAATTAGGATAAGAGTCTCTCATGTAGAATGTGACTTGATTAAGCTTCCCACCAGGACTAAATGAAGGTAAACCTTGCTGTTCTTGTCAGTTGAACAAAAGATGTGGGCATCATAAGAAGGGATACAGTCAGAAGTCAAATATGCAACAGGCAATCACACTGTTAAGATCTTGCAACGTTCAAGTGATGATGGTGTAGCTGGTTACATGCAAGGAACTGATAGAATGATGCATTCTTACACCAATTCTAACCAGCCATGTAAACTAAGCTTTGTGGAATATCAAATCATCTTCCAGATTGCTTCCTGGGGTCCTAAAGCAAAGAGAATTGCGAACTCAAGACTTGAGCAAACCTGCACTGGCCCCAGAAACATGCCTCAGGGGTCTCTGAGCTGTGGAATGTGATTCCTCCTTCTGAATCTTCCTGGTACCTTTGATTCACCTAGGTTAGCAGTCCTGTCCAATAAGGGCATTTCAGGCCAGCTCAGGGACTATGGTGTTTCACACCTTGCTTTACTCTTCAATCCTGTGTCCTTGGTCTATAAGATGGTATGTCCCAGGACCTCTTAGAATTATGACGCTAATTATTCTTTATGAAGTATTCTTTCATGAATGTTACAGAAGCCTGAGCCAATACAACAGTGATGTCAGTGGTGTGACGCCTGTTGGACTCAGTATAGTTCAGAAGTCTACACTAGGGGTGATTCATCTGCTAACATGGTCACTGAACTGTGCACACTCACTCATGCCACAGGACAGTCCATGGAGGTTGCAGGGGGTGTAGCAGGTACCCTCTCACTTTCTGCTGCTGGCATCCATGGCAATCAACCATTCCCCTATGCAGGATCCACAGCACATGTAATACAGTTTCTTAGGGGAAAGTGCTATGTCTGTTTCCTTTGAGAATTTCTTGAGTTCCCCATGCTAATGGTCTCACTTGTGATTCCAATGCTGTGCTCTCTGGGGCAGCTTCTATATCTTGCTAGATGCAGAGAAAGGTTAGCCAATCCTTGAATGAATGGTGCTATTCTTCCCCATCCTTGTGTGTCTGTCCTACTTGAAGGAAGCAAATCATATTCTGCAAATACAGCAATTATGGCGAAGGAAGACGGAACATTTATCTTTCTGCCTGAATGCCATAAAATTCAAATGGTACATTTAGCATAATCAATAAAGAAATGAACATTCCCAGGGCCTTTTGAGTACTCTGGATAAAATCTCCACTTGGGGGTCACTGTCGATGAAGCACAGTGACTGCTTTTGGGAGAGCATTGGGAGTGTACATCTGTGGGTGGTGTGATATATTGAGGCAGCCTCCTGAGCAGTGGAAATAATAACATTATGTCCATGCTATTAGGAATGCTTGACAGATGCAGAGAATCTATTTGTTTTAATAAAAACAGTTACTGATGAGCCCTGGCATTGTGAACTGATAATGCTGGAACCTATTTTTTTGTGGCAAGAAATATGAAATTCACCAGGATTAACATACTTGACTGTAAAGAATATGAAGAAATGGTTCTTGGATCTCAAGAAAAATAGGTGGCACCTGTAACTCAGAAGAATCTCCATGTGTGCTAAGCATATACTAAACACCACTTCACCCATGTAATTTTCTGATGTGAATCACTGTGGCATGCAAGGATTCTCCAGATGGGTTTGCCCCAGGCTTCCTGTTCTCTAGTGATGATTCTAGAGCAGTGGTTCTCAATCTTTCTAACACTTTAATACAATTCCTCCTGATGTGGTGACCCCCAACCATAAAATTATTTTCATTGCTACTTTATAACAGTAATATTGCTTACTGTTATGAATCATAATGTAAATAGTTTGGAGACAGAGGTTTACCATAGGGGTCATGGCCCACAGGTTGAGAAGAGTTGGTCTAGAGACTCATCCTTCCAGATAGGATGAGATGACACCTTGTCCTCCTCAGTATAATATATAGTAGAAGTTAGCAGGAAATAAATTAGATAAAACCTATGTCTCATCTGGGCAGTATGAAATATGTGAACTCATAGCTCAGTATGAAATATGTGCAATCAAAATCATCAGCACACTTGCATGCTCATGGTTCCAACTGGATGAGGGGCAAAGTGATGTAAGACAAACCTACATAGATTTCAGATTTTCCAAGAGAAATTCTGAGAAAGAAAATAGGAAAGTGCAGCATTTATTTATTTATTATATCTTCCCCTTACCATAATTACATAATATAGTTGCATAGTGTTCATGAGAAAGAGTTCTGTGTGTGTCTGCCAAAGTGTTTTCATAGTTTGAAACATCAAACCAGCTTGTTGTCTAAGAAGTGTGTGCTTTGAAACACGTTAAGAAAATGGTTTGGCGCGTAGGCTGAAAAGGCTTTCAAAAATTAATGAAAACAGATATACTGCTTGCTGGTGAAATGGATTAACTCTAAGACATATTGATATCTTTGTTCTTTCATGTTTTTGTCTGGGATTTGTTTTCTAATATTTTCATTCATTTGCATTTAAAATTAGCATCTAGAAAGTCAACATTTATTAAGATAAAACAAGTTTTCTTTAATATTGAAGTAATTGCAGATTAAAGGACTAGGAAAATACTATCTTAATTATGTTATTATAACTAAAATTCACCAGGCTAAAAGATTACTCAGATTAAAATTTCACAGTAAAATTTAAGCAGTATAGGAATCTTGCGTGTAGAAGAAGTTCACATATTTTAGCTAATTGGATTTAGAAATGAGGCCTGCATTCAAGCCAGGGAGCAATTAGATGAACTGCAGATCTTCCTTTCTCCTCCAAGTCTCATCCCCAGCTCTGCAGCAGACCTCTTGCTGTGGCTTTCCCACTTCCTTTTCTCCCATCCCCAGTGGGTCACACAGATTTTCCCCTCCTAATTCCCCTTTCCCAAATCATTGTTTTATCCCATCAGGCACTCCCTCGGACCTCACAGGCCACACCTGTCAGGGAAGCAGGTAGGCTAACTGCAGATCATCAATCACCTCTCTCCCCAATTCCTCTAAGTCCAATACCTCAGTCTCATTCACAGCTCTGTAGCAGACCACCTGCTGTGTCCTCTCCTCAGGCTCTGCCCCCAGTTCCAGAGGACTAAGCAAATCATGGTGGAGTAACCTACTTTCCTCCCTACTGTGGACACCCTCAGCCCTCCACCCCAATTCATCCCCAACCTAAGTGTCAACTCCCAATACTCAGAAACATTTTATCTGGAAACCTCCTGTGTCCACACCTATCAGGATCCCAGAAGAATTTCTTGTCAGACAACAGACAGCCACCACACTCTCCTAAGAAACAGAGAGGTCAACAGAAACCAAGGAACAAAACACCCGCCTAACAAAGATAAGGCCAGATATCAGCACCTAGAATTAAAATCTTTCCAAACATAGATGCTTAGACATTAGAATAAAAATAAAACCAAAACAGCAAGGACAATTTATCTTCTTTAGAGACCAACAACCCTACCATAGCAAGCCCTGAGTATTGCAATATATCTGAGGCACTAGAATAAGAGCTTAAAATAATCTTTATGAATATGATAGGGGTCCTTAAAGAGGAAATGAAAACAAATAAAACCCCTTAATCTTTGAGAATGCAAACAGTGAAAGTAAGTGAATAAAACTGTTTAAGACCTGAAAGTAGAAACATAATCAATAAAGAAAACTCAAACAGGGAAATCTGAAATGAAAAATTTAGAAACTCAAATAGAAACCTCAGAGACAAGCTTCAACAACAGAATACAAGAAATAAAAGAGAGAATCTCAGGCATTGAAGACATGATAGAAGAAAAGGATATCTCAGTCAAAGAAAACGTTAAATCTAAAAATCTCCTGGCACAAAAAACATCCAGAAAATCTAGGACACTATAAAAGGACCACATCTAAGGATGATAGAAATAGAGAGAGGAGAAGAAACCCAGGTCAAAGGCACAGAAAATACATTCAACAAAATCATAGAAGAAAACTTCCCTAACTAAAAAAGGAGATGCCTATCAAGGTACAAGTAGCATACAGAACACCTACTAGACTGGACCATAAAAGAAAAGTCCCCTTGACACATAATAATCAAAGCACTAAACATACAGAGCAAAGAAAGAATGTTAAAAACTTCAAGGTGCTTGTCGGGGGTGGCTCATGCCTTTAATCCCAGCACTCGGGAGGCAGAACCAGGTGGATCTGGAGGCCAGCCTGGGCTACAGAGTGAATTCCAGGAAAAGTGCAAAGCTACACAGAGAATCCCTGTCTTGGAAAAAAAAAAACTTCAAGGAAAAAATACCAATTGACATATAAAGACAGATCTACTAGAATAACACATGGATTCTCAGTAGAGACTCTAAAAGCCAGAAGGGTATGGATGATGTTCTACAGGCTCTAGCCCAGACTACTATAACCAAACAACTCGATCACAACAGATGGAGAAAATAAGACATTCCATGGCAAAACCAGATTTCAGCAACACCTATCTGTAAATCCAGCCCGTTTCACTGCTGAATGACAACTGGGTCAAGATAGAAATTAAGGACTTTCTAGAAGTGAATGAAAATGAATACAGAACATACACAAACTTATGGAATACAATGAAGGTAGTTGTAAGAGGAGAGTTCATAATACCAAGTACCTACCCTACTTAAAAACAGCTGGACATATCTCCTACTAGTAACTTAACAGCACAACTGAAAGCTCTAGAACAAAAGAAAAAGAAAAAAATAAAGAAAGAAAAGAAACCATATTCAGAAGATTAGATGGTAAGAAATAATCAAACTCAGGGCTGAAATCAAAAGAAACAACAACAATAAAACCCCCCAAAGACTCAGTGAAACAGAGTTGGTTCTTTGAGAAAATCAATAGATTCATAAACCCTTATCAAAATTAACTGAAAGGCAGAGAGGTAATATCCAAATTAACAAAATTAGAGGTGAAAGGAGGACATTACAACAGATACGGAGGAAACCCAAAGAACCATAAGGACATACTTTAAAAACTTGTGCTGGGAATCTAAAAGAAATGGATAATTTCCTGAACACATATTATTTACCAAAGTTAAATCAGAATCAGATAAGTAATTTAAAAAAACAATTAGTGAAATTAAAGCAGTAATTAAAATTCTTCCAACCAACAAAAGCTTGTGGTCAGATGATTTTAGCTCAGAATTCAAATACCAGACTTTCAGAAAAGAGCTAATGCCAATACTCCTCAAATTATTCCCCAAAATAGAAGCAGAAAGAACATTGCCCAATCATATTATGAGGCCACAGTTGCCCTGTACCAAAACCACATAAGGACACAACAAAGGAGAATTATAGACCAATTTTCCATAAATGTAAAAATTCTCAATAAAATACTTGCAAAACTGAATCCAAGAACACATCAAAAAGATCATCCATGATGATCAAGTAGGCTTTATCCCAGAGACTGGTATAGATCACTATATGTAAACTGACAAATGTAATCCATCATATAAACAAACTGAAAGACAAAAACCACATGATCATCTCACTAGATGCAGAAAAAAGCCTTTGACAAAATCCAGCACCTCTTTGTTATAAAAGTCCTAGAGAGATTGTGAATACAAGGGACACACCTCAGAAAATAAAGGCAGTTTACAGGAAGCCCACATCAACTTAAATGGAGAGGAACTCAAAGCAATTCCACTAAAATCAGGAATAAGGCAGGGTTGTCCACTCTCCCCATACCTATTTAATATAGTACTTGACGTCTTAGCTAGAATAATAATACAACTGAAGGGGATCAAGGGGATACAAATTGGAAAGGAAGACATTAAAGTATCTTTATTTGCAGATGATATGATGCATAAATAAGTGACCTTAAGAATTCCACTAGGAAACTCCTACAGCTGAGAAACACTTTCAGCCAAGTAGCTGGGTATAAATTAACTTAGAAAATCAGTAGCCTTCCATATATAAATGACAAGTGGATTGACAAAGAAACCAGGGAAACAACAACTTTCCCAATAACCTCAAATAATGTAAAATATCTTGAAGTAATCTCTAATCAACCAGGTGAAAAGCATGTATGATAAAAACTTTAAGAGACTGAAGAAAGGAACTGAAGAAAATATCAGAAGATGGAAGGGTTCCTCAATGCTCATGGATCAATATTCCGTAAAAATGGCCATTCTACCAAAAGCAATCTACAGATTCAATGCAATCTTCATCAAAATTCCAACACAATTCTTCACAGATCTTGAAAGAACAATATTTTAGCTTCCTATGGAAGCACACACATACAAAATCCCAGAATAGCAAAGCCAATCCTGAATAATAAAAGAACTGCTGGAGGTATCATCTTCCCTGATTTCAAATGACCTGCAGAGCTTTAGTAATAAAAACAGCATGGTATTGACACAAAAACAGAATGTAGATCAGACATTAACCCACACACTCATAGACAACTAATTTTCGATAAATAAGCCAGAAATACATACTGGAAACAAGACAGTATTTTCAACAAATAATGCTGGTTAAACTGAATGGCTACATGTAGAAGAATCTGAATATATCCATTTTTATTACCCTGGATACAACTCAGCTTCAACTGAAGCAAAGATCTCAACAACAACAACAACAACAACAACAACAACAACAACAAGCCAGATATGCTGAACCTAATAGAAGAGAAAATGGAAAACATCTTGAACTCACTGGCATAGGGACTTTCTGAACATAACAGCTTTAGCACAAGCAGGAAGATCAACAACTAATAAATGAGACTGTGTTGATATTGTATTCCCCAATATATTGTGCACCCTAATAAACTTATCTGGGGTCAGAGAACAGAACAGCCACTAGACAGACATAGAGGCCATTAAATGGTGGCACACACACCTTTAATCCTAGTATTCAAGAGGCAGAGATCCATCTGGATCTCTGTGAGTTCAAAGCCACATTGGAAACAGCCAGGCATGCTGACACATGCCTTTAATTCCAGGAAGTGATGGCAGGAAGGAAGCAGAAAAGTATATAAGATGTGAGGACCAGGAACTAGAGCCTAGTTAAGCTTTTAGGCTTTTAGCAGCAGTTCAGCTGAGATCCATTCAGATGAGGACACAGAGGCTCCCAGTTTGAGGAAACGAGATCAGCTGAGGAATGGCGAGGTGAGGTTAGCTGTGGCAGGTTCTGTTTCTCTGATTTTTCAGCATTCACTCCAATATCTGGCTCTGAGTTTGTTTTTATTTAATAAGACCATTTAGAAATTTGGCTACATAGGACCTTATGAAACTGAAAGGCTTCTGCTAGGCAAAGTCACAACCATTTAGACAAAGCAGTGACCTACAGCCTGGGAAAAGAGTTTACCAACTTCATATCTAACAGAGGGCTAATATCCAAAATATGTAAAGAACTCAAAACCTGAATATCAAGAAAACAAGTAACCAAATTAAAAATGGGGCACAGATCTAAACAAAGAACCCTCAAAAGAGGAACTCAAATGGCTGAGAAACACTTAAAGAAATGTTCACCATCCTTAGCTATCAGAGAAATGTAAATCAAAACTACTTTGAAATTTCATCTTACACCCATCAGAATTACTAAGATCAAAAACAAACAAGCAAAAAAAAATGATAATTGACAGCTCATGCTGGTGAGGATGTGGAGTAAGGGGAACACTCATTCATTGCTGGTGGGACTACAAACTTATACAGCCACTATAGAAATCAGTGTGTCAGTTCCACAGAAAGATGGGTATCAACTTATCTCAAGATCCAGCTATACCACTCTTGGGCATCTACCCAAAGGATGCTTTATTCTACAACACAGACACTCAACTGTGTTCATTGCTGCCCTGTTCATAATAGCCAGAAACTGGAAGCAACCTACATGCTTTGTAACAGAGGAATGCATAAAGAAAATGTGGTACATTTACACAACGGAGCATTACTCAGCTGTTTAAAAATGACATCATGAAATTCACAGGTAAATGGATGGAACTAGAAAAAAATTATCCCAAGTGAGGTAACCCAGACCTAGAAAAAATAATATGGTACATATTCACTTACATGTGGATACTTGCTGTTAAGTCAATGATTACTAAGCTACAAATTGTAGAGCCACAGAGGTTAGGTATAGAATAAGGGATGGGGGCTGAAGGGACAGATAGGAAAGGGAAATAGAATAGATAGTTAAGCATGGGGTGCTGAAACAGGAGGATCAGTGGGAAGGTGGAAGGAAGATGGTGACAAGGGAGGGAATATGGAGAGTTCTGTGGAATAGTCCTTCTGTACACTGTGAATGTGTACTACTCTCATTGGTTAATAAAGAAGCTGATTGGCCTATAGCAAGGCAGAATAAAGTTAGGTGGGACAATCAAACTGAGGATACTGGGATGAAGAAGGGCAGAGTCAGTGGAGACATCAGCCAGCCGCCGAGGAACCAGGACATGTAGAAAATGAGATAACAAACCACAAGTCACGTGGTGAAGCATAGATAAGAAATATGGGTTCATTTAAGTGTAAGAGTTAGCTAGTAACAAGCCAGAGCTATTCGCTGAGTATTTATAAATAATATGAAGCCTCTGAGTGGTTATTTGGGAATTGGTGGGTGAGAGAGAAATGTGCAACTACAGGGGAGAGACTGCTAGAATTAGGGGACATTTGAGGGCTAGTATGTAATCCTAATAGAGTAGAAGCTTTCTAAAATGTACACATATATGAAGGCTATCAAAATGAAAAGGCTACCAAATAATGGGGCGGGGCGGGGGGCGGGCCGTGCAGAGACCAACATGGACATCTCTTGTCACCAAATGAAACCTCCAGTACTGGGGTTGGGTTACATCTAATTGATTTGTTGGCCAAAGACATCTTATGGGAATCTCCAACAACCCAGGCTTTTGCCATGACTGTAGGTTGCTCTCCACAAATGAAGACAAAGCCCCATTGCTGAAGATAATACTTGTACAACTCATTGGACATAGAGAAGTTGAGCTGATACATATATGGAGACTTCACCCCTAAGGGCCAGCATCTTTGGAACAGGAAGTTACCAAAGCAGAATCTTAAACACCAACTCAGCCACAAACTCTTTAGTCTGTAATATTTTTCTGCCTTCAGGATATGCTAGGACAATGGTGGCACAAAGCTTGTGGGAGTGACAATCAATATCTGACTTGACTTAAGACCACTCTAATAAATGGAACCTATGCCTAATACTCCTTGGGTGATTGAGAACTTGGGACTGTACAGCTCAGGGACCTAGGGAGTGTTCTAAAAAAAAAAAAAAAAAAAAAAAAAAAACCAAACCAAACCAAAAAAACATACCAATAAATTAACTCCTAATGAAATTCTGCTTCATTCAAAGATCAATTCCTTGCTCAGCCACCATCAGAGAAGCTTTCTCCTGCAGCAGATGGGAACAAATACAGATACCACAGACAGAAATTATGCAGAGAATGAGAGACCTTGTCATACTCAGGCTTAAACATGATGTCTCCATCAAATCTCTCTCCTTGGTGCTCAGGAAATTATTTGGAAGAGAAGGCAGAAAAAGTGTAAGAGTCAGAGGAATGGAGAACACCCCCCCAAAAAAAATCAAGATCCTCTAAATCAACATGATCAATGCACAGAGACTGAGCCACCATGCCTAGGGCCTGCATGGGTGTGTACAGATGGGGCCCTAGTGTTGAGAGGGGAAGTGAACACATGACCCATCCCTAACACATAAGCAATCTCCAATTGATAACCACTTACAAATGAAAATTTATTTTCCTCCAAAGGGGTCTCATTGGGGAAGCAAACTACTCTTAAGGGTAGGCTGCATGCCCAGCAGTAGATGGCCAATAGAAAACAAACTCAGTGGTATCTTTGGAGGTTCATTATCTCATGTTATCATGTCACATCTATTCCTTTTTTAAAAACTTTATCTCGTATGTTTTTACTGTTTATTTTCATTTTATTATACATATATTAACCTGTATTTTATTAAACTTATATTAGTTAACCTACAGGGTTAAAAAGAGAATGTGTGTGTGTGTGTGTGTGTGTGTGTGTGTGTGTGTGTATGTGTGTGTGTGTGTGATAGTTTGAATGTAATTGGCCCCCATAATCTCATAGAGAGTGGCACTATTAGGGGGTATGGCTTTGTTGGAGTGGGTATGGTCTTGGGAGGAAGTGTATCACTGTGGGAACAAGCTTTGAGATTTCCTATGCTCAGGATACTGCCCAGTTATCAATTTCTTGTTTTTTGCCTCAATATGTAGGACTCTCAACTACCTCTCCAGTACCATAATTTTTTTTTATAAGAGTTACCATGGTCATAGTTCCTCTTTACAGCAATTTAATCCTTAAGACAGAAGTTGGCACCAGGGACTGGGGTATTGCTGTGATAGGCACAACTATGTTTTTGTTTGGCATAATATGGACTTTGGGACTTTGGGTTAGAAAAGCAGTAGAATGCTGTAAGTGCTGCTTAATGGGCCATACTAGTAGGAGCATGGAAGACAGTAATGCTGAATGTGATTTGATGAACTGTAGGAATCAAGAGGTTTCAGAGGAAAAGAATTTTAGTATTGCCTAGAGCTCATTCTTGTAATATTTTGGTGAAGAAAGTAGCTGCCTTTTGCCCTTGTCTAAAGAGTCTGCTTGAGGCTAAAGTGAAGAGTTTTGAATTAATTCCACTGGCAGAGGAAATCTCAAAACAATTTAGTACAGACTCTGTCATGTGGTTATTAGTGGTAACTCTAATGAAGATTTATAATGAAAAGGAACAAGCTGAGCAGATTAAATTATGAAATGCGAATTTTGAGGAGATACGGAACACCAGGAAGTGGAATGGAACTAAGTCTTGTCTGTGTTCGAGGAGATTAATGGAATAAGAAATGGAATAAAGGGAGTGGTAACCTCAGGGCAAGATCCTACCTAGCTAAATTTCTGATTTGTGGAAAGGAACTAAAGAAAAGCTTAGAGCTGGATGTGGTGGTGCATGCCTTTCATCCCAGCACTTGGAAGGCAGATGCTGGCAGATCTCTGAGTTTAAGGCTAGCCTGGTCTACTGAGCAAATTTCAGAACAGTCAAGCTTAGGCAGTGAAGGGAACCAGTAAAAACAGAAAGTTGGTGGAGATATAATTGACAAGGGGGCCATGTTCCGGCCCCAGTAAGTAGCAGAACTTGGCAGCTTTAGTCATGTGGTTCTGGCTTTAGAGTTAAGGATGGAAGAAACAGGTTATGGAATTTGCCCCTGAGATTAAGGAAAGCTGCTGAGGCTAGGTGTGTGTCAGGATTGTCCCTGAATGGAGGTCTAGAGAGGCCACTGTGTGAAGCTGTTAAGTTGAAGCCTGGGTTGCCTTGGAGAACCCAAGGTGTTAGAGATGCCAGAGTCACGGGATACCTACTAACAGGGAATGGAACCAGCCCAAGAGAAAGAAGTGTGTTATAGTCAACAAAGCTGATCAGAGTTGGAGATCTGAAGAATGTCTTGATATCAGACATAGAGATGCAGAGTTTGGAGTTTGCCCAACTGGTTTTTCGTCTTGCTTTGGTCAGTATTGCTTCACTGTGCTCCCTTCCCTACTTTTTAGAATGGTAATGTATATCTTGTGCCATTTATGTTGGAAATACATATTCTGCTTTTTCATTTTGATTTTACATGGGATTACAGTTAAGAGATCGCACGTATCTCAGAAGAGGCTTTGAACGTTGGGCTTTTAAACATTGTTGAGACTGTGATAGACTATGGGGACTTTTGAAGTTGGACTAAAAGCAATTATGATATTGTTATAAGCTTATGGGAACCAGGGAGTGGAATGTGTAGTTTGAATGTAATTGGCCCCCCAAATCTCACAGGGAGTGGCACTATTAGGAGGTGTGGCTTTGTTGGAGTGGATATGGCTTTGTTAGAGGAAGTGTGTCACTGTGGGGGTGGGTTTTGGGGTTGCCAATGCTCAGGATAATGCCCAGAGTCTCAGTCAACTTCCAGTTGGCTGCAAGATTTAGGACTCTCGGCTCCAGTACCCTGTCTGCCCTCACAGTGCCGTGCTCCCCACCATGATGGAAATGACTGAACCTCTGAAACTGTAAGCAAGCCACCCCATGAAACGTTTTCTTTATAAGAATTGCTGTGGTCATGATGTCTCCTTCACAGCAATCAAAACCACAACTAAGAATGATTATTTACATTCTCTTACGTCTTTTTAACCCCACAAGTCCTTAGGCAAACAGGCTTTCAGTTTAGTGTTTTCAGGGGATTCCTGAGCGTGCAAACAAGTGGTGCTGTTTCTTGTGCTTTTTCTTGGGCACTTTCTCTTCTGTTTGTTTGTTTTGTCCAATTTTGAAGTATTAGCTTTTTTCTTATCTTTTCATTATGTTATATTTTATTTCACTATTATCCCTTAGAAGTCTGTTTGTCCTCTAATGAAAGACAGAAGGAGGTGGATACAGATGAAGGGAAGGTGGGAAGGAAGGGAATTGGAAGGAATAGAGGGAGGGGAAACTGATCAGTATATATTGTGTGAGGGGAAAAACAATTTGAAATGAAAGAAAAAAATCTCTAATTGGGAAATAAAAAGAAAAGAGTGAGGCTTGAACCACAGCACTGTCGTACTGGTTGTAAAATTTAAGGTCTGCTTTGTTTAGTGTTCCAGACTTGGCGATTAGCAGGTACAATGGTCCAAAAGTAATATTGTGCTTATGAGGAATAAATTCTGCTGTTCTATGGCATAGCGGGGTGATTATGGTTAACAACAATATATTGTTATCTCAAAATAGTGAAAGAGGATTTTAATTTTGACACAGGGTCTCATTATGTAGCTATGGCTTGCCTTGAACTCACTGTGTAGAGCAAAATGTATTTGAACTCACTGAGATCTGCTTCTGCCTCCTGAGTCCTGGAATTTAAGGTGTATGCCAACATTCTTAAATAAAGTGGTTTACAATGTACTCCCCACAGAGAAATGATAAAAGCTTAGGTGATGAGGGAAAATTCTAAAGCCAGGACATCTTCTAATTTCTTGATTTCTTTTTCTTTTTCTTTTCTTTTCTTTTCTTTTCTTTCTCCCTCCCTCCCTCCCTCCCTCCCTTCCTTCCTTCCTTCCTTTTTTTCCTTCTTTTTTTTTGTAATGAACATACAACTTTATAGCATGTATCAATGTTTCTACCTCCCTCTATTAGTTGCTTTTCTGCTGATGTGATAGACACAGACAAAAAGTTACTTAGAGAAGAACGGGTTTATATTGGCTTACAGTTCCAAAGGGAGAGACAGGCTCCATCATGGGGCAGGCTCGGGGTAGGCATAGCAACAGACAGGGAGTGATGATGGCAGAAATTGAAAGCTAGATGATAACATTTTTAACTGCACCTAGGAAACAAAGAGTGAACAGGAAATGGAGCCAGGCTGTAAAACCTCAAAGCCGGCCCTCAGTGACACACTTCTTCCAGAAAAGCTCTATCTCCTAAAGGTTCCATAACCTTTCTGAATAGTAGCACCCATTAGAGATCAAGTGTCAAATAGGTGAACCTATAGGGAACATTTCTTATTTAATAAGGGTTATGCTGAGCATAGGAAACCCCAAAACCCACATAACAGTTGCCATTCTCGGAAGACAATACTGCTGTATGTTTGCAAGAACTAACTGATTTAAAAAATACTTGTTACTTGTACTTATAGAAAAATTAGAATGGAAATTCCCAAAGTAAATTTAAACCAACTAATTTGCTTTCAATACAATTTTCCAATTTTATTGCTACAAGGGCACAAGTTTGGTAAATAGACACGCTTACTGGGCATGCCATATTTTAATCTGGTAATACAGTCTGTTTCTTCACTTGTTACACATTTGTTACAATGATAATACATCTTCATGGAAAAAAATATATGTATATAGTCATTGTCTACATTGTTGCTTTTAATGCTTCCTAGATTTGCAATGAATGGTTGTATTATAATTCAATTACTTCCCTGTTCTGGGAAATTTGAGTTGTTTCCAAACAAGTATGTGATGATTGTTGAAATTTTATTTCTGTGTACTCATCTCATTTTTAAATTTTTTTTTTAGCATAAATCTATCTAAGGACACAGGGTACAAACATTTCAGAGACTTTTGGTAAAATTGCATCATCCCCAGGAACTCCATTTGTTGTTTCTTTATTCAGCTAAGGAAATGAAGGTCTTGATGCCTAGGGAGTTATTTCGCTTCATTGAATTGCATGATAAGGTACTTTATGCTCTGTGTTTTTCATTGTTTTCACTCTGTAGTGATTTCTAGACTTTTATGTCTCAGGACATTAAAATACAGATTCATTTATACAGAGGGAAGGATTTTTGGTAAATACTTGATTAAAACAATTACTTTTTATAATGAAAAAAATTCGTCTTGATTATTTGATTTATAAATGCCAATATAACATTGGCATGAAGATCTCATTGTAGGAAAATTTAAATGTTTTTTTGATTGCCTTTCTAATAACAATTGTGGTTTTAATTTAAAAGCTTCTGATAACGATTATTCAGCCTTTATGAGGATTTGTTAATATGTAGTATATCTCTACTTCAAAAAGCTTAAAAATACACTATTTTGTCCTTGACCATGGCCTTCATCTAAACTATAACTCATGAAAGCTTAGACCAAAGCCTGAATACTCCTGGGAGGGGGTTTTTGTTTCTCTGTTGGAACCTGTGGTTGTTAATTTAAAAGCAAGAAACCAAGAAGCACATTCGTTCCCTGTTAAACTTTTTTTTTCTATTTTAGAAAATTTATGGAAACAAAATTAGCTCCAAGTTTGAAGATTCCATAATGTGGCATCTGTTGAGGGATCTAAAAATTATCCTTCAAAAATAACTTTTTAAGTAATGATTCAAAGATACCCAGATTTGGGGATTTCCATTACTGACTTTCACTGGATTTTTTTTTTTTCATTCCCAGAAGTACTTCTTAAAGAAATTATCTGTGTTACTGGAAATTACTGGGAATGGCTTTGTAACAACTTTTTATCTAGTATATGTCTTATAAAGAATGCTGATCAGAGTATTGAGCACATCAATTTTTAAGATAGTTAGATGGCCATATTAAGCAATATTTAAGACTAGCATTATGGTTCAATTTATAATTCCTCCTCATGTAGGAGGATCGGTTCAAGATCATCTTCAGTTACACAGTAAATTTGAGGTCAACCTCAGATACAGATTTGTGATATCTTCTTTTGAAGTTTTCAAAATAAAACATCAAACCAACCTTTGAACACACTGCATAAATTCCAGACCTCTAACAGCCTTGTTTGATTAAGCTGTTTGTTATCCTGTATACTTATCTCATAAGGCTAGCATATCCTGATTGTAATAAGACAGAAACTCAAACTGTATACTTTTTGCATTATTTTTTTCTTTGGGTTTGAATTTTAGAGAAAGCATTTGCAGATGTTGACGGGTCAAGAGATGATTAAGACAGGCTTGATTTAAAGTGATGACAAGATAAATTGGAAATTTCACAAAAATGATTTTGAGGTAGCTGTCATGACTATTCTTAATTGTTAACTTGACTATGTCTGGAGTGAACTGCAATCCAGATATGGAGAGCACCCCTGCGAGAGATTTTCTGCTTCGTTTGAAGTGGGTGAACTCACTTCTAGTCCAGACCTTTGAGGTAGGAAGATACACCTTTGACCTGGGACACACCTTCTGCTGGAAGTCTATAAGAGGACATGGAAGAAGGAAGCTCTGGCTCTCCACCTGCTTGCCCTCACCTTGTCAGCCCATCCATTCCTTCGCTGACATTGGAGCCTACTTCTTCCCAATTCCAGAATATACAGAAGACCAGATGACATACCCAGTCTTATGGGGCTGACCAACTACTAAATTCTTAGACTTTCCATTCCAATAAACCAATAAATTATACACATATACATACACACACACACACACACACACACACACACACACACACACGGAGAAAGACAGAGATTTGTAAGTTATAAGTTCTATGACTAATACAGTAGCTAAACACACATACTGTGTAAATCCTGAAGTTTTAACCTTCACTCAAGCATACTTAGAAACACTTAGAAGTGCATTAATCACAATAAAAGTAAACACTGTAGATGATGGGACATGATTCATTTTCATGAAGATTGAATAATATACTCTATATTAGCATGCATGAGTTATTAAATATGTATAATGTTTTCCTTTATGGTGCTGACAGCAAAGGTGGGTGCTAGTTGCTAGAGATATTCTCATCATTTCCTGAAGGATACACTTCTAATTACAGCACTCTGTTAAATCAGGTAGCCTGTGGTCCCAGGGCAGGCCCTTTCTACAGGTGGCATCAGCTTGAATTTCTTCACTGAAAATGCAAGGCTGCTGTTTTATTAATTGAAATTGATTCTGAGATAAGCAAAGAGAAAAATAGAGTTATTCTGGTTCACAAAAGAAAACCTTTGGCATGACAAAATATGTTACATGGTGGAGGTTACAGGAATCAGGTACACTGTGAGGAACTGCATGGAGTGACATCTCTAACAGTGACCTAGGTACAGCGAGGCTGGATATGAAGGGCAAAACTGGAGGGCACTTCATGCACTTTAACTGTTAAAAAAAAACAAATAAACAAAACGTTTTTCCATTTTTGTATGCTAAGTACTAGGGATTTTAGAAAAAACCTTTCTAGCTCATTGGGGTTAAAATGAACCCCTTCCATTAGTTTCTTCTCTTACTATGTATCTCCTCAGAACATAAAGTCAGCCCTTGGGAGAGGGATCTGTTTAGAGATGGGAGAAAGAAAATGTTTTCTTTCTGTTACATGGTGACTGGTAAGTGAGCAATTCACATATCTTGGCTGATTGTCTTGTTGTATAAAAGACCCCAAGTCTACTGTGAAAACTCCCTGTTTCCTTTGGGATTCATCCTTGCATTTATGATAACCACATGGTCATTTTAATCATCATCACTTATTTTCTTATGCATTTCATCATATGAATGCTTTTTTTAAAAGCTAGAAATAGTACTTAATTTGCAACAGATATTTGAGTGTGCCTCCAGGATTTCATCTTATTAATGTAAGCATTCTAGGACCAAAAAGATAATGAGTGGGCATGAAGGAGACTATAAATTAACTGCTGATGGAATAAATAATACCTCTTCATACAACATCTACATCTATTACTTTCTAAGTGGAATATTAATTAATTGTAAGGTTTTTTTCTCAGTTTTTTAAATAACTACTTATTAGCATTTTTAGGCCTTTCACAATATACTGGACTTTTTTATGTGACATTTTACATCTGTAAGATGGGAATAGTAATTTCCATTTTAAGATTGTTATATTCAATATTCAATACAGTACAAATAATCAGAAAAGTAAGTGACCTATACATGTATACATGTTAGCTTTATTTTGTGTACTAAAATTTTCCTATTATTTTAAAAAGTATATTGACATAATAAATTGGCAAAAAGTTTATCCTGATGAAATTGTATTAATCTTGATTCAATTAAAGCAGTAAAAATCGTGGATATAGACATGTGCATGCATAAACAAACACACAAAATGTTTAATCTTTAATGTGAACTTGACTGTACTAAGCAATGCCTGCATAGATGTTAAAACAATATTTCTGGGTGTTTGTGAGGAAATTTCTAGAAGACATTAGCATTTGATTCTGAGTGAAGATTGTTCCCACAGATGTGAGCCAGCACCGTGGTGGGGACTGAAGGAGAACAGTAAGTCAGGGGGAGGACCATGTTCTTCCTTCTGTTTGAGTAAAACACTCAATTGTCTCTGACCTCAGTGCTTCCAGTTCCCAGGCCTTCAGATTCTGAACAAATTGTACCATTGGCTTCTATAGGCTCTCAACTTGGGGGCTGTGAGATTTCTCAGCCTCCATAACCACATATATACTTATATTTTCTACCGTATATAAGTATTAGTGTTGTCTAGTTAAAGAAAACTGGTAAGAAGTAAATAGGCAAGTGGCTATGTAGATCAATAGGTACATAACAGGTCACAGATAGATGAAAAATGATGATGATGATGATGATGATGATGATGATGATGATGAAGAAGAAGATAGATAGATAGATAGATAGATAGATAGATAGATAGATAGATAGATAGATAGATAGATAGAAAACAGAACATAACTTACACAAATATGCAAGCTAAGAATTGCCATGATCTTCAGTTTGAAATCTGGAGACCCAAGACTTAATGGTGTAGTTCCAATTTGCATCCAAACATCTGAGAACCAGGAGAACCAAAATTGTAATTTTTAGTTCAGATCCAAAATTAGTCACACTCAGAAAAATGTCTGATCAAATATTTGGGATCCTCTGGCCCATTCAAGTTGACACATAAAATTAACCTCATGGTTTTTGCTCATGACATTATTCCATGGCTTTAACTTAAACTCATTGGGGCAGCTCTTTGTTTATTTGAATTTTTGTTTACCTTTGAGTATACGAGAATTCATTGTCATAGAAGTTCCAGTTGATTCTGTAGAAGCAGGGTTGTTTTTTTTTGTTGTTGTTGTTTGGTTTTTTTGGCATTATGATTCTCACTGCTGAGGTTGTCATATAGTTAGAGAGAATATCCTACAAAAAGAGAAAGAAGATATGAGAGGCTGAAAGGGGTCTTAGCAATGGCAAGCCCCGGGTTCTTCTCTTTCCCTACTATACACATCCATTCTGGGTTATATGAACTAGTTATTTTTCCCTCTTTCTCCAAGGAAGCTCAAACCAGAGGGGTGCTAACAGAATGAATGCCATTCCATGCTAAGGTGGCTTTTACCTTTGGCGTTTTAGGAAATCTAGTTAATCATATATACAATGAGCAGAATTGAACAGGTGGAAATTATCATTTAAATCCACACCCTCATGCTCTTGACCTTGGGAAAGTGGTAAAATTGGTCCACTTTTACTAGCAGTCTGCCTTCTGCATTTGGTCTTAAAATTTTATTCCTGACATGCCAATCTCAAAATAGTTAGATGATTTAGTAATAAGACCACTTTAAACTCCACTGCTGTGTCTCCTTTCCTCTCCCTTTCCCGTTCTCATGCCAACCATAACTCTAACCCCACCTAAATATAGAACAAGAACCTGAAACAAAGTATTCTAATGTAAATTTTATGGAGAAGACTGAGCATCTCCAGCCGTGGCTTTTTTGGTGACATCAAGCCTAGTAGAGCGTGCTAAAACCATGTCCTTAAAAAGATACTGATAAATTCTGCAGTTGAAATGGCTATTCTTTCATGCAAACACATACTGGGTAAAAAGAGTGAAAAATGGAGAATTTCACATTGTAGTTTTTGGCATGTTAAGTACAGGATAATTGTTTTAAAATGTCCTTGCAGACCACAACGTAGTACCTGATACAGAGTACTGAACCTGTCAACGAATTCATTGTTCTTTTCCGTACAATGGACTGGACTAGTTCCCAGGAGAAGACGAATACCGAAGAAATGAACGTGCCCTCTACATCTCAGATGCAGGCTCTCTTTCCTCCATGTTAACTCTTTCTAGTGATGTAATCCAATGAAAATCTCAAGTAAACAGAGGCTTCCCACTTTTAGAGAAAGCTCAAAAGAGGAAGCACGAGAACTTCACATGAAAAGAAGAGAGGCATTGTGGGTGAGAGAGAGGATGCAGGATACACAGAAGCCCTTGATAGGGACTGAAGGCACAGGGACAGGCAGAACAAGGGAACCTGCCACCATCCCTGGCTAATTTGTATCTAGCATATAAAACCTGAAACACAAGAAAGGACTGAATCTTGACATCGGCCAACTTAAGTCACAGTATTCTGAGAAAGCAAACAAGAAGTAACGAATAGAATATATTCAATTTTATTCAGAAGTTTCTGAAACCATATTCAAACTGTATTTAGAGCCATAACAAGCCTATGCATCCTATGAAAGGACATGTGTCCACTATCCAATTGACCATAACATAGGTGGGGAGATGGGATTTGTGGCATGTAGTGAGTACAGTTGGATTCTTTCAATAGACTTGATAATTATTCTAGACAGACCACATACTGCTGGACTTAGGAAACAAGAAATAATAAGGGCCACACTGCCAGACAGCAAGTGTGATTTTTACCAGCACATTTCAGTTCAACAACAGATCAGTGTGTGAGTAGTTCAGGAGTAAGAATTCCCCTTCCCAGCAAAGAAGAAAGAACAGTAAAGGGAATTATGCATGAACTGGTGTCAGGGTACATGTCAGAGCCCTGTGGGAGCAGGAATCCTCAGAGGTTTATCTTAGTTTTTTTTTTTTGTGTGTGTGTGGCAAAATCCAAAATAACACAAAAGAAGAAAGTAGAGCAGAAGATCAAATCAAAGTATCTAGATGGGGTACATTAATGCATCTGTGCAGTTAAATTGAAAACTGTAAAATGGAACGGAGAACCTCAAACCTGTCTTTAAGTTAAACATATTCATTTTGTCATTCTTTAATTATTGAAAATGATTAAGTAATATAAAATTGAAGATTAATGATAGAAGTTGGGGAAATATAAATTTTTTATTCAAGTTAATGTATTTGCCCAAGCACTAGAGACTGAATATAATGTGTGTGTGCTTGTATGTGAATATGTGTATGATGTGTGTATGTATGTACATGTGTTTATATATATATGTATATATATATATGTATATATATATATATATATATATATATATATATATATATATATATAGTGTGTATGCCTATATGTGTGATAGGACATGTGTACCACAGCACATGTGCAGAACAAAGATGTTACTCCTCACATTTCACCTTGTGTGAGACACGCTAATTTGCTGCTGCATAGAGGTGAGCTGGCCTGCAAGCATCTGCAGATTCTCCTGTATCTGTTTTCATCTCATCAGAGGAGTACGTAATGTAAACTCAGGTCCTCACACTAGTGTGAAAGTACTTTACCAAAGAGCCATCTCCCCAACCACTAAAAGTAATTTATGAAAATAAAAATAGATCAAATTTGTTTGGATTGCGTACTTAAAAGGCTAAAATTTTCATATCTAGCAATAAAATGCTAAATGTAATAGTGGAAGCAATACTTTGAAGTGAAGAGGTCAATAAGCACAGCCAATTGTAGCAGGAATCTTAAAGAGTCTTTGTTAATAAAATCAAACCTGAGCCAGGTATTGGGGTGAACTGGAAGATCAGAGAACCAGAACAAGCCACAGCTACCTCACCTCGCCGGATCCTCAGCTGGTCTTGTTTCCTCAGACTGGAGGCCTCTGAGTCCTCATCCAGAATGGTTCTCAGCTGAATTGCTGCTCAAAAGCCTGAATGCTTAACCAGGCCAAATGCTTAACCAGCCAAATGCTTCTAGTTTCTGGTCCTCATGCCTTATATATCTTTCTGCTTTTTGCCATCACTCCCTGGGATTAAAGGCTCACTTTCTGGGACTAAAGGCGTGAGTCACCATGCTTGGCTGTATCCTTGAACACATGGATTTCTGCCTCTGGAATGCTAGGATTAAAGGCGTGTGCTACCACTGCCTATCCTCATGTTTAGTATTGTGGCTGTTCTGTCTCTGACCCCAGATAAGTTTTTTAGGGTGCACAATATTTTGAGGAACACAACACCACCTCAGCCAATAGACTTCAGAAAGAAAAAAAGAAGCTATATTTAATGAAAATCAAAATACAACTAAGAGAACAAGACAGCAGCAATCTTATCACATCTTTCAATAATAGCTCTAAATGCTAATGGTCTCAACTTTCCAATTAAATGACACAGGCTAGTTGGATGGATTAAGAGACAAAATCCACCTATGTGTTGTCTACCAGAAATTGTCTTAGCTTGAAAGACAAGCACCATTTTAAAGTGAAAGGACAGAAAACTATATTTCAAAAAATGGAATCAGGAAGCAAGCAGGCATAGGCACCCTCATTTTTGAAAAAAAAAGACTATAAACTAAAACTAGTGAGAAGTGTCAAAGAAGCGCATAGAATTCTAATCAATGAATCAATTAATCTAATCAATTAATCAAGAAAATATAACAATACTTAGTATGTATATGCCAAACTCTTGTGCATACAATTTCATAAAAAGCACGCTAATGGAATTAAAGGCAAAGATTATCACAAACCCAATAATAATAGGTGATTCTAACACCCTACTTTATCCAGTAGGTAGGTCACCTGGACCAAAACAAAGAGAAACCTCATAATTACATAGCATCTTATATCAAAGGGACTTACCACATATCTACAGAATGTTCTACCCAAACTCTAAAGAATATTCATTGTACACAACAGCACATTGGAGCTTCTCTAAAACACACAAAGCAAACTTTGGCAAATACAGAAACATTAAAATAATCCCACGTGTCATATCTGACCATTATACATTATATATTATATATGTATGTACACTGCATACTATATACATGTGCAAACACATCATATAACACATATATGTAATATATACATTACATATCACTGTCAATTTGAAAACCTGTATTCTATTAAGTTGGAAAAAGAAAAGAAATAGATGAATTTCTTGATTTGTCCAAACTACCAAAGTTAAACCAAGAAGAGCCCAACAACCTAAACAGACCGTAATAATGGAGGAGGAGATTGAAACAATACTAAAACCTTCCAACTAAAAATAGTCCAGGCCAAGACAGAGTCATACCAAAATTCTACCAGACCTTCAAAGAATAACTACAACCAATCCTTCCTAAATGCTTTGAAAGTAGAAACAGAAGGATCAGTCCCAAACTGATTCTACGAAGCCAGCATTACTCTAAAAATCTAAACCAGGAAAAGATGAAACTTCAGCAATAAAAGAAAACTACAGACAAACACCCCTTATGAATACAGACACAAAAAAATCCTCAATAAAATACTTGGGGCACATATCAAGATGTCCATGCAATATGATGGACTTTGTCTGATAAAGTTGGCTTTATCCAGAAATGCAGATTTGGTTCAACATACGTAAAACAATAAATATAATAAATCACATAAGTGAACCTAATTAAAAGCTACATGATCATCTCAATAGATACAGAAAAAGCCCTTTGACAAAACTCAATTTTTTTTTTTTATAATGAAAGTCCTAGAAAGAGTATCACTGTAGGGAATATAGTCAACATAGTAAAGATTATATAAGACAAATCCACAGCCAACATTATCTTAAATGGAGAGAAAATTTTTTTAAAAATCTCATTTAAATCAGGAATGAGACAAGAATGTCGCCTGTCCCCATTCCTTTACAATACAGAACTAGGAACACTAGCTGGAGCGATAACGTAAAAGAAGGAAATTAAAGGGTTACAAATAGAAGTCAAATTACCAATATTTACAGATGGTATGCTATTATCACAGTCTTTATAGTCTGTGTGCATGTGTGCGTGTGTGTGCGTGTGTGTGCGTGTGCATGTGTGTGTGTGTGTGTGTGTGTGTGTGTGTATGTAACAATAATAATAAAATAAAAAAAGGTTATCAACTTGAGTGTGTGTGTAGGATATGGAAATTATTGTAGGGAAGTTACCAGGGAGGGGTTAAAAGAAAGAGAGGGAGTGAAAAGGTGATGTAATTCTGTTTCAATTTAAAAAATGCTGACAAACTAGAATAAATATAAATAAACTAATGGATAAGATTTTTTTTTTTAAAAGTAAGGCTTGTTGGAAATCCATGTGATAGTAAGTAGCAAACCTTTAAGCAGAAATACTGTACAATTCAGCAGCTGAAGGTGTATCATTGTGGTCATACGGGAACCATCATGGTTTCTGTGTTTCCTCTCAAGGGGGAATTTGCATCTATCAGCACCTGCAAGGTGGTTACTCTTGAGACTTTTTCATCTATCATTGCAGAGTTAACTAATCAAAGATGGTGTTCAGACATGTAAATATGTGGAATCATTTATATGATTGGAAATAAGCCTTATCCTGCTTTTTACTATTGTTTTGTCAGTAATTAAAAAAGTAACATGCTTACTTGAATTTTGACAAATAGCGATAATCTAATCTTTGCTGGGAAATAAAATGATACTACTGAAAGCAGAGGAAAAAATATTGGGATGGGAGGTATTTCTGTTGAGTACTTTCTAGGAACCTGGAGAACACTGATCTTATGTAAGAATGTCACTGTGTATGCTCAGTTTGTCACACACACACACACACACACAAACACACGCACACACTTCTTAGAAGAAAAATAATTAACCATCATTTGGAGAGAAGTTTGAAGTTTTTATATTTCTTCAAATAACCTTGTATCATTGATAAAAATATCATTAATTGACCCAATCTAGGCATGGTAACAAGGAGATATATGACTAAAATGTTAATATTTATACAGCACATCTTTCAAAAGTTTAGTTCCACTGAGGGGTATTAGCATTTTGTATATTCTTAAAAGAACAATTCTCTCTGTATCTCATATCCTCAGTTTTCCATAACATCTCTGAGATAAATAATTTTAGATATAACTAAAGGAAGCACAAATCAAGGCATCATGGTGCATGCATATAATCCCAGCACTAGGAAAGCTGAGACAGGGGGATCATGAATTCAAAATCAACCTGTGTTGCTGAGTAAGACCATGTCTCTAAATCATTCAACCAGTGCTGTAATCACAGTCTCAGGGGGTCAAATAAAATTCCCAGGGTTATAACATTAAAGAGAGAAGCATTAAAATGTAAACCACGTTTGTGTGGCTCTAAGGCAAAAAAGTCTGTCTTCTTAGATACATTGCTGCATAAGGATGGACAAATACCAATGGGGAATCTGCAGCTAATATAGGAAGTCAATAATTGTCTCTTAAAAATAAGTACAGACACTCACTATATTCTCAAGAATCTTTTATCTCTCAGACCAAAGTCTCTAAATCCTTAATGAATATAGTTCCATATTTTAAGTGGATTTGAGTTTAAAATTTACTGTTGACAAACAGAGGTGGCAGAAGGGCTCTAGAGGTAGAGTATGGTGTCATTTCTAGAAGTTGACACACGTACTAAAAAAGGAGAAAGAATAAAGAGGAAAAGCTATTCAAGTCCAAAATACGGTGAGACATGGACAGTAAGTGTTGAGCTCACAGCAGCCATGATTTTCACAAGAACAGCGCAGAATCAAGGGAGTTAAAAAGTCTATCATGGAGGAAGGAAGAGCTACCAAGGTCCCTTCCCTAGTTGAAAGGCTACTGGCATTGATGGGTGCTAGAGGAGGAAGAGGCAGTTTTCTTTAAAGATGGCTACTGATGGGTTGATCATGCTCCTCTGCATGACCTTATACCCATCCACATGTTATCAAAACTAAATGGATTCAGTGAGTTAGAAAGTTGGGAGAGAGAAATGCAAGAGTCTGGGGAAAACTAGAGATGGGGATGGGGTCTAGAAGGTCAGACACATTGTATACTTGTCTGAATTTTTCAAATAATAAATAGATATAAAAATCATAAACATATTTTTAAAAAGACCAGTGAAGTAAAATGACCAAGAAGAATTTTAAATATGGTTTAAATAACCTTATTCATCATAAAGATAGGTAAGTAATTGCTGAGCAGATTTGCATTAAAATCAAGATTAAAATGAACTGGCATATAATTATTCCCAGGTTAGCTAGGAAAAAAACATATTCCAATTACTTGGAAACCACAAATGGCCAGACTTCATTAAGCTAAGATGAACAGTATAAAATGAATTGTCATATAAACATTAAAAAAACAGAATTTGTTCTTGAAAACTCCCTCAAAAGGAAATCCAGCCAAGATGGTTTCACTGAGGAATTTTAGTGAAGATTTAAAGAATAATTAATATCAACTTCTCATGGGAAGAAAACACATTTTATAAGGCCAGTATTGCCTTAATGCTCACCCCACAAACTCAGTCCAAAGGAAAAAAAAAAGACAGAGCTAAATGATGTCTTTTTGAACTTACATTACATGTCTTTAAGAAGATATTAGCAAATCCAATGAAGTGTGAAAGATTAATGTATCAGAACAAAGAGATTTTCTCCAAAGTGCAGAGCTGGATTCGCTTTAGAAATTTAATTAATGTAGTTCTCCATATCAACACACCAGAAACAAAATTTCACAGGATCATACACAAGGACACAGAAACGATTTGACAGAAGGCAGCACCTATCCGTGACAGGCATTTTCTTATTGGATACAGAGGGAAACGTCCTCATAACAAACAAGCATGTAACAAAACTACAGTGAGCATAGTAGCTGATGGTGGGAAATGAACATTGTCCTTTAAAGATTGAGGATAAATTGAATGCCATTTCTCATGATTTTTATTGAAATACTGGTATTTCAAGCCGATATGATAATGTGAGAAAAGGCCATAAAAATAGCCCCGAGTGAAAAGAAGGTATAAAATGACTTCTATTTGTAGTTCCACGACTGTGCGGATTGTCCTGAAGGTTCTCCAAGGAACTAGGGAACTAGAAATGAAGGTATGGTCACCATATAAAAAATTAACATATAAAACATATAACAGTTTCTTTCTGTATATTAAACACTGATTTCTAT
The DNA here is from genome assembly GCF_949786415.1 of Peromyscus eremicus. Classification (NCBI taxonomy): domain Eukaryota; kingdom Metazoa; phylum Chordata; class Mammalia; order Rodentia; family Cricetidae; genus Peromyscus; species Peromyscus eremicus. Next base: position 72,457,263 of record NC_081430.1, read on the forward strand.
ATATTATTAATGGAAATCAAAACAAAACTTCAATATTATAATTTCTCTGAAATTCATGAAGCAAATTACTCAGGTATAGATCTAAAACATACTTGCAAAAGCTGTACATTTTACAAAATGATAAAAGAATCAAAGAGGACAAACTGGAAGATCTTTATCTCTTTCTAGGCTGGAAGACATACAGGACTAGGCCAATTTCCCTTAAATTGACTTGTAGAATTAGAACAATTGCTTTAAACATCAAAATGTTCCATAAGACATAGATTAACATACGCTGAGACATGTGTTTGGAAAGGGTCAGGGCTTGAAATAACTAATAAAATGTTGAGGAAGAAGACTAGTGTGAAAGGAATTACTTTACCACATGTCATGGCTTATTACATAATTATACTAAGCAGGAGACTATGGGATAGAGAGAGGGATGGACATAGTCAATGAAACAGTAGAGAATCCAGAAACAAATGGACATGATTATGACTAAATCCAACCAAAGGAGAGTAGTCATATTAGCAAATGATGCTGAAACAATTGGATACCCATGAGCAAAATGAAAAACTGACAAACAAAAAATCTGCAACAAAGCTCTGGTGGTCTGAATGAGAGCAGCCTCTATAGACTTATTATATTTCAGGTTTGTGGGACTATTTGGGAAGTAGTGGGCCTTGTTAGAGCCATTGTGGGTGGGCTTTGAGCTTTCACAAGACTACTATTTCTCTCAGCCTCCTACTTGTGGATCAAGATGTGAGCTTCCAGCCTCTGCTCCAGCTGTCCCCCCTCACCATGCCTTTGCTCTGCCACCATGAACTCTAGCCCTCTGAAACTACAATCCAATCAAGCCCTTTCTTTTATAAGTTGTCTTGGTCATGGTGTTTTATCACAGCAGTAGAAAAGTAACTAAGACAGAAGGAAAGCAAAATTCAAAATGAACTTCCTTTAAAGTCTTTCTCTTAAAAACGAATCTCCAGTGAATCATGGATTTAGATGTAAAATAAAAATTGCAGGAAAAAATAAGACATTTTGAGACTTAGAACTACTTGCTGGCTCTCTATTAGTATAAATTATGGCAGGATCATGTGTCAGAAGAGTCTGCTCACCTCATGGTGGTCAGGAAGCAAAGACTGGAGGGGAAATGATGCTACCTCCTATTTTGAGAGCTATTCCTAGTATCCTAAGTTCCTTTGCCACTTTTCACCTGTATGGGTTCCATACTTCTCCACAGCACCAAGGGTTAGGTACCCAATTTTCCACACATGGACTAAAGAGGGGCATTCTAGATGTAATCTGTAGAGGATAGATAAATGTGCTTTGTATTTATCACAGAAAAATGGCCCAGTTTAGAAAAAATTAAAAAAAATAGATCCCATTAAAAGTAACACTGCCCAGGGCCAGCTTCAGTGGTGGCCAGGTCCTAGAGAGGAGGTAAGAAGTCAGTGAGGGAAGGATGATCCAGGCATGATGGTTGAAAGAATCTTTCAGTGTGACTGACTAGCAGCCAGAATGCTTCTTAATTTATACAGAATTCATTAAGCAGAGATAGATTCAGGTAATTCCAAAATATAGATCATATCATTTTTGTTTTCGGACATGTGTTTCCCTTCCTCTTCAATATCTTTTAGTCACTCATTGATAAGCAGTTATCTTTTACAATCATTTTCCCCCAAGTTTAGTCATCATTGATAAACAGAGTTATCTTTTACAATCATTTTTGCTCACCAACCCCATAACTCAATTTTTAAGAATCTAGAGGCATATGACAGCTTTTGCAGCTTCAAGGAAGCTAGATAGAAAGAAATTCTCCAAGGCAGCCAGACAGATTGTCATGTCCTGAGCAGTGTATTATTAACTCTCAATGGTCAAAGTGCCCAAGAAAAATCCTCAGGCCAAAGCTTCTGCAATTACTATTCAATTTCTGACATAATATAATGTTTTACATTTTATATATTGATAGAATTTATTTATATGCCTAATCCTGGCATTCAAATGACAGTGACCCTGCATGAGCTAGCTTTTCTAAGAAAGGGGGATCCTGACAACTCATTCTTTTATCATATTTCCATGTCATTCTTTGCCCATCGATATAAATTTCTGTGTGGGGCAGAGGTAACTCCAGCTAATATAACTTTGTTGCAGTATATGCCATGCAATTGCCTGAGAGTATAGTAAGAAGAGGCTTGTAATCTGATTGCAGCCAACTCCTCTAGCCTACCAAATCTTGTTGACTTTTTAAGGTTTATTTTGTTTTTATTAGCTTGTTCCTGAGTAAGTACAGGGATAGATGTTTTAAGAATATCTCATAGCCTCATAAAGAGACCTCTGGCTTCTTCATGTGTGTCACAACCTCCAAGGCGTAAGGAAGACCTTCAAGTAGATAAAGCTATCTCGGTAAAAGCAGGAGGGGTAGTGTGCTCAGGACTTTCGTGGGGCAGCTTAGAAGCAATACTCCTGGGAGAAGGCATAAACGATTCATAAGAAAATTCCCATCAACCCAATATCCCCAAACTGTACAAATATTAAAAGCCCCAAATATGCAATGCATGGAGATCAAAACCAAAAGTGGCATGGTGGCCATCATGTGGCTCAGCTTTGCTGGATCTTTGACAAGCAGCTGTGCTGCCTTTACGACTTTTGCTGTTCCCATCAGATATGGCTGCACCATAACACTTTTGATACTTGAAAGAATTTGTGAAGAGAAAAAGATGAAGTACGGACTCAGTGAAGGTATTTGCAAGTCACATGTTAACAAAAAGACTTGTGTGTTTAACATAGAATCACAGCAGTTAAAAAAATAGTTCACTATAAAACAGAGAAAAAATAGGAACTGACATTTCACTGAAGAGGGTAGAAAGTTTGTGAATAAATTCATGAAGAACTATCATCATTGACCATGGAGAAGAGGGAAGCATGAAGCACTGTGTATGAATACAAGAAAAGAATATTAACATCTGCAAGAATCTGGTGGGATCTTCAGGATACTTTTTAAGTAAAGAAACTAAAAGTCTTGATTTTATTAAATTTTGGTTGACTTTTATTTGCATGTTTTACTTATATATTTCATTTTTGTTGATACAAGATTTGGTAAAAATAGTCCAGGCTAGTTGGGGGACCCATGATCCTCTTGCCTCAGCTCCCCAAATGTTAAGATTACAAATATATGCAATTACCATCTCCCTTAAATATTCTGGGTATTATCCATTTGCTGAATGAATAGTTAGCAATTGCCCCCCCCCCCCATTTTGTCCTTTCACTCTATCTGTTGTTTCCTTTCCTGTGGATTCTGTTTGATAGAATCTCATTTGTATATTATTTACTAGCTTTTGCTTCCAATGCTTCATACCCTGAAAATGAATATCTAATCCTATGCCTTGGAATATTTCTATGATAATTTCTTCCAGTAGTTTCTTTGAAGTTTTGGGTCTTACACTTATATGTTTAATCTGTTTCAAGTTGATTATTGCATAGGGTGAGAGATACAGTCTTCTGCATATGAACATCCAGTTTTCCATTACCATCCATTTAAAAAGCTGTCTCTACTCCAATGGTTTTAGAAAAGCTGTAGAGAAAGAGTTGGCTGGAAAGGCATCATTCAATTGAAGTCAGGCCAGTGGTTTGAAAAGACACATCTCAAAAGAAGTACAAATGGCCAAGAAATATAAAAAGATGTTAAATGTAAATCACAGGTATAAAAATATCATTTCATCCCATTTTAGTATGATAATTATAAAACAAACAAAAAAGAGTAACTAAAAGTTAGTGAGAATGTGAAGGAAAAGAACCATCATACACTATGAGGATGTGAATCAGCACAACCATTGTGGGAAACAAGTGAATGTTCCTAAAAATTGAAAATAGAGCAAACATATGATTCATCCAAGTTCTAGGTATGGGTTCAGCATTCCAAAGAAGTACCTGGATGTAGAGAGTATACACAATGGAATATTATTCTAGCATGAATAATCAAAATCAAATAATCAAATCCTGGCATTTGAAGCAAATGGTTAGATCTAGAGAATACAATGTCCAATGAAATAAGCCAGACACAGGAAGACAAAGATGGAATGTTCTATTGATAAATGGAAGTTTAAAAAAATGGGACTACTGACCTCTGGTGGAAGCCCCCTGAGGAAGAAATCAGGGAAACAACACCCTTCACAATAGCCACATATAATATAAAATATCTTAGGGTAACTCTAACCAAGCAAGTGAAAAACTTGTATGACAAGAACTTCAAGTCTTTGAAGAAAGAAATTGGAGAAAATATCAGAAGATGTAAAAATATCCCATGCTCATAGATCAGTAGGATTAACATAGTAAAAAATGACTATTTTGCCAAAAGCAATCTACAGAATCAATGCAATCCCCATAAAAATTGTAGCACAATTCTTTACAGACCTTGGAAGAATAATACTCAACTCCAGACAGAAAACAAAAAAATCCCATGATAGCTAAAACAATCCTGTACAAAAAAAAAAAACAAAACAAAACAAAACAAAAAAACAAAGAACAAAACAAAATACAACTTTTAGAGCTATTACTGCCCCCTCTTTCAAGCTGTACTACAGAGCTATAGTAATAAAAATTTCATGGTATTGTTATAAAAACCAATAGGTTGATCAGTGGAATCTAATTGAAGACCCAGATGTAAATTCACACATATGGACACCTGATTTTTGACAAAGAAACCAGAAATATACAATGGAAAAAAGAAAGCATCTTCAAGAAATGGTGATGGTCTAATTGGATGTAGAAGAATACAAATAGATCCATATTTATCACCTTGCATGAAACTCAAGTCCTATGTGTATTAAAGACCTCAGTATAAAACTAGATACACTGAACCTAACAAAAAAGAAAATAAGGAATAGTCTTGAAGATTTTGGCACAACAGACAATTTCCTGAACAGAACACCAATACTGCCGGCACTAAGATTGATAATTAATAAATGGAACTTCATGAAAACGAAAAGATTCTGTAAGGCAAAGGATACTATCATCAGGACCAAATGGAAACTTAAAGAATAATCCAAAATACATAAAGAATTCAAGAAACCAGACATCAACAAACCACATAATTCAACTAAAAATGGGCCACAGATCTAAACAGACTTCTGAACATAGGAAACTCAAATGGCTGAGAAGCACTAAAGAAATGTTCACTATCTATAGCCATCAGGGAAATGCAAATCAAAATGACTCTGAGATTCCATCTTACACCTGTCAGAATGGCTAAGATAAAAAAACACAAGTGACAGTTCATGCTAGTAAGGAAGTGGAGCAAGGGGAACACTCCTCCATTGCTGGTAGGTGTTGTAGAATGTTTTTTTAAGGTGTGTTACTCTTGTTTATATTGCATTTGTTTAACTCTGTGAAGCTGTGTTACTGTGCCCATCTAAAACACCTGATGGTCTAAGAAAGAGCTGAATGGCCCATAGCAAAGCAGAAGAAAGGGTAGGTGGAGCTGGCAGGCAAAGAGAATATACAGAAGGAGAAATCTGGGAGGAAAGGGGAGAGATGAAGTATCCAGAGAAGGAGGAGGACTCCAGGGGCCAGCTACCCAACTTCATAGCAAGCCATGGAGTAAAAAACAAAGAAAGGTATACAGGAATAGAGAAGGAAAAGTCCTGAGGCAAAAGGTAGACTGGATAAGATAAGTAAGGCTGGCTAGAAACAAGCCAAACTAAGGCCAGGCACTCATAATAAAGAGTGAGCCTCCATACGTGATTTGTTTGGGAGCTGGGTGGCAAAAGAGCAAAAACAACCAACAACAGGTGGGAGTTCAGACTTGTACAGTCACTATGGAAATTAACATGTGGTTCCTCTGAATATTGGGAATCCATCTACCTCAAGGCCCAGCAATACCACGCCTAAGCGTATACCCAAAGGATACATGTCACTCCATCCTACAACAAGGACACCTGGTCAACTATATTCATAGCAGCTTTATTCATATTAGACAGAAATTGGAAAAAAAAACCAAGATATCCTTCAATTGAAGAATGGGAACAGAAAATGTGGAACTTATACACAACGGAGTATTACTCAGCTGTTAAAAAAATCATGAAATTTGCAGGCAAATGGATAGAACTAAGAAAATCAACCTGAGAGAGGTAACCCAGACCCAAAAAGAAAATTACGATTGATGCCTAGCCCAATTATCATCAGAGAGGCTCCATCCAAGCAACTGAATAGAATAGATGCAGAAACCCACAGCCAAACATTAGGCAGAGCTCCAGGAGTCCTGCAGAAGAGGGGAGGAAGAATTTTAGGAGCCAGAGGGGATCAATTAAATCTCCAGAAACTCCACAGAATCACTAACCTGGGCTCATAGAGACCCACAAAGAATTAACCAACAACTAGGGAGCCTGTATAGAATTGACCTAGGCCCTCTATGTATATGTTACAGTTGTATAGATAGCTTGGTCTTCATGTGGAACTCCTAACAGTGGGAGCAGGAATTGTCTCTAACTCTTTTGCCTACATTTGGAACATTTTTTCTCATATTGGGTTGCCTTGTTCAGCCTACTAGGAGAGTTACCCAGTCTTACTGCAACTTGATATGCCATGTTTGGTTGATATCCATGGGAGGCCTGCCCTTTTCTGAAGAGAAATGGAGGAGGAGTGAATGGGGGTGCAGAGGGGAGATAGGGTAGAGGGACTGGGATGAGAGGAGGGAGGGGAAGCTGCAGTCAGAATATAAAAGAAATAATGTTAAAAAATAAATGAGACTACTGAATTCCACTAAAATGTACAAATAGTAACGGTGATTTTAAAAATTAGTCTTAAATATTATGTAATTCCATTTGCATAAATACTTGAAGTAAAATCATAGGGAAATTAGTAGTTACATGGGGTACAGACAGGGTAGTAGGTTAGGATTACATAAAAAATACTAGGAGGGAGCACTATAAGGCTATAACAATTCTGTTTATTGTAGTGGTGGTTATATACAGCTAAACATCTAATTACATAGAATTTTATTCATGTGCATACACTGATGCGCAGACACAGGCAAATACAGTAAAACTGTGAGATGGTAATAAGATTGGTGGGTTTTATCAACATCTACTTCCTATTTTCGTTATCTCTGCGATCCTCTTGAAGTATACTGAGGGAAGGGACATGAGCTCTTTCTGTCCATTTCTCAAAGCAACTTCCTGTGAATTTGTAGTTACTTGGAAATCGTGCTTGCAAAATAATCTAAAGAATATGAATTTTACTCTTTATTAAATGTTTAGTACAGTTTAGGAACAATGAGATTCATACATATTATGATCATATTATATCTTATATTCTGAGGCAAATAAGCAATATCATCTACTGGATGATAAGAGAAACCCAAAGTTATAACAGATTTGTTACATTGTAAGGGGTATAATGCAGGAAGTGGAAGCACAAACCAATAGGCACATGAAATTCAAAATAACTTTTTAAAAGATAAAATAGTAAACGTAAGTAATTCATCTGACAAGAGAGACCAACTCTTCCATAATGCTAGCCAAATTAAACTCTATCTTAGAATCTGCCTCTAGGGTAGTAAATATGTTAAATATTTTGTATACTAAGCATAAATGAAATAAGAGCTTATTAAAAAGCAATATTAAACTAACATTTTAAAACATAATCAATAATTAAAAATATTAGAGAGAGTATGATCCTATTCAATATTTCCATTTCATGAGTTTTATAATCTCTAATTAATGTCTCTCCAGACAGAGTCTGGTGTCTTGAGGATGAGTCTATAGCTTTTTCCAAATGCTTTACACAATCTGAAAAATTCAAAACCATACTTAAGATCTTAATAAATAATGGATTCTTTAGTATATTCTTGAATATAAGCTTTAAACAACCCTACAAGTTTATTACTAGTTTTCCACTATGCAGACAAGAAAACTAAAGCGTAGAGAAGTTAGGAGCTAGGGTCGCACAGCTACTACTCAGTGATGGATCCAGAATTAAACTACAATTTGACTCTGCAATTTGTCTTCTATCTTTCCTTCTAGTTCCCTGAAGAACTCTGTCATATGGTGTATCTGTGTGAGAAGTCTCTGAACAGCACTTGCTTAGTAAGCACATCTCATTCTCTGAACTCCAACTTCAAACATAGTTGGGTAAGTCATGTAAATTTTCTGACTGTGAATCACACCTACTATCCTAATACCAGTAAGATTCACACACATTAGGCTGTTTTCCAAAGCAGTTTGTGACTCAGCTATGATCATCATATCCCGGCATGTCCTTGCATGAGGCTACTCACGAATAACCCATGAAAATAAGAATCCGTGTTGCTGGAGGCAGATATTAGTTTGCAGAATCTTGCAAAGTAGTAGGTATTACTACTTTGCTCGCCAACTATCTGAATTCAGACTCCACAATGACTTTACAAGATGCTAATTTTATAAAAGTCTATAGAAAGGATGCATTAGACTATTTTGTACATTTCCTTTCAACCTCATTGCATCCTAAAGTCATTTTAAAATAAAATTTACAAAGCTACAAAAATGTACAAACATGTTGGTAAATGTGGCACGGAACTGTGTGTTTTAGTTCCACATCACTGTTCATCACTATTGCTCCCGAGAAATAGGTAATAATTGAGAGGCTATGGTTATGAGAAACAAAGCAGAAAGAAAGGTGGATACTTTTGAGCTAGGCATTAAAGAACATGTATCATTTTTTTCCTGGCAGGTTAGGCATAATAAGAACAAAAATGATGAGATAGATGGGAAGGGGGAAGGACACACATGTGGCAGGTGGATTTGTATGGACCATTGGGATCAGTGATAAGACACACAGAAAGACAAGCAGAATTCTGCCTGCTTTTGACTTTGTCTATAAGAACTTGATGGAGAATGGAAATGGTCCAGTATGAATTTTTTGGAAGGAAAGCTCCATTCTCTCTTGAAAAGATCTTTGTATTGTCTTTTCTTCTGTTCAGAAAAGTAATAAAGTTGCTATTGTTATTACCATGGGTTCAAAGCCAGCTCTCTTTTTAATAAGCTGAATAACATATGCAGCATTCTACTGTTCTACCTTTCAGTTCCCTTATTTATAAAAGTGTGGCAATATTATTACTTCTTGAATGAATCACTGTGGTCTCAAAAAAATCTAATGCATGTTGGGATAATTGCTTTACAAATGTTCAATGAATGGTGATGACATTGATCATACTGATGCTTTTCTTGTTCTCCAATAAATACATACAGGATGGGAGCAACCTTTCAGAACTGAGTACATTGAGTGCTTATTGTAGACATACTTAGGCTTCCATACAGTGTGAACTAGGGATAAATTTTAAATCAACTGCAATTATATTTCCTTCAGCACCATCCACACCTTGGTCTCTTTTTCCTACTTGTTTCAGTTTTGAACTTCTTGATTTCTGCTAGAGAGTTTAGCACACTAATACTTCCATAGGTTTAATGACATATATAGGTTGAAACTTTTAATTGCAACACTGGTTATTATAAGAAAGTATTGATGTAATGAAACTAGGAAGTTAAACCTCATAATAAGAATTTTACATGCTCAAAAAGTTGATAGTTCATATATTAGGACTCTTTTGTCTGGAAAGGTTAATTGTGTGGATTAAACACATTAGTGATTAACTCTGAGTCACCAATAATGCATCAGTGTCACATTAAGGAAAGAAATAAAAACACTCCCCTTTAGAGTCTTTTGACCAAGAACAGTCCAGATTTGAATTCTCTATTTCATGCTCCATGCACCTTTTGTCTCCCATCTGTTGCATGAATCTGAACCTGTGCTTGCCTGAAGGTTCCTGCATCTGTGTCCTCTCTCTCTCCCCCTCTCCCTTTCCCTCCTTCCTCTCATCTCTCTCTCTTTCTCTTTCTCTGAATGTGAATATGTGTCAGAGTGTGTGTGGGTGTCTGTTATGTCTGCGTGTGCCTGTCTGTTCCTCATAAAATGCTTGGCTATGTCTTTGTTGAACAGCACAGAAAGCATCACCTGGGGGGAAAGGAATAGGATACTTTACAGAGAGCTTTCAGGACTACTGTCTCCTTCCCATGACATGAGAAGAACATCACCCAGATTAAATGATCCACAAGGTAAAACCCATTTTTATAATTATTCCATAGGATTCTAGCACAAAGTCAAATGTTAAGTAATTACCAGATGTTATCATTTCTTTAGTGTCTTCCTTTTTTAGAGAGTTATTGGCTACAAGTATATTGGTGTGTCAGCAGAACTTAGACATCCTTTCCATATTTCTCCTTCATTTACTTCCATTGTGTGTAATGAGTCTTTTCCTGTCCCGCCAGTCAGCTCCCAAATAATGACATAGAAACTTCTTATTAATTATGAGAGCTTGGCCTATAACTTAGGCTTGTTCCTAACTAGCTCTTATAACTTAAATTAACCCATATATATTAATCAACATTCTATCACGTGGCATTACCTCTCCTTCATCTTGTGCCTCCTATTTCCTCTCCGTCTGTTTGATGACTCTGTCCTTCCCAGAGTCCTCTCTGTTCCCAGAAGTCCTGCCTAACCCCTTCCTAGCTATTGAACATTAAGCTTTTCATTACACCAATCACAGCAGTACATATTCACACAGTGTATAAGTACCCCACAACAATTGTTTGTTGTGATAGCTACAAGGCTTTGTTTGATTAGCTACAAGGTTGAAGTCAGCCATGCAGATTTATTCTTGATGAACATAAGCAAAGCTACAGCTCCTGAAAAGTCTCTCTGCCTGGAGAAATAGAACAAGAATTTTAAAAAAAGTAATGACTGAGGGATCTGGATGCAGAGATCCACGGCTAGGCCCTGGGTGGAGCTCCGGGAGTCCAATTAGCAAGAAAGAGGAGGGTTTATATGAGCAAGAATTGTTGAGACCAAGGTTGGATAAAAGCACAGGGACAAATAACCAAACGAATGGAAACACATGAACTATGAACCAATGGCTGAGGGGCCCCCAACTGGATCAGGCCCTCTGAATGGGTGAGACAGTTGATTGGCTTGATCTGTTTGGGAGGCATCCAGGCAGTGGGACCGGGTCCTGTGCTCATTGCATGAGTTGGCTGTTTGAAACCTGGGGCTTATACAGGGACGCTTGGCTCGGCCTGGGAGGAGGGGACTGGACCTGCCTGGACTGAGTCTACCAGGTTGATTTCAGTCTGTGGGGAAGGCTTTACCCTAGAGGAGGTGGGAATGGGGAGTAGGCTGGGGGGAAGAGGAGGCGGGCAAGAGGGGGGACAACAAGGGAATCCGTGGCTGATATGTAGAACTGAATTGTATTGTAAAATTAAATTAAATTAAATTTTAAAAAAAGTAAGGACTGGGACTAGGACAAAGCAACAGAAGCAGAGAAAACTAGAAATCCATCATTACCTTTTATTCTTTTTGAAATTGTAATGTAATTACATCTCTTCTCCCTCATTTCTTCTCTCCAGTCCTCCCATATACCCCTCCTCGCTCTTTCAATGTCATGGCCTCTTGTTATACATATATTTCCTAAATATAACTGCCTCAGACTGTATAAAGCAACACATACATTTGCACACACACACACACACACACACTCACGCACGCACGCATGCATGCACGCATGCACGCACGCACGTACGCACACACATACAGACATATTTTCAGGGATGACCATTTGGTGTTGGATAATAAGTTGATGTGCTCTTTCTTAGGAAAGACTGTTTCTCCTGCTCTCGGCATTGCTTAGTTGGCTAGAGTTCTTTGTGTAGGCTCAAGGCCTCATGGGCTTTCTCCTGTCCACTTTGGCATGTCTATTGGTGTTATCCTTGTTTGGCTTATCTTTAGGCAGTCATGTTGGGAGATTCTACGGCACAGATTCTGACATTGATAAGGAGACACACTCTCACAGCAAACTCCCTGATCCTCTGGCTTTTACAATCTTCCCATCCCTCTTCCACAGTGTTCTGTGAGCCTTGGGTATAGGAGTGTTTTGTAGATAGATCCATTGGGACTAGGCTCCATAACTCTGCATTTTGATTGGTTGTGGTTTTTTTTTTTTTTTTTTTTTTTTTGTGGTGGTCTCATCTGTTGCAAAGGGAAGTTTTCTTGATGAAGACTACACTTATCTGTGAGTATAAGGACAAATGTTGCTAGATTATTGTTAGAGAATATGCAAGTTTTCTAAAGTAGTGATTGGAGATTCTTTTCCAAGATCCATAACTTCACCAGCCCTGGATGGTTGGCTGTTTCCAGTACCAGGCATGATTTCCCTCATATTTATTGCATCTTAAGTCCTATTGGAGAGCTGTTGGTTACCACCAAGATATGTGTGTCATGACTGTACCCTCAGGGTTAGTACACCATGCTGGCCATTATTGTGATTCATAAGCATCAAAGTTGGGTAGGACTTTTGGTTGCTTCCCTTCTTTGGAAGCTTGCATGGTGCCTCCTAGTACCATGAAAGCTAGTCCTCAGGATCACACAGGTTAGTTCCGGCTCAGGAGCCTCTGGCTTTTGTTTCTAAAGTGTCTTCAGCAATACATTGCTTTTTAGGCTTAATTACTTTATCAAAACGAAAGGCACAGTAGAAGCTATGGTACCTCCATAAAGTGCAACTCATTCTGGGAAGCTAAGTAAGAAAGAACCTGGATGTTTCCTCTCAGTTGAACTAGATAAACCTCTCTAAAGGAAATCACCTCTCAACAATTTTCTTGAATGCGTAGAGTGGCAAAGTTAATACATACCAAAAAAAGCTCAAACTCAATGAAGATAACAGAATTCTCCCAGAATGACTCTGCCTGTTAATTTCAGAGCATAATATTTCATCATGTACATTCTACTTTATGAAATATAAATGTACATTTATCCAATTTTTTGGTACCAGCATTTTGGAAAGTCAAGACAATTTCTAGTAAACTGTGGCTTGAACAGACTGAAAGAGGAAATGAGCTTATTTGCTTTCAAGCAGTTACACAATACCCATGAGCCCATGGAAAATTTGCTAGGCTGCGTTATATTTGTGCTCCTTTTACCAATCATGTTCTTTCGTGCTTTATATCCATTTCTTCCTCTTAAGTGCTGGAGAAAGCACATAAATGCAAAGAGTGTGTGCAAATGTGCTCGTGCACGAGTTTCACTTTGTGGTTGTAACAAGATTTCTGACCCAGCATGAAAATTGGAGTTCTTAGGGTACAAAATTTAATCCAAAAAATAATTATCTATCTCAATAGAACTACAAAGAAAATTCTAATTAATGTGCTAATAGCTGGCCCTGGTTTACAGAGCATTATTGTAAGTCTTGAACTGTAACAAATGTACATGGAAATTAATGTTCACAGAGCAGAGAGAGAGTACATTTCCTTTTTAGAGCCATGCCTTTGACATACTTTTATCAGCAATTGGCACAAGAAGAAAAGAAGTTATCTTCTTGAGGACTGAGCCCAAGATGAGCTATTTCCTGTGAAATAATTTACTGTTTTCTAGATCACAAACATATCTCAGAGGTCATCTCCCTTTTCTCTTGGAATTAACTAATCTTGGAATCTCTCTCATTAAGTACCCTGGAGGTCAGTTAGTCCAATACTATTTTTGAATCCTCAGTAAATGGTTATTTTTATTGCTCATGGGTTCTTTCCAATGTGCTGGCATGCAATACTCTCAAAGCACACGTTTCCAAATTAATATGCTTTATTTTAGTTTATTTTTATGAAAATTTAGCCTTCATTCTAATTTTTGAATACTCTTAAAATTATAGACTTTTCCTTATAATGATCCTTAAATTTAAAACTGAAATCAGTAAGCACATTTCTCACATGTCCACTAAAGAGTCTTTTTATTTTTTAGATGTTATTGGCATAATCTGGTTTCTTAGAATGAAAGTATCATGAAATTTCTTCTTCACTCAATATGGACAGTGTAATTCTGAACAAAGTTGTCAGTTGCTGAAAATAACAACACTCTGGCGAAAAAATTAAGATATGTTCCAAAATGCATCTGGTTGTTAACAATGCAGCTGGACCAGAAACCAGGAATATACAGAGCAGCATTTGAAGAGCTTTTGTCTTAAGCACACTCAAAAGTATCAACTTCAATGATATCAGCTTCAGGCCATGTGTATACGTACACACAGGTATACCTGCAGACACATGTATGCTCTCCCACAAACACAAACATTCATAGACATATGTACTCCATATACACAAGCAAAACAAAAGGAAACTGTGTACTACAAAAGCAACATTTTAAATAAAAATATAATTCATTCTAGATCTAAAAAAGTAAAAATGGAGAAGGTTATGAAATTTATGTCACTCTCAAGAAGGTTGAGAGGAGGGCTGGAGGATAGTTCAGTCAGGAAAGTGCTTACCATACAAGCACGAAGACCCGAATGTGCATCTCCAAGACCTACACACGAAGCTAGGTGCAATGATGCATTCCTATAATCACAGTGCTGAGGAGGTGGAGACAGGCAGATTCACAGAGCTTGTAGAAAACCAGTCTAGCCGTCCAGTGAGCTTCATATTTATCAGATACCCTTTCTCAAAAAGTAAGGGAGAGGGTGACTGAGAAAGGCACTCAACACTGAACTCCTGCTTCTGCTTGCTTATGTACACATGGACACACACATACACACACAAACACACACATATACACACACAAAAGCAAAGCAGAGCAAAACGTAAACACATTAAAGAAAGATAAAAGAGTAGAACTTCTGAAGATGAAATATTCGTGTTTTGTTTCTACATGCAAGTATTATTTCTACTAGAGGTCAATAACACGAAGAGTTCTCCAACTTAATGCTTTTGCTAAAGGATAGATTCTTTCTGTTCTTTTCTGTAAGTTAGTAATTTAGCTATGTTTTAAGAGGGGTGCCTGAACTGGCTCACCCCAGTAATCAGATCGATGAATACCCTGTTATCATAGAGCCTTTTCCAGTAACCGATGGAAGCAGATGCAGAGATCCACAGCCAGGCACCAGGCTGAGCTCCAGGAGCCCAGTGGAAAAGAGGGAAGAGAGATTCTATGAGCAAGGGGCATCAAGATCATGATGTGGAAACCTACAGAGACAACCAAACCAAACTAGTGGGAACTCATGAACTTTGGACCGACCCACAGCTGTGGAGCCTCCATGGGACTGGACTAGGCCCTCTACATAAGTGAGACAGTTGTGTCGCTTGATCTGCTTGAGGTGCCCCCCTGGCAGCGAGATCAGGATCCATCCCTGGTGTATGAGCTGGTTTTTTGGAGCCCAGTACCTATGGTGGGACATCTTACACAGACCTGATGCAGGGGGAGGGACCTGGACCTGCCTCTACTGAATGGACCAGGCTCTGCTGACTCCCCATGGGAGGCCTTACCTGGTTGGAGGAGGGAATGGAATGGGAGTTGGTTTGGAAGGGGGAAGGCTGGAGGGGTGGGAGGAGGGAAGAGAGGGGAATCTGTGGTTGGTATCTAAAATGAATAAAAAATTCCTTAATAAAAAAATGAAGTTGATTTCATGGGGAGTCAGCAAAAGCCTGGTGCACTCAGTTGAGGCAGATCCAAGTCCCTCCCATTGCATCAAGGCTATGAAAAATGTCCCACCATAGGTACTGGGCTCCAAAAAGCCTGCTCATGCACCAAGGATGGATGCTGGTCCTACTGCCAGGGGACCCCTTAAGCAGATCAAGCTACACAATTGTCTCACTTATGCAGAGGGCCTAGTCGAGTCCCATGGAGGCTCCACAGCTATTGGTCTAAAGTTCATGCAGAGGAAAGAATGGGGGGG
The DNA here is from genome assembly GCF_949786415.1 of Peromyscus eremicus. NCBI lineage: Eukaryota > Metazoa > Chordata > Mammalia > Rodentia > Cricetidae > Peromyscus > Peromyscus eremicus. The sequence goes on from NC_081430.1 coordinate 72,472,978, forward strand.
TGGGTTAGGAGAGAAGGCTGAGGGGGATCAGAAGGAGGGAAGAGAGGGAGATCTGTGGTTGGTATGTAAAATATATAAAAAATTTCTTAATAAAGGAAAAAAAATAAGTTCATTTCAGCTATTTACGAGACTCACTGCTACTAGGTGGTGTGAGTGTAATATAAACAGTGAGCTAAGTAATGGAGATAATCTTTTGATTACCATTTTACATGATATTTCCTTATCAGAAATGAGTTCTCTGATTGGATGCTGTTTAGATGTGTTGCTGGCTTGGTCCCCAGCTGGTGACACGATTGAGAAGTGATTGGATCATGACATTACTAACCTCATTGATGGATTAACCAGGTGGTGAGTTTACAGCTGATGAGTTACTAATAGATACAGCCTAGTTTGAGGAGGAAGGATGTTGGAGTCTTGACTTTGAAGGCTATATCTTATCTGTAACTCATTTATTTAGCTTCTTTCTCTGGTGTTTGGCTGTCATAAGGTAAGGAACATTCCTCCATTAAGTTCTTCTGCCTTAGTGTGTGTGCCTCATCCCATACCTAGTAGCAATGGAGCCAGTTGACCCTGGATAACAACCTATTAAGACATTATCCAAAATAAATCCTTTTCACTTTTAAGTTGTTATCAGATATTTTGTAATAGTAATGTAAAATAACTAATGCCAATTCTATGCTTTCTGGGATCTCTTTTCTATAAATTGGATTTTATAAACCCCTAGCTGGTGGTGCTAGGAACTTTCATTCATTGTGAGAATGAAAGGTCAAAATATAGTTGGAGTACTTACCTATTCTTGTAAGATGAACCACTGTTCTTTTTTTTTTTTTGGCTAGAAGAGGCCCAGTGAATTTTACCACACTGTGTTGTCAACCTTGCTCTCCATTCACCATTTTTGCTCTCCTGGCTATTGCTACTGTATTCCAGTAATGCCAATTGTAGGTGACCAATAACCAAAGCTAAGTAATATCAATAGACAAAGACACTTGGCCTTCTTGGTTTAGTGGTGCTTCATCCATTGGAGATGCTTTCTGGAATAAGGGAGTAATTTTTGTTCCTCTTCCATCTGTTTATTGACATACTTCCAATACTGAAATTCTTGTTTTCAGTTATCTAGAACTTTCCTTTCTAGACCTCTGTAGATTCAGGAAAGCCGGTGACCACCAAACGCAGATCTTTGCATTTGTGCTTAGAGCCACTTCCACCACACAGGATAGATGACTAGAGTCAATGGCTCTTTCAAGACAATGAGTCAATTTGACTTGAATACAATTGCCACAAACTTTTAACTTATACATACATACTAAGCCAACCAATTGCAAAGTAAGTTTAGGCTATTTACCTCTTCCTTCTTAAGCTAGTTATGTGGGTTCATTTCTCTTAGCCAATTTAAAGAAATGTGTAAAAGATATCCTTGCCTTTGAATGAGTAATATGGGGTTCTGGGAACTGTTCATGTAGCTCCCTCATATATTTCATGGATTCAATCCCTTGGTCTTGTATATTATTATGGAACCAGCCTTAATAATATACTTCCCAAGGGGCCCAGAAGAGAAACTATGAATGGCGAGAATTATTTCAGGAAAAGAATCTAAGTATAACGAACTCTTATGTTCTTTTACTTTATTTCTCTAAGATAAAATTCTATCTACCTAGCTTTAGTTCCATCCTGACTTTCAGATCTTCTCTGTACCTACTTTTTCTGTTCTGTGTAGTCCCAGTAGTAACTAAGCCCTTATGCTTTTGACCTCATCTCTGTCCTCTGTTCCTTCGTCCTTCCTAGTGTTCATCGCTCCTTCCTAGTTCCTTATACCTGGCTGTCAGAAAACTCTGCAAGAGATATATGCCTCTACATATATCTGTCTTCCTCTACAGGATCTCTGTCTTCCTCCCTTCTCTCTGGCCATGCAGTTCCGTCTGCCATCTACTGAAAAACTGCCTTGTTCTTTCTCTCCTGGCCATGCTATTCTCTTTCCCTGGAATCCTGCCTTACCATTCACTCCACCTGAATATGCAAAAACCTCCTTTGGTCTCAGTCAGTTACTCTGGAATGCCACTGGCCTGAAGGCAAGGGGTGGTGTAAGCTATTCTGTCCCCACTGGTCCTTCAATGCTTTGTTTGGGGCTGGCCCTAGCTAAAGGGGAAATTTGCAAAAGGCAGATACCCAATTCAAATCCTGAAAAGGGGGGCTGTGAGCTCAAAGGCAGAAGGCTCTGCCTATGTGACTTTATTCAAGTACTGGTCTGAGCAGGGTACTCATACATACACGTTCTTTGGGAATTATGAGCACAAGACATTCATAGCAAGGCACAGCTGAATATTAAAGCTGTATAACACCAAATAATCCATGATAAATGGCTTCCCAGTTGACAGACCCTTGGTCGGTCAAAGTATAGCTTATTATGTACAGCTGGACTCCCTTTATCCCATTCTTGTGGCTCACCACACCTTGTGTGCATTTTAATCCTATGAAAAAGGACTACATGGATTGTCATATTTTATTGTCTAGACTCAAAAACCCTTAGTGCTTCAGGGTCAATTATTTCTATAGCAAAACTAACATACCAGGGACAGTTGCTCAGACAGTATGAAATGTTCTGATTTGCTTTAAAATTCTAATGACCTTGCAGAGTGATATGTCTTCTGTATTCTCCAGTGAAATAAAATCTGTTGTATTGTCTTGAATTCCAGTTTATTTATGCCAACATGCTTAGCAATTTATTTATTCTTCACAGTATGACAAGGCATCTTCATCCTCTCCATTTAACTAGCACTGGTCATTTTTTTTTTTTTTTTTGGTATTTTTTTACTAGTCTCCTTAGCAGTCATGATTCTCGATGCCATGTGATCTGTACTCCAGGATGGCCCCAAGAAAATGCCTTTCAGAGTCATTGAACTCTTGCTGATCTTACTTTGGGTTCTGCCTAGGTTGAACAAACACCTGCAAAATCCAATCCTAGAAAATATTGACTCTGGTCCTTCCAGGTTTCTGAAGATGTGGTAGGAAGTAAACTGCGTATGATATCCAAGTCAATGAACTCAGATGCTAACAAAACAAAGAGTTAAGTAGAAAACCCTGGCAATGGGATAAACAAAGGCAAGACCTGCTGATACTGGCATAAATGGAACTGACTTTAAATAGACAACCAGAACATATTCACATTGCGCCTTACCTTTACCATCCAATTTAGCCTGAGAAAGACCAAGAGAGGCCCTGTGAGAGACTCTGGCTGTTCCTTAATATTTAGACATCCTAGTTTCCAGTAACTTATCATGGCTCTGTAACCCATGAGTCAGTACAAACCTGTTCATATTTAGGAATTAGTTTCCACAAGTACTAAGTTGAATTTCCTTTTATTTGTCCTTGATGGGACTTTAATCATTCCATATAGTTTTTGATAGTTCTTTTATCACTACAGGTCATAGCCAAACATCTGTACAGTCTTCACATTACAGCACCTCCCACCCACCCTTCAGTTGCTTGAACTACCTTCTTTGGTTCTTTTTCTGCTTTCTGGTCTTTCTTGAAGTTTGGAAGCAGAACTGTGTTGGAGAGCCCAGCAGCAGTTTCATCTATCATTGTCAGAGTGACTTCTGCTTCACCATGGTCCTCCTACTGTTCATGGAACTATAAGATCTCCTATGGCTCTAATCAAAAGAGCAACTCATTGGTGTCCTCCTTTCAATGTCTAGATGGGCCATACTCATTATATTGTGAAGAGCTGTACACATTCCTCCTTTCCTGGACTTCTATTTGATCAGGTGTCTTCTGATACCCCTGTGTGAATTGTATTTCAACTGGACACCCGCAAATTTGTTTTCTGTCCACATTATGTAAAATATCTTCAAGCATCATGAACATCCTCAAACTGAACATATGCAAATCTTGGACATCAAGTGTAAAAATGAAGTAGAGCATAAACATCTATTATTGGACTATCATGACCAAATTCCTGATGTAAATGTTCATACCTGGTGTCCTCTGCCATGTTCCTGATGAAGAGACATGTTGGGTGGGGAAAGGGTGGGTGCAGGTAGCAGGAGTCTGGGCCAGTGGCCTTATGGGGCTCAGCAAACCATCCCCTGCACCAGCGGAGGCTCATATCCATCCCTATGTCTATTTTTAATCTAAATTATAATGCATGTTTGCTATGACATTGTGACACTGTAGTTGTTCCTTTTCAGAGAGACATATAGACAAACATATGTAATCTTTGATAATTGGTAGGAAAGAAAGAAAAGATAAGAATATGTTTGACATTCATAATTTTTAGTCTTGTTTTTGTGGAACTTTTCACAATACCACTACAGACCTGTAGAACTGCCATCAATTGAGAGTCAAAATAAAATGTGATGAATTGTATGCAGCAGTTAGAGCATCTGTCATTCCACATACAATAGTCAACAACAGGAACTAGAATAGCAGGAGAGGCCAGGAAATAAGTCTCATAAAAGACAAAGTAGAAGAATATATCCAAAGCCTTGAATACTTTTAGGTGATAAATGTTCCTTGTCAAAAGAAACATTTAACTTTATAAAATCATGCCATAATATAATATTCATTATGGATGTAAGGTTCAAGAACAGATGAGCAATTACATTTTCCCTAGAGTATATTTGTATTATAATTCAACACAAGAAGGCAATGTTGGATATTTTTAAATTCTATTAAAATGTAGAATACCAGAAATTATGCTGTCTAATACAGCTGTGTGTAATGACATCTCACATCTCAGTTTTAACTAATCTTTGCTTTTCTTCTACACTATTGCTTGTCTCAAGGTTCAGAGTCTTTCAAAGTTAACTTTCAAAAAAAAATTGATTATAGGCACTTAATAGTTTTTTAAATAATATGTAGTGTGTGGTCGTGCTAGGTGAAGTATTTGACAGACAAATATTTCTTTATTGATTTCTGTAAGGACCTTTACCACTTTTATATTTCAAGTTCAGTACTCTGATTAAAAGAGAAAAATGGTACTTGGACCTATGGCTACTGATGTGTGGTGTGGGAGACAGAAATGGTCAAAAGAAGTTGCCTGACTTGTAAGAGTGATGCTTCCAGACTTCTGACGTAGTCTTATACTTTACCAAGAAGGCCATCCTTCTCACAGTGTCTGTGTTCCTCACTTTTTCTTCAATAGCCTTTAAAGCACCTTACCCAAGGTTTAAAAATTAAACCCATGAGAAAACTGTAGCTCACTTCTGCTGCTCATGTCACCTGAGAGAACAACTGTAAACTGAGTGGAGAAGCATCTTCCCCATGGAGCCCACAGGAAGCCAGGGCCAAATGGAAGACAAAAATAGCTCCAGCCAATGCCAACACATTATCATAATATGTATGCACAGCTTGTGAGTTAAATCCTGAGTGGGAAAGGTCTATGTTCTGTGCTTATCTTATACAACTTCTGGTGGATCCAGAATTGATTTTGAATTGAGCTATGAATCTTGGGTATTTTTAGAAACATTTCTGTCCAAACCAACCGAAAACATTCATCCTACACAGAGGGATAAGAAAGTTATTTGCTTTTGCCCTAGACTTAACCTAGACACTAGTCTTCCAAAAGTGTATTTGCTTGGCACAAAGAAGGCTGGGTGAGAAAGCATGCCTTCCTCACTGTGAAATCTACAATGGTATCTACAAACATGCTTGTGCTTTCTGTAATCTTAAACAAGGGGCAGCAAAATGCAATGTTGTCACACGGGTCTGCCTCATTGGGTGATATTTGTTTTAAAAACTAATATGAGTGAATTTCTGTGTGAATGTCATGTGTGTGCATTAGGTACTAGTTGAGTAATCACTGCCATCTCACATTTCATTTTTCCTGTAATAAAGGCAATATGGTTAGTTTTATAGAAATATGAACTTCTTTTAAAAGGTGACAAGAAGGGACTGAGGTAATGTCTCTGTCACCAAAATTGTTGCCGTGAAAACACAAAGATCTGAGTTTGGATACCCCCAAATCCAAGCAAAAGCTAGTATGATGACTGGGAATGGAGACAGTTAGATTTTTGAGGTTCATTAGACAGCCACTCTAGCTACGTGGTGAGCTCCAGTGTCAAGAGAAATTTTATTTTATAAAATACTGTAGAGTAATTAAAGGACTACAATGCTTACCCCAGCCTCTGCACACACACACACACACACACACACACACACACACACACACACACACCTGGACAGACACACACATACCCACATGCAAACACACAGTGAGGAGAAATCATTCTTCTGGGCTAGACAAGTCAGGGCCTTCAATGAATTCCTCCAGACAGTAGCAAGAGGGGGTGGACGATTAGGCCTAAGAAGACCTGCTCCACTTTCTCACTCTTCAAGACTTGTTGCTAAGCAATGCTCACTACAACAGTGTAAAATATATGAAAACATAATTCACTTATGGAAACAATCACAGCCCTTTTGTTTCCAAAGGAGGTTGTAGTAATACATAATGTTAGAGCAATGCCACTCTAGAGCTCACACAGTTGTGGCAAAGCAGCAGCAAATTATTCAGATTTATGAAAGGCTTATGTGAGGTTAGCAAGAACTTGATGTAGAATTAGGTTAAGTCTCGCTGCCATCCATCACTCCTCTAGAGGAGGCTGGTAAGCACAAGTACAATAGCATTACAAGGAACCACGTGGGCACAAGAGATTTATTCCAGCAATATAACGCTATTGGATCAAAACTGAATTTGAAGCCCATACTTTGTAGATGGGATATTTCATTCACATAAAATTGTTACTAAATTTAACAGGCATTTCCTACTATAAAAGGAAAATATAAAAGATATAAAATATGTCCAATACTTGAACTACATATAGACACATATATTTCTTTGACATAATAAATTTTTTACATGTAACTTGAAATCAATGGAATTTTGAAGAAAGTTTTAAGGCTCATATTTTTTATTAAGTACATATGGTTTGAATACTAAGTGATTTGGATGGTGACCTGTGGATTTATTTTTAATATGTTTGTAAGTCTTATTCAAGTGATCAGATTATAAAGGAGGGATTATTTACTAAAAGATAATTCATTGCTATTTCTTTTCAAATACAGGACTCTCTTAATCACATTGAAAAACCATCAATTACACATTAGACATAAAGATATTCTTACTTGTTTCTTTTGCTCAAATTTAAACAAGAGCTTTTCCAAAAAAAGAGAGTTTGGGGGTACATACAATATAGGAATGTGATGTTTATAAATGTTGATATGCTTTGCATGTAGCCTGTAAATTCATCTGATTGTATTATCGGGGCCCTTATTAAGTCTACGAACCATTTTTGGCATCAGGTAAGCCCTGTATGAACTAGAAATGTTTAAAAAATTTCTCATCTCTATCATGTAATAATTTAGTCAAGTGACAGGTATGGTTTTACATGTCTACCCTTGGGTATTCCTCAGTCAAGGCTAAGGCTGACATTGCTGTTTGTGCTACAGGAGATGGAGACTTTCAGGATTACATTCTTTTAGCACCTATAATAAAATCTATGAATTAACTCTAAATAAAGATTCATCAAGATTAGCACTACATTTTTCATCCAGGTAGAGTTGGGAGAAGAGGCAAGTATTTCCACTGATGTTGGCCTTCACACATGTGGCACAGTTCTGGTGAAGAGATGCATTAAGTGGTAGAGAACCATGTCTCACTAGGCTCACTGGATTCTAGTAAGAATCATTCTCAACAGTATCTGCCCTACCTTAGCACAAGGACAGTCAAAAGCATGTGAGAAGTCTTTAAAAGAATGAGTCTTGGGTGAGTTCACTTGAGTTTCCTGCTTCAAAGAGATATGAATGTGCAATGAAATTTTTCCTGTTCTCCACAGAAGGGCATGGACAAGTGGAAGATACATTGCTGCTCTGGAGAATCCAGAATGGAATAGAACGTCACACCCAAGACCTGGGTAGTTCCTATCAGGCTGAGGCTGATAACTGTATTTTGTTAATGTCTGCCCTTCTCCTTGTGACCAGTGTGTATACAATGCCATGCTGGCGGTCAGAAAGCTAACACCTCTGTGGCTGAAGGAGGCAGAGGATGTCTTTCCCTGAGCAGCTATGGCTTGGTAGCAAGCACGGTGGAAATAGAGTACTTTTTCTCCTACAGCTGCACTCCTTTTTACTAGGCTAATTAGCTTTTCCCAAAAGGCAGAACCTTTAAAGGACATCTTGAGAAGATTGCTTAACTTGTTGGCCCAGCAAATTTAAACTCTAATCTCATATTCTACTTAAAGTTTTCTCTTTAACCCACCTCATCACCTAGCCTAAGTGAGTCTCAGGAGTGGGATGCAATTTGCCTCATCACTCCTCATGCTGGGGGATTGTGAAGTAGAAGGAAACCATATTGAGGATATCTAGAGGAAGACTAGCTAATGTTATCCTTCCCTCCTCCCCCTTCTCTCTTGATCAATGCCTGCTTTCCTTCTCTCTGTGTTTTTCTATTGTCTATTTGTATTATTTTCTCTCTGATGCTTCCTCCCCGTTCCCTTTCCTCTTTGTCTTCCATCCCTCCAGCCTCTCTTTTTCCCTACAACATTTTAAGTTTGACAAAGGTAATCAATCTTATGTTCTGTTTGCTACGACAAACTAATTGTGCCTCCCTTTCTACATAGCAGTGCATATTTCCTTACATTGTCGAAGGAGTGTGAGATTAGAATGCTGCCCATTCATCCACGTAAAGAAAAGTGAGCAAAAGCACATGGCTTGTTCAGTTACCACAAGGTAATACTCGTGTCGGTCCCCCAGATGTGGTGGTAGAACGCTATGCGGGAAAACTTCAGTTCTTCTGAAAACTACCACCAAATGTAACCCCCAGCCTTATTTTCAACACTGTGCCTTTTAAAAAGAATTTTGTAAGTCTCATTTTAATTTTTTAGATCCATTACTATTTCTTTTTTGTTTGTTTGTTTAAATTTTTTTTAATTCATTTTACATACCAACCACAGATCCCCCTCTCTAAGAACATCTTGAATTTCTTTTCATTGTGATATAATACTCTTATTTATTTAATTCCTTTGAATGGGGTTAAAGAGATGGCCCAGTGGCTAAGGATGTTTCCTGCTCTTCAAGAGGGCTGCATTCAGCTCCCAGCACCCACAGTTAATGGCTTACAATTTCCTGCAAGTCCAGCTCCAGGCGATCTAACTCATTCTTCTGGTCTCTGGGCAGGCATGCGTAGCATACACTCACAAAGAGATGCATACAAACACACACATGAATAAAAATAACAAATCTAAAAAAATGGAGTACTTAAATGCATTTTACTGTTGAAAGTAGTTGGGTAAAAAAAACAAAACAAAACATAGTAATCTTTTAAAAGAACAACAAACACTTTGTTTCCAAAGAAGGCATAAATTGTCCAACAGACTGACAGGTACAAATTAAAATCAACATGTGATATCATCTCTCACCATTAGGACACTTGTTATCAAAATGTTAACTGTCTGCTAAAGTGTGGGAAAATGACATTCTAGAATTCTACTGGTGGAGAGGGAAATTAGAGGAACCATTATAAAAAGATGTTTGAAAAATCAATTAAATAAATAAAATATACAACTTCCAAACAATTCAGCAATCCCCTTCTGTGTAAATAGATCTGAAAATTTCCTGGAGTGAAATTATCACCCCATGAAGGTATCTACACTTCTGTGCCAACTACATCATTATTCATAATAGTCATTGCATAGAAGGATCCTAAGTATACATCAGTGGATAATTAGACAAGAAAAATGTGGGGAGTAGACGCATGTATATGTTAATAATGTAATATTATCTAGGCTCTAAAAAGGAGATATTGGCATTTGCCAGAATATGACCCTAGAAGACATTATTATATGTGAAAATAGCAGAGACTGCAAGAAAATAATAGTGTATCATCCTATTTATATGTGACAAAAAGATCAAATACACAGAGATAGGGAACAAAACTTATCACCATAAACAGGGCCTGGAATAAGGCTTAAGAGACACAGGGTAGCTTACACATAAGATGGGCATGTCTAGTTATAAAGCAAGAAGGCAATAGTAATAACATTGTATTATATTGGGGATTTTTATGTATATTATACCTAATCTTATGTCAAAATGTAACTGAAATGACAGATGAATTCATCTGCCTTACTGAAATAACAATTTTACCATGCATGTGTATTCTATAGCATCATGTTATAAAACACATGGTCACACAAAGATGCGTATTGAAACAAAATCCTTTTTAAAATGTTACCTATTTCCCAGTACATATTCAGATGTCATGAATAGCAAATGACTATACTGAGGTGCAGAATTAAGAAATATGAAAGTGAGAAAGCTTCTGCTGTCTTCTGCTCAAAATCAAACCCTCTACGTTGATGCAGTGAGGCTCTACCACTTCTGTGCTCTGGTTCTCCCCTGTGTCATCAGCCCTACTGGGAGACAATCCACGTATAACTATAAAAGATAATATTTGGTGTTGTTTAACAGGAAGGTGTATCAATCGGCTAAAAGGGAGACAGATGATCTGCCATCAGAAATTGACTAACAGCATTCTGATAGTCCACAAATGACAGGTAATGACTTCAATACCTGTCTCAGAAATATCCAGAGCGGTTACAGATATAACAGTATTTTAACTAAATCTATCCAATCAGAGAAAAACTGACTTTCACGTACCCACCTTTCATCCGTTGCCTATCTAAGGAAAGAGATGGATAAAAAGGTGGGGAACTTACCTGTTTCTACCACAAACCTTCATTGTATGAACCAACTCAGTGACTACCCAAAACATAATAAGACATTGTCCACAGCCAGTCTTTCCAGATAGTCATTACAGACAAAATGTCCCCAGAAAGGAAATATTACCCAGACACAGAAAGGTAAATTCTTCTGTCAATACAACAGCGATTATTTCCTAACAGTATTTTCAGGAACCAATAACTGAAGATCAGAAATGGAGTGTCATCAGCATGACAGAAAGCTACTCAAGAAAGACATGGAAAATGGCGACAAGGGAGCAGAATGAGGTGCTGTGTCTAATAAGTGGCATTGAATTTAAAGGGATGTTTGGCCTCACTGAGGATTAGAACATGTTTCTCCATCAAGTTCCTGACCTTTGGGTTCTGGAAGGTTTTGATCTTTTTTTAAATTAGGTTTGGTCTTTGACAATTTCATACATGTCTGTTTATAATGCATTCTAATTGGTCATGTCCTACTCCTTCCCACCTTCCTCTCACTCCTGCCAATGCTCCATCTTGTTTTGAAGTCCTCTTTCCCTCCTCATGTCTCCATTGTGTCATGTGACCCACTAAGTTTGACCAGGGTTGTCTGTGTGACTAAGGATTTTGTCTACCCAGTGGAGCCTGGTAGGCTAAGCTGTGGATACACAATTGAAGATGGCGGCTCCCCTCCCCAAGAATCCATCAGTAGCCAATAGTTCAGCATGCTAGGGCCCCATGAACCTCTATCCACAATTGACAATTGACAGGTCCACTTCCTGCATGCCCAGCGCAGATAACCACAGCTGCTGTAATTTCATGATCTCAGTGGCTATCTCATGTCCATCAGAAAACAATGTTTCACAATTCTTTCTCCCTTTCTTTCCCATCACTCCTTCATGGTATTCCCTGAGCTTTAGAGGGAATGATATAAATGTCCTGCTTAAGGCTGGACACTCAGTTGCCCCTATTCTTAGCATCCTGAGAAGCTAAGGGTTTTCATATTAACCACAATAATTGCCAAGAGAAGCTGTTGTGATCAAGGCTGAGAGTCACATTTGTCTTTGAGTATAAACAAATGTTTAGAAGATAGTTTGAGCCAGTGTCAGCTTGACTGAACAGTACTCATTTTGCCTTTAGGACCTATAAGCTCTCCAGCAGTGGGGTTTTGGACTTGATTTATAGTATCAGGTATGACCCCTCCCATAGAGTGGGCCTCAAAACCAATCAGAGGTCAGTTTATTGCCTGCCTAACAGTTGTGCCACTATTTCCAATGGGGGCACAACTTGCTTGGCAAGTTGGTGTTGATTTTCTAGGATTCACAGATATATACAACTATTAAAACCTTCCCCCCGCCAGCAGTCTTTCTTTATATGAGTAACATTCCATTATATATATATGTACCATATCTGCATTATTCATTCATCAATTGATAGACATCTAGGCTGATTTCATTTTCTAGCTACTGTGAATAGAACAGCCATGAACACTGATGGGCAACTACCTCTGGAACAGGGTATAGAGTCCTTTGGGAATATACCTAGCAGTGGTAGTTGTAGTTCTTGCTTTTTATTATTTTAGTGGATGCACCAGTTTAAACTCTCATCTAAAGTGAGGAAGGGTTCCTCTTCTGCCATTATTCTTACCAGGATTTGTAGTCCATTGAATTCTTTTTTTTTTTTTTTTTTTTTTTTTTTTTGGTTTTTTCGAGACAGGGTTTCTCTGTGTAGCTTTGCGCCTTTCCTGGAACTCACTTGGTAGCCCAGACTGGCCTCGAACTCACAGAGATCCGCCTGGCTCTGCCTCTCGAGTGCTGGGATTAAAGGCGTGCGCCGCCGCCGCCGCCGCCGCCGCCGCCGCCGCCGCCGCCACCACCACCACCACCCGGCCCCATTGAATTCTTGATGATAGCCATTTTGACTAGGGCAAGATGGAATCTAAGAGTTTTAATTTGCATTTCCCTGATGGCTAATGATGTTGAACACTTAGAAAATATTTATCAACTATTTGTAATTTTTCTTTTGACAGTTCTGTTTAGTTCACTAACCCATTTTCACTGATTTATTTTCTTGATGTTTTGATATTTAGTTCTTTGGATATCTTAGATATTAATTAATGTATTGTCAGATATGCAACTGACAATGATTTTCTTTCATTCTGTAAGATTCCCCTTCACTCATTTGACCATTTCCTTTGTTGTATGAGGTTTCTTAGTCTCATGAAGTCCCATTTGTCAATTGATCATATTTCCTGAGCAAGTAAACACCTGTTTAGAAGGTCCCTCACACAATCATGGATTAGGAGAATGAATATTGCAAAAAATGACTATCTTGCCAAAAGCAATTTGCAGATTCAGTGCAATCCCAATCAAAATCCCTAAGCCATTATTTACAAAAACAGAATTAAAGGAAACACGAAAGACCCTAGGCAGTCAGATCCTGGACTAAACGAACAAGTCTTGAGGCATTACCATACCTGATTTCAAGTTATACCACAGATTCAGAGGAATGAAAAACAGTGTGGGTCTCTCACAGAAATGGACATGTAGATTGACAGAATAGAGAACACACACAATTAATGTAGCCTGATTTTTAACAAAGATGCTGGAAGTGCACACTAGAGAAAAGACATCATCTTCCCCAAAGTGTTGGGAAAAGCAGATGTTTACACACAGAAAAGTGTAACTAAATCCTTATCTCTCATGCTGCACAAAAATAAACGCTGGATGACTCAAAGACTGTGATATCTGAAACTCTGAAGTGTCCAGGATAAAAGAATGGGAAAGGGGATGTGCTACAAGTTGGAGGTCTAAGTGGGACTTTCTAGTGGGACTCCATTTATGCAGAAAACAAGGCTAGCAACTGTTTCTCTTATGTTTGGTAGAGAGTAATATTCACAGAGATAGAGTGAGTTCATGTGAGTAAAGAAGAAAATGAAGTTTTTGGAAGGAAATTTAAAGGAATTAAGAACAGAAATCAAAGGAAGACACGTAAATCAGAGAATCTATAACACAGACATGAAATGAGGGAGCAGATGTCACCAGTTCCCAAGTCTTTACCAGTATTCTACCCACTTAGGAAGTATCGTGGTGTGACATTTTCATAAACAACAAAACAAGGGAAGAAAAGAGAACTGAAGTTTATACTGTGAACAGAACGGGAGAAATACATTGACTTCACATGCAGCTTTTGAGAATTCTTTCTTTTAAGAAAAATTATACTAAGAATATTTTCTCAGCCAAGTCCCTTGAGGTGGAAGTAAGTCATTTAAGATGACAGCAGAACCCAATGAAAGCCGCTTTCTAGGAAATACATACAACACATAAAAACAATAAAATGTCTTCTACTTGAAGACCTCAATGAAATATATGTGTTTTTAAAACAACATTTACATTAACATGGTAATCCCCCTTTATCAACAAGAATGTTTCAAGAGCCCTAGTGGTTGTTGGAACCATAGATGGTTACAAATCCTATACACACAACACTGTGATACCTTCACTGATTACTGATGGAGCCAATAAAATGAACAGGGAAGGTAGCATATACAGCATGGAGACTCTGCCCAAAAGGATTAATCCATGTTCTGGATGGAAGAATCTGGGATTCTGTCACACAACTCAGACTCACATACATTTCAATACTTATGATTTACCACTTTGTGGGAATTACTATTTAGTATTTTTGACAATGTTTAACTGTAGAAAGCAAAGGGGCAGGTGTGTAGAAAGCAAAAGATGCAATCTAAAAATGTCTTTGAATATCAAATTTATTTTACATTGGTTGATTTTAAAGTTTTATATATAATGTTCACATATAATGTGTGATTAGTCTAAATTGGGATTTTTTTGAACCATTATCTTAGATACCTCTTCTTGAAGAGAATAATTATATCTTTATTATTTAAAAATGCAAGTTCTCCAGGTTTAAATGTTATATGGGGTTTTTGTTACTGTTTTATATACTTTTAAATTGCTTAAATATTACTTAAATAATAGGTAATTATTGTGCACTATTGAAATTCTAAGCTCTGTATTTGTGCATATACTCAATTTATCTATAAACAATGATATCTTGTGAAATATAAAAATAGTCATTTCTTCATAAAAATAAATTTAAAACTTCCATAAATGTATAGAGAATCATAGGTATGGTTATTATCTTCTAGATTCCAAATGTTTGATTAGAAAGATATATAGGTTATGTTCAAGTATATTATTTTAATCCATGTTGATTACATTAGTCTGTTTTCTGTTGCTGTAACAAGATACTTGACTATGTATAGTTAGAAAGGTAGTTTATAAGGCTTACATTTTAGAAGCTGAGAATCCAAGTTTGGGTGATCCTATCTTCTGGCTTCTGTAGAGAGCCTCATGGCAGATGGTACCAAGGGTTGTGGAAAATTTGTGAAAGGTCACACATTGAGAAAAGAGGTTATAGATTCAGTTGCTTGTAACTAGTATTATTTATTGAGGTACTTTCCTTCCATGCTGAACCTGTGAAGTTGATAATTTTCCATCTGGTTGTTCAAGTCATTGCTGAAAGTCGAGTAATAAAGTTCCTTGCTACTAACATTTTGCTCTCATGCTTGGCCATAAGGCACTCCAGCATTGTTGCATGTACATGTAAAACTATTATATCCTTTAAATAAATTGACCTTTTAGAAAATCTCTTAGTAGGGTTTGAATTAAAGTTTATTTTGTTATGTTTATTCAAGGCTTAAACTTTTCAGCTTTACAGTGATGTGAAAATTATATATACCTGATAGAAACTGCATTTATTTATTTACTTACTTATTTTATTAGTCAATGTTATTCTTTGACAATTTCATAATGTACACTGTGAATTTTGGTCCCTCCACCATATCCCACTTGCCTCCTTCCTTTCTAGCCCCCACTCTTCCCTACATTTCTTTTCCCTATTCACTAGTTTGGTTTTATTTAGTGTTCCATGGGGTTTAATCAGGGCCATCTGTGTGATATTGAGGTTGATGTCAACCTGGTGAGTTTATCAGTGGATACACAACTTGATACTATATCTTCCCTTTTCCTAGAATCTGTTAGTTGTTGACAGAGTATCAGTATGTGGTAGGGCCCTGAAGTCTCTTTTCTCCTCAACAGCTGACTGTTATAAGGGCCTGACTTCTGTCACTCAGTGCCAGTATGCACAGCTCTTGTCCATATGGCCATGTCCTGCTTAGAAGATGACATTTTGCAGCTCCTCCTCCTCTCTCACAGCCTCTAAATCCTTCCCACTTCTTCTTCTGAGTATGAAGGGGTGATGTAAATGTTTTGTCTAAGGCTGAGTTCTCAATCATCTTTTATTCTTCACCTCTTGTGCAGCCATGGATCTTTGCCTTTATCTCTGTTCACTGCAATGAGAGGCACCTCTGTTTTAAGGCTCAGAGTAGCCTTTGTCTGTGGGTATAAATACAGATACTTAAGGGAAGTTTGATGTCATGTCAGTTAAACTAAATAGTCATCTTAGATTCCTCCAGGGCCTAAGAATACTCAGTAATGAGCTTTGTGCTGGTTTTACCACTCTAATTCCAGTTAGGGAGAAGTTGCTTACTCCAATAACAGTCGTGCCACCATTACACCAAGGGGCCATCTTGTATGGAAGGTTGGTTTTGTAGTTCATGAAGTGCACAGCTGGGTTAGACCTTTAATGCCTGGGGATATGAGAAAATCACTCAAGTAACTTACTATATAGTAAGACAAGCATGTGTCCGCAGTCTATCCATTTCTGTGACCCAAAATATTTCCACCATTCCCTGGCTGTACTCAGCAAAACCAAATGGTTTATTCATTGTTTTGGTTCCTCATTGTGGGAAAGACAGTCTAAAGACTGTCTTTAGGGATCTCTAGTTAACCATCCTGTTGATGTCACTCTCTGTTACATTTTTTTTTTAAATCACAGTTTCCCTCAATTTTCTAAGATATTTTTCCATGCCTTGTCATTTCTCTTGTCTCCTCAAAGTCTTACTTCAGATATTGGGTGCCTCAGGCTGAAGTTTAAAATATTTTGTTATTTACTTTTTGTTTCTGAAAATAGTTTTAAGTTTATTTTCTATTTATTGTTAATCATAAAGTTGATTTTAGGTGTTCTTTAGTGAATATTCAGTTTTACAAATTTCTGTTCTTGTTTCATGGGTTCTAACTTTAGTGGTTTGAAATATTTTACTATTGTTTTTTGCCTTGCTTTGCATCTCCAAAATTTTTGTGCATGTTAGGTTTTGCCTTTATTTCTCACATTAGAATCTTTTCTAAAGCATCTAGCGATTTTTATCAAAGAGCAGATGGCTGACACTCAAAGGTTGATGGTATGTTCAACTTATTGCTAAGGACTTGTTCTTTCATTGGTTTCCTTGAAGGATGAAACACAAACTGTCAATATGGCTAACCTGTTTCTGTCTCATTGACTGACATCCCGATAGGTGAATCATCCATATTCTCAGAGCAGGATATTCCAGCTTCATATAACTATAAGAGTTAAAGGAACACTAACTCAATGTTCCAAACGTCTATTCCACTAATCCCATGTTTAGCTTAGTAACCACACAGCAGCAGTTTTTGTCCCTAAGTCCACAGTCTCTGGTTCAGCATAGCAATTAACTGATTGGATGCCTGCCCATCTGCCAAGGCACAGGATCCGCTGCGTCGCCAATGTTTCTATGCACTGAACTCTGCTTTACACTGCTTTTTTTCCCCCTCGCAGACCAGCAACAAGTTCTTTCTGGTTAGCTCTTATTTAATACCAAATTTCAGAAATATGAGTGTCCTACTTTCATTTCCCGTTGCCGTGACAAAATACCCTGACAAAAATATCTTAAGGGAGAAAGGATTTATTTTAGATTACAATTCTTGCTCACACCCCATCATTTCAGGGAAGTTGAGGTGGCAGGAAGTTGACACCTCTAGTCATGTCACATCCACACTCAAGAGCAGAGAGGAAATAAGGGCATGCATGCTTACTTGAGCTCTGGCCCCTTTCTACATGTACACAGCCCAGTATCTCCTGCCTAGGGAATGTTGCCACCTACTCTGTGTAGGACTTCCCACCTCAACATAACCAAGACAGTCTCCCATGGACATGTCCACAGGCCAAGCCAATAATGATCATCCTTCACCGAGACTCTTTCCAGGTGATTCTACATTATGTCCAGTTGACAGTTAAAAGTAACCACCATCCTGAATAACCCTGATCCCTTATTGGAAAAAATTGTGCTACATGAAATGCCATACATTTTTTTTAAATTTCCACATAAACGCTGTGGTTCAAAAACCTTTTAGTCTTTCCATTCAGTTATAAGTCATATACTTTCTTTACAGCTTTAAAAAATATTGTCCTATTTTCTCTCTCCATTCTTAACTTTGTGGGTCTCTGCTTAAAATACTTTATTTTTAAATTTTCTATTCTGTGTATTATACGATGGATCAGTATATAGTACTAAGAACACCTGATTGACAATGTTACATAACAACAACAATAACACACAGACACACACATATGTATATACAATGTGTGTTAAGTATAATGCTGAAGAAGAAAATAAACCAGGCATGAAAGTAATTCATAGTACCTGAGTTAATTAGTATCAGAAACAAAATGGCCAAACTTATCTGTTGTTGTATGTCAGGATAATGGATACTTTTGACAGGAAACTGCAGTGATTGGAAGTAGAGACTGGAAGATTCTGTTTTATGTTTTATCTACACACTTGTATTAAGTTTTGAAAAACCTATCAAGCTTTACAGTTAATATATTTACATTACACACACACACACACACACACACACACACACAACTTCTATCAAAGTTTCTAAATTCTGTTTACTGCCATTATAGTAAATGTTAGAGGAACATCAAAGCTAAATGCATTGCATCCCAGCATCTCTTCCCTGGGATGTTGCTGTGGCTTTTTAACTGGCTTCCTGTTACCCATGTTCACACTTTTCCAGTGTATTTCCCACATGACAGATAGTGTGCTAACTTTGTGTAAGTACGAAAGTGCATATGTCTGCAAATTTGATCATATCACCTCTGTGTTTAAATCTCATTTGTTTATTTTATGATGTTGATTACTTAACGTACGCTGCAGCTTCCTAATAAAAATTGAAGCGCACAATATTGTATTTCAAACCCTCTGTCCATGAAGTGTAAAATTTGAGTTTCTCAGATGTGTAAATGCCGAGGAAGTACAGCAGCATGCTGGGTAAACAGCAGCATGGGTCAATCTCAGTTTGACTTTGTGTTGCAGGCACACGGACGTTTTTCCTCCTACCAAGCAGAGCTCTGATTATTTTCTGCTCCAAAGGTTTCTTATATTTTATGCTTTTCCTTTCCACCTTTTCCCATTTTCTGCCCTCACCAACACTATCTAAATGAGAGCTCAATTCAGGTCTCATCTCCCCGGGGAAAATATCCTGGGTCTCTGCTGTAGCTCCATCCTCAACTTCAGGTTAGATCCTAAGATCATTTGTTTCTATCAAGTTTCTATTAGGTCAGACCTAAGAATCAAACAAACAACAAAAAACTAGTGGTTGCCTACCCATGAGAGAATCTTATTCTTTCCTTATTTAAATGAAGCCCAGAGTAAACAGACAGAAGCACATAGTACAGCACTATTGCTATGAAGGAACCAGGCTCTTTCTTTTATTCTGTTACAAAATCCTTAGCATAGGAACCTCAACTTCATGGTTAACAAACTGTCACAAAATGCTACCTGCTCTGATCATCTTGTCTAATTCCGAGCACTGGGAAGGAGAAGGTATGAAGTCATAATCCTCCAGCTAAACCATGCCCTGATGAGCGAACAGTCTTCCCTCAAAATGATTTTTGCTTACTCCTTCCCGTCATACATGGCTATAGCAAATATTTCAGCTCCCTCATTCTACAAACTGAAGATTGAACATATTGACTTGATAGATGTGGAGTGTGTTACACAGGGAAAAGTAGCTGTTGGAAAGGAACAGGTGATTATCAAGCTTTGCCAATAATAGTGATAATAATAATAATAATAATAATAATAATAATAATAGTGCTTCTATTTAGTGAATAATCTGTATAATCCCTGCATGCCTGTTTCCCTCTTCATAATACATATTACAGAGGGATGGGAATCCAGTCTCCATCCTGCAATCCAATTGATAAGTGAATCCCAATAAACATTGGCCAGATGAATGAATACATTTGATTATATGTAATATAATGTTGAATTGCACTCAACCATGATTTTTGTTATATATTCTTGTAATATAAATTATATAGAGCTACTTGTTGAGTGGTTTCAAGACTGGACATGGTTCACATGGGTTTTAGCCAATGAACATACCAATTTCCTTTTCCATAGAGGACTTTGAGAGGAAATTTACTTCACAGTGCAGCTGATATATATTCAAAATTTATAGACCTTATAAAGTATCTGACTCAGCCCCAACTGTCTGGGCCTCCCAGGTCCATCTGAAATTAATGTTCATATTGGATTTCAAGAAAGACATTCTTGCCAAGTTCGTAGTTTACACCAGCTCATGTGCTAAGTTTTAAAAATCAAGCATTAAACTGAGTAGATCTAGTTCATTTGCCCTTGGTAATACGCAAGTTCTATCAGAATAGCTTATATAGCTGATTGGAGCTTTTGTAAAAGCTGTAAGAGTTCCCACAGCAGCAGACAGGTCCAAGAGAGAAAACAAACAATAATCATCTGATGATGTTTTGGAGATTCAGATATGCAATAACCAACATCCCCTGGTGGGCAGACATAAGAATCACACAGGCCCATCACATTTTAGTTTAAGAAATCTCAGGTCTGCATGCAGACAATTATAGTGAGGATGAGGATGGGCATTTTAGGGATAATTGTTTGTCAAAGTGCAGCATCTTAATGTCATATGCACACATTCTGCTAGGAGCTAGATGGCTCCTGCAGCCAAGGTGTCATTAAATGAAAGCTATTTATTTACTTTATTTCATGAAGTAGTAGTGGAATGATGGAGAGCCCCTAGGTCCCTACTCACATTTACGAAGGGAAGTAGAAAATGAAATGACATAATCTATATCACTATGTATGTCCCTACCTGATTGAGTTATTTCTATTCTGCTCAATTTAAAATCTTTAAGCTCTCTCAGGCAATGAAAACATGTCAACTATGGAGCAGAGTCTGACATAGGAATTTTGGTAAAAAGGAAGAAATGAACCACAATGAAAGAAAAAAAAAATCCTTCCTCTCCAAAACTACTCAGAAGCATGATTTGTATATGTTTGGCTCTGAATCTCAGGTGCCATAACAATGCTGAGGCTGCAGTATTGGACAAAATAGATGTGAGTCCTGGTCTCTAAACTTTACACAGTCACAGGCTCAGACCTTTAGAGAAGAAAAAGAAAGTCCATGACCATCAGAGTCAGAGCTCAGATGTTTCATTTAATAAGTATTTTAAACAGAAATCAATGATAATGGAAATATAATAACTAATTAACTGCAAACAGAAGTTCCTTCCCAACTGCCCTGGAAAAAAATTTCACTCATTAAAGAGCCCAAGAGTCTTTAGCATTAATGCATACATGAGGACCCACATATGCATATTTGTTGAGCTATGCCTGAGGGATTCTACTAATTCCAATTAGTAATGCCATTTGGGGGTGCATATGCTTTATTTATGAATTGTCTTAAAGAGTTCCTTATGAATAAGTAAAGCAAATTGTCAGGACTTCAGGCTGAGCTGTCATGCTGTGGGCATTGACCAGATGCCCTGGACCAATGCTCTTTTCCTTCACACACAGAGATTTTTTACATTGTCCAACTTGCTTTAAGTTCTGCTGACAAAATAGCTCTACTTCACAACCTTATTGAAGCCACAAACAGTAGCGACGAGAAATTCTCTGAGGGCACTTTGTCCAGTCATATTTGCATCCTGTAGTTTTTCAGAAAAGGATTATCTGGGCCCTGCTTTTCTCACGGTATGCTTTATTTCCTGAGAAGGCCATTCTACTCTCTGGGGCAAGAAAAGCAGTCACATCTCTCAGCTATACAATTAACAAAGGAGACTAGAGTTTGGTTGCTTTATTTTTAAGATGAAATGGTAGACTGCAGGATGGGTCTAGTGCTGAAGAACTTAATACTGTGACACTGGTCATTGAAGCCTACGTTTAAATCTCAACCAGTATTGGGAAAATCATAAATCCTTGCTCAGAAGCAGCAAAAGAGAAACAAAATTACAACTTGAGTGGAAATGCGTGTTTTCCCAATTTTCAAAGCATTGTTTTTCATTGATGGAAGTTTTCCTACAATAGATTTAAGTATTTCTTTTAGTAATAGGATTGGCAAAGGTCATCACAGTCTGAATATGTCATTATTGTTATATACCACATTTTCTTTTCTTTCTATCAATGAATGATGACTATGGTCATATCAGCTCTTCAGTGATATGATTAATGCTGCTGTTAATACTCAATTACAGTCTATTATTTAGGCATTTCTTCACAGATCATGGCAGAATCCACATCAGTGGAATTGCCAGCTCATGTTTATCATTTGAGGAAATTCTGCTTTTGTCCCACAGCAATTATGCCAGTTCTCACTTTCATAAACAAGGTGCCAAGTGACTGTTTCTCCATATCATTATCAATATTTACTATATTCTTTGTAAAAAAAAAGATTTTAGACACAGTACTGTGACATACAACATGGTGTCACATGGTGGTTTGTTTGGAATATCATTTGATAATAGCTTAAGGGCCTTTGTATGTCTATTGGTCATGTCTTTTCTTTCTTTCTTTTTTTTTTTTTAGAAATGTCTCTTAAGCACTTCACATGTTTTATAATTGTGTATTTGTTATTGCTGAGTTTTAAGAGTTCTTTGTGTTCTGGGTAAAAGTCTGTGGAGATTTGAATAAGAATGGCACCACTGGGTTATATGTTAAAATCTTTGTCCCTAGTTGATAGAACTGTTTGGGAAGGATTAGGAATTGTGGCCTTATTGAAAGAGGTATGTCACTGGGGGTGGGCTTTAAGGTTTCAAAAACCCACACCATTGCCAGTTGGATCTCTTGCTTTCTTTCTGCCCTGTACTTGTGGATCATGACATAAACTCTCAGCTTTTCTGATCCAGTGCCAAGCCCGCCTGTCTGCTGCAACATTTGTCACAAACAACTATGGTCACGGACTCATCTTCTGGAACCATAAGCCCCCAATAAATTCTTTCTTTTATAGGTTGCCTGGGTCATGGTGTCTTAGCACAGCAACAGAAAAGTATATAAGAGAAAATGCTTTGTCAGGCCTATAATTTATACCTATTTTCTCCCATTAAGCCACTTATTCTTGCTTCATTAGTGACTATGTGTTTTCTTTGTTCTCCTTCTATTCCTTTTAAAGGTACAAGATCTTGTTCTATTATGGTCAGACTGGCATGTTTACCCTACAGTTCCAGGTACCCTCAAAACACTGGTCCTTCTTTTTCGGGCTCCCAGGTCCTGGGATCATAGGCACGCACTGCAGTTCCTGGCTTAATAGCTCCCTTGTTATGGAGAACTATCCATTTTAATAAATCCACTTCGTATATTTTCTCTTGTGTGTGTTTGGTTTTATAGCTAATAAATCATTGTCTATCCCAAAGCCATGAGGACTTTTTCTCACGAACTTTAGGACTTCAGGGATTGAAGTCATACACTGACGGCGTCTCAATCGGCACTGTGAGGATTTTGTACGATGTGAAGCAGGGGGTCCAAATCTGCTCTTTCATATGTACACACTGAGCTGTTGCAGAGTATTTGCTGACAAGACTGTCAAATTTTCTCAACAACCTGTCAAAAACTCTGGTCATAAAAGCATGAATTTAAGAGCCTCATTCTACTCCTTTATTTAATATGTCTATCTTTGTGTCATTACAGTGCTGTTTCAATTACTGTAGCTTTGCAGTAATTTTGAAACTGATTAAATACGTGAATCCTCCAACTTTGAATTTTTGCTAGACTTTTGGGTTTCTAATATCACTTATATTTTTTATGAAGTTAAGGATTAACTAGTCTATTTCTATAAAACTTAAGCAACATAGCCAAACAGTGTAACCAAGCCTAATAATATTTTAGTAGTGACTATATTAAATTGGTAAGCTCAATAATATTACGTTGTGTTCTAGACCAGGCTCTACAAATTTCTCTTAGTGTAGGTGTAGGCTTATTCCCAGACTCCATTGCTGTAGGTGGCCTCCGGGGGCTCTTTGTCACACCTTCCCAGCTAGTAGAGAGATGCCTTACAATATGGTTGGTGCCCAGAGAGTTCAACTAAATCATCAATGAGCTCACTCTTGAAAAGGTCAAAGAATTTTCTCATACTTCTTTCTATTCTTTTGCTGCTGATAAATTTTTATGACCTTTCAGCCATTCCATTTTGTTTCTCAGTCCTTAGGCAGTGGTGATATTCTGGTTTGAAAGTTATTTTGCCATCATAAAATATTTACATGCATTTTTCACCAAAAGTTTTTTTTTTATTCTAAATATCGTGTTTCTCCAAGTATCCCTATGAAACGCTTATGATTTCTGAACTAATGGAGCTATAGTCTAGTGGAACAGACATTATCTGTATAGTTACATACATGTATTTAAATTAACTGAAATTAGTTGAGGGATGTATACAAGTAACAACTGACAAATTTAAGAAGTGCTGTTTGAAACAAAGCAGAGATGAATGCTTACCTGGTTCACAGGAGTATATAAAATGGTGCTACAGCAGTCAGAAATTAAACTTGCGTTATGCTTATTTTCATTGAGAACTTAAAAATTAAGATTTGTATTTAACCTAAAATTAAAGGAAAGCGTGGGAAACTGCACAAGTCAAAGAATTTCACTTTTTTGTGCAATTTTAAATAGACAGTAATAAATTACATTTTATATTAGAAAATTACACAATAAAATTAAAGTCTAAATTTAAATTCTTATTATTTCACTGTTAAGTAAATAACTCCACATGTGACTTTGTCACAGTTAATTCAGCTGATTATATTATAACATAAAACTAGTTGAAAGTGGCTAAAATAGTTTATGATACTTGATATGAAACAAAGAAGATGGAAATTCAAATTCATTTGAGGACACGTATGTCATAAATCCAAGATTCACATTCAGAACAGATACTTTCACACATAAGCATTTTAATCTCAGTGATTTTTTTGTATTTCTTGGATGATTTTTTTGTACCTAGTACCACAATTCATCTTTCCTGAGTTCAGGAAGCCTGAGTGATGAGTTACAGAGAATAACGCAGTCCACATAATACTCCAGCACAGTCAGTCACTTAGTGGCACTGTAAGAGAGGCTAGAGCATGCTTCTCTCTCACTTCTGAGGGACCTCTGCCTCCAAGATTAAAGTTCCTTTAACGTTGCACTCCTCCGTGCACTTAGGACCTCACCTCAGGAAACTCTGGTGAAAGAAAATTATCTCCCCACAAACGTTCCTGTGATACACCAGTTATGTGAGCAT
Source organism: Peromyscus eremicus (assembly GCF_949786415.1). Lineage (NCBI taxonomy): Eukaryota > Metazoa > Chordata > Mammalia > Rodentia > Cricetidae > Peromyscus > Peromyscus eremicus. The sequence goes on from NC_081430.1 coordinate 72,498,143, forward strand.
TGCTGCTCAACTCTACCACTCATATCGCCATTGCTTCCCAGTTCTACCACAATGCCTGGGTGGGCCACCCCAGCTGTAAGCCCCTTATGGTCCAATTCTCACTCCTTTCATTTCCAAGCAACTGTCTTAGTAAGCCAATCTGGACTCACATCACTCCCCTGTCTTGTCTTGCTGTTTGTATAAGCTTGGATGAATTACTACTCATACATTCTGAGGTCATTTAAAAACACCCAAATTAAACACAATAATGTTACTATCACAAAATCAGTCTCAGGAAGACATGAAAAAGTAAATGTGGTACCACAGGAAAAGAACTAGCTATGGAGTACTTTCTTCCCACGTTCTTGCTGTCAGCAGAAAGCTATAGACATAAATTGTTCATGAGTGTACACTGAAGGCATACCCCTAATTTGCAGATTGGAAACTAATGTTCAATGTGATATTGGAGATAGGGCCCTTGGAAAGTGATTAGATATTCACAGTGGAGTCCTAATAAATGAGATTGGTGTTCTCTTAAAAGAGCCAAGAGGCTCTTTCCCTCTTCCACCATGAAGTTACAGTGCAAAGGCACACATCTGTGAACCAGGAAGTAGGGGTTTGCCAGGAGTCTATTTTAATACACCCCCATCCTGGACTCGTCAGCCTCCAAAACTGTGGAAATAAAACTCTGTTGTTTAAGGGACTCTTAGTTTATAGTGTCTCATTAGATCAGGCTAAATGGACTAAGACAGTGATTAAAACCAGCTGCTCAAAAGTCTTCACGTTCTACATGCCATATCACCACACACTTGAAATGGGTGCATTTACTTACGTAAATCATACTTTAACTCTAATAAAGCTCAGTTTTAAAATGGAAATAATTGCATGCATGCTGAACTCAGAGTGGATTCACACCTGTCTAGCATTTTTCTTTTATTTGCCAAGGTATATTTTCTTAAATTTTTCAAATTAAGATATAATTAACATCACTTTCCCTTTTCCCCATCCTAATTCCAACCCTCCTTGTCTCACTCTTACAACCCTTTCCACGACCCCTCTTATCTTTTTTACAAGCACCCCAGACTGTATTAAAAAGATGAGTGAATTATCTATTTAGAGAGTATCAAAAATATCTCTTCAGTTGCTTAGACGCAGAATATGACTATATTAATGAAATGCTGTTTTTTAACATGAAAATAAGTGCTACTTTGACTCCGGGGTTAACCAGGTTGATAACTTGGCCCTGGCTGTTTCTTTCTCAGTTCTCTATAGTCAGCACAGTTTCTCTGGAATGAATCTGATGATCACATCAATGAATATTGCTAGTTGGTTTTTCCACCCTGAAAAAGATACAATACATTGACAAGGCTGTAGTAAAATGAATCCATAGTGTAGCAAATGATCTGCTTTTCAGAAGTACATTTCTCCATTTCATGAAGAGCAGTTCAGTAGTTTCAAGTGTTAAAACACACACACACACATTCTGTAAAAATTCTGTAACATTGTACAACATTGTAACATTGCAGCAAACAGAGCTGATGCTGACTCTCACAATATCCAATCTGACTATAGGATCTCTTTTTATTAAACCTCTCTCTCTCTGTCTCTCTGTCTCTCTCTGTCTCTCTGTCTCTCTGTCTCTCTGTCTCTCTGTCTCTCTCTCTCTCTCTGTCTCTCTCTCTCTGTCTCTCTCTCTCTCTCTCTCTCTCTCTCTCTCTCTCTCTCTCTCTCTCTGTGTGTGTGCGTGTGCGTTTGCACGCTAGTTGTGAGTTTTCCACACATTTTGGATCACTCATGAGTGTCTATATTTAAGACCATGCTATGTTTCATTGGCTGAAGAATTTGTTTTCTAGTTAGAAACGGAACCAGATGAATTCTTTTACACCAGCAAATATTTGATTTTCCTTATTATTTTTGCCTGGAGGTACCGGGTGATCTATTTCACTCCTTTTCTGGGCACAAGCTTTAAAGGTACAGTAGATGAAACATACTCAGATATAGTTTGTTCTGTGCTTTCCTCTTTTTTTTAGGGCAGATTTTATTTATTACTTTTTTATTATTAATCCAGGGTGTCCTAGTTTTGATTCTGTTTCTATGACAAAATGCCCTGACAGCAGCAACTTAAGGGAGAATTGGTTTGATTTTGTCATACATTTCCAGAGGGCATACAGCCCGTCTTGGTGAGTGGCAGGAGCAGCAGGGCCAGCCAGTTACACTGCAGTCAGGAAGTGGAGAAAAAACAGGAAGTGAGTCCAGGCTGCAGAACTCCAAAGTCTGCCCCCAGTAATGTACCACTTCCTCCAACAAGGCTCCCTTTTCCACAGGTTCTACTACCTTCCCAGACAGCGTAAGCAGCTAGGGGATGAGCACACAGGAGCCTGTGAGGGACGTTTCACATCGAAACCACAGCGCAGGGCAAACTCATTTCCAGTTCGTTTCACCAAGTCTCTGGTAGTCAGTAGCTTCATCATTTAGTTGATAAAATAAGGTCTAGGTTGTATATATTTCCATATACTTTGCATCATTAATCTACTGTAATTTGGCTTGAGGGTTGAATATGAAATAACTGCTCTTTGGGGTAAAAGCAATTATTGAGTTTCCAGTCTGTTGAGGATCTGCTTCCTGTGGTAGGAAGATGTTTAAGTTAGGCAGGATTTGAACAACATTTGTCTGCAATTTCTGCCTGCCCTAATTCCATCACTCATTAAGATAAAGTTTAGATATTATATTCTTTGTAAAATCTCATTATGGCCTGAACTACCATTTTTCCATCTGCTACATCTCTGTGCCTCCTGGTTTATTTATCTCTTATGGCACCTATCCTGATCCAAATTATAATATTTTTTTGTAAACATATTGGACTTCCCCCAGTAGGTTATTAAAGTTATTCAGCAGTGTAACAGTCTGTAATCCTCCACCCAATCCCCATGGTGTCTCATATTGATTGCTGAGTACACACTATGTGAATGAACAGATGGATGATCACCAAGTTTTTTGGTAGAATTTTTATGTAGTGAGCTATTTTTTCAAATGTTTAAGAAGTAGAAGGCTGACATTTCAAACTACTCTTGCATCAATTACTCAAATGTTTATTTAATTATGCATGTAAGTAGAAACTGTGTAAATACCAGAACTCTAATGGGCCAGGGATCACTATGTGCCGTTTAAGGGATCATTTAGTTGATCCTGAAAGCAGTTAAGAGTACTATAGAATTGTCACCCATTTTTGTTCTAATTTTTTCGTGATGCTGTGGACCAAATTAAACCCAGAGCTTTGCACAAGTGCAGCAAGAACCCTTCCACTGAACTACAACCTGTTCCTAATAGTGTACAACTATACTGGCTGCCCCGGGAGTTTTACAAAGTACACCATGTCAAAAGACATCTTGAAAATCCTCTCCTGTCTCTTCCTTAAGAATTTTTATCTATAATTTTACAAGTCTTTGGGAATTAGAACTGGCATACTGCTTGGCTTCAGGTAGATGTGTCCATGTCAGTTTACTTACTCCCAGTTTTCTAGCTATGTTTCTTTCTTTCTTTTCCCCTACCCTGAGATAATGAATATATAACAAGTTCAGGTAATAAGCTAGTGAATTTAGTTATAGATATGCTGTGTTGGAAACACCCATGGCACACTCTTAATGGGAGTATGAGTTTAGTGTTTGACTATATGTCTAGCTATAAATATTTGGAGCACAGGGATATATAGCACAATGTGATAGACACTGCTGGCAGCTCATGAAAAACTCAGTTCCATTTGTTATGGATATAGGCCTGTATACTATGCTCCCCAACTCTTTTACTAGTAAAGTGAAGTTGTGAAACTAGATTTTAACAGTAGGGTGTGAAGAAACAGAAGAAATACGCATGCTTGAAATAAGGATTTAAAAGAGTTGGTGAGTCTTCATGTTGTTTATGTGCTTCATCTGGGTAAGAGTGGCCAGTAGCAATGTTCCAGGGGATATTACATTGATCAATGTGAAAAATCCTGAATTGTTGGATTGGAATCTTGAAAACTCTCTGCTCACCTTCCGGAAATATCCACCTTCCAGAAGTGCATCCTTTAAACAATTACTCTTGAAATGCATGTTGTGGTCTACTTGTTGCAGCATTTTCACCGGCCTTAGTTAATTCAGCTGGTGACCGAAACAGCAGCAGCTGAGAAGGTGCCTCATGAACATAAGATGAAGTGAAGGACGCTACCAAGTAAATGCTTAAGAAATGTGATGTTTGAGGGATGAGAGAGAGGAGATGGACGAGGCATCGAGGGTACTTGCAGGTGGAAGAAGAAAGACAGAAAAGTCAGAAAGGCATTAGCTTGAAGAATCCAAAGAAGAGAGTCTCATCTAATATCCATTAGGAGCAAAGAAAGGCTCTGTCAGTCCACAGTTGGGCTACCCCATTTCTATACCCATATATTGCAACAGCTCTCTGACCTCCTTAGAGAAGTTTCTTTGTTTCTTTGCTACTGGAATGTGAGAAAGACAACTTGCTTGCATGTATTTGTAGATTGGGAGGGCATAGATTATTGATGGAGGGAGGTTGTTGCCTATCTAGCAAATAAAATAAAGTGGTATTACTACATTTTAGGTGTGGACTTACAGACACATTCCCAGCACACATGCATTTTCTCTAAATTTCACTATTGTTTAAAGTACAGTGTCATCAAGACACAATAAGCTTTTATTTATTATCTCTCATGATATAATTCTGTTTCCCTCACATTCAGCAAGGTATGGGGTTGAGAGTTTTAATTTCCAAAACCGAGCATTTTGATTTTGCATTCATTGTGTGAGCTAATAAAATCCAAATGCAAGCTGTTTATATCATTACACAATCACTGTTGAGAGAACAAAATTATGAAGATTACAATTTTGAATTATTTGGAGGTAGTCCTTGCTATCATAGGAGGACCAAAATATTTGTTTTGCTCCTGAGGAAAATGCAGCCTATACTGCCTAACTAAATTTAGACACACATTAATCTAAAGATGCTAGTTTGCATCTTAAGTATTCATGTAAACAGTAGTTTTGATAAAAGCTTCAGCAGCGATGTTTGCATCTGCAAGAACTGCTTCCAATTTCACAGTTCCTCAGTCCTACAGAAAGAGTGGCGCTTCATGGAGAGACATCCAGCCATTCAAAAGGGTTGGACGGTATGGTATAGAGGAGAAGGGCATATGCACTGTAGCCAAATAGCCCAGGTCAGCTGCCTTAGACACTTGTCCTTTGTGGAAAGGTGCTTCACTTCTGTCCTGTTTTTTGTATGTCTAAGTGATATGTGATCTTTGCAGGTATTAACTTAGGTGCGGGTATTAACTTAGGTGAAAGCCCTAAATTGATGAAAACCATTATAACCAAGGCATAAAGGTGAATGTCAAAAACACCTGTTTCTTAGCACTTATTCCAGCCCAGGTAGTGGTCTATATCCCTTATATATTTTAATTCAAATAATCATTGAAATGACCCTGCAAATCAGTGCTGGTCTATATTATAAATGAAACAGCCTGAGAAAGAACGGCGGTGTGACTTACGTATGTGGTAGAAGTGGATTTGAATCCCAGCAAATAACTTAAGTCCACAGTCTTGAAGGCTTCCTGATACTGACTCTGAATGAATGTTAACACTCATTGTTCCAATGTGAGGATTCCTACTGTTGGAAAACAAAGACATTTAAGGTCTCAGTCTTAAGGCTAGATTTCGTTGTATCTGGGAGGGGGTCTATGTGGAATAGAATATTCACTACCAAGTTCTACTTTTCTCTTGTCTGTCGAATTCTCTAATTCATTGACTCCCTTATTCTTTTTGGTATCCATATATTCACAGATATTGTTCAAATTCAGGACTCGTTGGTAGTAGTTCTGTGCTCATACCCAATGGGATTGAAAGCACCGTAGTAAGAAAACCAGGAGTCATCATTGCTACTTTGTGTTGAGAACACATTTTGGGCTCCAAGATACAGATAGACACTTATGTAACTAATGACTCCAGTTTATTTAAAATACAACGTAGGAGGATTCATGAATACAGAAAGGCTATCCCAATGCATTATTTAATATATCCTCTGATGAGGTTCATAGAGATTCGAGCTTTTCCTAATTACTGTTCTAGTTAAGCAATAAAGAACAAATTGATCATTATATATTGGCACGAATATGAATTCAGTCATGCCTAGAATACGGTCCTAATCCTGGCTCTTGTTCTACCCTTCCATTGCCAAAAGAACTCAGGAAATAGATACTCCAGGAATTTTGACAATCTAAATTATTCATGTTTCCCAGCATGTCCTGCTGGCTCAATGAGGCCATGCCAGTTCAGGCTGTGCACTCTGATGCTCACTTATTAAACTGTCTTTAATTTGCAGAAGAGTCAGTTATGCATGAAGAATGATTCAGTTGAAACTGGGCCATGTTCACTAACACAGCACTTCAGATTGACCAAGACAAAGTCTGTAGTCTTGGTGTGATGATGGCTGGCATCGCTGCAGTCCCAGCATCTTCTTGCTTTTTTATACTTCATATTGCCAAGTTTTATTAGAGCCTGAGAACTGGGGCCTGATGTGTATTGAATATTATGAATTAAATAATCTTGAGGTATTTTATGTATGATGCCATGTGGGTAATGTTGGGATTTCAGCTTTTTCTAGCTAGTGAGCCTTTTTTTTCCCCACCAAGGGGTTTTTATGGAGTACTTTTTCTATCATAAAGGAAGGATGCATTTCTTCTAGATGAAAATTTTAATAGAGGACAATTTTTTTTCAGATAGAATCTGGTTGTATATTCTTGGATGGCTTTGAACACAATCCTTCCACCTCAGCTTTCTCCATCCTGGCATGGTAGGGATGTGTCACCGTGGGTAGCTTATAAGCCAATTTTAATTCAAGGAACTTAACAAAGAAATTTGAAATGGCCTTCTTTCTTTATTAATTTATTTTTTATTTATATGCATGTGTATATCTGTGGGGATATATACCATGATACACATGGTGCCAGAAGAAGGTATCAGAAGCCTTGGAACAAGCAGTGGTAATCCACTGGATGTGGATGCTGGGAACCAAGCTCAGGTCCTCTGAGAAAGCAAGTAAACACTTTTAAATGCCAAGGCACCTCTCCATCCTGGTCTCCCTTCTATACTAAGCACATTTTCTCCTTAAATACAACTAATGCTATCTTGATATAGTAAATGCGATGTTACAATGTTCAGCAACATTAAAAGTCTGTGTGTGTGTGCTTCACATGCGCATATGCGTGAGTACATGTGCATGCAAAGCATACACACACACACACACACACAACATACAGAATGTCTTTCTCTACTATAAAAGAAATAATGTGAAACTAAATAGCTAGTAATTCTAGAGGTTCTATAAATTGGGAGAATGTTTTCCCCACGTTATGTCCAAATTGACAGACCCACTAGATTACTCAATGATAATCATTTGACATGATTTTGGAAGATACAAACTGAAGTGGCTATCCCAAAAGATAGATCATGGAAAGACATTTCCTTGTGTGTGTGTGTGTGTGTGTGTGTGTGTGTGTGTGTGTGTGTGTTTGTAATATTATTTTTTTTCATTTTTCTTTATTAAGAAATTTTTCTACTCACTCTACATACCACCCACAGATCCCACCTCCTTCCTCTTCCTACCCCCCCCCAGCCATCTCTCCCAAGCCACCCCACATGCCTACATCCCCCAAATCAAGGTCTCCCATGGGGAGTCAGCAGAGTCCGGCACACTGAGGAATCCACAAGGATGACCCCACCTTGGACTGCTAACAGTGGTCCAGAGGGTGCCTGGACCAGCCTTTGTCCAGTGACTGATGGAGGCAGATGCAGAGATCCATGGCCAGGCACCAGGCTGAACTCCAGAAACACATTTTCTATTCAGAAAATTTAAATAACAGAAAATAAATCATTGCTAATCTTGGTCGATAGGTCTCTTGAAATTATTATCTATATGACTAGATATCCAGAAGAAAGATGGTCAGGAGACTACACACGTAGACGGATTCTCTGTGTGGCATGTTTACAAATAGGAGAATAAAGTTTCATGAAGATACAGGAAAGTTGTCTGGGCACAATTAATCTGGGGGAGTCTTTGTGCCAGTTGAATAAATCAGAGCTGTGATTTGCTGTTTGATATGAACTGAAGGCAGTGGCAAGGCTGGCCTGTTCGTTCAATCAGTGCTCATCTTTTGGAAGATTAAAGTATTAAATTAGAAAGAATCTAAAACTCTGGACATGTAACCGTCAGTTTCCCAGAGTCTCAAGTAGAGAAATAAAAGAGCCAGAAAACAAAATCACATTTTTATCTGAGCCTTCAGTTTGAGCTTTGAGACGAGACAGTCGTGGAAAGAAATTGCAACTCCGCTGCTTACCATCTATTAGGAAAACTACCTAATAACTTTCAGCTTCATTTTTCTTGTCTGTATAATGGGAAAAATAATCCAGTTATGTCTAGTCTTCCCCTGCCAAGTGTGTGGGGGTAAATGAGCTTATGTCTGCAGACCTTCTGTAATGTCTGCTGTGCAGTGGATGCTCTATGGATGCTCACCCTTTTCACTCCTTCATCCCTCCCGTGCAGACCTTCTGGAGTGTCTGCTGTGCAGTGGATGCTCTATGGATGCTCACCTTCTTCACTCCTTCATCCCTCCCAAGCAGACCTTCTGCAGTGTCTGCTGTGCAGTGGATGCTCTATGGATGCTCACCTTCTTCACTCCTTCATCCCTCCCATGCAGACCTTCTGCAGTGTCTGCTGTGCAGTGGATGCTCCATGGATGCTCACCCTCTTCACTCCTTCACCTCTCTCAACACATAATTAGGCAGACAGAACACTTCACTTTGTAAATGGCAGAAACCAGGGATGAGATTCAGCCATGATGTACGATTTCTCGTAGTTCTGGGTAGTTGTTATCAGCTTCTCTTATGAATTATTGGTATTCTTATTGTTAGGTGTCTCAGCTAAACTGGTATTTAAGTATTTTGAATAATAACATAGAAATTCAAACTAGTGTAAGAAGCAGAAGGAATATTATGACTTCTAAAATAGTACCAGAGTTTAGTAGAATAAGTTTGTTCCAGGGGCTCCAGAAGTATCACTTGGCCCCCTTCTCTCTCTGTCTTTGGTTCTTCCTCTCTTGCCCTGCATTGGTGTTGAGGATGGACACTGGCCACCCCATGTCTAAAATATCACAACATCCAAAGAGGTTTATCAATTACTTTGTAAATGAATATATCTACATTGCTTGTAGATTAATATCAAACAAAACTGACATGGAGAGAACAAAGGGCACTCTCTCCATATCTCTCTATCCTATTGTGAAGGTCTGATTTATCTGCTAATCCCTGTACAGAGTAAAGGGCTGGTGAGTAGAATATGCTGCTTTGCAATTCTATAGACGTGTGGTATCAGTAATGTGCTCACCTTGCAAACACAAGGACCTGAATTTGAGCCCCAGAATCTATGTAAAGATAAGCCTGGCATGAATAACAAAAATAGTGTTTGTAAAAAGTGTATGGTAACCTAATGTTTTATAAGCTATATACATCTTTAATGCAGTTACCCAAGACAGTGAGCTAATGCTCCCATAAGTGCGGTAAACAAACACAAACTCTAGTGTCAGGCAAGTGATACCTCCCTTTGAGCTGTTTCTCACAGGGAGGCTGAAAGGTCTCCAGATACAATATAGGCTGTTGCCATTGCTCTTGAATGCTGACTAGAACATGGAGGTAAGACAATATTCCTGAAGATACTGCATATTTTAGTCACAGGAATGGAGAATTCAAGCTGGTACTGACCTGGAAGCTTCATGGATCACACGTCAAAGAAATATTAGAGAGGTCATCAAAATGCACCAATATCACATTAAGCAACAAACAAGAGACTTCCTCGTGGAGTAGTTTGATTAAGAGTGAGAAGCATGCTCCAGATTTCTCTCTCTCTCTCTCTCTCTCTCTCTCTCTCTCTCTCTCTCTCTCTTTTGCTAGCACTAACCAATAAAATTCTGATAGCAGAGTACTAGACATTATAATATCATGCTACCAGCTCAAGATTTTAAATTCCCTGTGGCTGCTTCTTAATATGTTTAAAAATTCTTCCAGTGTAGGGCAAGAGATGACCAGACTGCAGCCCACAGCTTAGTAGAGACTAGCTGACAGGGAGGGACCCTAGGTGGGAGGGGGGGGCGGGAGACACATGGATAGCCCAGTGAAGTAGAAGTGGATGGGATCTGCATAAGCGGGCTGGGGGGGGGGAGTGGCGAAGGGCAAGGAATGGGGGGTGAGAACATAGGGAAATGGGAGGGTCAAGCTGGAGCAGGAACGGGATGGGAGAGCAGGGAAGGAGATACCGTGATAGATGAAGACATGAGAAAGAGAAGAGGCAGGGTGCCGGGGAAGCTCTCAGGAATCCACAGGGATGACCCCACCCTGGACTGCTGGCAGTGACTGAGGGGGTGCCTGGATTGATCTACTCTGGTAACCAGTCTAGTGAATACCCTAACTGTCATCATAAAGCCTTTATCCAGTGACTGATGGAGGTGGATGCAGGGATCCATGGCCAGGCGCCAGGATGAGCTCCGGGAATCCAATGATTGGAGAGGGGAGGGATTCTGCAGGCCAGGGACATGAAGACCATGATGGGAAGATGTGCAGAGATGACTGGCCACACTGATGGAAGCCCATGGACTGTGGACTAATGGCTATGGAGCCCCCATGGGTCTGGACTAGGCCCTCTGGATAGGGGACACAGCTGTTTAGCTAGAACTGTTTGGGGGACACTCAGGCGGGGAGATTGGGATCAGTCCCTGGTACATGGGCAGGCTTTTGGAAGTCCTGTGCCTGTGGTGTGGCACCTTGCCCAGCCTTGGTGCGGCGGGGAGGGGCTTGGACCTGCCTCAGCTTGTTGTGCTGGGCTCTGCCGACTCTCCATGGGAGACCTTGACTTGGATGATGTGGGGATCGGGGATGGTTTTGGAGGGAGGACTGGAGGGTGGGAGGAAGGAGGAGGGAGGAGGTGGAATCTGTGGGTGGCATGTAGGGTAGAAATTTTCTTAATAAAAAAAATTAAAATTAAAATTAAAAAAAATAGGAAGGATGTCTGTCCCACTGTCACATAGTGAAATATCTTTTTAACCACAAGAGTCAAAGTCATGGAATAAAATACTCAAAACAAACAAACAAACAAACAAACAAACAAACAAACTTCTTCCGAACTCCAGAGCCATCTTGAATCTACCTGGACAGGTCAGATCCACTACAGATAAGTATAATTCAAACTTTCCCAGTCCCAGGACACCTGGGACCCCCGGGGGGTCCCCCCAAGGTAAAATTTTTTCTAAATTTCCTCTTCTGCCTCACCAACACCTTGTTAGACCCAAACAGTCAGATCCAAATGTTGATGGACAGTTCCACAGAGCCCAAAGCAGTGGAAGGTGATGGACGATTCCCGAAGGAGCAAAGGACAATCGGCTATCTCAGGATATCCAGCTACCTCAAAAGCCCCCTTCTGTACCCCCAAAAGTTAACCGACACCCACTGAGTCAGCTGGAAGCAGTTTCGGGAGACACGGTGCCCCCATTCCCATTCACCTGCCATCTTTTATAAAAACAAGGAGTCTGGAATGTTAGAATTCCTAGCCACTCCCCCAGCTACATGACCACGCACACACTGTCCAGTAGTCAGGCAAGATGCTTAGTTATCCTAGAGCCTTATATCATATGTAATCTCTGCTCTATGTGATAACATAATCTTCACACAGCATGATCACGTAACCTATGCCCATGCGTGGCATAGCTATGTAAGCCCATATATGCACATGTGTGTGTGGGAACCTATAAAAGCAGGTTCCACCTATTCCTTCTCTTCGTGCACACCCTTTCTATTCTCTCCCCTTAATAAACTCATATAGTGGGCTTTGTTGTGCCTTGTGGCTTCTCTAGTGGAAAACAGCACCGCTTAATAAATAACATTGGTGCTGTGACTCAGAACAAACCAAGCTCCACCTCTCTCCCTGTGTCTTCCATCTATCTGGTCTGCGGTCTGCAGTCTGTGGTCTGTGGTCTATGGTCTGTGGCCTGTCTGTGTTGCCTGTATGTTGTATGTGTGTGTGTGAGCTGTCCCCTATTGCCTGCGCTTAACAAAGAGATTTGCCCAACATTTATTGAACAGCACTGAGAACAAGGTATGGGAAAGGAATTGGGAATTCTTTTCCACAGAAACTTTTAATAGAATTTTACAAAGGAAGAAGTTACTTTACTGGTCCCAGCTGACCCAGAATAACACTTGAAACCTTACCAGATATTTTCATCCCTATACTTACATGTTGCTTCTAACATTTATGGGACATTTATTGTTTAAGCTTGCTTTCAACCTGTTGACTTCCTTCGAGGATCATGCTTACAGAAAACTGAATGAGGCAGTGGAGGACAACACAAAGGTTATCCACATTTAAATAGCCAGAAAGTGAATGGACAGTAGTAGCCTCTTCCCCTAAAGTAATTAATTATCAATGACATCAAACTATAATAAACTGCTGGCAAATGCAATATTGATTTGAAGTTTCTATTTATCATATATCATTTCTGTCAGGGTGAATACAATGTACCCAAGTCTGTCTCAGGATTTCAGTGAATAATCATATTTTGTGATGTTCAAGAATATAAAACAAACATGGCTGGTCTTCTTGCTATTAAAATGTGTATACCCTGAAGAGGAGAGAGAGAGAGAGAGAGAGAGAGAGAGAGAGAGAGAGAGAGAGAGAGAGAGAGAAATCAAAGGATCTGTAGAACAAGATAAAAGCATATCTTTACCAAATACAAAATTCTTTAACTGTGTCTAAAAGTATGTGGAAATTATAAGACATAAGAATGATGGAAATAATTTCTCATCATTTTGATGTTTTTCTGATAGTTAAAGTAAAATATGAATACAGCAAAAAAAAAATAATAACAAGCCCTGATGTGCTGCAGTGGAATTGCATAACTGGGTACCAGTGCGGCTCCATAGGTTTACAGCCTCACATCATGGAAACCATAGCAACAGCAGCAACCTCCTCTGCAGCATTGAAAATGCAAGTCTCTGGTGCCACTGTTCCATTAGAAGCATTGTAAGACACTAGTCATTTTATTTTTTAAATAGGTTCATAAATCTTTTAAATAACTCGTAAACAGAAGGCTGATAATGTCCCTCATTAGACTTCCTTCAGTATGATTTCATGGTATTAAACTGGGTCTGCTAGACTCACTGTATTCACACTGTGTTATATCCCTTTTCCCAAGTCCCTCCCACCTCTCTGCCTCTTGGGCCACGGCTCTAGGATGGATTATTAGAGAATGACAAATATCTCCCATGTGTGGAGTCTTCCTCAACACTATCACTGACACCATCATTGTCGTCTACAGCCTGTCATTAGTTGTTGAGTTAAAAAGTTCTTGTCACATTATCTTCAAAAACATCTTCAGGCTGGCTGTAATTAAGGAAGAGTTAAAACAGGAAAGAGAGACAAGTATTTCAGCAAAGGATTCCAGTTCAGAAGCTTCTAATATTTTAATTCACCACAGCTAACTAGGCAAAGCAAGGATCATGGGCTCTTGGAATGGGTTAATCGGATGACCAGACGTGGAATCTCTCAGGGTCTCCTTGGAGTAAAATTGGTTTGCTGCCAACCTTATAGGTCTGTGTGTGTGTGTGTGTGTGTGTGTGTGTGTATGTTTGTGTGTGTGTGTGTGTATGTGTATGGAGATATATATGGATATACATATTGCATGTGCACATTTAAATAGCACAGCTTTCCTAATGTTTCTAGTGTCTGGAAAAACCTACTTCTTACGTTTCTCCTCAGCCTCTGCCCCCTCATTTATCTTTATGCATACACTGACCCCTTAAGACTTACCAGGTACTTTCTCTACCATGTGGCTCTTCTGAACTCTGTCCCCCACCCCCTTTACTCTTTAACCTCTTCTCCATACCCTTTTGTCATAGCTATTGGAAGTATAAAATTAATGGATCCTACAAACATTTCTACGAGGTTTAAAGGTCCATCTGGTGAAAAATTTTTATCAGTTTTCCTTATCTCCTAACCCATGCTGCTGCTAACAATAAAGTATGTTCAATAAATATTCACTCAATTGAAAGAACATAAGTAGAACTATTCTGAAATGATCAGAGGCCCAGTATTGCCAATTTCATTAGAGATTGCTCCAAAACATTGGTTCCTAGATACTTGTTCTTAGTTCAATGCGGGATGGATAAAAACTATTTGTACAGATTTTTCTGTCTGAGACACAGATTTCTGGATCTTACCTTCAAAGATTCTTGGTTAGAAGGTGGGAAATGTGTATAGATAATCATTTTTACAAGGTATTCCAACTTTTAGTTTCTTGGAAATGATATTTGGGAAACAGATGCCCCAAACACTCCTTCGTTCAGACTTTCCTAAATAAACTGCATTCAATCTCAAAATCACATGGAAGTGTTAAGCCCAAGTTAAGGCGTGTGGGAAGTTGGCATTGAGTGCTATTTTGGAAAGTCCAAATCCCTTCGTCTAAAACTCTCTGCTTCCCCCCCCCCCTCAATAGTTCAGAACAAGAGAAACTAGTACAGAGATGGGTTTTATCTCCAGAGACTTCACTTTCCTGAAAATACTGTATTGGCAATGTTTCACACTGCTTCTAGACACACAATTTTATTTCAGAAGTTTCTATATCCAATCAAATAGGCTACTGAAAGTTTAGTGCTTAACTTTATGTGATTTTAAAATGTGCTGTATCTTGTGACCCTTTCTTTCATATAATTTATAACATTTAACTTACTAAGATTCAGACTTTGACTTACACTAGTAAAATCTCCTAAAAGATGTATAACGTAAGTTTTTGTCTGGAATCCTTTTCCTGCTTACTGATAAAACTCTTCAGTATTCCTTTCATTTGGTTCTGTGACTGAAACATGCTCTGCCTTTGCCTGGTTTTCAGTCTTTTTTTTTTTTTTTTTTTTTTTTTGGTTTTTCGAGACAGGGTTTCTCTGTGTAGCTTTGCGCCTTTCCTGGAACTCACTTGGTAGCCCAGGCTGGCCTCGAACTCACAGAGATCCGCCTGGCTCTGCCTCCCGAGTGCTGGGATTAAAGGCGTGCGCCACCACCGCCTGGCCTGGTTTTCAGTCTTAACTGAAATGTCACTGTATTTTTCTTAGCAAGCTTCTTTAGTCATTGTTACCAGGGGGTTTGTCCTATTTTCTTGGGCTGTCATAACTGCATGTATTAGTGTTGTTATTTATTAGTGGTTATATATTTATGCTGATTGGTAGTTTATCTTTTCCTTAT
Organism: Peromyscus eremicus; assembly: GCF_949786415.1. Classification (NCBI taxonomy): domain Eukaryota; kingdom Metazoa; phylum Chordata; class Mammalia; order Rodentia; family Cricetidae; genus Peromyscus; species Peromyscus eremicus. The sequence goes on from NC_081430.1 coordinate 72,513,437, forward strand.
TATTTTCTAGTTTGAACAATTTGCTATTCATCTCATTTCGTTGTTTCTTAATTTGTGAGCCTCATTAAAATTTCCAGTGCATTATTGTCTTCTTATTATCTACACCTATTACAAACATAGTTTTTTATTGTTCTAAAAAATCGTGTTTCTAAACTATTCCCATTGTATTAAGAATATTTACTTTACAAATTGTGCTTATATTTAAATAATGCTCATTTAGAACTCTATTTTATATACTCCTAGACAATTTGCTTTCCAACGTGTATTAACTTAACATATTATTAATATATATGTATATATAGTTGATATAGATACCATATAGTATATATACATGTACACACACACACACACACACACACACACACACACACATATATATATATTTACATGTCAGTGTTCTTTGCCAAACACTGCCTATTGTTGACATTGCTGCATTTAACCGGATTTTGCTTCTTTGCTTTTTTCTTCCTTTTTTCTATTTCTGCTCCCTCTTCCTTTCTTTTATTTGTCTTTCTTTGCAGAAAGGATTTCATTATGTATTTCCAGATGGCCTTGGAATTATGATCCTCTAACTCAGCATCCTGAATGCTGGGATTTTGCTCATGTACAACCACACCCATCCTTGGGTATTTTACTAACATGGGTTTTGTGGTTGATATATTTTCTGATCTTTAAATGTTTGTGAGCATCTTTCATATTAACATATCAACTCTATTGAGTATGGAATGGAGAATAAACATGTGCTTAAATTCTAATTATTATTTATCATCAGTAAACAATAGCGCTGTTTTATGTACAATGTACAATATATAATAATACAATCTCATTTCTAGAAAGTTAACTTTACACAGTGAAGTGTCTTGTGGTTTGTGTAGAAGTCAGTGTACCCTGAAGTGGCAAACAAGAAACTGGGTATCCTATCACTTTTCCCCCCTTTGCTCATAACATTTTTTTCTGGATATTTGATAGAATTCTCTTTGTCCTCAGAATTCTGAAACCTGAAAAAAGTGAGGGCACCATGATGGTGAGGATTCTGATGCTTATCTCCCTCACAAAAACACCAACTGAACAACCAGTATTAGAGTAAACTTATGATACCTCTGGAATCCAAGACACCTCTATGGAGTTCCCAATTAGAAAATATGGCTGGAAAAAAAACAAAGACAGTTTCAATTTACCCGCATTGCCCATCCTCCAAGCCAACCCAGTGAACACACCAAGAGATGCATTTGCCTTGGAGTTCTCTTCTGGAGGACTAAAGAGAGAAAAATGAATCAAACTTCTCACAGTCCTTGGGGTATTTTATTTATTTATTTATTGTTTGTTTGTTTGTTTGTTTCTTAAGCACCCAGTAAGCATTGTGCAGACCTCAGAACCAGATACAGCTGTATCATTAAGGCAATGGTCGACATTGACCGAACTGACCTACTCTGGTGATGGGATGGCCAAACACCCTAATTGTCGTGCTAGAAATCCCATCCAACTACTGAGGGAACTGGATGCAGAGATCCACGGCTAGGCCCCGGGTGGAGCTCCAGGAGTCTAATTAGCAAAAAAGAGGAGGGTTTATATGAGCGAGAATTGTTGAGACCAGGGTTGGATAAAGCACAGGGACAAATAGCCAAACGAATGGAAACACATGAACTATGAACCAATGGCTGAGAGGTCACCAACTGGATCAGGCCCTCTGAATGGGTGAGACAGTTGATTGGCTTGATCTGTTTGGGAGGCATCCAGGCAGTGAGACCGGGTCCTGTGCTCATTGCATGAGTTGGCTGTTTGAAACCTGGGGCCTATGCAGGGTCGCTTGGCTCGGCCTGGGAGGAGGGGACTGGACCTACCTGGACTGAGTCTACCAGGTTGATCTCAGTCCTCGGGGGAGGCTTTGCCTTGGAGGAGGTGGGAATGGGGGGTGTGCTGGGGGGAAGGGGAGAGGGGCGGGAGGGGGAGAACAAGGGAATCCATGGCTGATATGTAGAATTGAATTGTATTGTAAAATAAAATAAAAGAAAAAAAAAGATTGTATAAATGCCTTGAATGTCTGTAGAGTTAAGGAGTAGAATCTAGGCTTGGTTATTGTTTTTGTTTTGTTTTTTAAACTTTTCCTAATTTTTATTTTATTTTAGTTTTCTTTTTAATTTTTTGGATATTATGATTACATCATTTTTCCCTTTCCTTTTCTTCTTCCAAACCCTCCCATATACCGCTTCTTTCCGTTTTTTAATTCATGGCCTCTTTTCCCATTATTTGTTGTAATATATATGTTCATATATGTATTATATGTGTATAATTATGTATATTATATATTATTGTGTACATATTATGTATTGTTATATATAGTACACATATATGATACAATATATGAATATATATATAATAAATTTAGGAATCTATGTATTATTAAATATATAAGTACAACTTACTAAGTCTTTATAATTTTACTTGTGTGTTTGTTTTCAGGGCTGACCATTTGGTATTGATAACCAATTGGTGTGCTCTTCCCTGAGGAAGACTTTCTCCTGCTCTCAGGATTCCTTAGTTGCCTGTAGCTCTTCGAGTAAGGTTGAGGCCTCCTGTCCATATCAGCATGTCCACTGTTGTTTGTTTAGTTCAAGTTTAGGCAATCATGTTGATGAGACTTTATGGGTGTAGCTTCCTATACCTGAATCAATCTCTTTACTTATTTGGCACATTTATTTATATTTTCTATGTCTTTCTTTGGCATATCATATGTTGGATCTAATTGAAGGCCTTTGACCATTTTGCATATGGATATTTTTAACTTTCTTCAGATTTGGGTAGTTCTCACACATTATTCATTTAACCAGCTTTCTTTTTCTTTCTATTTCTTTTCTATTTTTAAGCTTACATAATTCAAACGTTATATCTCCCTTGTAGAATCTCATAAACCACACAGTTTTAGTTCATTCTTTTTATTCTTTTTCTCTTCCAACTTGCCCTGACTCACTGATTTCTGTTTGATCAAATTTATTGTTCTTCTCTCCATGACAGTTCTGATTGCATTCGTTATCTTCTTTAGCTCCAGAGTATCTCTTTTCAAGTTTTTCTTATGTTTCATTCAATTATGCTATGTGCACATTCATGCATGCATGCACACATATTCCACCAATTGTGTGTGTCACTCAGAGGACAGGTGCTAGGAGCTGGTCCTCTCCTTCCACCGTTTGGGTCCTGGGAATCGAGTTCAGACTTCTCAGGCCTGGTGGTAAGTGCCTTTACATTTTGAGCCCTCATACCGGCATACCATGTTCCTTTTATAAAAAGAATTCAATTTGCTGATTTCCTCATTTAATTTTTCTTTTTATTCTCTTAAATTTGTCATACTTTCTTTAAATTTTATTTGATGCCCTTTTCAGATAGATCATCCGTCTCCCTAATTCACAGTCTTTAGGGTCAGCTGGTGAAAAATTGCTATACTATTTAAGTGGTGGTGTGGCTTCTTTGTCTCTCAGGCTTCTTATTTCCTTAAGTTTTTTTTTACATTTAAAATCCAAGGACAGAGAGAAGAGTCTGAAAGCAGCAAAAGAATCCAGACATATCTTATAAGAAAACTATGGCTATGGCATACACCCACAGATTCCTCAGCATTGTGTGCAGGCAAGAAGAGAGTGCAGCCATTTGTATTCAGAGTCCAAAACAAAGATAGCAACCTCCAAAGCTGGAATGATTTACAGAATAAATGGCAGCTGGAGAATTTTGCTAGTGAGTGAGCTTGCTGTGATGACAAAATTCTCTCTCTCTCTCTCTCTCTCTCTCTCTCTCTCTCTCTCTCTCTGTGTGTGTGTGTGTGTGTGTGTGTGTGTGTGTGTGTTTGTCTGTCTAAGCCCTAGGGGATCACTCTAGGGGGGCTGCAAAAATGCAAAGCTGAGAGCTAGGTGAAATACAATTATTTGGGCACCCCAGAGGGCTCATCTTGCTGTCTCTTGGCAGCCCTCTGCACTGATCTCCCTGGTGACAAACACGGCAGGAATCCTCAGCTGTCTGTGCTGGGACATCAACAGCTCTAACAAGGATTTGTGGAGTCCTCAGTCACAGTTGCCTCTAGGGTCCCCTTGGTCTCTTTCTCTCCCATCTCAGAATTGTGGTTGAGGTTTGGTTGAGTATCTTCCATAGCATTGGGTCTAGTAGGCTCACTCACAATGAAGGCCCACATTGATGTTTGGCAACACAGGTGTGCTACAATACAGCACTGCCTTGTGAAATGTAGGGGAAATCAATTACATTATTCCAAAATAAAAAAAGAAAAGGCGACAATGAGTCTAGATTGCCCAGCAATAGCATTGACACTGAGAACAACCACAGGTACGGGGAAGCCAGGATGGTAGAATGGGAGCCTGTGAGGGACATTTTAAGGAAGGTAAGGATAGTAAATTATATATACATAAAATATAGTAAATTATAGCGACAGATTGTGAGGTATAATACTGGGGGAAGAAGGGCTTAAGCCGAGAGAGGTGTGGAAATATAGGGGAAACTGGGGAGTAAAGGGAGGATTAACCCAAAGGGAAGGGATATGGAAAGTCACATGGAAGTCTATTACCTCACAATCCATCTGAAACAAAAGTTGAGGGATACTATAACACATGTAAAAAGAAAAAAGAGGGAACACGAAAGGTTAAAGAATTAAGCAGGGATGGATTGAGAAGTTGAGGAAAAGGGGTGGATAGTGAGTGAGTTATCTAAACATCTGTGAGGAACATCTATGAAAAAGCCTTACATAAACTCACTGGTTAGTAAGCTAATTTCAAAATACAGTACAATAATAATAATAATAATAATAATAATAATAATATAATATAATAAAAACGATTGAATGGAATTACCTTGCATGGATAAGTGGACAATGTCGCTTTCAGAAGAACTGGGTTTCTAAATGAAAATCTGAGTGAAGGATATGGAATACTCTCTACGAGTTATTGGTCAGGGAGGCCCTGGAGATCTCCAAAACAATACAGGCTATTGATGTTACCTTTGATTGCCCATTGTAACTACACAGTAAGACACTGTAGCTGGAAAAAAAAAAACACACACACACACACACACACACACTTTGGCTGCAGAGCATAAAGATATCAGTTGCAAACCAACTGAGGAACTTCCTCCTTCTGGGCAGCTTTCATGATACCACAGGTGCTCTGCAGGCTGCTGGGGAAGACAAGCCATGAATGATCTTACCCAGCACTGGACCCTGCCTGCTTGCAATACAGACTTCCCGGGTAAGATGTATCATTGGTGTAGTTAGTGGTACAAATGGTATGGGTAAACTTAACTACTTCCTGATTGACCTTAAGACCTGCTCCACGGATGGGAATTTTCAGGCCTGGTATTGTAATCCTAGTCAAAAGGTCATGGCTGGGAGGTCATAGGCCCTAAGATGGAACCCGATATTGTTATTTTGCTAAATGGTCATGCTGTCGAATTGCCTTCTAAATATTTGTGTTTATGCCGATAGATGTGGGTTGCTCTCAGCCTTGGTCGGGGAAGCTTCTATTTTGGGGTGGACAGCAGCCAAAAGAGAGAGGGATAACTGGACAAAGTGATAAAGGTAAGCGACTCAGCCCTGATGTGACAGCTGTGTTCACCCCACCACTGCTAAGGCCCAGAGAACATAGTAGAGACAGAAAGGATGCAAACACCTAAGGATGGGGGAGGGCTGTAAAGTGCTGTCCTCTATGTGACATGGGGACTGTCCTCATGGACTCGTAGAAGCTGTGGCTATCTACACAAGATGAAACCAACCAAAACTCCAGCATAGATGAGGGAGATGTTTACAGGCCTCACATCATACTGAGAAGCTATGGGGATAGTGGCTCTGGGAGAAACAATCATTCTTTCCTGGCAACTTGTGGGTGTCTGATTGTTACAGTGGAAATCCTACACCCATGCACATGTGGGCAGCACTAATGACTTAGTGAGTTATTACAAACAAACAAACAAACAAAACAACAAAAACGAAAAAACAACAACAAAAAAAAAAAGCAAAGACATGAGGTTGTGGAGGGTAATTTGATTGGTGTCTCAGTTTGCTTTTTATTGCTGTGATAAAGACCATGACCAAAAGCAACTTGGGAAGTTTTATTTCAGCCTACAATTTATAGTCCTTATAGTCCATTATGGAAAGAGGTCAGGGCAGGAACTAAAAGCAGGAACCTGGAGGCAGGAGCGGAGTAGAGACCATGGAGGAGACCGCCACTTCCTGGCTTGCTCCATGTGGCTTGCTCAACCTTTTTTTTTTCTTTATACAGCTCAGGACCACCTGCCGAGGGGTGGCACTATCCACATTGGTCTTACCCCTTCCCATATCAGTCAATCAGTTCAATTCCCCAGACTTGCCTACAGGTCTATATGATGGAAGAATTTTCTGATTTCAGGTTCCCTCTTCTCAGATGACCCAACGCGGTGTCAAGTTGACAAAAAAAAAAAAAAAAAAAAAAAAACAAACCTGGTGATCACAGTGGGTTATGAGAGGAGTTAGAGGGGGAAATGTTGGTGTTCATGAGCATATTTCATTGCGCACATGTGTGAAATTCTTAAAAATAAGGAAAAAAAATTGGTATGAAAATAAGGAGCCCTCATGGGGCTTTATCCAGTGACTGATGGAAGCAGATGCAGAGATCCATGGCTGGGTGCTAGGCCAGGTTCCAGGAGCCCAATCGATGAGAGAGAGGATCGGGATTCTATGAACAAGGGATATTGAGACCATGATGGAAAAACGTACAGCCAGCCAAACTAGTGGAAACTCATGAACTGTGGACCAATGGCTGTGGAGCCCCCATGGTACTGGACTAGGCCCACTGGATAGGCAAGGCGGTCATTTGGCTTGAACTGTCTGGGGAGGGGGGGCAAGGCAGACGGATTGGCAGTGCATGAGCGGGCTTTTTGGAGCCTAGTGCCTATGGTGGAATGCCTTTTGTGGCCTTGGTGCGGGGAGGAGGGGCTTGGACTGGCTTCAGCAGAATGTGCCCAGCTCTGCTGCCTCCCCATGGAAGGAGTGGGAGGGGGTGGAGTTGGGGAGGGCTGGGGGCAGGAGGAGGGAGGAGAGGGGGATCAGTGGTTGGTGTGTGGAATGAATAGAAAATTTAATAAAATAAAAAAAAATTTTAAAAAGAAAATAAAAGTCTACATAAATTGAAGTGAACTTAGACTAAAATGATTTTAATAGTAGACCTATATATTCAGCCAAACAGAGTTTTAAATCTAAGAGACAATGCTTTCATCCGAGTAAGAATTTAGGTCTCAAAGGCCCTCTTATCAGGCAATACTCAGGAAGAGAAGTAAACCGATGGACATGTGCTGAGGTGCAGAAAAAACTAAATCAATAATCTCCTCATGTTACAGAGCATTGTCTATACCCTGGTGGCAGAAAACTATCCTCATACTTTAGTAACAGTTTTACTTTTATTTGTCTCTTCTCGAATAGTACATGTAAATACTATGATGTCAAGACATTCTTTTTGAACAGGAATAGAATATTGTAAAAATATGACCAAAAACTTAACCACAAAGATACCTTTGACTCATATTTTAACTTGGACATATTATGTATTAAGTTAAAGAAGTACAATATGGTAAAAATAAGAACTGAATATAAATAAACTAAAATTAAAACTTCACATGTGTCCCAAAGCAAAAAGGCCACACAAGCATATACCCTAACTCTTGCTTAAAAAGAAGAAAAATTACATTTTAAATTGTCTGTCAGCACAGTGAAGAACATTCAGGTGTGTATGAGGCTCTACGAGGTCCTTCATAGTTGCAGTCCTTCATATAACTACAGTCTGTGAAGGGTCATACTATAAAGAATGTGATAAGATTTGTACACATTCTTATGTGTACAAATTCATATGTACCCTATCTTAAGAGTATCATTCTGTCCAATGTGATAATTGTTTACAATCATGTATCACCACAATCAAGATTAAAATTAATTTCCATTCCCTAAAGTTTCGTTGTTACCCACATACACTTCCTTCAAGCTCTAGACTACAATCAACCTGAATCTTTCTCTAGAATTTTGTCTGTTCTAGAATGTGAAATACATGGAATCATGGGATGTGTAAGTCTTTAGAGCTTGGCTTTTCCAGACGGCACGTTGTTCCTCTGTGATGTTGCACGTATGTTGCTGGTTCCCAATAGTATTGTGTTTTGTGGATATGCAATTAGTTGATTATCAATTCATCAGTTAATGGGTATTTGGATTGTATGTGATTATTAATAAATCCTTAAAATTCATGGGTTCCTTTGGGCTAGGTAAATACTTGAAGAGAATTACTATAGATTATGAAATATAAAATTTATTTTCTACTTATGCATTTTCCTCAGTGCTCTGTTATAATCTACATTAAAATATTACACAATTTCATGTATACCATATATGTTTATAATATATTTCTAATTCCTTCTCTACATTTTATCCAGTTTTCATAATTTTTAACTTTACATTTGATTTGGCCAGTTTAATATATTACTGCTATGGTTGCTTTAGAAAATTATCTGCTGGGCAGTGGCAGTGCATGCCTTTAATCCCAGCACTTGGGAGGCAGAGCCAGGCGGATCTCTGTGAGTTCGAGGCCAGTCTGATCTACAGAACGAGATCCAGGACAGGCACCAAAACTACACAGAGAGACCCTGTCTTGAAAAAAACAAAAATAAAAACAAAAAAAGAAAGAAAAAAAAGAAAAGAAAATTATCTCTTTGAGTGATTAAAAATAAGAAAATTGATTTTTTTTGAGAATTGTATTCACTTTAATGTTTTTGGATTTTATTGCCCTGTGTAGATCCAGTTTTTTTGTTTTTTTTTTGTTTTGTTTTGTTTTGTTTTGGTTTTTTTTTTTTTTGAGTGCTACTGTATTCTTTAGGATAGCTCTGGACTTTATTGCTCTGTGCAGATACAAGCTTTTGTGTGAGCCCTACTGTATTCTCTAGGATACCTTTGGACTTTATTGCCCTATATAGACACAACCTTTTGTGTGAGTGCTTCCATATTCTTTAAGATTTCTTGTGGTTCAAATCTATTTTCAGAGATTTCACTTAGCTTTTACTTATATGAAAATCATTTCTACTTCTATTTTACTCTTTAGTTTTGAGAGAGAACTTTCTAAAGTAAAGGACTGTTATGCTTTTAATACCATAAATATATCACAAAGGATATTCTCTCTTCATTCACCATCTGACATCAACTGATAGTCCCAGTTCCCGGATCAGCCTATAAAACATGGCTTGCATCCCACAGCCAGGCCGGCTTTGGTCAAGCATCTCTGTCTCTTGTATTCAGTCATGGCTGAGGCAGCTTTAGGGGTCCAGTTCATCCCTCTGTGAATTTCAGGAGAGTTGGTTTCCCTTACGGTATTAGCTCTTCAAAGAATAAATATGATTTTGTTGTTTGGGGGGATTATGCTTTTTTTTTTTTTATTTTGCAATACAATTCAGTTCTACATATCAGCCACAGATTCCCTTGTTCTCCCCCCTCCCGCCCCGCTCACCTTCCCCCCAGCCCACCCCCCATTCCCACCTCCTCCAGGGCAAAGCCTTGTTGTCCTTTTTGCTGTTATGTGTGAAGAGAACAGGTTCAAAATGCCATCAAACCGAGTGAATCAAAATTTGGCGTCCGCTCAGAATATATACAGTTGCAAAAATAAAAATGCATGCTTTTTAAATGTTTTAATTTATTTTTATTTTTGCAACTGTATATATTCTGAGCGGACACCAAATTTTGATTTACTCTGTTTGATGGCATTTTGAACCTGTTCTCTTCACACATAACAGCAAAAAGGACAACAAGTGTTCCCCACGTATAAGCACATGGTGTTCTTGTGTTCCCATGGCCCTGGTTACCTTCATTATACATATGGTTAGTTCTCCATCATGTGCTTTCTTCCGTATCAGCTCCTGTCTGATATTCTCTGACAAGTTTTCAATGTCCTTTCTCCTGTCTCCTTCTTCTCAAATATGTGGAATTCTTCTCCTATCCTGGCATTCTTGTTATGATTTGAACCCTTCATTTATGAGTCTCTCTCTCTCTCTCTCTCTCTCTCTCTCTCTCTCTCTCTCTCTCTCTGTTAACCCCATTTCTTGCTCATCACAATTCTACTCTCTGAAGTTACAATCTTACCCAGCTTGGGCAGGAGATCTTATCCACAGACTCTTATCTCAATTAGACAACGTGTACATCTTTGACATCAGGTCTTTCAGCATACGGGCAAATGACAGTATGTAAATGCCATTCAATTCAGTAATAGGCCATGGCAATTCATCCTTTTCCTACATTGACTGATGACAATCAAATCTATAGTGAACAACAACCTGACTTCTGGGTTAAGCTAGATGAGAAAACTAGTAAGATTTGAAATTTTGACTCGTTGTAAGAGGCATACCCTTTACGCTTTGCCTTTTGGAGAAGCTCTTAGCTATAATATAATTAATGAAGATTGCATAACAGTGATGATAGTCTCATCATGGGAGTCTCATAGCTTAGCAACATTTCCTTCCCTGTATTTTCATCTTCTCTCTTATTTAGGATACACCAGGGGACAATATCATTATTTTAAATACCAGCTTCATCAAGCCTCAGCACTTGACTTATTTCCCTGCCTTCCCCCAGGGGTTGCTTCACCTTGATCTGTTCCCTTTCCTGATCCTTCCCTGGCGCCTTTCCTATTTCTTCTGTACCACAGATCCATTATGTTTTCACTTTTATAATCACTTCTTCAATCCTTCTTCTGCCTTCTAATTAACATTATATGAGATGAATGTGTGGGGAAGTCCTGAGACAACTTCTTTACATTGTATTTTTTTAGCCAAGCAAAATCATTCTAAGGCTGGGCGGTGGTGGCTCACGCCTTTAATCCCAGCACTCGGGAGGCAGAGGCAGGCGGATCTCTGTGAGTTCGAGGCCAGCCTGGGCTACCAAGTGAGTCCCAGGAAAGGTGCAAAGCTACACAGAGAAACCTTGTCTCGAAAAACCAAAAAAAAAAAAAAAAAATCATTCTAAAACAAACAAATAATGCCATGCTTATCCCCGTGTAGTATTTTAGCAAGTAAGGAAATGAAAACAAAACAAAAAAAACAAAACAACAACAACAAAAAAGAAATACCTGCTTTTCATCAGTGCAAGGACTCTCACTCTTTTTTTTTTTTTTTTTTTTTTTTTGGTTTTTTGAGACAGGGTTTCTCTGTGTAGCTTTGCACTTTTCCTGGAACTCACTCTGTAGCCCAGGCTGGCCTCAAACTCACAGAGATCTGCCTGGCTCTGCCTCCTGAGTGCTGGGATTAAAGGCGTGTGCCACCACCGCCTGGCCAGGACTCTCACTCTTAAAGAGTGATTTCATTAAATAAAATGACCACTCTTAGAATTAAAATGTCTATGTTTACATCTCATGGGTGAGATGTAAACCCCAAATATATTATATGATTTTTAATAGATCATATTCCATGTTTAAGAGAAAAAAGCCTATAGAGTTAAATCTAGAGAGATATGCGATGGTTTGCATGACGTGATATTTTTGCATTTGAAATGACATCACCGTTCATTAAAACACGATACTCTCTAGGGAGGCAGAGACGAGAGAACCCTGGGGCACTCTGGCTGGCTAGACGAGCTGGAATTGGCAGGTTCTGAGTTCAGCAAGAGACACTGACACAGTCAATAGAGTGCGGAACAACTGAGGGGGATGAAGATGCCAGTTTTGATCTCCAAACATGTATGTGCGCATATGAACTCCCCACACATATCTGAGTACTCGCATGTCTGCAAGCATACATAAATGCATGTAACACACACACACACACACACACACACACACACACACACACACATCCATATGGAGAAAAAAAAAATAACAGTGCTACATGTGTCCAAGAGCAACCACACACGCATATACATGTCTGTTCATATAGCACACACAAACACACACACTCACACATACAAAGTAGTGCTGTTGAGCCTGCCTTTTAGAGTGGAAGCACCTTCATCAAGAAGCTATACAAATTTTCTGCAACGCGGTCTTCCTCATGTGACAAACTTTCGGCTCTCTCTTCTTTCAGTTCCTTCCTCCTAGTTCTGTGGAGAAAGGGAAAAATAGTTTCTTTATCACAGAGCTTAGACTCTGTTCATGGAAAAACCAGGGTGTGATTCTAAATTACAGTGATAAATCTCTCTCTCTCTCTCATGCCCGCCTCTCTCTCTCTCTCTCTCTCTCTCTCTCTCTCTCTCTCTCTCTCTCTCTCTCTCTCTCTGTGTGTGTGTAATAGTATTTCATAGTGCTTAGTTTATGTGGTCCTGGGGATCAAATCCATGGCCTCAGGCAAATTAGGAAACATGTTACCAACAGAGTTACATTCCCAGCCCCTCATAGATCTAAGGATGGAAATAAAACAAGAAAAGGACTAGAAAACGATGTCCCATTTTCTGTGTGGCTGCCAGGAAAACCACACTGAAGGCTGATATTCAACAGAGGCCATAAGATAATACATGGCACAACCGTCTGAAGGAGAGGTTTTAAAGTCAAGAGCAATTGTCAATGCCCTGAGGGTGCACGACATATTCACAGGACAGTAAGGTGACCAAATACTAAATGAAATGAGTATTAAGTAGGAAAGCCAAAGGCAAATGTTACCATGAATAAATAGAAGGTTCTGAGGAGAGACCTTAAATCTCCCGTTAAGACTCCAAACAATAAGAAGACAGTGTCAAGAAAGGTTAAGTCTAAGCATTGTCTGGCATACATGACTAGAGTCAGGCGGCAGTCTGGGCACTAGTTTCCTTAAGTGATGTTTTCAGGATCTGAGTTCTGGGCCTCTAGCCTTCTCTGATCTTGCTTATGCTCCATGTAGCTGACTAACTCCTGGGCTTCTGGTTATTTTCAAATGGTCCATTTCTGCATTGGTTGGCTTTGTATATCTGTAACATGTGGCTGGGGCAAATTAACCAGAAAGGAGGGAGTGTTTATTGTAGCTCAGGGATTCAGAGCTTTCAGTCCAGTTTGGCCTGGTCCTTTGAGCCTGTGGGAGCATAGCACATCATTGCAGGAGTATATGATGGTGAGGGGTCCTGCTCACATCATGGCAGAAAGCAAGAAGAGAGAGGGAAGCAGATTGTAAGACCAGTACGTTCTTCAGTACCCCTCCTCCCCCATGACCTAGCTTCCTTCCATGAGGTCCCACTCCTAAAGGTATCCCTACAGCACCAGGAGCTGGATACCCAGCCTTTAACACACGGGCCTTTACAAATCTTGAAAATCCAAACTGTAGTTTTACTGCAGACAGGCTCCCCAGTCTTTGAATGGATATACAAGTGGGCCCTAACTCCTGGACTTCCATCCTATTCTGTCCTAAGTGGCTATTTCTAAGTGGCTCTGCTTCTGGGTGAAAATAACCCCCCATGATTCCAGTTCTTCAACTATTAGCCTCCCCTTCAACCTGTGAAGCAGATTCAGTGTGTATGAGGCATCAATCCGAGGGAGCAACTCCCAGTCATACAGGACAGCAGAGGCCATCCTTGTACTTTCTGAATGCCTCAGTTCATGCATTTTGCACTAAAATTTCCATCATGAGTCTGGTGAGACAAATATTTGCACATATGAAACAAAGCAACGTTAGTCTCACATACAGCAGCAAGGGAAAAGAGAATTGCGGTGGAACTCGCCGAACAGGATTAGCAAAGCTGCCCATGGCTTCTGGTATACGCTTGTTCTGCTTCAGCTGCAGTTGGAGGTGCGAGCAGTCTGACTTGAGTTTAATCCTCAGTGGGAATAAGATTTGCTGAGTTAGTGCGTTGAAGGGCATTCCATTTTAAAAAGGACAGGAATAGAACCTGGGCAGTTCCAGACAGTTCGTTCTCATCTTGGGCTGCTGAGCTGCCAGCACATCTGCAGTTATTGTTGGGAGCTATAAGAGAAGGAGCAGGAACTGGGTCAGCCCAAGGGCACTCAGACAACCGCCCTGCACGAATTACCTGCCCAACCTGACAGCCTATGAGGACACCTCTCTGTGTGATATTGGGCCATTGTCCCGATGCTATAGTTCAATCTCTGGTTCCACAACCTACTATTATGTAACTTCATGAACATGGTTAATTGGGGAAAGAAAAATGTCTGCAAGATGCTCCTTCCAATGTTGTGCCTGGAACTGCTGCTGGCTGAGGTTATGGTACCTTCTAGCCAATGTATATCACATCAACAGTGAAAAGATGTTTAGAGCTTTTCTCTCTCCACACTCAAGTGGCCGCTATAATTTAGCTCTTACAGCATGTTTTACTGTTTGTTACAAATGATTTTAGGTCATCCCAAGTTAAGCTAATGCTGTGCAGAAGTATTTCTCTACTATTCTCCTGTCTTGGTTGATATAAAAATAAGTATGCGTTAGTCTCACTACAGTGAGTGATGTCACCACTCAAGACCCAAGACTCAGTAGCTTAGCATATCTATTAGTTACAGTAAGCTTGCACATGGGGAGTCCTTTTGTGTACTTCTTTGTTGCTAGAATTAATCCAACTGTAGCCCCATGTGGTGGCACATGCTTGTAATTGTTACACTAAGGAGATTGAAATAGGGAAATCATGAGTTCAAGGATAGCCTGAGCTACACAGGAAGGATGTTTCAAAAATCATTAGATTCTTTCTAAAATTTAATTACAAATATATTTACATATAAAAATAATAACAATGATAACATAATGATACTATTTGCTCCATGAAAGGGCCAAGCAGATGCCATAACAGGCTGCTCAGTCTTCTCTCAGAGATCAGGCCTCAATTTCAGTTTCCTGAGACTTGAGCAAGCAGTTTCTGGGAGGGCCATGAGCAAAAGACATAGTTCTTACACTGGCTCTCTTTCTGCACGTACTCTGACTGTTCAAGGTTCAGCTAGTTGTTTACTGTCTGGGACCCCTCACCAACTTAGAGCTATATGCCTGAGTCAAGGACAGAGCTTGGACCACTGAGTCAGCCCCCATAGTCAGTAAGTGCTAGGCCAGCCAGCCCCCATGGCAGCTCAAGGACAAAGCCTGGGACTTGTCCCAGACTGCCCTCAAAATGATAATTATAACCCCCAACCAGTAAATTCAAAGGTTATATACCCTCACCCAATTAAAAGAGAACAGAGACTTTCAAAAATAAAAATAAACCAATCCAAATTGCACCCATGCCAAACCCCCAACCCTCCCCCCAACCACCACCCTGAAGGGCTTGTGGTTTTTGCCTTTAAAAAGCTAGCCTCACAAAGAAAGAGCAACTCCTCCCTGCCTCACTGTACTGGGTGTAGGAATGAGTTCCCTGCCTAGGCTTGTATCTATAAAATAAACCTTGCTGTTTCATTCTGGACATCCTCGGTCTTCAGTGGTCTCTTTGGGGTTGCAATACTCCATTTGACTGTATTTCAAAAAATTTAAAGACCAAAAGACTTTGGTCCTTGCTTCCACTGGAGGCAATGTTGATGACTGTGATCCATGCTGTTGCCAACTACTGTGCTCAAGGAAGCTTCTTTTGCAATGGTGTTGATGTCTGCAGCCTCATAACTGAGAATGAGAGACATGGAAGGCTTCTGTGAAAACACCTCTCCCAAGAGAAACAGTCCAGACATGAAGCTACTGAAGAGAGTCCTTAAAACCTGTGATAAGCCGGGCGGTGGTGGCGCACACCTTTAATCCCAGCACTCGGGAGGCAGAGCTAGGCGGATCTCTGTGAGTTCAAGGCCAGCCTGGGCTACCAAGTGAGTTCCAGGAGAGGCACAAAGCTACACAGAGAAACCCTGTCTCAGAATAAAACAAAAACAAAACAAAACAAAAAAAAACCCTGTGATAAAGATGCTAACGTGTAGGTCTTCGCAGATGATGGTTTCTGGTGGTGGAATGGGGAAGGACTCAGGTTTCTTTAAAGGGTTGGCTATTAGGAGTTTGGCCATGCTTCAGTGAGTATGTGGACCACACAAACTGGACTTGTTGTTTTGTGGGGTTTTTTTGGGGAAGGGGAGAAGCAAGGTTGGGAGTGTGGACCTGGGAGGAACGGGGAGTGAACGGGATCAGGCTGCATTGTATGAAATTCCCCAATAATTAATAAAGATGTTATGTTGAGGAAACAATAAAGACCAAAAGAGAAAATATCATAACATAGCACTACATTTTAATACTTATTTTTCCACTCCGAAATAAAGCAAGTTTCTCAAATTAAACTTATACGAACTGTGATAGATCACAAACTTTACTCCCATTTCTGAACTTTGAAACTGCCTTCCTTTCCTATCTGTTGCATTTTCTCACAGAGTCTAACTGAAACCCTTTGGCATATACGTTTCATTTCCATAACACTTTCATTATATCTCCCCAAAACAAGAACATGGGTTCCATTTTCATCTCAACCAACACCTACTTACCATTTCTTATGGGCTACCTTCTGTATTCTAGAGAAACAAAAGAAGAGAAAAAAAATATGCTCTTTTTCCTAAGCTGTTCGTAGTCTGGAGAGGGAAACGGGCCAGGAAAGCACTTGCTACAATATGTAGCTACTTACAATGTCAGAGTGAAGAGCTGGAAGAGTAAGTGGAAAGCAATGCTTGACTTTCTCCAGGTAGGAGCATAAGGCTGATGACATCCTAACACCACAGAGCTGTGGGCTCTAACTCTCAATTTATTCTCTGCACCCAAGAGGATGCTCCGTGCAAAGTGGGCAACACGAGTGTATATGGATAGAGGAAAACTGCTGATCACATATCTTGCTCTGAACAGGTCAATTTATGCAGAGGTATCGATGTGCTAGTATCTAGAATAATCTCTCTGTAATGACTTTATAGATTTTTAAAAAAGTGAAATGGTTGTCCTGATTTTGACGTCTTTGTCAATTTCAGAGATGTGGCATTGTAAAAACATCAATTACATGCCTGACCAAAACTGTATTCACACCTTCTAGGCAGCCTCCTCCTCACTTAATTCATGCCCTTGCCTCACTGCAGGTGGCATGGGATGAGGACAGAGGCGGCAATACTAAAGTTACCTAAATTAGTTTGCCATTCTCCATGCTGATACAGATGATTCTCTGAATCCCTGGGAGGAATGTTAATTTTAATGGCCAGATAAAATTTCAGACCTGGTAACTGTGTTCTAATTTCTCCCTATCAAACACCTTGAAGCGATTTACACCACAGATAAATACACTGCCCCATTTTCCTTCCAAAGACTTTTTTGCCTGGCTGTAAAAGATTAGTAAAAGAAGTGCCACATATAGCTCTGATGTAAGCCATATTTTCTGAGAATGCTTGAAAGGGTTAAATTACACTCTACTCATTTTAATCACATAATTTTAAAGAATTTGTGGGATTTGGGAATGAATAGGCAATTACAACCATTTGGAAACCATATGGGTGATACTAACACATGTATATGTCATGCTTCATCTCTTTGAACATGTTCCCACAGGGCAGTGTCTTCTATAACCATAGCTTTCATTCATGCTAAGACTGTTCTAGAGTCCATGCCCTTATGTTTGTCTTGATCAGAAATATTTACCTGGAAATGTCTTGTGATCCATTTTCTGCTGTTTTCTTCCCCATATTCCCCTCTACCCTTTCAGGTTGCAAATTATAAAAACTCTGGTCAACCTCTAAGACTTTTCAATGTCATAAGATGAACCTAAGAATGCTTCCTCCTTTCATATCCTCCTTCCTATCCTTTCTGTGATAACCCTGGCACTGAGTGTTTCTCTTTAGACCATTGGGATAAGTCCCAGCTGGAGCCTTCTATTCCAAGTTTTAGACCACTTTATTCTCATGCTTGCTAGTGCCAAGAATATCCCAGTGCTCAGCAGATGGTCTGAAACTAAGAGTATGAGTTGTGTTCTAAAGTAAAAGTTTCTAAACTCTCAGTAAGATGAAATCTAGGAGTAACTAGATCAACCAGCCAACATTCCATGAGAGCAAAGTTGGCCTAGGATTCACTGGTACTTCATTAGGATTGCCAACGAGACAGCAATGGTAATTCCACCACCCAAAGCCAGACTCAGAGTGAAAGGACTGCAGATGGATGACCTTTGAGTGAGGAGAAATGTGAAAGCACCAGGCAAGGCCAACCATCAAGTCAGTTATTACTGCTCTCAGCCTTAGTCGGGAAATCTTTGGTTTGCTGTGGGGAGGAGTCGGTGTGGAGACACATCAGTGGTCTTGAGAATATGTGTCTGCTGAGTACTCAGCCCTAAGCAGGACAACTTCATCTTCTTCTGCTCCACCAAAGCTCAGGGAACTTTGTGAAAAGGGGGTGGGGTGGGATAAGAGTTGAAAGACATGAAGGGGTGCTGGGAAATGCTTTCTGGACATGATAGGGCTGCTGTATCCATGAACTCAAAACAGCTGCCTGCCTAAGTCCAATACATATGGGGCCTGTGGATACCCATAATGATGGTGGAGGGCCTCATAAAGCCCCACTCCTCCTTGAGGAGATATGGCTGTTAAAGTTTCCTGGGGAGGGAGTCATATTCCTTAGTGGCCTAGCCATTGGCCAGTTGATCTTGCACAAATAAGTAACACCCCCATCCATGCTGAGTCAAGCAACCCCAAATAAGTACAATGAGGAACAAAAACATGAAAGACGTGACAGCAAAAAGGGAATCTGTTGAGAAGAAGAAGTTGAATGAGACAGGAAGAATGATGAGGCAGGATAACGGATAGAGTAGGATCAAAGTGCATTATATATGTATGCGTATCAAATTGTGAAAGAATAAATAAAATATAAAAGAAAAGAAGGGAGAAAGAAGAAAGAGGAAGAATTGTTAAGATGGGAAAGGAAGATATGAACAACTTTGGACAATTAGAAATACAAACTTTGATTCACCTTGAAGTTGAAGGTTGCATTTTGCCCATGCTGGGTAGACAGCTTTTCCTTCTCATCCCCAGTGATGGCTTGGGTGCTTCATCCAAGGCTGGATCATCTTCTTTACTTGCTCAGAAGCACAAACAATCTCCAGGATGAAGCAGAACATCTGGTAGCTGTTCCTAGAGGGCTCCTGGAACCACCTGCTGGCTTTTGTCCTTCTTCTACATCTGGATACTTAGCTTTTCTGATGTCCCACTCACATTCAGAGCTGGTAGTTTTCACCTGGTGAGGTGGAACAGCAAGGACTGTGTGCTCCAGGTGTGTGTGTGTGTGTGTGTGTGTGTGTGTGTGTGTGTGTGTGTGTGTTCACTAGAGGAGGACTTGTGTAGTTCCAGCCTCATGGGGAAACAGAATCGATGCCACTGAAGCTGTTACAAAACAAAGCAGAAATACAATTATATAAAGTACTTAAGTTAGATAACATTGTCTTTAAGAACATACGGAAGGTTGTTAACTGTAACACTTTCTACATTACTTTCTGCAAGGGATTAAGAAGTGAACATCATTGTTGTTAGCATATGGAAATTAGTCACTTGAAACAGACTTCTGAGTTCCCTGTGTATTGAGTTAAGTATTGTACTCTGCTGACCTTGTCATTTCCACACTTACTTAGAAAATCAAATTATGGTTCCTCATCAGCACTATCTCTGTAAGACAAGAACCATGTCCCTCCCACCACAAATGATATGTGATTTAATAAGACAAAGCCAAAATGTATGGATGCCTTGTTTTGCAAGAAAGAAGATCTTCCTAGAGCAACAGGCAATGTGTCTGTCAGACTCTAATGCCTGCTTTACATTGTTACCAGGCTATGATAAAAAGTCCCCAATCAGTCACTTGGGACACTGCTAAGATTTTTTCAATAAGAAAATGAAGAATAAATACTAATACTGTTGAAATGATTTGGGAAAAAATATGCAGGCAATTAATTAATTATGTGAAAGGTTAAATATGTGGAGTTTGGGAGGGTGGGGTGTTTGGCTGTTTTGGGGTGATATTCAAGGACATAATTATAGAAGCCACTTTCAGTATCAGCTAAATAAATATTTATATAGTGCCATCATGAGTCAGAACTCTTGGTCTTTCTTTTGACTGGCTTAGTGAAGTGAAGCATCCCCAGTCCTGCACTGGTGAATTGTGTGACTTGTAGAAGTATAAACATCTTGGAAGAGAGGTCATTGATCTGTGCTCTCCAGAGTACTCCATTTTCACCCTGATAGGAACACTAGTAATATCCTTAATCTTCATGTTGTGTTTGGCTGCTCTTGTCCTGTAACTTTTTCAATTTTTTTTTAATTGTGGTAAAAATCCATGTCACTGAATTTACAACCATAATCATTTTTCTTGTATGATTCAGTGTTAGGACATGCAGTGATAGTGTTACCACCATTGCCTATACTTTGCATCTTATAATATTGAAACTTCAAATTCATTAAATAAGAACTCCACTTTCCTCTGTTATTAAGGCCTCAGGTAGCCACTTTTCTAGGTTATGTGTTTATGATTTTGACTATTCCAAGTTTCTCATAGAAGCTAGATTATGCAGCATCAGGATTTTGTCACTGGTTTATTCCACTTAGCATAATGTCTTCAAATTCCACTCATATTGAAGCAGAAATCAGAATTCATGTCTGTTTTTACATGAATAATAGTCCCCTGTGTGTATATGATAATTTTGCTATTTATCCGTTATATTAATTTCAGATGTTCCCATGTTTTACTTACTGTAAATAGTAGTCTTGTTAATATATATTATATATATCTTGGAAACATCCTTTCAAGAGCCCCTTTTCAGCTCTTTTAGGTGCATACTCAGAATTGTTACATTGCATGGAAATCCAATTTTAAGTTTTTTATGCATTTGCCATACTGTTTTTCATTATGCCTGCTCCATTTTACATTCACTCCAACAGTGCTCCAGAATTCTAATTTCTCAACATCCTCATAAAAAAATGTTATGTACTTGTTTTCCTTTATACTGGCTACCCTACTGGGTTATAGGTCGAATCTGATTGGGGTTTAGATTAGTATTTGTTTAATGATTAGCAGTACTGAATGCTTTTATTTGTCTCTTGACCACTGTATAACGTCTTTGGAGAAATGTCTATTTCAGCTCCGGGCTCAGATTTGAATTGGATTATCTCTGTTGTTCAGTTTAGGGAGTTCTCAACATATTCATGACATGAATGCCTTGCTAGATGTACAATTTATGAACGTTTTATCTCATTTTGTGTGTCTCTTTTCTCTGTTGCTTTATTTTTAGGTTCTAAGATTTCAAATTTTCATGAGTTCCAATGTGCTTCTCTTTTGTTTGCCATGCTTTCAGCATCGTATTCCAGGAAGTGTGGTCAAGCCCAGGGGGTCCCCTGTTTTCTTCTAGGGAACTTCAAGTTTCAGAATTTGTATTTAGCTATGCGATTCAGCTTGAGTCGATCGTTAAACGGGTTATTCGGTTAGAATCAAGCTTTTTCCTTTTGAATGTTCTTTCCTGTTTTCCCAACCGTGAAATGGCTGACTTTTCCTTCCTTGTCTGACATCCGTATGAGAAGACCGGGGTTAGTCTGGGAAGATGGCTCAGGGGCCAATGTGCTCACTCTGCAAGCGTGGGTACCTGAGTTCAGAACTCCACCACTCACTTGAAAAGTCAGATTGTGGCATGTGCCTGTAATTCCAGTTACATGCAGGTGGCTACAGGGGATCTGTGACCTTGCTAGACAACCAGCCTGTCTGAAACGATGAGTTTCAGATTCAATGAGACACTCTCTCTCTCAAAAATAAAGTAGGAAGTGGCTGAGGAAGACATCCAACATGGACCTCTGGCTTCCATATGCATACACACACACACACACACACACACACACACACACACACACACACACAGAAGAAAGGTTTATTTCTGATGTCTCTATGTTGCTGGTCTATATGACTACCTTTTTGGAAGTATCACGCTGTTTTGATTATTGTAGATGTGTAGGTTTTGTTATAAAAAAAAAAAGTGAATCTTGAAGCTTCATTATATTTTTACAAGTTTATTTTTTCTTTTTCTTTGTCTGTACTGGACCCATAAAAATCCCTTATAAGTTTGAACTGTTTTTTTTTTCTATTTCTGCAAAACACACAATTGCAATTTTGGTGGGGATTGCATTGAATCTATAGATTGGTTTGAATAATATTGACATTTTAACAATAATAAGTGTTACTATTAATGAAAAAGAGAACTATTTCCACTTATGTATGTCTTTTCTAAATTTTTAATTTTTATTTAGTCCTTGAAAATTTCATCTAAGTATACAATGTGTCTTGATTGCATCTATTTCTCACTCCTGCACAATGCCCCTCAGGACCCCAACCATGTCTTCCTCTCAGCTTCATGCCCTTTTAAGAATACTTATTTTTTTTTATTATTTAACCCACTGAGTCCAATTACTGCCTCTTTTATGTGCAAGGGGGTGGGGTCACTCCCTGGGGCATGGGGAATCTTCCAGTGTCCACACTTTTAAAGAAAAGTGACTCTGTTCCCCAGCAGCATCAGGTGCCAATAGTTGCTCAGATGGGGGCAAAATTTCAAAAGTGACCTCCCCTAGAACACATAAACACACATACACACACACACACACACACACACACACACACACTATTAAAAAATATGGGGGTCAACAATTTGAGAATGAGTGGGGTACACATGGGAGGAGCAGAAGTAAGGAGATGGAAGGCTGGAAATGACGTCATAGTACACATGTATGACATTTTGAAAAAAGATTTTAAAAGTTTTGTGCCTTCACCTCTGAGGTCAGAAACACAGCCCTCAGAGAACAGAGAACTATCACCAGTAGTTTGAAGTGAGCTCTGTTTAGCTCCCCTTGCCTTCTGTAGCCTGTACACAGAACAAACGTATAGATGCTAGAATGTGGCTGAGGGATGGGAATAGATAGCCTTAGTTGCATAAGTAAATTCAATAAAATTAATCACTCAAGACTCCCCCATTAGAAGTCGCCAAGCTTCAGGAGTCTGCAGGTTTCTAAAATAGTTAGTAGACAGTCTTCCAAGACAATCACTGCCCAGGCAAAGCCTTCTCAAATTGCTGTTCAAAGTTACTTTGCTACTGATCATCTTTGCTTCTGCATTAAATTTATTAATTTGGCCTTATTTATGTAGGTAAGACTTTTTATTTGGTGAATTAAAAATTTATTAGCTCGGCATGCGGTGTCTTCTCAGGATGGAATGGTAATGACAAGATCAGCTTCTCAAGTTAGAACTGAAGGGCAGGCAAACACTGGCCAGTAACAAACACCAGGGCATTTCCATCCTTGAGTTAGTATCCAGTTATGTTCTTTATGTCAGGTGCTCAGGTATAATGAGATATGGAGACATCTGGGGACATAGTCTTACCCATATACATACTAAGATTTCTGTCCTGTCCTCTTTCGCTTGTCCTGGCTGATCGCTTTGCTCCAAAAGATGTGCAGACATTTTCTTTTAAGTTGTGTTTGGGGAATTTTCATTGTGTCTAGGCCTCTTCACCAGCTGCATAGTGTTTTTATGATTCTAGAGTCCCTCGCTCTGGGGGTACTTAGATAGAATACTTTGTTATCTTTGGCCCTTTATCCAGATGAGAGAGTTCAAGCTGCCCTTATGTTGTGAGGTTGTTTTGGATAGATATGTTGTTTTGAATAGTTTATTCTACTCTAGGGTCTAGGTGAAACACTGTCTTATTTAATTTTCAGGTTAGGATTTGGGAATTTCTACCTGGGACCCCAGGACAGGGCATCCTGTCAAAACTCTATGGCTTATTCTTGGGATGTATTGTTTATAATTAGGGAACCAGATGCTGGATTTTAGATAATCAGATTCCTTCTAAATCCCCTTTAAGTTCTAGGAGAGTCGGAGATATTGCCAGAGATAGCATGCTGGATGTACTGTGCCCACAAAGACCGCGTTCTCAGTTAATATGCCTCTTAGACAACCTGCTGGTAATAGGGTTGGGGAAGCAACAGCCTTGTGAGAGATTAAGGTGGGGTGATGATTTCGGAGTTAGCGGAATTGAGGAGGGATGGGGTCAAAGCCAAAAGCTACAATGACAGAAGTTAAAAATTACAGGGCAAAGCTCAAGGTGAGAAGCAGCGGTGTGTCCAATTAGACAGAGAAGAGCCCGCAAAGCATTGCAGATTTCAACCAGCGGAGAGATCAGTATCCTGACAAGCTCTCAGGGAGCTGAATCCCTCAGACAATACCCTGAAGGTCTAACTTCAGCTTCACACATATCAACTGGCGGCCTTCAAGTCCCTTTAGAAGTTGAGTTTTTAAAGAGATAGTGTGGTGATATTGTGTTCCCCAATGTATCATGCACCCTAATAAATTTATCTGGGGTCAGAGAACAGAACAGCCACCAGATATAGAGGCCAGAAAATGGTGGCATCACACCTTTAATCCTAGCCTTCTGGAGGCAGAGATCTGTCTGGATCTCTGTGAGTTCAAGGCCACACTGGAAACAGCAAGGCATGGTGACACACACTTTTAATCCCAGGAAGTGATAGTAGAAAGCAGAAAGGTATTTAAGGCATGAGGACCAGGAACTAGAGCTGGTTAAGCTTTTAGGCTTTTAAGCAGCAGTTCAGCTGAGATCCATTTGGATGAGGACTCAGAAGCTTCCAGTCTGAGGAAACAGGATTAGGTGAGGAATTGGCAATGTGAGGTGGCTGTGGCTTATTCTGTTTCTCTGATCTTCCAGCATTCACCCCAATACCTGGCTCCAGGTTTGTTTTTATTAATAAGAACTTTTAAGATTCATTCTACAAGATAGGTCTTTTCTGAACAGCATTTATTTGGGGGGTGGAGGTAGAGGGTAAGATAAGATTTGTTGTCTGGCACTTCCTGTGCACAGAAAATCAAGAAAAATAAATCAAGATATTCCATGTTTTGGTGACATGATCTATCCTATTCAACAGCAGTCCATGTTGCAGGGACCTCTTCCTTTGTTTGGAGTCGAACACTCAGCCCAGACCATCACTCCGACAGTGCACAATTTCTCAATTAAGCACTTGTTATGCAGGCATGGAATTAAAGGCCCCACATAGGACTTCCTTGCCACTCCTTGCATTCTCTAGACATTGGGAAAATTAAATTTGTCTCGATACTTTAATAAATTTCAACAAAAGAACTTCAGCCGATAGTGCTGAGGCATGCCTAGAGGAAATGCCTATGATTCATT
This sequence comes from Peromyscus eremicus, assembly GCF_949786415.1. Classification (NCBI taxonomy): domain Eukaryota; kingdom Metazoa; phylum Chordata; class Mammalia; order Rodentia; family Cricetidae; genus Peromyscus; species Peromyscus eremicus. The sequence goes on from NC_081430.1 coordinate 72,538,518, forward strand.
GCAGTGAGACACATTAGAGATGCGCCTGATGCCTAGAGCAGTGGGTGGTCTTGCAGAGGGAGGTAACTGAGACACGGGGGCTCCTGAGAGGTGGTCTGGGACAAGACAGGTATTTTGGATCTGTTAAATATTTAGAAAATAGTCAAAACCACCTTGAGCCAGTTTATATAGCCTCAGTGTTGTTTGCATACCTGTAGTTCCTGTCAGTTCTTCAAATTCAGAATAGGGAAGGTTTTTGACAGTCTCGCCTGCAAGGTAGGTAGATTTTGCTTACAAATGAGTGTTTGCAAGTTCTTGGTCCTCTGCCCTAGATGCTACCAGCCATCTATGAAGGCTTGCCCTCTTTTAAGAAAGCTGTAAGTGCATGATGCTTCAGGGTTAAGTCACCCACAGCAGAGACTACTGCAAAGAAACAAAAGCATATTCAAATCTAATTGGAAGAGTAATAGTGAAAGAGAAAGACCAGGGAGCAAAAGCAATGGATACGTTTGAATATGTTCCCTTTCTATTTTCTCTTGGGGGACTGACACTTCATTACCTCTCCCAAATTAATTTGTCTAAATTTGTCTTATAAAATGCAGGTGGATATAATACCCCCTTTGCAGTTAATCACCTGGAAATGTCTCTGTCTTTTCGGAATTGTTTCTTCTTGGAACCAGTTGCCTGTGTGCAAATGTATAGATAAAGATGAAGAATACAGGTTTCTCCTCTTGCATATACAAAATATGGGCAAGTGGGGACTTCAAACTCGTGGGCTGGGAGACTCAGTGATCCAGCCATGGCTTATTTGGCAGGGATGTAATTATAGTGCATTAAGAAATACAAAAGCTCCAGGACTGGATAAGTACCAGAAGCCTCGCTTGCCTTTTATTATCTAGGTTTCCAAGGTGATGGGAGTGTAGGAAGAATTAGGAAGAGACTGGAAGAGAAAAATGTAATATTGTGGCTAATCATCTTTATAAAACTTTTTTTCAGGACATCATCTGACTTTTTGCGTGTCAGGAAATTCCCAGGCTCAACTGACGTTTCTTAAATTGTGCTAATGCTTTAGAAAATTGAAGAATCTGAAGCTACGGCAGAGGGAAATCTGGAATCCATAACAAAATAGTTTAATAATAGACCACTTGAGGGGTACATATTTAACAGGTTTGTATCTCGGATTCCAGCACTGGCTGGGGATACAGGAGAAGAGGAAGGTGATATAGACAATTACTAAGAAATAGATGCAAATAATCATAAGGCAAGACTTTATTTTTGTATGTATTTATTTATATTTATGCGATTTTTTGATAGCTATTGTACTATATACCCCTATTAGCCAAGAACTTGTCATATTGACTAGGCTGGCCTCAGAGTCATAGACTTCCTCTTCCCTCTGCCTCTTGAATTTTGGTATTATAGGCATATACTCCCATGCCCAACTAAGGCAACGGATTTTTAAAAATACATATGGTTGGGCATTTTTCTTCTTTGGAACCCCAAAGCTAGCATTTTTCTGCTTCTATCAAGAACCAGGAAAGATTATCAATTCCTCCGAATGAATTTTAAAAATTGAGAGAGAAAGAAAAATGATAAATGAGGAGCTAGAGAACATGAGTGGAAGGAAAAACCAAGAACTTGAATTTGTTAAACGTGTTTAAATGCATGTGGTAGCCAAGAAAACAGTTACATCTTTGAAAGTCCATCATCCTTAAAGTCTCCAAAGCATGGGACTGGGGGGATGGCTCAGTGGTTGGAAGTACATACTGCTCTTTGCAAGGTGTGAGTTCAGTTCCCAGCACCAGCATCAGGTGGCTCACGACTGCTTGTCACTCCAACTCCAGGGTACCTGATGCCTTCTCTGGTCTCCTCATGTCCCCTCCCACACACAGATACACATATAAAAACGTAAAGCAATCTTTAAACAATTCTTAAGTCTTTGCAGAGGGTAATCAGTCAATCCTCTGCCAATGTACATTTTTTTTCCTCATTTTTATTGATTAAATTTGTTCTTTGAAAATTTTGCACATGCATATAGTTTGCTGTGGTTGATATATTGTGCACCCCAATAAATTTATCTGGGGTCAGAGAACAGAACAGCCACTAGACAGACATAGAGGCCAGAAAATGGTGGCACACACACCTTTAATCCTAGCCTTCTGGAGGCAGAGATCCATCTGGATCTCTGTGAGTTTAAAGCCACACTGTAAACAGTCAGGAATGGTGACTCACGCCTTTAATCCCACAAAGTGAGCCTTTAATCCCAGGAAGTGATGGCAGAAAGCAGAAAGGTATATAAGGCATGAAAACCAGGAACTAGCTGGTTAAGCCTTTAGACTTTTAGCAGCAGTTCAGCTGGGATTCATTCTGGATGAGGACTCAGAGGCTTCCAGTCTGAGGAAACAGGATCAGCTGAGGAACTGGCAAGGTGAGGTGGCTGTGGCTTGTTCTTCTTTTCTGATCTTCCAGCATTCACCCCAATACCTGGGTCTGGATTTGTTTTTATTGATAAGAACTTTTAAGATTCCTGCTACAGTTCGCTCTCACTCATACTTGGTTTTCACCACCCTCCTACTCCTGCCGTCCCTGCCCCTTCCTTACAGATACTGTATTTTCTAATGCAAGGAAATAGCAAGTCTCCTAGCAAAGCAAAAGTAATAGAGAATAGGTATTTCTCCTTCCCCAGTTAGTATGCAGAGACTCAACACTGTAATCATGAAGAAGGAAGTGTGGGTGACTGAATTCTATGCTGTACACTTGCTTATTCGTGTGACTCTACTATCCCTATATACACATATGCCCACCCAGAATTTTTCTCTGTTAATGCATTCCACGTTGTTCCTATCACTAAGAGTTTTTTCTTAAGTTGAAACACTGTCCACCAAGGAAAACACAAACTCTTCTGATCCAAATAAAACCATCAGAAAACTTTCTATTGCTCAAAAGCATGGTTTGCTCCTTATAAATGTCCTTCAGACAGAGACATCGTGACAGTCAATGAGCTAATACTCAGACATAAAGCCAAAATTCCTTGAACAGTCATGTCATTCACAGTGTATGAGATGACACATGGTCTGTGGGCTGTAGGGTGTGAGGTTTACACTACTCCTTGTGTCACAGACATTTCTGTATACTCTGTCCTACTGAAGTGTGCTCCTTGAATAGGATAGGAAAGCAGGGCCAAATAAAATAGTTTATGCTTCAAGTCATATATTGAAAAGGATTTCTTGTGTTTTCATCCAGTAGATCAGTCCCATATCAAAGCAACTTCTGGAACAAGGTACATGAATTTAAGTTTATTTTGAGTGCCCATTTGTTGGAAAGTACGTTGGGTACAACTGAAATTCAATCAAGACTCATTTTGTACTTCAAAAATCTTGGGTGTAGAAGAATATAATTGTATACATATCTAAAACAGCTGTGCCAGTTTTTACTTATCTCAGTGTGTTTTATGAGGGGAGACTTTGTGACCTTGAATAATGTCCTTTCCTAAATAAGCAGTAAGTCCAGATAGTGCCAGCTACTGAAAATGGAATCTTATTGTTGCTCCTCTGCTCAGGTCTAAGCATCTGAGCCGGCACCATTTGAGCCGTACATTTACTTCTCAGATGCCTAAACAAGAATGACAGGTCTAATTTTATTATCCTTACCCTAGCAAAATGCCCACTGTCATCTGTAAGGACAATATGATCAAGTCTCTTGGCTTAAGAATGCATTTCCTCAGCTGCAATGTCCCTGAGGCTTCTAAATAAAATGGAAATTCAAACTTTACTTTCAGAAAAAAAAAATCACTATGCTGCATTTCTAAAAATAAGTTTTGTTCTGAAAAAGCTTTCTGTAATGCTAGAAGGAGACATTCTAGCTGATACCCATAGACAGTGCCAATAGTCTACCTTAATTGATACGCAGTCAACAGTTTGGTACTGAGGTCTAGTTATGGGTACAATAAAGGTAAGGGGTGGATGATCTGCAGCCCATGAGGAGGAACAGAGCCACTGTTATTGAAGGCCCATGGAGTCACAGGGTAATACTCAGATGCCTTCCGGGCCCAGATTAGCAATGCACATTTGTAAATCAGCAAGGATGTGCTTTAGGGAGTTTGGGGGCTCTACCATATTAAATGCACATATGTGGAGTGAGCATTGACTCATCACTAGTCTGTGATTCTGTTTCAACTCCAGAGAGCGAAAGGGGCTCACTGATAGTATTATTTCCTTTTCCAAGGAACTGAGAGCTGAAAAGACTTGATGACCCACTGAGCACTAACCCTGCAGTTCAGTAAGGAAACCCAGATAGGTCTTCCTTTGTAGTCTTTCTAGTGGAGTCTCACTCTTCCTTTCTTCTGAATATCACACACACACACACACACACACACACACACACACACACACCACATAAACACACCACATACATACACACACGTCATACACACACCACACATACACACACCACACATACACACACCTCACATCACACACCTCACATCACACACATACACACACATCACATATATACACACACCACATACATACATATACACACATCATACACACACACACACCACACATACACAAGCCCTACATCACACACATACACACATCACACATCATACACACACATCACACGTATACACACCCCACACTCACAAACAGGCGCATACCATACTATACATATACACACATCACATAATACATACAATCTCACCGCACACATAAACACATACCCCACAATACACACTGCATACACATCACACGACTATATACACTACACACACACACCACCACCACCACCACCACCAAAACACAGGAACACACATTCCTTTGGGAAGAGAAGAGAATTCCTACATAACCTTGAGAGGTTGCTTCTCCTAGCTGAACCTGGTTTTTGTTTGTTTGTGTATTTGTTTTTATTAGTAAAACAGGAATAATGATGATAGCCTACATTACCACCCTAGCAGGATACATGCAAAGATGTCACTGTTACATGAGAAAAGCCTTGTGGAAAGTATGATTATTCTATGTAAAATTACTTATAAAACAATTGTGAAAGTACAAAGATGATTTCTCAAAATTAACAAAATTTTAATTTTAATCGACCTCCTTTTCAACCAGTTACTTGCTTTTGGCAATACACCATGAAGTTGTATTTTCACAGAGCATATAAAAGGCTGACAGGATGGCTTGGTTACTGAAGGAGCTGGCTGCCAAGACTGAGGACTGAATTCAATCCCTGGGACCCACATGGTGGAAGGAGAAAATTGACAGTATCAAGCTTTTTTCTGATCTACACACACACACCACAGCACAGGCATACACACACACACACACACACACACACACACACATTCTCTACACATATGTACACACGTACAAAAGACAAATAAATAAATGTAATTGAAAATTGAATCATCGTATCTAAGAAGTCACGTGTAAAAGGCAAAACTTTTTTTTTAGTCTAAGAACTCTCCCAGTGTGTGGTGGACAGTTAAGGAGACAAGGAGCTGCTTTCTCCTATGCTGTCTGCCTTGAGGCCACCAAAGGGGGTGAGATGTGCCAAAGTCATCTATCAGAAAAAAAAAAAGAACCATGTTATTCTTTGCCTAGGGAAATCTTGTTAAAATATTCTGACAAAATGCTTTTGTTTTCGGAGACAGGTGTGTTGCTGTGTAGCCTTGGATAACCTTTACCTGTCTGTGTCAACCAGGCTGCCTCAAGCTTGCAGCAATCCTCCTGCCTCTGTCTCCCAAGTGCTGGGATTACAGGAACGCATCAGTACCCTAGGCTATTGGCCCTGCCAAAAGGCGCACACACACACACACACACACACACACACACACACACACACCACCTAAATTGGAGGAATTAGATTTTAACTTACCAGAAATCATAATTTTTCAAAGCTAATATTTCACAAATCATAAAGTTCTAATTGAAAAAATATTTCAGGGACAAAGAAAATATCATAGTGGAGGGATGTATACAATTTTCTACTTTAAGTCCATCAAGAAAATATGATTTTTCTGTCATTGACAGAATGTTTCCATTATGTCACCAAAAGATTGGCTATTGTGGAGGGAATAGAACCACTCTGTCCTAATTGAGACATTTGAAAATAAGATCCCTTTCACCTCCTGGAACTCTGATAGCCTAGCTCCTCGGGTGGAAATCATTTCTCCTTGCATTAGGGCCAAGAGAAGAAAGTTCTCTGAAATGTCTTATATTCTGTATTGCTGCAACCACAAGACACACATAGATGAGGCTTGACTAGCTGAGGTCTTGGGAATGCCTCACAACAATGCCACACTCACAGCCTGAAAAGTGACTTGTAAACCGAGGCTCACTTCGTGGCAGCTGTGCCATTTAATGCCAGGGGCCAAACATGTTTGTAATAATAACTTTATTTATGTACTTAATAAATATTTATTAAGCATCACAATGTATAAAATCTAGGGATGCTTTGCAAACATCCCTCTACCAGTAAAACAAGTACAAGGACATTAGCAGATAATTAGCCTAACAGATGGTGACAGGTGCTATGCAGGAGACATAATGAAATAACTGAGGCACTGCTTTAACATGGGGACCAGTGTAGCCAGAAAAGGCCTCTTTTTTTTCTACCTTTTTTTCCCTCCATCCAAACCCTCATATACCTCTTCCCATTCTCCTTCAAATTCATGGCCTCTTTTTTCCACTAACTGGTGTGTGTGTGTGTGTGTGTGTGTGTGTGTGTGTGTGTGTGTGTATGTGTGTACATATATATTCCTAAATTTAATCTGTTTGATCTTTTTAATGTTAGTTGTATGTGTGTTTTCAGGGCTGACCATTTGCTATTGGATAACTCATTGGTGTGCTCTTCCCTGGTGAGGACCACCTCTCCTGATCCCAGCTTTCAGTTGCCTGTAATTCTTTGTGTGCAGTTGAGGCCTCGTGGGATTTTTCCCTTCCACTTTGGCATGCCCATTATTGTTGTCCTTTTTAAGCTCACGTTGGCCAGTCATGTTGGTGAGATTTTTACGGGTGTAGCTTCTGCTGTTTCTAGGAGACAAAGAGTCACAGCAAACCCTCCCCCCCCCCGATCCTCTGCCTCCTACAGCCTTTCTGTCTCCTCTTCTGCAATGTTCTCTGAGCCTTAGATGTGGAAGTGTTTTGAGAGACACATCTAATGAGACTGGGCTCCACAACTCTATGTTTTGATTGGTTGTGGTTTTCTGTAGTTGTCTACATCTACTGTAAATAGAAATTTCCTTGACGAGGGGCGAAGACTACACTTATATGTGGGTATGAGTACAAATGTTTATAGATTTTTGTCGGAGATTATGCTGGTTGTAGATTCTCCAGTGAACTTCACTAGCACTGAGTATTTGGCTAGGGATCTAGCACCAGGCATGTTTTTCCACTTGTTGAGCATATCTCAAGCCCAAATAGAGAGATGATGGTTGCTATGATGGTTACTACCAAGGTATTTATTCCTCTACTGCACCCTTTGGATTAGCTGCCACACTCATTGTTGATACAGTTCACGGGTATCATAGCTGGCTAGGACTTTTGGTTTCTTCCCACCTTTGGAAGCTTGCATGGCTCCTTCTGATACTATAAAAGCTACTCCTCTGGAAGGGGGCGATCAGGTCAGTTACAGCTCTGGGGTCTCTGAGCTTTGTTTCTGAAGTTCATGGTGTCTTCAGCAGTAGGGATGTATTTTCCACCTCTGGCAGGTCACAAAGGCCAACAGCAATAGGCTGTATGCTTTGGGAGTCTTTGGGCAGTCTTGAACAGCAACTTAGAAGAGGGCTTCTCATGCCTGGTATTAAGGGTTTTGCTAAGCAGCTTTTGGCTCTTGGAGGGAGCACCATCAGCCCAGGGAGAAAAGTTCATTCAAACTATGTATGTATATTGATACATGGAATTATGTGTATTATAGGGATTTCTTTTAAAGTAAACAGTCAATAGTATGATTCCTTTTGGCTTTTACAGACATCTCTATTGTTATTTTACATAACTATCTCCTCATTCTGTATTTGCCTACCTCCCCCTACCTACAGAGCTCCCCTTTCCTATTTCTCTAATCAGATCTCTTTTATCTGCTATTCCCCTTTATCCTCATTTCATCTCCATCTGTATTTACCTCCTTCCCCTTACCAAAGCACCCCCTTTCCCTCTTCCCTGATCAGGTCACTGAAGTCCCTTCTCTGTTGCTTTCCAAACTCCCGATCATGGCAGTGGTCCTGTGTTACTTTCCTACAGCATATTATTTTCTGGGTCTGGGTTATCTCACTCAACATGATCTATTGTAGTTCTATCCATTGACTTCTAAAGTTCATGATTTTGTTTTCCTTTACATCTGAATAGTACTCCATGGTGTGAACTTATATTTTCATTAACCATTCATCAGTTGAAAAGCATTAAGGTTGTATCTATTTCCTAGCTATTGTAAGGAGAGCAACAGTGAACGTGACTGAGCGTGTACCTGCAGAGTAGGATGTCCAGTCCTTTGGTCATATGGCAAGGAGGAGTATAGTTGGGTCCTATTACTATTTCTATTTTTAGCTTTTTGAGAATTCTCCATGTTGATTTCCATTGTTGGCTGCAATAGTTTCTAATCCCACCAGTGGTGAATGAGGGCTCTCCCTATCCTCTCCAACATTTCTTGCTGGTTTTTCCATTGATATTTGCCATTCTCACTGGGGTAAGATAAAATCTCAAAGCTGTTTTGTTTTTCATTTCCCTAACTACTAGGGATGATGAACATTTTTTTTTTTTGAGATAGGTTTTAACCATTTGTTTTTATTCTTTTGAGAACTACCCACTCAGGTTTGAGGTCAATTTATTTGAATGGGTCATTTATTTCTTTGACTCTTTGTTTTATGAGTTCTTTGTATATTTTGGATATTAAATCTCTATGGGATGTATAGCTGGCAAAGATTCAGATTCCGTGGGATTCCTCTCCATACAGCTGATTATTATTTATTATTATTTCTATGTGGAAACTTTTCAATTTCATGAAGTCTCACTTGTCAATTATTGGCCTTAATTTTGGAACAAGTAGAGTCCTATTTAGGAAGTACTTTCCTGCACTTCTGTTATGTGGGGTTTGCCTATGTTTTCTTCTAGCAGTTTCAGTTTTCAGGTTTAGGTCTCTGATCCATTTGGAGGTGGGTTTTGTGCAGTGTAATAGATGCGGGTTTAATTTCATTCATTTGCATCTGAATTTCCAGTTTTCCCGGTGTCGTTTGTTGAAGAATTTTTTTTCTTCCATGCATGTGTTTGGCATCTCTGTCAAATATTAAGTGGATTAAGAAGTTATGCATACTTATGTTGGGGTCTTTGATTTTGTTCCTTTAGACTGTACGTCTGTTTTTGTGCCAAAACCATATTTTTTTTAAGTATGGATCTGTGATATAACTTAAGATCTGGAATTTTAATCCCTTTAGTATTGTTCTTTTCACTCAAAGTTGTTTTGGCTATCAGGGTCTTTTGTGGTTCCATATACATTTTAGTATATATATATATATATTTCTTTTTCTGTTTCAATGAAGAATGGGATGAGAATTTTGGTTGGGATTGTATTGAACCTGTAAGTGGTTTTTGGTAGAATTGTCATTTTCAAATGTTAATTCTACCAATTCATCAGCATGGGATGTCTTTCCATTTTCTATTGTCTTCTTCTTTCTTCAGAGATTTAAAATTTCAATTGTACAGGTCCTCTACTTCCTTGTTTGAGTTCACTCCTAGGCATTTTATTTTCTTTGAGACTATTGTGTCCATGGTCTCCTAGAGAAGACCTTTCTGGTAAGACAAGATTGAATTGGAAGAAATGATGGAGCACTCAGAAGCATGTTATGAACAAAAGGAATAATAACTCATACAGCATTAAATATCAGGAGATAGAAGTGGTCTTTCAACGACTGAAGAAAACAGAAGGCCACTGTAAAGGAGGAAATGTTGGCAGACTTTGTTGCATTCGGTTAGCTATTGTAGTTCTTTGAATGTGGTGGTATTGTGTTCCCAAAATATTGTGCACCCTAATAAACTTATCTGGAGTCAAAGAACAGAACAGTCACTAGATACTGAGGCTAGAAAATAGTGGCACTCACACCTTTAATCTTAGCATTCCAGAGGCGGAAATCCCTCTGGATCTCTGTGAGTTCGAGGCCACATTGGAAACAGCCACGCATGGTGACACACACCTTTAATCCCAAGAAGTGAGCCTTTAATCCCAGGGAGTGATGACAGAAAGCAGAAAGGTATATAAGGCATGAAGAGCAGAAACTAGAAGCATTTGGCTGGTTAAGCATTTAGGCTTTGAGCAGCACAGTTCAGCTGTGATTCATTCTGGATGAGGACTGAGAGGCTTCCAGTCTGAGGAAACAGGATCAGCTGAGGAATTGGCGAGGTGAAGTGGCCATGGCTTGTTCTGCTTCTCTGATCTTCCAGCATTCACCCAAATACCACGTGTTTGATTTCATTAATAAGATCCTTTAAGATTCCTGCTATATTTGAAGGTTAAAATGGGGGCTATATCTTAATACAAGATGAATAAAAGCCACTACTGCATTCTCTTTAGTTGTTCCTTTTTATTTAGTTGTGTGAGTGTCGTGCGTGTGTGTGTGTGTGTGTGTGTGTGTGTGTGTGTGTGTGTGTTTGTAGGTGCACATACATAGAGGCCAGAGCAGAACATCAGGTGTCCTCCTCTATCACCATTCATCTTATTTCTTTGAGGCAGAGCCTCTATCAAAACCCAGCACTTGCATTTTTGGCTAGGCTGACAGCCAGAAAGCCCCAGCAATCCTCTGTCTCTGTCCCCCACAGCACTAGGTTATGGACATTCATGAGACCACACTTTTTTTCCACTGGAATCCAAGCTCAGGCCCTTATGCACCAAATACTCTTCACTACTGATTCATCTGCTCACCCCAAATACTACAGCATTTGAAAAGGAGCCATGTGCTGTAGCTCATACTTGGAAATTAACACTTGGGAAGTCATGTGAGAAATAAACCATAGGGGTCTATGTAGTGATATTTTATTTGTGCTGAAATGTGATATTTTATTTGTATGTTAATAAATAAAGTTTGCCTGGAGATCAGAGGTCACATAACTAGCCACACAGAAGTCAGGTGGTGGTAGCACATGCCCTTAATCTGATCACATGTCAGGCAGAGTCTCTGTGTGGTCAAGAACACAGCCAAGCATGGTGACACATGCCTTAAATCCCAGTACCAACCATAGAGACCTGGAGGTCTGTACACACAGGCAGTGATGAGGAAGTGATGTGGCTGGGCTTAGAGCCAATGAGAAGGCAGAACAGCAAGGTAATAAAAACACATGTTAGACAGGAAGAAGTTCTCTCTGTGGAAACTATGGTGTGGTGGTAAGCTAAGGCTAGTCATGGCTATTTGCTATTTCTCTGATCTCTTTGGCTATTACCCCTGTATTTGGCTCTGTATTTCTTATTTAATAAGACTGTTTAGAAATTCATCTACAGGCCTAGGAATGTGAGTACACAGGTGAGGTAATAGGTTCTGTCAGCAATCTGTTAAGAGATGGTGGTGGTCTGAACTAGGCTGGAAAGGAGCAAAGGCAACAAGAAGGCAGAGCTGTAAAGCTTTGCTAATGGTTAGATCTACAGAGGGCTGGACACTGGGTTTTGAGGTGGAGGGTTCATTCAGGATCTTGATAAAAGCACTTTGAAAGAAGATGTAGGGAAGTGGTCCAGTGGAGTACAATCTTTGGGAAATTAGTCCTACTACAGAAAAAAAAAAAAGACAAATAGCCAAAACAAACAAACAAAACAAACCTCAAGAGTTATCATCGTATTTGAAGTAATCAGAGGAACAAAGAATAGAAACAGATAGCATGTAGGAGACAGCAGATTTTAAGGCATTGGAATTGGGCAATGAATACGATCTCCAAGAAAAATGTAAACAAGCAGATGAGCACTAGAGTGTTTTTGGTTGACTGTCTTGAGATACACAGTACCACAAAGACGCTAAAACCAAGCAGAGTCTGCCAGGAAGGTAGTCTTCCTATGCTAGTTTGCCTAGAACTTGTCCAGGTTCAAAAGCAAAGGTCCTGGACCCCACATCCCACATCCACCCATATCTTGGGATATGGAGATAAATGGTCTTTGTTTCTGAAGCACTTGGAATGGAGCTGAGATTTCATAACACTCAGTTACCATCCACAGCAAAGACTGAAGAGAAGATGCACAAAGAACTTCAGAGACCTGACAAAGGTACTGTGGTCTTTGCAGCTGAGTATTGATTGGAGTGTGCATGTGCAGAAACTGTAGGAGGCTGGGAGAGAATGTTTCCAAAGAGCCAGGCAGGGACGCACTGCACTTCTGTGTGTGAATGTCTGGAAGTGCCTTGCTTCAGTCATGAGGAATATCTGAGTCTACACATCCTAAAAGGAGGGTCTGGAATGATTAGTGAATGTTAGCTGCACCCCAGAATAAAACTCAAGATTTATGACAACAGAAATTTATAGTGCCTGATGAGGTGAAATTCACAGTAGATGCCATCCAATCAAACTGTACCAGACATGAGAGAAATAGCATGTAAGTGTAACCTATTAGGAGAAAATGGCAAAGTACATTTAGGATTGATATAAGTGCTGGATTAGCAAACAAGAATGTTAACCAGATACAATAACTGTACTCTATGTGTTCAAATAAATTAATAACAAGCATGAAAGATATATAAAGGTGCAACTTAAACAACCACATTTGAAAATAATAATAGATAAGAAGAAAAAAAAGACATTAAAAGAAGGTAAGAGTTCACAGAAGGAAAGATTAGTGACAGCGAAGAAAGACCAAATGATCTACCTGATAGCAAATACAGAAAGCAAACAAGAATCTTAAAAAGAATTACTCTAGGCCCTGAGATAGCTCAGCAGGTAAGCAACCTTGTTGTCAAGCCTGATGACCTGAGCTCAGTCCCCTGAGTGCATACGGTGAAAATAAAGAACCAACTCCTATATATTGTCCATGGATATACACACGAGTGTATATATCACTCATAAGCTAAAAAATAAATAATAAATGTTTAAAAAGTTTAAAATATATTATCCTATCTATCAGAGAGCTGAGTATTCAGTTTGAGAGACAGGACAGACAAGTTCCAATGGAGAAAAAGGAGTCAAATATTTGCATAGCAGGTGCATATGCCTGGGATCAGGTCCTAGATTAGAGGTTGAAATGAATGGGAGCCCTAAATAAACTTGAGTGGTTCATTTTTAGGAACTGCAAAGAGCAACTTTCTATTTTACTTTTGCACTTCATTATTTATTTAGACATCTGAGCCCTCCCACCAGGCTTTTATAGGCTAGAGAACCCTGACAATTGATCTCCTCTACAGAGCTGTGATTATGCAGAATAAGTGCAGTGTTGAACTAACATCAGTGTGCATCACATTTTGTTAATTTCTGAAATAAAACAAATAGCATTACATACCTCCAAAGGCATATAAAATATTAAATGTTCATTATTAGCAGAAACTTGCATTTTTTACAAGAGAGAGAGGGAAAGTATCATTTGAAAAAAATATGCAATTGATAAAGAGCATCCATAGAAAAATGACACGATTTTCAAAATTAATTAAGAATTATTTTAGGCATAAGCTATCTCCAAATTAAAAAAAATAGTTGTGGAATTAAAGGTTATATTCCATGTCTTTTGTACAAAATAAAGGCAAGACTTTATTTAAAATATTTACTGACCCTTCTCATTCTTTTTTTAGTTAAGCCTTACAAAGTTGTATCCCAAAGTGCTCATTTTAAATAAGTTATGTGGATTTTTTTGCTATTAAATTATGAAAGTTTATTTCATATTTTAAAATGAGCCCTTCATTAGAAACTTGGTTTGGAAAAAAGTATAATGGTGCATATTTATGAAGATACTGCATAAAATTCATTACTTTTTATTCTAACCTAAAATGTTTATTTTAAAATTTAAAACAAAAAAGAAAACACTTTTCCCATTTCATAAGTTACCTTTTCATTCATTTGCTTGTTTTCTTTTAATGCAGTTTTACAAATCTATCAATCCCCACCCCTGCGTAATCACTCATATATACTTTTATTTTTATTCCCTGTGTCACATCCAAGAAATCATTGTCAAGTCCGATCTCAAGATGATAAGACCTGACCTAAAACTATGAAGCTTCTAGAAAGGAGCGTAGAGAACATATCCATTCAGTATTGAGGAATCCTTTGCCACAGGTATGGATATGTTGATTGTGAACCCATCATAGAGATTGCAGTCATGTGAAGCATTTCATGTAGTGAAACTGTCTCTCAAGACGCCTGTAGAAGAAGCTCCAAGGCACGTTAGACAAATTATGTCATGTCTCAAATTCCACCTCCAAGGTAAACAGCATCAAACCCTCTCACTGACCACAGCATTTCCCCCTGTGGTCCCTGTTGTCACATTTTAGAATGTGGCGTTTCCAAAGAGAAAAGTTGTTTGCTAGAACTTTCATTTTATGAACTGTACTGCACTCCATATTCCACCCTCTCTTCATTTAATACTTTAACGGGCACTGAAGCCCTACTGAGCTTGACAATATGACAGCCACGAAACAACCAAATTTTTCATGAACCATGGTTTTCATCAGAGTTAACGAACAGCATCCATCTAATTGAATAGGAGTGCACCAGGATCCAAGAGGCTACAATGCCATGCTTGATTTCTCCACAAGGACAGTACCACAGTTTCTTCACACATTCTTTCTCGTATGGTAACTCCAAGCTTCTTACATTCCCCTATAAATTACACTGAGGTCACACTGGATAAGTTGTTCTCAACATGACATGTAATGTTCTTGTGTGTGTCTTCTCTGGGGTTTGACTTATATTTTGAGCCATGTTAATGAAATAAAATTATAAAAAAGATTTTAAAAACTGAACACAGGATGTAAGTAAACAAGTATACTATAACACTCCACATATTAATTAACATCTAGTGTTAGTTAATAACTTAAACCTCACACAGAAACAGCCCTTCTTCAATCCAGTCACTCTAGCACAAGAGAGAGAGAAAAAATACTGAGGTCTCTCCTCTAGGTTGGAGCTCTTGTGAAATGTTCTGCAAATTTTAACTTAACACTGTCTGGACTGGCTGCTCATGTATGGGGTTCTCATGGACCAGTTATGTATTTCAGTGGTTCCTTGTAGTCAATGCCTGATGAATGTGATGTCTGACAGACATCTCCACCACCTTCACAAACCCTGGAAATGTGGCCAAGAACAGCACAGAAAGAAATATTCAATTACTATGGTCCCTATGCACTAACAACATAGGCAGCAAAGGCCCTCAGACTCTGCAGTGAACAGTACTGAGGAGGAAATGGCTCTATACTGACCCATGGCATGAGAGTCAACATGCATGTTGGAGTTCAAAGCTATGTTTTCAGGAGAAGAGATTTGGCAAGATGTGGATTGTCTGTGTGCTTTGCAGAGAGAAATATAAGAATACACGTAGTGTTGGGTGGCCTCTATTATAGGTCTTTCAGGTTTATTATAATATCTTCATCTATAAGGAAATGACTAGAGCATCCCGGCTGAAAGATCATTAATCATCTGTTACCATGGTCTGGTTTCTGCCTACATCCTCATCATCGTCGGTTACATATTCTATCCTCATTTGCTTTACACTGTTGCAATTCTGGTTCCTTAGTATGATTCCCAGGTGTATAATTTCCCACTTCTGCCCCCTTTACTATAAGGGGCTAGTAAGATTTACAACCTACGTTCTCACTCTGATCCCAACTTTCTCCAACATGCACAGCTTCCTTCTTGCTAATGGGCATATGGGTATGATTCACGGCTTGTTTTCAAGGCCGTCCTAAATGTAACAGACCCTCAGGCCATCAGTAGAAATAAAGAGGTCAGCATTTGCCTTTACCTTTGCAGCCATCTGCCACTTAACAGACTCCCAGAAGAGGATGTCAGCATCCTTGTGTCATTGTGCGGCCTTTCCATTCATGGATTATCGAGCTCCTGCTGCCGACTTCTGCTCCAGAGACTGCCATTCAGCAATGTTGAGAGCTCTAGTCGATGGAAACTTTATTTTTAGAAACACTGCGTTTTTCTCCATTCTAAAAATAGTCCCCTACAGTTACCATCCTAAGCTTCTTGGTTAAATTCACACAGGTGTGTATCTTTCCTTTGCAGGCTCTGACTGAGACAATTCACCAGAGCTGTACAATCCATGCCAGTGATGGAAGACGAATGGCATTCCTGGTCTGACATTTTGTTCTCTGTGATATAAATTTCCATGTATACCCAAGGCCTAACAGGATAATATTTTTTAAAAATAAATAAAAATGAAAAATAGGGACTTAAAAACGACTCATCCAGCAGGAAAACAGGTTCCTGTACTTGTTTCCAGTCTCAGTGATAGCACAAGTGAATTTTCATATTAAAGTACAGGTGATAGAAGGAACTAGGGAGTCTGTTGGCTCTATAGCATGAGGATCAGAGTTCAGTCCCCACAACCCACATAAATGCCTTATGGGTCTTTATGCCTTTGTCTCTCTGTAGTTCAGTGACAGGGGATCCCCAGGCAAGCTAGCTGGCCAGGCTAGGCGGAGTCATGAACTCTGAGCTCACATGAGGGACCTGACTCAATGAATAAAGTGGAGATTGATTGTAAGGTCCTATCAAACTCCAGCATCCACATGCACACACATGCTTCTATAGTCACATATATACACCCACATGCACACACATGCTCTTATAGTCACACATATACCCCAACATGCCTGTATGCATTCAAGTATGCATGCACACCACATACATGTGCAGAAAACCAAAGTACAAGAGATGGTTCTGTCATTTTTTTTTTTCACTGTGGTTTTTCCACAGGCGTTCCATCCATTCCTGCAGTTTAACTAAGGAAAAGAAAGAAAGGTGTGATTTTCTCTGTATGCTGGGGGAGTAGTTTCCTACGCCAAGAAGGTGTGAAGGTTTAAGTGATCCCTCTTCTTTGGCAAACTCACCTTAGTTTTCTTCCATAATCTTCATCATCTTCATTAAAATAACATTTAGATTCATTGTCCAGATTGGAGAGATACTGCGCTAGACTGGCTGGGCGTCCTTTGCCTATAGTGGTGGCAGGAAGGGATCGGCAAGTAGTGACAAATTTACCTTTTTTATATTTTCTTTTTCAATTTGAGAAAGAATTTACTTGTTAATAATAAAAAGGCAGAGAGAGACAGAGACAGAGAGATACACGCAGAGCGAAAAAAGCTGAACCGATGAGAATTTTTTTTTAAATGCTTGAAGTTGGCAACAGATCATTTTGTGGGCTTGGACATGGGTGGGGATAGTCTATCAAGCAAGACCCCAACCCAGTTTTTCACCTTTGTTGCTTTCCTTTGGGTATGGATCAGCCAAAGCTGTATGGTGCTGAACCCTATTCACAGTCAGGAAGATCTCAGCTCCAATCAAAGTCAGGGTTAAGAACACAATTACATCTACTGAGGAAATAGAGGCCAGCAGCTGATATGCATCTCAAAGTCAATTTCTCTCTCTCTCTCTCTCTCTCTCTCTCTCTCTCTCTCTCTCTCTCTCTCTCTCTCTCTCTCTGTTCTCTCTCTCTCTGTTCTCTCTCTCTCTCTCTCTCTCACACACACACACACACACACACACACACACACACACACTTACAATAATGATTTATGTCAGTAACATATGGAGGTCACTCCTCTGTAAGTTTTAAAATATGTTTACTTGGATACAGGGCTTTCTAAGAACCATATGGGGAAGACCTTGATTGGTCTCCCGGCTCCAGCACCAAAAACTGCTTCTGGAAATCCCCATGGGACTTTGGAGTGAAGACCTATTCCTGACCAACTTCTGCCCTCCCCACCAGCCACATTCCTTTCCCTGAACATCTGCAATTCAGGTGCTTTGTTTCGGAATTCACTCCTTAGAAGAATAGTTTAGAAACCACACTGCAAGAAATCACAGGACCAAGCAGTAACTGGGAAACAAGAGCCAATGCGTACTACATTTTAGAGAAGTCATTTTACGGTTAAGGTAAGTTTCTTTGTGTGCCATCTCCTGGCATGGAATATGCACCCTGCAAAGGAGGATACTCCAGACTGGCAGACATGCAGCTTTAGGAGGTCAGTATGAACTGCTGTGAGTGTAATCAGCACGTTTGCCATCTCTATCATGCCATTATGGGGCATGATATTTACATTCAGTCAAATAAGGAAAGTTCTGGTCAGAGCGATGCCTCTTGAGGTACCAAGCTGCAGTTTTGGGGTGTCACTGTTGAGAACTGAAGGCTATAAGGAAAAGCGTATGTTCAGACAGCTCCACTTCTGGTCTCTTATTATTGTCCTTTCCTCCACAGCATCCTCTTTAACTCTATGCCAAATGTTCTGTCAGTTCAACAACAGACAATGAAGCTGTGAAGGAGACTGGAAGTACACCTTCTCCCCACAACTTCCCACTTAACAAACTCTGGCTGTGCCTCCCACTGTTGCCTTTGATCCTGGAAAGTCTCATCCAGTGGCTTGACTTTGCAGGCAAGTCTACAAGAGTGCCGTGAAGAATGGTCCTCTTTGTTCCCTTCCTCTTCTTCCTCATGGAAATGGACCAATAACACATGACAGAAACTCTTGAATGAGTGTAACACACCCCATTGATCAGAGGGGCTCACGCCTGCTTCCAAGAACATAGTGTGGCTCACCTACAACCCCAACATTCTCTTCTAGGCTGAGAATCCACTTGATATCGGTCTCTGTTTTATCATGGAAGAGAAGGTAGAGTGATGGAGAATTGTTTGGAGCTATTGAAAGTGTGGGACTTCTGGTTTTCAGTGACTACAACCAAACTTTGCTGTCACTCGGGATCCTTTAATCCCTCTGTGCCCTAAATTTTTATCTTTCTCAAAAAGCTAGCTGTACCCAACTTACTTCTGAAAGTCCATGCCTCATTTTCCAGGGTGTCAGTTCCAGTGTTCTTGAAATTCAGGGCACTTCTATTGGGATCTTGCTTGTAAATATTTTACAGTATTTTTCATCACAAACTTCTAAATTTCTGTCTCTGAGAACTCCAAACCTAGGAGCCACACATTAACATCTTAAAATAAGGAAATCAGAAAGAACCGCACCAAATGTTTGCAGGGAGAAGTATGTATATTAAAATGTACCTTGTGCTTTGCATATTTCTGCAGAAAATAAGGAATGGACTTAGGGCATTACCTTGAAAAAAAAAGTGGAGGAAAGCCCATAAGGTTTCTAATGAGCTAAATGTGAAAAAGTGAAATGTATTCTGTAATTTACAGTCTAATTAAAAGTATTATGGATTAATTGGTGTTCTCCTAATTAAACAAATTGTCATGTTTTCCTTTTAGTGGGCAATAAATAATGTGTAAATTATTATTTTATTCATGACAGTTCTGGTTGTTTATTGCCATGTGACAAATCACTCTTATGTTTAGTGGCTTCATCCACTAAACATCAACTATCATTGTAGCAGGAGGGTTACATATTTGAGCAGGACCACAGTGGCCACTACTGACCTGGGGTCCTCAGGAAATTGCTGTCAGACAATGTTTGGTGTTTTAAATTGGAAAATTGAAATATCTAAGGGCTAGTCAAATAGGCGTGTCTGTCCCCTCCTCCATCTCCATATTTCTCTCTCATTATACAGACCCAGAATAGCTGCATTTTCACCAAACATGTAAATTAATTTGATCTTTCTCTCAACTCCAATGACTTCAGCATAGCTAAACTGCTTAAATGTCAGATAGGGGCTCCAGCATGAATGTATGGTGAACAGGGAAGAGGCTTTTCCAAAACTAGTCCAGGCAGTCACAAGTTTCCAATGCATTCGGGAAGAGGATGTGAACCCTACCTCTCACCTGGCGCTGAGGACCCAAAGGTTTGGTGCTCTGTTTAAAAGCCGGCACACTCTACAGGTTATTTAAGTTATCCCCATATTCAAAATGCAGCCACTCTTCTCTAATAGTCTCCACAAGTTTGAGCTCATTACTATATCAGGATCAAGTCTGAGACTGAGGATCTCATTAGAGATGTGCACAAAGTTCCTTGGCTTGGTTTCCTTGGATACATCTCCTCAGGTACAGTTCCGCTCCATTTTAAGATGTGAGAACCAAACTAAAAATTCTTTACCTCTAAAAGGAAAATATCGGCTCAGGATCCTCAAGACTAAGTTCTCAGCACAAAGGAAATTTATTTGCCACAGAGGGACAGAGGGCAGGGACTAAGAGACAAAGACAAGAGATAGAGGATGAGGGAGAAGGGGAAGGGAACAGGGGAAAGGAGGCAAGGGCATTTGTCCTGGAGGGACAAAAGATTGCCTCTGGATAGACAGGAGACAGGTGTGGCCCATAGGCAGCAGTTTATAAAGGTAAAATGAAAAAAACATTTTTGGTTGGGATGAGATGTTTAATTTTAATTGGGCTTGATCCAAGGGGGAGGGAGTTGATGACTAGACTTCAATACTTTGATAGCTGGACCTTGGTAGCTGACCTCAGGAGAAGGAAGTGGCCAAATAGGGGAATAGACCTTGGAGGACAGCTTCAGGAATGGAATCTATGGCTTAGCAGGGCAGAGAAAAAGGGGGAGAAGGGCAAGGGCTGCCATAGCCACAAGCTGGAGTAGACCAGTTTTCCTTTGACCGTCTCATGTTGTATTACTTTACAGTGTACACATAGTTCCAAACATCATGTTGCACATAATTTTCTCAGTTAATAGTTTCTAAAGTTATTGTGGTACATACTACAGACAAAACTCTAAAATGAGAGAAGTGGGGGAATCAAGGGTCTCTGAGGCAAAGTTTGTTAGGAGCAGATGCAGCTCCTGGGCTGGTTGCCTTGGGTTCTTAGCTCCACCTGCAAAATCCTGGGTCTATGACTTTACACACTTCTTGCTTTCTTCAGCAAGAAGGTTGTGTGATCATCTGGTCACTTCTTGGTTGTTTTATCCCTATAGAAAACTGAGGAGTGAATGTATTTTTGCATGTTATATACTCTTTGTCCCCATCTGTTCACACTGGTAAAGATTATTTAAAAACAATGTGTGATTTTTATGTTCCTGCCTATTTATCCCATCGGACAGAAACAAAATTCACAAACCTGTTCAAGACAAATTCTTTTCATTCTTAAGATCCACTCAGAGGAGTCTCACAGATCCTATTCTTTGGTAGGGTAAGTCTGTCCTATTTTCTAATAGCAAAGATATGTTCTTAAACTTTATTTCAAAAGATCAACATGATATAGTAAATGCAATTTTTTCCTGAGATATTAAAGGAATCTTACAGACCTACCCTGGATTTACTCTTTGCCCTAAAGCCATTTCTTAATTTGAGCAATGTATCTTATAAATTTTGTCATCTAGGGAGACAAGGAATGATTTCATAATTCATAGTCACCAGATACCATTCTTCGCATTTTGCTTGAAAATATAATAATTCATTTTTTTAAACTTTTTATGTATTCGTGTATGTATCTTCAAGGTACGAACACACTGCTTTAGCCAGAGATACCACTTCAGGAAGATGTGTCTCCTATTTTTCAATACTGCCACATGAGCTTTGTGAAGCATTTCACCAACATTTCAATGTATCTTCTTTCCTTCAACTTTAAAGGCCATTTTTCTTTTACCTTATCTTTTTTAAGGTGGTATGGTCCACTCTGGTCTATCATCCAATGATAGTTTCCTCCAGGTCACACTTCTACTCAACACTGGAGCCTGT
The DNA here is from genome assembly GCF_949786415.1 of Peromyscus eremicus. NCBI lineage: Eukaryota > Metazoa > Chordata > Mammalia > Rodentia > Cricetidae > Peromyscus > Peromyscus eremicus. The sequence goes on from NC_081430.1 coordinate 72,560,231, forward strand.
GGCTAACACCAGTGTTATAATTTTGCATTACAGTCCACTTCCCATCACAAAATTTTGCTCTGATTTTCTGTTTACCACCGCCCCCCCCAATCAACTCACACTTAGTGGATGAATAATATATGGATTATTTTGTGTGGCTTGGCATGAAGCTTACACATGAATGCTTGTAAATTTCATTGAAGACAACTAAGAAAGACAGTAGAAAGATAGAGACATGTGTGTGGGTGGGTGGGGCGCATTTAACCTGAAAGCTTATTTAGTCTTTTTAAATCAATATTTGCTCTGTAAACTAACCTCATTCAAAGTTTGATTTATAAAATTTAAAAACAGTCTTGTCACCCAGATTTTCTAGAAAGCAATCAATGCCTAAAGCTTGTCTGGTTTCTCATTAGTCCTTAAAGAAAGAAGTGGAACATTTGCACTAAAAAACAACAACAACAAAAAGATCCTTTCCATGTGGTACACAACTTTATATTAAATAGTTTGAATGAGTGAATGAACAAATGAATGAATGAAAAGGTAGAGATTATGGGCTCAGCATAGGGGTTGCTTCTAACAGTGTGGGAGAACAGAGTAACTATCTTCTGCTAAATTCTCTCCTTGTTTGCCAAACAGAAACTTTGTCTCTCTTCACATATTTTTTGTAGTGTGCCAAGAGTGCTCTTTGGGTAGGGGCTAGAAACAACTGTGTAAAAGGTGCTCTGCTTAACAATGGTGGGCTGAGGGAAGAATCTATGTAATTAAAACTAGGAAGATTCATCAATGCCTTCTATTTATATGTTCAACACAACACTATATAATCAGAGGTCAAACTATATGATGTCCTAGATGCACGAACTGAGGAATGTGAGAAGTAGGGGCAAAGCCTTCATTTTGTACACAGAGACTCTTTTAATGCCATCTATTGAAGTTCCTATGACTTGAAGTTTTCATAGTTCAGAAAGTTGAAGAGAAGGGCCAGGGAAGATGTTGGTAATCACTGAAATCCAGTGTGTATGTAGGTCTGCTTCTGATCACTCACATTGGGTTATCAACCAGAAATTGAAGCATGTGCTGATTAATAGAAGTCAAGAGTCATTTCAAACCCATGCTCTATTAGTCTGTTGAGGTATCACAGGTGTTTGTGATGAGCAATGGGTAGTGAAATTAAATTGCAGTGTGCATGCAGCCCAAGAGTTTTCTGCAGTGGCTTGCTATATAAAGACCCATCTTAAGAAATAAGCAGTACTTTAAGTACTTAACATCTTTGTTTTTACATAAAAGCCTGAAATTTTCATGGGCTTTTAAAATAAGAATGATGAGAGCATAAAATAAAAAAAAATTGTCCTTGATGGCCTACTGTTACAAATGTTTGCATTGGAATGCTGATTAGATGCATTTCCTTAGGCAGAAATAAAGATTTTGAAAATGTCTATATTCATCAAGATTGCATTTACTGCCTATTAATATTAAGTAGCCACAGTTTCTCCTTTGACCTGATATAATGAACACATCTTTCAATGAGATATTTGTGTCCAGTGATAGAAAAAAAAATGTTTTGAATTTCAGGTCCTTTATGGGGACAAAAAGTCAATTATGTAACAGAAGAACCCTGCAGAGCAGAAGGTCAGAGTTGCTTATTTAAGCCATATCATTTAGTGTAATTGACCTTAAATAGCTTGTGTTTTTAATAGGTAATGGTCAGACATGTGCATTATCCAGAGACAAGACTTTCATATAAAGTCAATTGGATCATTAAGGTCTGATCCAAACTTTTTCGAGAAAGCAGAGATGCCAAGATCCAGTAGTGTCACCTATTAAAGCTACCAACATCATTCCTGCGGTTCTTTTCATTCAAGGTGAGAATTGAATTCATAAAGACTCTCCATAGGAGACCTCATGGCTGAGAAAAATGAAATGAAGACTTTATTAAGAAATAATGGTTTCAATAAGCCAAAGATGTAGAGGCAATTTTAATGCACAAGTGTAAGTTCATTTATAGGTAGGTAAGTAGGTTCTATATTTGTTCCCCTTGAATTTGATTTGATGTAAATCTAGATGACTTCTGAAGGAAGGCTGTAACAAGAAATAAGCCAGCACCTTGCCCACTGGAACATTATGTAAGATCCCAAAGGCTGCCATACTTGGAGAAAGACCCGACTATCCTGTGTAAAAGGATTGTCTAGACAATCTTAGAGTCTCTATGAAAAGAGAAGCCATGAAGACCATTAGTTAGTTGTTCCATGTGAAACTTCATCAAAGACAGCAGGATAAACAATGCAGGCATGCCTTTCTGAAATTAGTGAGCCACACAAGTTCCCTAAGGAATTTGTTTTGAAGTGTTGAACTTAACTTGTGGAATTATGTATCTCTCCAGACAATGACAGGTTAGCTTTCTGTGGTTGTGAGAAATTACCTAAGGTAAGCAACTTGAAGGGATTTTTGTTTTTGGATCACCTCTTATGGTTTTTTGTTCTGCTGTTTTGGGTCCATGGTAAGGTAGAACATCACGGCAGGAAGCATGTGGTGAAGAAAAGTGGCTCACCTTAACAGTGGGGGAGCAAAGAAGAAGGTTAGCCAACATTGGAAAGAAAGAGTGTGAGAGAAACCTGTTCATACAAGAACAAGGGTCTAACACACAGTATTTCCTTCAAGGGCACAGTCCACAGGGGTCCACTTCCTCCAAATACTGCGTACCTCCTACAGTTCCTGTCATCTCCCTATGTATCTTATCCTATAATCAATCCATCAGATCCCCTTAAAGCCCATCAGCTTTCAATCAAGCCTTTAGCACATGGCCTCAGGGAGGACATTTTAGAACCAAACCATAACAGAAGGCAAGCTCATTAATATTTATTATTTATATGCAGAAATCTATACACAGATGTCTATTCATGAATACATAAATTCAATCTTTCATCTATATTTTATACATTCTTCAAAAATTTCAGTATAAGATTTATTGTTAGATCTCAAAAAAGAATTAGGAAGATGATAAATTGTGCACCCCTATTTTGGAAATTGAGGACTCTTAAAGTTACTCAACTGGAAAGCACATAATTCAGGTAATAACATGGAAGCAGAAATGCAACAAATGACAAAGAATATTTTTATTGGGAGTGGACCTTGATGTGACTTTGAGAGCTATTGGAACAGTAGTGTAAGCTGTCCCTTCCATATGTGTTGATGGGTCTGACATGTCAGCCAGATTGCATGTCAGAAAGGAAAACTGGATGGCAGCATGAGCAACAAGCATCCACACAGGTATCTGAAGACTCAGGGAGCAGCTGGAGCCCATAAGAACAGACTGCAGGTTTATCTGGCTCTTCACACATCTAACCTCAATGTCATAGTCACTGTACTCAGGTGTTCTATGCTCCCCAAGAGAGACTGATGTTCTACCCTGTAGTTGCATATGAAATTATGCATAGGTGAATTGATTGGTGCCTGTACCAACCTTTACTTCATTTCCATTTTCTAAGTCTCATATAAAACATCTCACAGCTTCATTTCCATTTTCTAAATCTCATACAAAACATTTTCTATGACTGATGCAAACCAAAAACCATGTAAGGAAGTTTTAGAAAATGCAAGTTAGTACAGGTGACTTAATAAAGAGCCAGCACAAACTATAGGGTTTCCGTGACTGAATCATGGGCTGATATCCAGCATTTGCAAAAGAGGAAGGAGCAGAGCCCAGAGAAGACACACACACATACACACATGCACACACACACGCACACATTCACACACACAGACATACACAAACACACACACACAGACACACACACATACACAGACACACAGACTCACATACACAGACACACAGACACAGACACACACACACACACACACACACACACACACACACACACAATCTACTTGTTATGTGATAACTTCTCTCATCTTTGATGAAGCCACCCATCCTTGCTTAACAAGTAGAAAGAGTTCTCTAGCTTGGTTTATCCACATAGCACATTTCATTCGAAATATTAACCTTCCCTTTGACCTTTGCTACCATTCATAATTCATGCTTCTGTTTCAATCAACTACTTTCTTTAAGCACTTCTTACTAAGTAAATATATTCTTGAACACAACCATAAAAATGAGATTAACCATTTACTCACCATTATCAGTTGTACTTCAGTGAATAAATTAATTATGTCTCCATGCTGAGTCATTGGACACATGACCATTTGAAAAAGCCAATGCCAAGCCATGGGAAAAGATATGAATAAATACTCAGGGACATTTATGATTGTTTTTGCTAATTGGCCAGACAATACATGACAAATTCATTCTTAGAAAAATAGTGCATTTTAATTTCTTTTGTTGATTTGTAAGACAATATGTTTTTCTGTTTCTTTCTTTTTTAACATTCTTATTATTTGGAATCTGAGCCTGAGGAATCATAGCTAAGGCTAAAGGTACAAATGTCATTGTTTTCTTGAGCCTAGAGAAGCTTCTCCAAGCAACAAGTCCTAGGAAAAAAACAAGCAAACGGCCAGGTAAGTCTTCCAGAATATTCTAATGGGATAAATAAGAAAAAGTAAGAGTCTGGGTTTCAGAAATGACAACATACAGAAGGAGTAGAGCGATGAACAACCAGAGACAGGAGCTGGAGGGACAACTCGGCAGTTAAAAGCACTGGATGCTCTTGCAGAGGAGCTGGGTTGGGTTCTCAGCACCCACCTGGCTGCTCACAACTATCCCTACCTCCAGTTCCAGGGCATCTGACATCCTCTTCTGGCCTCTACAGGCATCAGGCATGCACTCAGTGCACATACATACATGCAGGCAAAGGACACATAAAACAAAAATAAAGCTTTATTAAAAAAGAAATGGGAATAAAGGCAGAAAGGAAGAGCTCACCTCCAAACCTTCCTAGCAGTCTTCAGTTTTGAACATGGACAAGGAGATTCTTTTTGCCACAAACTTCTTGAAGACTGTGTTAGTCCATTAGGAAGAAATGAAATGAAATGAAAAGACCCAGAACTATATCAAATACAAATGGTGGTAATACTATACAGAACCTAAAATTTTCAGTAGAGTGATTCAGAAGCAACATATAAGGATAAACAGCCCTTGACACCTTGCGGATCCTCTGGTACACACTTTAGCTTTCATATTTGCTCCAGAAGTGTCCACTATGACCACACACAGTCCACTATCCTACATCCAAATTCATCTTAAAATCATAAAAGACTTACTCAGCACTGACATGTAACAGCTCCTGTGCCACCATACTATTTCATAAGATGACAAATGGCAATGCCATCCATAGACTGCTCCTGGATGGTGTTGTTGATCTTAGGTTGGCCAGTGAAAGAGGCCGAGCATGAATGAGGTTGTTACCTGGGCCTATCACTGAAGCAGTAGCTGCTCTTACAACAATGGTTGCTACTTTTCTTTTCTTTTTCTGGAAAAGTAAAACAAAACAAACAAACAAAAACATGGCTGTCATGGGAAAGCATTGCGGTATTGTCTAACGGTTGCTCTGGAATCCCATTCAAATTCAGAGCAAATGGAAAACAATAGCACTGTAGGAAAAAAAAAAAACGTTCTTTCAAGGAAAGGAGTTAAATTTACTTTGAAATAACCCCTGTGTGTCATAAGGAGTTCGGCTTATTCATTGCTGTTACAATTCTGACATGACAGAACTGTCATAACCATCCAAGGTCCATTCGCAAGGTGACAGAAAATGTAAGAGAACACACTCTAGAGAAGAGTGATGAGCGATGCTGTGAGAATTCCTCCCAAGGGAGCCATGAGCAGCAACTCCCCCTCCTCAGAAGGTCCCAATGACAAACCAAAGTCAGATCCCACCAGAGTTCACCCTGGAGAACCAATGAGTTTATTGAACTTACTTACAGAGTATGGAAGGAGAGTTATGGATGATAACTCTAGCCTCTGGGTATCTGACACCCTTATTCTATCCTCCTCAGGCACCTGCATTAGGCACCTGCATTCATACACGTGTGCACAAGCACACACACACACACACACACACACACACACACACACTCACATACCCCTAAAAATAATGAAAATCAATATTTTTACAATATTTGTCCCTTCAAACTTTCCATATACCCCTTTTGGCTCTCTTTCAAATTCATGGCCTCTTTCTTCACTAATTATTGTTATATGCATACATGTATGTGTATACACATAAATATTTCTAAATATAACCTCCTCATTCTGTATGTTGCTTATATGTATGTTTTCAGGGGAGACACAGCCTCACAGCAAACTCCCAGATCCTCTGTCTCTTACAATCTTTCTGCCCCCTTGTCTCCAATGTTTCTTGAACCTTAGGTGCAGTAATGTTCTACAGACATACCTGGGCTCTATAACTCTGCGTTTTGATTGGTTGTGGTTTTTCTGTACTGGTCTCCATCTGTTGCAAAGTGGAGTTAAAAAAATTCTCTGTGTCTTTCCCTTTTCCTCCCCTCTTTCTTACTTCTTTCCATCCCCTCTTCCTACTTTCTATCCTTCTTTTTCAAAACAGAAGGTAGCCTGACTGCTGTCTTATTAGTGTGTTAAAATGCGAGGGAGAATTTGGGTGAAGTTACCTGCATGACATGGACAGTGACTCACATCTTCCAGTCTATTAGAATGTTATACATTTTTAAACTTGTAACAAGAGAAGCAGCAGAGACTTCAAAGGGAAACATGCCTTTCCAGTCATAGTCAAAACAAATCAGGCAGAAGTCATCTTTGTATGTCATCTATGAAATGAATTTGTGTGTGTAGGAAATTCTACTTTCAAATAGTCCAAATGACAGACCCTTTGTTATATATTAAGAAATGCATAGTGTCTTTTGTGTAGAATTCTATTCTTATGCTTAATTTAAGATGACTCTTGATATGTTAAGGGTTTAAAAGATGAACTTTATAGGTCATGTTAGACTTCAGTGAGTGAGTCAAAGGTACTACCTACATCAGTATTTTAGAAGAAAAATGATGATAAGATGATAGAGTCTGAGACTCTAAGACACCCATTTTGATTTGACTTTCTGGAGAAATTTGTATACAAAAAAATTGTATGATTGAGATACTTAAAAACATCTTGTACTCTGTAGCCTTGAAGAAAGTGGTAAGGGATCAAGCCAACTGTGCCACATTTCCATTCATAGTATGAAGGATATGCCTCATTGGTATCTCTTTGGCTGTTCTGTATTATTCAGACTTCTGCCTTGCTCTGTTTTTTTCTATCAATTTCCTTGCATATAACCAATAAGAAACTAAAATTATCTGAATTTGTTTTTGGCACAGAGATGTTACTGGCATTGTACGAGGACGGTTTCAACTTTTAAAAATTCCCGATAATAAACTCATAAACCCTCTGGTTAAGAGAAAACTCCCATGAAAAAGAAAAAGAGGCCTTTATGTAGCAGAAGTTTTCTCTGGTCCTGCCCAGCCCCACAGACCCTGCAGCCACTTATAAAATAATCACTCAGAAGCTTATATTTATTAAAACTGCTCAGCCATTAACTCAGGCCTACCCCTGACTAGGTCTTACATTTAAACTCAGCCCATTTCTGTTAATCTATATGTTGCCACATGTTCCGTGGCTTTATCTGTGTGCTGTTACATGCTGCTCACTGGACAGAGGACTGGCGTCTCCTGGCTTAGCCTTCCAGCCTTCTTACAATTCTCCTTGTTTGCTTACCCTCCCTGTACTTCCTGCCTGGCTACTGGCCAATCAGCATTTTATTTATCAACCAATCAGAGCAACACATTCATAGCATACAGAGCAATATCACCCCTCATTTCCCCCTTTCTTTCTATTTAAAAGGAAGGTTTTAAGTTTAACATAGTAAAATTACATATAATAGAACAGTTATAAAGCAATAATTATAGTTACAATATCTAGTCTATTTGTATTTGGCAAAATTAAAGAAAATATTCTATCTATCCTATATTTGTGAGTCCAAAGTTTTATATCTAACTTATCTCTTATCATAACCAAGGAAAATTATAACTATCTAGTCTTCAACTACATCAAAGAACTCAGAAGGATATATTACCTAAGTAAACAGGAAGAGCATTGTAAGCAACTTCCAAAAATCTAGACTGACAGCTGCTTGCCTAGACAATCATGCAAAGTTCCTCTGTAATGTTGGGGGCATCCATCCATCTTCAGCCCATAGGCCTAGTCTCTCAGTCACTTTTCTCTGTGTCCTGTAGAATGTCTGGCAATTTCTTCTGTGAAACATGAACCTGAAGAACCATTTCACCTTGTAAAGTTCAGTTTGTCACCTTCCTATGGGTCTTGCATGTCCAGCCGAGACAACATTTTGTCAAGCAGTCCAGGCAAGAACAGTTTCTTGCACAAATGGCTGTTTTTGCCAAGAAGATAAATTCCATATGGAGTGTCTTCAACACTCATCTTTCTTTTTGAAGTAAATTGGTGCTGCCAGAAGCAGACATGTCTCACTGTCCAGAAAGTCTAAGTTTTTAAAACATTTTAAATGCCGTATTCTGTAGGTTTTTGAAATGTTTGAAGACTACCTATCTATCTGAAATATATCTATGTATACCCAGAAAACATACATGACTGTAAGTTTGACTATCATAGAAGACTAATTATTAATCTGTATTTCTCAACTATACATTACAATTTCAAATGAGTTGCACAAAATACTTTAAACAAGAGTAGAAATATATATACAGTATAACAAAATTAACTTTAAATTTGTATCAATAAACTAAAATCTATACCAATGTAAAACATTTTAAACAAGTTGCTCTAAATTTGTATCAATAAACTAAAATCTATACCAATGTAAAACATTTTAAACAAGTTGCCCTTTAAAAGTACATTCAATAATCTACCTTTTCATCCCATCATATCTATATCATATCCCCTTTTTTCTTTAGAAACATATCGACTATGACCAATAACAATTTGTAACTAACAATCTAAACAAAGACGGCTTACCATAGACCATGAAGTTTGTAAGTAATATAAGCCTCTGTGTGTTTAAGTGGGTTTGAGCGGCTACAGGACTAGGTGGGACACAGGAAAACTTCCAGCTTACACCTTTAAATGAATGATGGTTGATGATGTCATGATGATACCATAGACATGTTCGCTTTTTCTGGAAATGGACTTCACCTTAGAGTTACTTTTTAAAAGATTTTTGTCTCTCCTAGCAAGCTAGATTCTTAGAGAAAAAAAAATAGGCATGTTAATTATGTTTGGGCCCATGTTGGAGCACTGAAAATTAACATTAAGCAACTTTGAGAATGTCTAGAGTTCAGTTGAAAATCACCATAGGAACACATACTGGCTTCATAGACATGCCTTGTTTTTTTCTCAAAGGATGAGGTTTAGACTATTTTTTTTAGTTTTTTTCAGGAGAACAGAGGTGGAGAATAAATTCTGAAGAAAGTTTCTCCCACACCCCAGGCCCTGCTCATATTGCCCATTCTGGCTGGACCTAAATGAATTCCCACATCAACTGGTAGTACTTGAATAAAAGGTCAGCATTCCGTTCTACAAAGTCAAAGAAAGTCCTGAGAATAAATATAGGGTTTGTACACATCATTCTAATTCTTGGGGCTTTGAGGCAATTGTAAGTGTGATTTATTATGTTATTTATTCTCTACAATAGTGTTCTGCTGCTGTGCCACAATTGTACATGTAAGTGTGTAATAACTTGAAACATCAAGCTATTTGAAATAACAGACCTACCACCCCATTGACTACTGAGTTTGAATATCTATTGATAATAATAAATATGGTTTTGCTGCCTAGGGAAAAAAAACTTATTTAACAGTTTTCCCTCATAGCCATTTTTACACCTGAAACCTAGAATCTACCACTCAATGTATTTCCTAGCATCTAAAGTGAAATGAGAAGAGGAAGAACCCTTGTATGCAGCATTATTCCATATAAATGAGAAAAGAGATTGCCTTTATTCATGTTGAAAACAAAGTCACCAGAGAGAATTGTTAATGCTCCTGGAAGGTGAAGGGAATGTTGGTTTTAGAACAAGGACATCTGCCTTCCATGTTTTGCTCTCTGCCTCCAGCATTGTCTAAAAAAAAGTCTCAGGGCTAGAATACAATATGCATGTGAAATCTGTTCACTAATTTATACCCTTCTGAAGAATGATGCTATATCCAGAGACATTAACTTTTCATGTATTGATAGACTATACTATATACTTAAATATGTTGCTATATATAAATACAAAATATATTTAAGAATGCACTTGAATTTATATTTCTGAGGTTCCTCAATAGCATTTTAAGCCCCTAGAACAGGGACACTGCTATTATAAGCTCACACACAAGTAAATTTCACATATTACAGAATTGACTCTCTCCAAAGCAAAATAATAATAATATCTATGCTATGGCCTAATTTTTTATTACTCATGATTTATTATAGGACTGTGATTGGGCATGTTAAGTTTCATGTAACAATTATAAGGAGTTGTAGCAATTTCTATTGCAGTTATTGGCAATATAGTGCTAGAAGTGTTCTAATATTTCAAGTTAAGCTAGCTCATCCTTTTAAGAACTACGTGGTTCTCAAGAGCATAGAATTGTCGGGAACTGCCACTTTTAATGGGAATGTGATGAAAAGTTCTGTTTCCATATCTCTTAATGCAGTGTTATTGCCATTAATGAACTCCAGCTCCATGTAAGAACAAATAAACACAAAGCAAAACAAAAATCCTACAGGGACAGCTTATACCCATCTCAGCTCTCTAAAAGCACCTTCAGAGAGAGACTTTAGCAGGCACACACTCAGAGAGTAAAATGTTCACCATGTACCATGATTTCATATTGCTGCTGCTATCTACTCAAGATCAAGTTTTATTGGCGCTGGAGAGAAAGGTATGTATCCAGGATAGCAAGGAGTACCATCAAAAACTAAAATGTCCACAGACTGAGAGATGGCTCAGTCAGGAAAGTAGCAGCTATGGAAATCTGAAGCTGAGATTCCAGATAACTCATGCTCTCATAAAAGGCAGGCTTGTTTGTGCACATCTGTTGCCCAGTGGTAGAGTTTGGGGGTTGGGCGGCTCTTTGCCTGCTGTTAACCAGTTAGTGTGGCCCATCAGTGAGCTCTGTCTTCTGTGAGAGATCCTGTCTCAAAAGATAATGTGGAAAGTAAAAGTGGAAGACATCCAACTTGCCTACGCGTGCATACACACACACACACACACACACACACACACACACACACACACACACACTAGTTACACATATACACACAAAGCATTCTTTTTTACTGTGTCACTGCCTTTATGGCATTTTTGGTTTCAGTTTGTTTGTTTGTTTGTTTGTTTGTTTGTTTGTTTGTTTGTTTGTTTGTTTTGCCCTAATTGCAGTACTGATAACAGATTTTTACAACAGTGTTCCCAAATGCTGGTAAAAAATCTGCTGAATTATGTGTAAATTGGAGAGAGGCCAGGGTGTTGGTTACCACAACAATGGTTCATGATATTTGGAAATAGATTCTTAAAAGAGTCTGAGAATCTCAGCTCTCAGATGCACTTTGGAAGATCATCTAATCCACCTCCAAACTCTGCACTCTCTGCTCGGTCTCCACCTAAATTAGACAGTGGCTATTCCAATACACCCCTCATTATCCCAGGAGAATATCAACTAATGATTTTTATAACCTTGAATTATTTTACCCAGTCAAGAATCTAGGATTAAGAAAATTCCTCCTGTTTAAAATAATTATCCAATATAGTAAAAGGGAAAAAACTTACAGAGAGTGAAGCAAGATTCTGGTCTGCTGCCTATAAATAAATATGAGTCCATGAACATAATTAAACGTGGCTCTAGAGAAAATGCCTCCCAAGACCAAAGTACTCCCTCTCATTGATGCCACAAACCTTTCACACATGTCCAGTTTCCCTGTCAGAAATGTTGCTCATCAACAATGAAGAAATTGCCAGTCTGTGGTCTAGTTCAACCAAGAGCCGTCTTTAGCCAGATCCTGATGCAAACACTAGTCTAAGTTAGACACACCCTTCCTGTATTGCCACATCTTCTTCCTGGATATTTTTATAAGAAACATGTTCGTTGTTACGTTTTCCCATTACCAAAATTAATAGTAAGTTCTTTGCCGTAAGCTTCATTCCAGTTCAAAGAGAATATCCCAAGTATTGTTCATTTTAAATTCTCCAGCTCAAATTTTCTTCACAGTTCTTTTTCCTTTTGAAATCAAATTTACATACATTGAAATGCACACATCTTAAGTATACAGATCTAGGCATTTTGCAAGCAGCATACACTTGTGTAACTTATATCCCATGAAAATGTAGGGCTTTTTTACTCCCTCAAAAAGACTTAACATGCTGTTCCATCTGACTTCTCAACACCAAAAAACAAAACAAAACAAAAACCCCAGAACTTTGCACTTTGTTTTATCACAGATGAGCTTTGTTTGTCATAAGATTTTATATATATATATATATATATATATATATATATATATATATATATATATATATATATGTATATATATAATTACGTGTGTGTGGAAGTGCGCGCGCGCACACACACACATACACATTTGTTTTTACATATGATATGTAACACAGGGTATAATCACCATATCTGACTTCTTTCCCTTCCCATAATTGTTATGCATTTCTTCAAGTTGATATATTTCTTTTTATTGATAACATTCTATATTTTAAGTGCACAAAAATTTAGTTGCTTCCTGTTGATAAAAAGTTACATGGTTTCCAGGTTATTTGCTGCTATAAATAGAGGTACTGCTAGCATTTTTGCTCTAGTACTTATGTGGATGTTTTTTTATTTTTCTCTGGTAAATGTCTTGAAACAAAAACTTTGTAATATATATATATTTAACTCTATGAGCTGTCAAGCTATTTTCCAAATTTCCTTCACTGTTCTCTTTCTTGGGGCTAATATATGAGAACTACATTTGTTCTCCCATCTTGCCAAAACTGGTACCAAATACTTTTTAAATTTTAGCCCTTCTAGAAGATTGGAAATGGCATCTCATCAGAGATTTGGTATTTGATTTCTGATAGCATTATGTCTATTTGTGTATTACTATATCGTGTTTCCCATAAATCTACCTATTGCCTATATACATAACTAAATTTGGATTGTTTTAGTTCCTGTCTATTCGACTAAATTTTAGTATGATAAATATTACCTGCATATTTGCATGTGGAATTTTCTCAAAGTTCTATTTTGAGGACAAGAAGTTTAAATTTGAGTTAAGCACAGCTTACTATTTTCTGCTATATTTATTCTCCTCCATGTTCTACTTAAGAAAAGCTTGCCCAACAGTGCCCAAAGACCCCATGCTTCTTCTAAAAGTTATATAATATTTGGTTTTATTTTTAGGTCCATATTTCCCTTGAAATTTTGTGTGGATGGGCAAACAAGGTTTGAGGCTTACTTTGTTTTCATATGTAGATTCACATATGGGGAAAATGCTGGATGAAAGTGGCTGCATTTTCTTTGAATTGCTGTTCTGAATTGCTTTGATAGCTTCATAAAAATCAGTGTGCACAACTGGGAAAAGTTGAGCATGACCTAAAAAGAAGATGTGGAAATAAGAAGGTGGATGGTTTGGGGACCTGTCCAATGGTGGACATTTAAGTTCATTTTGTGTCTTGGCTATTGTAGAAAATGCAGGGGTGATCACAAGAGTACAGCTATCTCTTCGACATTTTGAATTCATTTCCTTCAGTCATACACACAGTAGTGAAATTGCTGGCTCATGGACCATCATATTTTTAATTCTGGAGGGAATCTTCATATTGCTATCTGTAATGGCTCTAGTTAATACTCCCAGCCTACTATACAGCAAGAATTCCTTTCTTCACATTATCACAGACGTCTTTTATTTGGATTATGGCCACGCCAATAGTTGAAAGGTGACACTCATCATGGTTTTAACTCTCCTTGTATGATGATTAGGGATAATGTGTATTTTTTCATATACACTTTCACCATTTGTATATATTTTTCAACAAATGTCTGTTCAGGAGCTGGAGATATGGCTCAGTATTTAAGCATGTCTGCTGCACAGTCATGAGAATCACAGCATCAGTAGAACTTCCTGCAAATTTGTAGAATTACAGCTCTAAAAGACCTAATGCCATCTTCTGACCTCCATACACATAAAGCCTGACACATAGACATACACTCACATACACATACATACAAATAAACAATATAAATCTTTTCTAAGATTTTTACAGAATGTTCATGTTATTGCTTTCACATATTTTAAGGAAATGACTAGCTCCTTTCCAATGATAATCCGCTACTAGACGATGATTTGAAGACATTTTTATACTGTTCTGTCAATGGTCTCTTCAATCTTTCACTTGTCCTCTTCCTATGAAGAAACATTTTATTGTGCCTTCCCCCCACCCCCGTGCTTTTGAATGTTTATCTCCCAATTCACTGTCCAGACCTGGCTGTAAAATATTCATCTCTGTTTCTTTTTTAGAGTGTCTTTTTTTTCTTTTTGTCTAATCTTTAAATTTTTAATCCATTTCAACTTGGTGTGTCTGATATGAGAAAAGGTCTAATTTCATTCTTGCACATGTATATATCTTGTTTCTCCAATACTATTGTTTTTAAAGCGACCTCTTCCTGTTGTGTGTGGTTGAAACCTATCATGAAAAGCAGTTGGCTGTGTTTTCACCAAAGAGATTTCTTCCCTCATCTACTGGTCTTTGTGCCTGTTTTTGAGCCAATACGATTCTATTTGGGTATAGTGTAGTTCTGCCTCTGCCTCCTGAATACTAAGATTACAGGCATGTATCACCATGCAGATAATATAGTTTCAAGTTAAGAAGTATTGCAGGTCTTTATTGGTTCCATGTGCATGTCTGAAGTGTTTTTCCTATTTCTGTGATGACTATGTTGAGTATTTTTATGCAAATTGCATTGAATACAGATCACTTTTAGATGTCAGGGATATTGAAGCAATATTCAGTTCTTCACACTGATGAATGTGAGGTAATCTATCCACTTGTGTTTTAAATTTTTCATCAATATTTAATAATTGACAATATATAAATCTGTACTTCCTAGTAAATTATTCCTAAAAATATTTTAGTGTTCAGTAAGATGTCTCAGAAGGTAAGAATGCTTTCTGGCAAGCCTCATGACCTAAGTCCATCTGTGGTACTCACATGATAGAGGAAGACTCCCTCATGTTATCCTCTGGCTTCTATGTAGATGCTATGGTGTGTGTGTGTGTGTATGTGTGTGTGTGTGTGTGTGTGTGTGTGTGTGTGCCTGTGTGTGTGCGTGTGTATGTGTGTGTATGTGTGTGTGTGTTTGTGTGTGTGTGTGCGTGTGTGCATGTGTGAGCATGGGCATGCAGGAGGCTACACCAGTTAAAAATGTAAAAAGGTCTATGGTATTATAAATAGAATTTTCATTTCTTTACATATAGTTTCCTATTAATATTCAAAAAGACTGTGAGTTTTTATATGTTGATTTTGGATCCTGTAACTTCAAATGAATTAGTTCTCACAGTCATAGACTGTCGCTGTGCACAGGACTGTGTCATCTCCCAACAGAGAGATGTTAACATACTCTTATTCTGTTTAGACTCCTTTAATTTCTTACTGTGGCTCAGACCTGCAGTACTATATTCAAGAGACACTGAAAATTTTTGCTTGCTTGCCCTGTTCTATATCTTACAAGAAAAAAATTATAGGTAATATGAGTTGTGGTTTATCACTTCTACTATGTTTATTGTACTGAGGTAAATTCACTCTACACTCTAGATCTTGGAGAGATATTTACATTTCTTTGTACACTATATTTTGGTCATAGTCTTCCCCTCCAGCTCCTTCCAAATCCCATCTACATCTCTACCCACTCAACTTCATGTTCTTTTTCTCTCTCTCAAAAAATTCATAAAAATCAGGGGGTAGGGAATAAAAAAACATAAAAATTACAATCAAAACAGATAAATTAAAAAGAAATAAAATTGATAAGACAAATACAAAAAAGTACACACACACACACACACACACACACACACACACACACACTGTGGAGTTCACTTTGTGTTGAGAAACTAGTCTTGGACATGGGGCTTACTCTAGAGTGTGGTTGATGAACACAGTGATACTCTATAAGAGAAAACTGATTTTCCCTTCCCTAGTAGGTTTTGCAAATAACTTTTTGATCAGGGGTGAAACTTTGTGTTCAACTCCTTTTCTCAGTGCTGGGATCTTGTCTGGTTTGATCCTAGGCAGGCCATTTGCATGCTGTCACAGTCTCTGTGATTTCATATGTGTATCACCCCTGTTGTGTCTGAAAGACACTATTTTTTTGGAGTCATCCACTACCTCTGGCTCTTACAATCTTCTTACCTTCTCATCCACACAGTTCGGTGAACTTTAAGGGGTGGGTTTGACAAAGACATCTCATTTCTCATTTAGCACCCAATGCTCCAAAGTCTCTCTGCATATTGTCTAGTTGTGGAACTCTTCGTTAATGATCATCTACCGCATGAAGAAGCTTCTCTCATGAGGGCTGAGCAATGCTCTCCTCTATGCATGTAGGAATGTGTCATTTCATTAAGAAATGATGATGAGATTTGTTGAAATCTTTGTCTATGCCTATTGAAATCACGTGGCTTTTGTCTTTTTTCCTGTTGATGTGATGTGGCATTTATATTTTGATCCAGAGTACATATCAGATCTTGTATTTCCTTTGCTATTTTCTGTCAGAATGATCTGTCTGTCGTTGAAAGGAGAATGTTGAAGTCAGTTACTATTATGGTATTGCAGTCTACCGCTCCCTTCAGGTCTATCAATACTTGCTGTACATACTTAGTTAACTTTATTATCTGTTGCACCTTCTCACTGCACTGGCTCCCTTATTTTATATAACAGCTTTCTTGTTTTTTTTAATAGTCTGTCTTTTATTTAAAATTTGTTTTCTATGGCATAGATCCTTGCTATCACCACTCCCTTCTTGTTTTCATTGGCATGGACTATCTTTTTCATTCCTTCATTTTGAGTCTTTCTGGGCCTTATAGATGAGGTGAGTCTCTGATAGGCAGCATATATTGGGTCTTTTAAATAATGTTTATCAATTCATCCCCTGCATCTTTTTGAATGGGGTATCTGTATTTAAGCTTATCATTGAAAGGTAAAACTGTCTTTCATCCTATTGATTTCTAAAGTTTTGGTTCCTTTCTTCCTTAATTGTTCTCTTTCTTTAAAGTGAAATTCTGTCTCCCTTCCTCCCCTCCCCTGTCCTCCCTCTTCCCCATGGTCTTACTATGTAACTCAGGTTGGTCTCAAACTCCTGGTTCTCCTGCCTCCCCTTCTTTAGTGCTTGAATTACAAATGTGGGACACTGCACCCAGCTCAATTTTTCTTTACTAGCGAGTTTTGATCTTCATTTTGTTTTCTTGTTATCGGTTTGTGTGTCTCTTACATGTTTGTACTCTCTCATTACTGTGTAGTTTTCAAAAGTTCCTACAATTAAAACAGTGTATTTTAAGCTAATTAGTAGTCTTAAATTTGATGACGAAAAGAAAAGAAAAGCCTCTACCCTTCCATTTCTTATCGTGTTTTGAGTTTAGGATATTAAAATTTACATTGTCTTGTACTGTATATCTGGATCTTAAG
Organism: Peromyscus eremicus; assembly: GCF_949786415.1. Taxonomy (NCBI): domain Eukaryota; kingdom Metazoa; phylum Chordata; class Mammalia; order Rodentia; family Cricetidae; genus Peromyscus; species Peromyscus eremicus. The sequence continues at coordinate 72,577,844 of NC_081430.1, forward strand.
AAATTATTCTAGCTGTTAATATATCAGTAAATTTCTATTTTCACCTTAACCATAAACATGGTGTCTTTTCCAGCACCATTTCACAGCACCGGGCACTGGATTTGACTCTGTGTTTTAAGCAATGAGTTCTGTTTTTTCGCGTTCCCAATGAGCATTCTTTCCTTTAGCCAGGAGGATTTCCTTCCTCATTTCTCCCAAGGCAGGTCTCGTGGTGATAGACTCCCAGGCTGGCTTTTCTCTTCTTTCCTTTTCTCTCCTTTTGGTCTTGGAAAAGCCTTTACTTCTCCTGATTTCTGGGAAACAGCTTTTCTCCTGGTTTTTGGGAGACAGCTTTCTGGGGAAGGGTTTTCTTGCTTGACAGACTTTTTTTGTTGTAACCCTTCAGCACTTTGACTATATCCCCACTCTGTCTTGCTGTGTGTTCCATGCTAGGAAGTCTGCTGCAGAGGACATGAGGACCACCTTATTTACTTCCTTTCTTGGTCTGCTTTCCGGGGCCTCTTTTTATCTTTGAGTTCTAATGGTTGGACTCAGGGTTAGTTGAGTTGCCACTGAGTAGACGTCTAACTTTCCACTTCCCAGTGCTCGGGGGTAGTAATGGTTGAGTGTCTCTTGAGGCTTCTAAAGTTGATATTAAATCCATATTGTGAGTTGTTAGTGGGACTGAAGCTTCATCTAGCTAAGGTGTGTAGAGGTAGAGTTTCGGATAGGTGGTTAGGACTGGATAAGGTAATTGTGGTTGAGGAAGACCCAGAGACAGGCCTGCACGCTCCCTGTCTCTACAGTGTAACCTCTCTACAATATCCTGTGCAACCTCAGAACTCTCCTCAGGAGCCTTTCACCAAAGTGATACTTCCTGCTACACATAACTCAAAACAAATCTTTTCTCTCTTTTTTTTATAAAAAAAAGATTTATTTTAGATATTATCATATAACTATATCATCTCCACCTCTCCTTTCCTCCCTCCAAACACTCTCATGTGCTCCTTCCTTGTTCTCCTTCAAATTTATGGCCTGTTTTTTCATTAATTGTTATTAAATACGTATGTATGTCTACATACATATATCTTCCTAAATATAACCTACTCAGACTGTATAATGTTACTTCTGCATGTTTTCAGGGCTGACCATTTGGTATTGGATAACCAATTATTGTGCTCTTCCCTGGGGAAGACTGTTTCTTCTGTTCTCAGCATCCCTTAGCTCCCTATAGTTCTCTGTGTAGGGTTGAGGCCTCATGGTTCTGGGTTGTTAGCAACATAAAAATGAACTAATACACCTGAATATTTACATAGTTTCTCCAGGTTTGGCATACCTTCTGCTAGTAATTCTATCCCTCTGTTTTTAGAGACAGAGTCTTGCTAAGTAGCCCTTGATGGCACCAAACTTGCAGCCATCCTCCTGTCTCTATCTTCCAAGGACAGGGATGACAGAGTGAGCCACCCTACCAGCTGCTGCCCCTAACTCCTTCCGTAAGGTTTTATTCTCTGCCTTTTCCTTTTCCTTCCCAGGTTCTGGTGAAGGGACAGTTTGCTCTCTCTCGCTGCTGGCTAAAAAATCCCATATGCCTTTCCCTTCACCTTCATTCTATTTTCTGCTCTACATGCATATTTTCCCATACCTTTTCTTCTTGACTATTCTGCTCTCGATGCTCTAATATACTTTTTGTTTCCATTTCATCCACTGCATTTTTAGCTCTGAAATTTAATTTATTATTTAATTTTCCCTATTACATCTTTCATTCTGGCTCTCCCTCACCTCATGGAATCAAGTTCACTGAGCTTCCTTAAAAGATCTAGTTTTATCCTTTTCAGTTGGCTCATACCACCTCCCCACTCAGTTTACACTGCTTTACTTTGTCTGTTTGCTGCTGCCATGCTTCCCTGGTAGTTCTTCATCCTTGTGGGCAAACACCAGGTTCTGGGCATTGGAAGGAGTGGGTGCCGCTCTAGTCTTCACAGCTGGCTTTGCTTGGGAAAGCCTTGTGGCAGGCATGACACTTTGGCGTTCTTGAAACCCCGTGGCTGCTGGTTCTCCGCCAAGAGCTTACGATTGAATATGGCAAATGCAGTGCTGTGATGGGCCAGGAGCCCAGGGACGATCCTTTCTGTGCCATGCCCTGTAACGCTTGACACAGTGGCTGCTGGCCTCTGACGGAACCTTATGTTGCTGGTGTTCGTACCCAGTGGTGCATGCCAGAAACTGAACTTTCCATACAACCCTGGGGCTGTGTGGTACCACCTGGCAATGGGCTGAGTTATTGGCATGGAAGTTAGAGCCATGGGGTCATCCCAGTGCTGGCTTTTCCAAGGAAGGGCCTATTGGTGAGATACAGGGCAAAATCCTGTGCTCTCTTTCCTCTTTCTCCCAAGCAGGAGATATTTCTCTAGATACTGTGACTCCTGGGGTTGGGAGAAGGATGATACGGATAATGTAAAACTGTCCTTCCTACCTTCATCAATGGGTCTTATCTTGTTATGTGCTGTAGCCAGCTACTCATTAGAGAGTCCCTTGATCTCTTTGTCCCTACACCATGTGCTACTTTAATGTCCCTATTTATCATTTCTGAGCTCTCCTTACCAGAGTATCTTTTCAAGACCTATTTTTTTTCCATTTAAAAGTTGCTTGTTTCTTACTGTGAATTTGGAGTTCATGTACAAATTATTTATATATTTTAGATGCATGTATCTTCTTGGATATATGATTGGTAAACTTTTTTTCCAGTCTGAAGCTTGTCTTTTTATATTCTTAGCAATGTATTTCACAGTGCAGAAATTTGTAATTGTTTTGAAGTCAATCTGTGAGTTTCACTCCTTTGTAGACTATTCTTTTAATGTCGTATCTAGGAACAGTTGGCCTAAATGAAAATTTCCCTTCTAACTTTCATTATAATTTTGTGCTTTACTTTTCAGTTTAGACTTTTTTTTTTTTTTAATAAATGGGAAAGTCTGAACCAAGATCAATTTTGTTGTATATGGATTGCGGTGGTTTGAATAACAATGGCCTCCATAGGCTCATATATTTTAATGCTTAGACACCAGGAAATGGAATTCTTTGATAGGATTAGATGGTGTGGCCTTGTTGAAGGAAGTGTGTCACTGGGAGTCAGCTTTGAGGTTTCAAAGGCCCATGTGAGGCCCAGGCTCTCTCTTTGCCTGCAGATATGGCTCTCAACTACTTTTCCAGTACCAAGACTGCCATGTCTGCTGCCAGGCTTCCTGCCTTTATGATAATGGAACTAAAGCCTCTGAAACTATATAAGAAAGCCCCAATTAAAAGCTTTTGTTTTAAAGAGTCGCCATGGTCATTGCGCTTTTTCACCGCAACAGAACAGTGACTAAGACAGAACTTAGTACCATGGAGTGGTGTACTCCTGTGACAGTCCTGAACATGCTCTTGGTTGGAGGAATATGGTAGACTTTGGGACTTTGGACTAGAAAAGTGATTGGACAGTTTCTGTGGGGCTTAATGGGCCACCCTTGCAGGAGGACAGAAGACAAAGCTGCTGAGGGCAAGGTAAATTATGGAGAATCAGCTCTTGAAGTTTCAGATGGAAATATTAGCTAGTAGCCTAGAGACCATTCTTGTGATATGTTGGCATAGAATGTGGCTGTTTTGGGACCTGGGCCTAAAAATCTGCCTGAAGCTAAACTGAAGAGTTTTGGATTAATGGCAGTAACAGAGGAGTTTTCAAGACAGCCTAGTATTGGCTTGCTGTGTGGTTGTTAGTAATCACTCTTATGTAGATTTATATTAAAAGGGAGCTGAACAAAGAGAGATACAAAATGTATAGTTTGAGGAGAAAAGGAGTACCAAAAGTATAATGAAGCTAAATCCAGTGCTCAAGTAGATAAAAAGTTAATTTTAAAAAAAGCCTGATGCTAAATGAAATAAAGGAAGTGGTAAACTTGGGGTAAGACTCCAACCGGCTAAGCTTCCAGCTTGTGAAAAAGAATTGAAAAAAAGCTTAAGCAGTGAAGGAAACCATCAACAACAGAAAACTGATGCAAATGTAACAGAATGAGAGGGACATGTTCCAGCCCCAGCAAGCAGCAGAACTTGGCAGATTCTGTAGATACATGGTTCTGGCTTTAGAGTCAAGGATATAAGAAAAGGATTCTGTGCTCTCCCTCCATGGCTAAGGAAAGTCTCTGAGGCTAGATGTGTGTCAAGGATGTCCTTGCATGGAGCCCCAGAGAGTCGTTGAGTAAAGCTGTGAAAGTGAAGCCTGAATTTGGTGGAGACCCCAAAAAATTTTAGAGATGCCAGAGTCATGGGATACCTGCCAGGAGAGCTGCAGACTGGGTATGGCACCAGTCCAAGAGAGAAAAGTGTGTTGCAGTCAACAAAGCTGAATGGAGTGGGAGTTCTAAAAGGCACCTTGACATTGGACAAAGAGATGCAGAATTTGGAGTCTGTCCAGCTGCTTTTCCATCTTTGGCCCAGTATTTCTTCACTATGCTTCCTTTCCTCCATATTGAAAATGTAATGTATATTCTGTGTCATTATATGTTGAAAATATTTTTATTTTATAGGGGGTTACAGTTAAGAGATTACCATGACTCTGAGAGAGACTTTGAACTTTGGACTTTTAAACAGTGTTAAGATCATGATAGGCAATGTGGACTTTTGAATTAAGACTGAATGGAATGCATTTTTGCATTATGGTATGGCTATAAGTCTATGGGGACCAGGGAGTAGAATGTGGTGATTTGAATAAAAATGGCCCCTAGAGGCTCATATATTTTAATTTATAGTCACCAAGGAGTGGAACTCTTCGATAGCTTTGAAAGAATTAAGAGGTGTGGTCTTGTCGGAGGAAGCATGTCACTGGGGTTGGGCTTTGAAGTTTCAAAATCTTGTGCCAGGCTCATCTGTCCCCTCCCATTGCTTTTACTCTCAATCTCTCTCTGCCTGTGGATCAAGATGAAGCTCTCAACTACTTCTCCAGTACCATGCCTGCATGCCTCCATGCTCTCTGACTCAATGATAATGGACTAATCCTCTGGAAATGTAAGCAAGCCCCCAATTAAATGCTTTCCTTTGTACGAGTGACCTGTGGTCATGGTGTCTATTTACAACAATAGAACAGTGACTAAGACATGGTTGTTGAATTGTTCTATCATAAAGCTAGAGAGCATTGAAATTGTCTAAAGGACTTGTTTTGCACCATTGCCCAGAATCAGCTGGCACACTATGTTTTTTTCTGAGTTGTACACCTTAAGCTAGAGAATTTTATTAGAGATAGTTTATCACAATAAATATGAGTTGCCCACATTTGTGAGGACATACTCCTAGGCTTATGTTCAGTTGATCTATTTATAGATTTGTCTTGTCAATGTATGTATCTATATCATCACCACAGTCTTTTTTTCCCTCGGTTTTTTTTTCTTTGAAGTCTTCATGGGGTTAGCCTGTCTTATTGACTTCAATTACTTTTTCAAAATTAATTTAGCTTCCAAGTTTCTTTACCTTGACCTATCAATCTAGAAGCAGCCATTTGTGTGTGTGTGTGTGTGTGTGTGTGTGTGTGTGTGTGTACAATAGTTTACAAAGTTTTACAAAACTATTTACAAAAGTTTCTGCTAGAAGATTGCTAAGCATATTAGTTAGGCAATTATTGCTCTTACCTATTCTGAGTACTTCAGTCCAAGACATGGCTCATCTTGTCCTTTTTTAGTTTCTCTCATCAACATTTTATAATATTGTGTGTAGAAAAAATTGTGTACATCTTGTTAGATTTATATTATTTGAATTTGTGGTACTATAATAAATCACATATTTCAACATTTTAGGATGTAGCCAATACAGATATTTTGTGTCAATTTGGATATCTTATAGCATATGCAAATATTAGTTCTATGTACTTTTTAATAAATATATGGTTATTTCCAGTTAAGTGATTAACAGAAGCATATATACACACACACACATACACACAGCCCACACACAATTTGCCAGTCAATCATCACTGTTCATATCTCCATCTGCTACTGACTGATCATAAAAATCCAGCATCCAAAATTCTGGTCAATGTATGTTTTCAGCACTACTATTCATCCTTCCTCTTTATCCACCTGTCTTCTAAAAAGTCAGTGTTTCCTAGTGAATGCCTCTCTTCCTTAAAAGTGCCATCTGAGAACTCTATGTCCCGAGGGATAAACAGTCTCTCTCTGATTACTCCCAGCAATCTTGGTTTCTCTGGAAGTTTAGATAAGAATGACTGAGACTATCTGAATGTTTGTTACTTCCAAAATACATGTTGAAATTTTAACCCCCTTGGTGATGGCATTAGAAAGTAAGAAGTTTAGAAGGTCGTTATCAGGTCCTGGGGGTGCCTCCCTCATGAAAGGGATCAGTTTTCCCATAGAAGAGGCCAGAGAGCTATCCCTTGCCATTTTCTGCTGTTTCCATGTGAGGAACCTTGTTGTCTATGAATTAGGAAGGAGGCTCTCACTTAAACACCAAATCTGCTGTGACCTTGGAATTTCCAGAGTCCAGAAATGCACGAAATAAATTGCTGTTGCTATGAACCATTGCGTTCATGGGATTTTTACACTAGCAGCTTGAACATACTAAAAATAACATTCAATATTGATCAGCCAAGGTTGTTCTTTTCTTCCTAATAGAGCTGGAGGCCAAGTGGTGTGACATAATCTTAGTGAGAACTGACTGAATGCAGAGCTGGTTGACATGGTTGCCATGGCTTTCTCTGCTGCATTTACTAACTTCACATTGTCTTTCCTATTGACTTTGGAATTTCTTCAAACTATATTATCAATTAATTCTGTTAGAATTAATAGAAATATTTTTTAAAGATTATAGCTGTTCAATTGAATTCACATAACCCACACGATCCTTCTTTTCAGTTGGCACTTGAAATTTGAAAATGGTATGTTGTTGGGGATTTTTACTCTTTTTTTGGGGGGGGGCACCACCCAGCTCCCAAATTCCACACAGAGACTTATTCTTAATTATGAATGCCCGGCCTTAGCTTGGCTTAGTTTCTAGGCAGCTTTTCTTAATTTAAATTATCTCATCTACCTTTTGCCTCTGGGCTTTTCCCATTCTCTTCTGTAAATCTTACTTTTACTTCATGGCTTGCTATGGAGCTGGATGGCTGGCCCCTGGAGTCCTCCTCCTTCTCTGGCTGCTAGCTCTCTTCTTTTTTCACTCCTCCATCTCTTCTTTTTTTCTCTCCCAGATTTCTCCTTCTATATATTCTCTCTGCCTACCTGCTCCACCTATCCTTTCTCGCTATTGGCCAGTTCTTTATGAGACCATCAGGTGTTTTAGACAGGCACAGTAACACAGCTTCACAGAGTTAAACAAATGCAACATAAAAGTAACACACCTTAAAATAATATTCTACTACAATGATATATTTAACATGATAATTCATAGCAGTGAATTTATAGATCATTGCTTTTCTTTTTAAATGTAATACTATGTGACACTAAATGAATGTTTCTATCAAACAGTCTCATTGAATGCTATATTTTATCACTATAGAATATATTTGTTTCACTCATACTTTTTGCCTTGAACTTAAATTTATAAACATCATTTATCTTTGTTGTTTTCATACTAGCCTTTCCTTGTACATCTTTGCTCTTCCTTATACTTCCTATACCTAAATGTCAATGGTAAACAGCATGCTTGTTAATAAAGTATCACGAATTCAGTCACAATTCTGGAGGAACTTACAGACTGACAGTTAAGAGAGAGATTTTAGGAGTACTGCCCCTCCTATGAAAACTCTCTTATAGTATACCCTGTGATGTATTTGTTATATAAATCATATATTATTCATCCATCCATTTGTTTGTTGAATAACTGGTATTTTAGGCATCTTTCTATAGTTAAGGATGCAGAGGTGGGAAAAATGACAGAAAACAGTGCTTTCAGAGAACTTAAACTCTGATGAGATTATTGTGGTTTGAAAGAAAATGGCCCTCAAAGTGACTGGCACTATTAGGAAGTGTGGTCTTGTTGGAGGAAGTGTGTCACTTTGGGGGTGGGCTTTGAGGTCTCATATATGCTCAAGTTATGCCCAGTGTGGGACAGTTTAGTTCCTGTTACCTGAAGATCAAGATATAGAACTCTCAACTACCTCTCCAGCCCCATCTATGCCTACATGCTGCTTTGCTTCCCATTATGATGATAATGGACTAAACCTCTGCACTGTAAGTAAGCCAGCCCCAATTAAAAGTTTTCCTTTATAAGAGTCACCCTGGTCATGATGATTTTTTCATAGCAGTAGAAATTTTAACTAAGGCAGAAATTGGTACCAGAAATGGGGTACTGTTGTGAAAGGCCTGACCATGCTTTTGTTTGGAGGGACTTGGACTTTGGGACTTTGGGTTAGGAAATCAGTGGAATGCTTTATGCACTGCTTAATGTTCCATACCAGAAGAAGCATAAAAGACAGTGGTGTATACCATGTTTGTCTTTCTGAGTCTGGGTTACCTCACTCAGGATGATTTTTTCTAGATCCATCCATTTGCCTGCAAATCTCATGATGTCATTGTTTTTCTCTGCTGAGTAGTATTCCATTGTGTATATGTACCACATTTTGTTTATCCAGTTGAAGGGCATCTAGGTTGTTTCCATGTTCTGGCTATTACAAATAATGCTGATATGAACATAGCTGAACAAGTGCTCTTGTGGTGTGGTTGAGCATTTCTTGGGTATATGCCCAAGACTGGTATAGCTGGATCTTGGGGGAGATGGATTCCCAATTTTCTAAGAAAGCACCATATTGATTTCCAAAGTGGTTATACAAGCTTGCATTCCCACCAGCAGTGGAGGAGAGTTCCCCTAGCTCCATATCCTCTCCAGCACAAGGTGTCTTCAGTGTTTTTGATCTTAGCCATTCTGACAGGCATAAGGTGGTATCTCAGAGTTGTTTTGATTTGCATTTCCCTGATGATTAGGGATGTTGAGGAATTCCTTAAATGTACTCACTCATAGGAGGATACTAGATGTGGAACAAGGATGACTGGACTGCTACTCACATCACCAGGGAGGCTACCTGGAAAACAGAACCCCAAGAAAGACATGGGGATCACCCAATGACGGAGAAATGGAAGAGATCTACATGAACAGCCTGGACATGAGTGAGGGTAATGAAGGGCGAGAGTTGAGGGAAAGAGAGCTTAGGGGAGCAAGAGATCCCAGCTGGATCAACAACAGAGAGGGAGAACAAGGAATAGGAGACCATGGTAAATGAAGACCACATGAGAATAGGAAGAAGCAAAGTGCTAGAGAGGCCCACAGAAATCCACAAAGATACCCCCACAACAGACTGCTGGCAATGGTCGAGAGACAGCCCGAACTGACCTACTCCGGTGATGGGATGGCCAAACACCCTAATTGTCGTGCTAGAAACCCCATCCAATGACTGAGGGATCTGGATGCCGAGATCCATGGCTAGGCCCCGGGTGGAGCTCTGGGAGTCCAGTTAGCGAGAAAGAGGAGGGTTTATATGAACGAGAATTGTTGAGACCAAGTTTGGATAAAGCACAGGGACAAATAGCCAAACGAATGGAAACACATGAACTATGAACCAATGACTGAGGGGCCCCCAACTGGATCAGGCCTTCTGAATGGGTGAGACAGTTGATTGGCTTGGTCTATTTGGGAGGCATCCAGGCAGTGGGACCAGGTCCTGTGCTCATTGCATGAGTTGGCTGTTTGAAACCTGGGGCCTATGCAGGATTGCTTGGCTCGGCCTGGGAGGAGGGGACTGGACCTACCTGGACTGAGTCTACCAGGTTGATCTCAGTCCTCGAGGGAGGCTTTGCCCTGGAGGAGATGGGAATGGGGGGTGGGCTCGGGGGAAGGTAAGGGGGGCGGGAGGGGGGAGAACAAGGGAATCCATGGCTGATATGTAGAACTGAATTGTATTGTAAAATTTAAAAAAAAAAAAAAGGAAAAAAAAAAAAAAACAAGAGAGTGGTGCTAAGAGTGATTTGAACTGTGGGGGCCGGCTCAAGACATTTCAGAGGAGAAGAATTTAGTTTGTTGCCTAGAATCATTCTGGTGATATTTCGGTGAAGAATGTGTCTGCTTTTTGCCCTTGTCTGGAAGTTTGCCTGAAGTTTAAGTGAAGAATTTTGGATTAATGCCCTTGGCAGAAGAAATCTCAATACAGCCTAATAAAGACTCTGTCATATGATTACTAGTGTTCATGCTTATAAAGATTTACAATGTAAAAGAACTATTTGAGCATAAAAGGAGGACCAGGAAGTGGAATGGAGCTAAATTCTGGATTCAAGGGGTAAAACAGATTAAGAAATGGAATAAAGGGAATAGTGACCTCAGGGCAAGATCTCAACTAGCTAAGTCTCCAACTTGTGAAAAGAATAGCTTAGAGCTGGGTGTGGTAGTGCATGCCTTTAATCCCAGCATTGAAAGCAGAGGCTGGGGAATCTCTCAGTTTGAGGCTAGCCTGGTCTACAGAGCAAATTCCAGAACAGCCAGGCTCAGGCAATGAAGGAAATCATGGAAAACAAAAAAGCTGGTGAAGGTATAATGGAAAAATCTCTGAGTTCAAGGCCAACTTGGTCTACAGAGCAAGGTTCAGGACAGCCAAGCTTAGGCAGTGGAAAAAAGCAAAGCTGATGAAGATGGATTTGAATGAAGGGGCCATGTTCAAGCCCCAGTAAGCAGCAGAATTTGGCATCTTTAGCTATGTGGTTCTGACTTTAGAGTTAAGAAAAAAGTAAGCGGACATGAAGTTTGCCTCCATGTCTAAGAAAAACTGCTAAGGCTAGGCATGTGTCAGGGCTGGAAGCCTAAAGAGGCCATTGTGTGAAGCTGCAGCCTGGATTGTCCTGGAGACTTCAAGATGCTGGAGATGCCAGAGCTGTAGGATACCTGCCAAAGAAAGTTGCTAAAAGGGAGTGAAACCAGCCCATGAAAAAGAATTGTTTTGAAGTCAACAAAACTGAAAGGAGTTGGAGATCTGAAAAGTGTTTTGACATCGGATATGGAGACACAGAGTTTAGAGTTTGCCCAGGTGGTTTTTGGTCTTGCTTTGGTCCATTATTTCCTCACTATGCTCCCTTCCCTATATTTTGTAATGGTAATACATTATATATCTTATGTCATTATATGTGGAAGTATGTGATCTGCTTTTTTATTTGATTTTATAAAGGACTAAGAAATTGCATAAATCTTAGAAGAGCCTTTGAATTTAGACTTTTAAATAAGTTTGAGACTGTTATATGAGACTATAGGGACTTTTGAAGTTGGAATAAATGCATTTTTGCATTATGGTGTGGCTACAAGCCTTTGGGGGCCAGGGAGTAGAATGTGGTTGTTTGAAAGAAAATGGCCCCCAAAGGGGGTGGCACTATTAGGAGATGTGGCCTTGTTGAAGTAGGTATGGTCTTGTTAGAGGAAGTGTGTCACAATGGAGATGGGCTTTGAGGTCTGATATATGCTCAAGAAACAGCCCAGTGTCTGAGCTCACTTCCTATTGCCTTTGGATCAAGATGTATGTACTCTCTGCTCCAGCACCATGTCTGACTGCATGCTGCTTTGCTTCCCACCATGATGATAATGGACTAAACCTCTGAACTGTAAGCAGGCTACCTCAATTAAACGTTTTCTTTTATAAGAATTGCTGTGTGGAGTACTACTTAGCAGAGAAAAACAATGACATCATGAAATTTGCAAGCAAATAAATGGAACTAGAAAATATCATCCTGAGTGAGGTAACCCATACTCAGAAGGACAAACATGGTATGTATCCACTCATAAGTAGATACTAGATGTAAAGCAAAGGATAACCAGATAACATGTCACAACTCCAGAGATGCTAGCTAACAAGGAAGACCCAAAGAGGGGGGCATGGATCACCCTGGGAAGGGGAAATAGATGAGCTCTCCCATGAGTAAATTGGGGATGAGGAGGGGCAATGGAGGGTAGGGGATAGGAGATGAGAACATAAGGGAATGGGATATTTGAGCTGGAACAGGGATGGAGTGGGAAAGCAATGAAAGAGATGCCATGATAGAGGGAGATATCATGGGGATAGAGAGAAACCCCATCCTAGGGAAGTTGCCAGAAATCCCCAAGGATGACCCCAGCTTGGACTACTAGCAATAGTGGAGAGGTGCCTGAACTGAACTGGTTTGCCCCAGTGATCAGATCAGTGAATACCCCAACTGTAATCACAGAGCTTTTCTCCAGTGACTAATGAAGGCAGATGCAGAGATCCATAGCCAAACACCAGGCAGAGCTCCAGAAGCCCAGTCAAAGAGAGAGAAGAGGGATTCTATGAGCAAGTGCATCAGGATCATGATGGGGAAACCTGCAGAGACGACCAAATCAAACTAGTGGAAACTCATGAAAGTTGGGTCAATGGCTGTGGAGCCTGCATGGGACTAGACTAGGCCCTCTGCATGGCAAGACAATTGTGTAGTTTGATATGTTTGGGGGGAGGGGGCTGGCGATAGAATCAGAATCCATCCCTAATGTATGAGCGGGCTTTTTGGAGCCCACTACCTATGATGGGACACCTTGTGCAGCCTTGAGGAAGGGGGAAGGGCTTGGACTTGCCTCTACTAGATGTGACTTCCTATGGGAGGCCTTGCCTTCTTGTGCAGGGGAATCGAGGTGGGTTTGGGGGGGGGGCTGGGGGGGGCAGAGGAGAAAAGAGGGGCCAGTTACTCAAACAATGCCATTAATGTGCCTTCTACATTTATATTTTTTTCATTTACTTTCAATATTCATTTAGGTATCCTGTTTCTTCACTGGTTTCTTCTAAATAAAGAAGACTTATCTAACCATGATTTACATTTTGTGGCTATTTTGGTATCTTAATTATTTCTGAGAGAAAAGAGGCTAAGTGTATAATATTTAATTAGAGTAGACGAGTACTAATTCTTCCAAATCTGTGTGGTATTTAATAAAAAACTCGATATAACCTATGTGGGGAAGACATAGGTAAATTCTGAAGTCTGCGTCATATACAGCAAGTCAGAAAAATAGGAAACCCTAGCCCCTGAAGGCTCAGTTTGTAGCTTATCTAAGTTAGTAATTAAAATCAGACAGGGTGTCTATGTATGTGTGGGCATGTATGAAAATGAGGACAAGAAATTCTGTATTTGTCTTTGAAGAGCAAAATGCACCATTATAAGAAAAAGCAAAAATTAGCATCCTTCCTGGCATATTCCAGAAACGATCCCATTTATATGAAAGAACTGCAAATGCACACGATGTGCATTGGATTGGCAAGATCAATCCTAGACTGGCACGTGGCTGGGAATGGCTTTTATTTAACAGTCTCTGCTGAAATACTTGCCCTTTTTTATTCAAAGGTTTTTTGGTGTCTTCAAGAAATCTTTAGTAAGAACAAGAAACCCAATTCTGGAAGGAACTGTGTGACCTGGTTCAACAGCTACATGGTGAAAAAGATAGCATGGTGGTCTTAGTCTTGCAGGCTTCTAGGTTTGGATAAACATGGATATCAAATATACTTGATATAGAACTATGCCCTATGGATAGTTATATGATATAGCTTAAGAACACGGTCTACCCTCTTGTGCATACCTATTTAGAGACACAGCTTAAAGTAAAATGCTGTTATAACAAGTATTATAGGATGGGGCAGATATTTATGATATGGTACCTTCACCTACATTTTGAGAGTAAATAAAACTCCAATATTAAACCTTAAGACAGATAATCTGAATATAAGTGTTTTAAAATTCTATAGAATGAGAAAATTGAGATGATGTCTTTTGGTCTATCTAGTGGCATAGTTGCCTAACAACTTTAAAGAAAAAGTACTAAATAGAATCTGATGTAAAGTTATCAAGGAGAATATGTAACAACAATACAAAGAATAAATGAAGGGCTTTAGGGAAATTAGTGAGTAAATTAGGAACACTTTATAAGGCATATTAAAAAAAACATCAAAATATTATCTGTAGGAAAAACTTGAATTATACCTAACATTGAAAACATCCTTTATTTAATTTTGATTATTTTTTGAGATAATACTATAATGCATCATCTCTCCCTTCCCTTTCATCCTGCCAAACTGTCCCATAAATCCCTCTTTTTCTCTTTCAAATTCATGGCCTCTTTTTTTTAATTGTTATTACATACATATGTGTATATACATATATTCCTAAATATCACCTGTTCAATCTGTATAATGTTACTTGCATATATATTTTCACACTGACCATTTGGCATTGAATAACCAATTGGTGTGCTCTTCCCAGGGAAAACTAGATTCTCTCCTTCTCAGCTTTCCTTGGCTGCCTGTAGTTCTTTGTGGAGAGTTGAGGCCCCCAGGCTACTTTGGCGTGTCTAATATTGTTGTTCTTGTTCAGCACCCAGTTCAACAGTCCTGTTGGTACAACTTTATGTGTGTAGCTTCTGATCAGCTCCCAGTTCAGTAGTCATGTGGGTTCGACTCTAGGTGTGTAGCTTCTGAGACTTTGAGGAGGCACAGTGTCACAGCAAACTCTCTGATCCTGGACATAGGTGGAAGTGTTTATATTTTGTGAAAACTAAACAACGAAAAATTTGAGAATGAACATGTACTTTGTCCATCCATTTAATCAGGCATGCTTTGGGAAGGAGTTACCATGTTGTGAGAGATGGGGAAAGGCCAAACTCTTCAAAAAGGATGTCACCAAGAAGTGATTGGTGATAAATAGATTCCCACTAATATAAGTTCCATTAATTTAAATAATAATGAATACTGTGATGCTGAATGTTGTAAGCAGAACTTAAGTGACTATATATCAGGAGCATTACAACTGTAATTCTGTTTTGAAAGTAAAAATATTAGAGCAAGTGGATGACTTCAAAGGTTCATTTCATTCAGATGTTATTTTCCTGTCATGATGAATTTCCTCTAATTTTATTGCTTTCTCTGAACCTATTCCTTTAGTTATAAAAAAATTCATTGACATTCCTTTGTTTTTTATTATCTGTATCAGATGAAAAAGTCTATCTCTACAATAGTGTCTCTCATTGCACCCACTTACTGCAGGAAAAATTTATGATGAAGGAAACACACAGAGAGAAAATTGAATGTTCTCTTAGGATACCAGCTCATTAAATGTGGAACTTGTATCAAAAGTTTCATGCCAATAGGACATCTTTACCTTTTTATCAAATTAAAATATGCTTATTGTAAAAAGAAGTTTAAAAACATACTAGGAAGAATCAGAACAAATGATTACTCGTTGCCCAAAAACGAGTAATATTTTTTCACCTTTGCTTTCCTAAAGCAAAGTTAGATGATATGTTATATTCTAGAATACAGGATAGGATATACACCACAGAAGTGAGAATCACTGTTTTAGAATACTGAAAACTAGACCCTGTTTTCTTCTTTCCCCCTCCCCCAAAGCTGCAGTTGTCATCCCCACTTCAAGAAGTTTCAACTCTCTGCCTCTCCCTTCTGTTTTTGTCGTAAGAACATATGTGGTCCTGTTAACCACTAAATGAGGAACTCTTGTGTTAATGTCCCTTCACGATATTCTTTATTTTCAGCTAAAATGTTATGGTACAAGCTCAGTGTGCCCAGAAACATTTCCGTCTTCCACTTTAATCTCCATGACCTTGCATGGAGCATGCTTAGGAATGCCCATGTACAGGCTTCCTAAATAAATCCCTGTTCTCCCATCATTTTAGGTGAGTGTTGCTTTGAAATGACTTCCATCTTCTCCCTACATGTTGAAAGTAATAAACTATTCTCCACTCTTTTATGACTCAACTAAGCTTATCTTGGCTTTGCCCTCACCAACATCTGAACCTATAGCATCTAATTAGAGTTCCAAGACACAGGTTGAGCTTAGGGATAGAGAAAAGTGGGAGGTGAGTTTAGAAGCAATGCTTTAGATCTCTAGCCTAGATGACTAGTCTGCCAGGACTTCAGACACAGCCAGATGCTTTTAAATATTTTTCCACATGTGTAGAAAAAATAGCTGAAAGATGGGGTGGGAAAGATGGATGGATCTGATGTTACTTGATTACTGATCAAATATTTTATAGAAGCCTGTAATTCCACCCTGTTTCCAACAGCTCCCTTGACCCAGGGATAATAATCACAGGGCCACTTGTTCAAAAGTCTTTCTTCTACAATATGAATTCTGGTAGATTTTGCTGTTATTATTGTTAATGTAATCATCCAAAGTATATAATACTGCAATAGTTATTTATAACTTGTAAGGCATTTTCTGCAGTATTAGCTATACTGTATAGCATTATTTTAAGTGGGTTTGTGTCTGTATATAACTATCCTATGCAGGTGTAGTAGACGTTGCTGGTGCCAGCCTACCAGCAATCTTTTCTCCTTTTTCTCATAATATAATCATGATTTGTGGTATTGCATATCCCCTACAACACATTTCAAATGTATTCCAATTTTATCATAGAACATCTGCCTGTGTTTTGAGGTTCACACTTTGCCAGTCTCCTTGAAGATAGAATTATCACATGATCTACTTCTGATAAATAAGAGGTAAGGCCAAGTCAGAAAGGCTAGGGAAACTTCTTCTATACAGTGAATAGAGACTTCCATTCATAGTCTACTTTTTCTTTTCTTTTTGCCATGTGACTTGAATCAGTGATTGATACTTTGTGGCCAAGAGAAGTAAGACTGAGACAATGCCATCAGATGCAGATGGCAGAGAACAAACATAGAAAGGGGCTGGCTCCTCTACAAGATCACAAAGGTACTGAACTAAACCATGAACAGATACTCGGAGATGCACCAGAGTTTGCTGTCTGTACAGTTCATTCAAATCCAACCTACAGTGTTTCCAAACATTCCCTCCTAGCAGGAGAACTTTGGTGAGCAATTCTAAAGCTAAGTCTTAAGGCTGGAATTCAAAAGACGTTATCATAGACAATTGAAAACATTAAGGCTTTTTGCCAAACTGCCTCCAAATATGATACCATCAGTTTATCATCAATCAAAAATAATAGACTCTTAAAAATGAAGTTGTGTTTATATTTATTTCCCTTAAAAGCCTGCATCTCTGCAGCTTCTTAGAAAGCTCACTGTCATGTCACTTTTCTGAGGAA
Organism: Peromyscus eremicus; assembly: GCF_949786415.1. NCBI lineage: Eukaryota > Metazoa > Chordata > Mammalia > Rodentia > Cricetidae > Peromyscus > Peromyscus eremicus. The sequence goes on from NC_081430.1 coordinate 72,594,908, forward strand.
GTGTAGACAGATGTTTGATCACTCCAGTTAGGGCACAGCAAGAGGCTAAATAAAAGATTCCATCAGAGTCTAGTTTGGTTAACCAATGAGTTTATTGGAGCTATAAGTATGGATGACATAAAGTGAATATGTCAAATCAAAGTCCCACCCAGTGTGAATGATGACCTCATGAATGTAGCAGTGGATTCCTACCTTCAGTTAACTTCTTACGTACTTGGGCACCCCAAAGACAATGTGTATCTAGGGATTAGAATAAAAGGGAAGAATCTAGTGACCTATCCCCCCTCCTACTGACTATCACTATTGTTTTGTTTATTTTATCACTCTACTTTAGGACTAAATCCTTCCATAAAATCTGTCCATGCTGATGGCCAAGCCAGACTAGGAGAAAAATCACTTCATTATAACACCCAAGGAAATGCAAAGAGTCAGTAAAGTCTGGAGAACATAAATATAAAGTAGGTTATAAATAATATCTTCTACTTGTAAATTCATAAATACACAGGGAGAACTGCCTGTGTTTATGGACTTACCTGTGGAAAAAATATTGACTGGCAAAACCAAGGACTGTAGCTATAGCACAGCACATCTCTGTGCCTTATTTTCTGCCTGCTGCCACGTTCAGTGAACAGCCTAAAAATCTTAGTCACCAATGTCCCATCTGCCTAGTCTGCCTTCTTTTGTAAGAACCAAAAAGAGAAAGGCAAATGTGATTACTAACATATTGAGTGGATCGAATGACAGGGAACTATATACCTACCATGGACTGAGAGGGCCAGGCAAATATCAGGACAGCCTTACCCAATAACTCAGTTAAAAACTAGACCTCAGTCTCTGCTTCTTGGTACTGGGCAGGCAGTTTCTGAGGAAAAACCATGAATGAAAGACAATCAGTCTCCAACCCCCTGACAGCAAGGACGAGGCTCCATAGTCAGCGCATACTAGGCCAGGACGCCTTGGCCACAACAGCTCAAAATGATAAAGACAAAGCCTGGGACTTGTCCAGATCTGCCCCCAAATGGAAAAGCTGTAGCCTAATCAGCCCCTGACTAGCCCTAGCCAATTAGAACATATTAATATGATTGATACTTGCTTAAGCCAATCATATCCAAGATGACGTAACTGCCCTAGGAACTTCCCTTGGCTGTGCTTAAAAGTAGACCATGTGGGATGGTCAACCCCAGAGTGCTGCAATAAACAACACTCTTGTTGATTGCATATGTGGATGATGGTCTTTTGTGAGACTTCTGCAGGACCCTAACATGGACATCCACAGAGCTCAAGTCAATACCGTAGCATCCCATTTTTAGGTCTGTTAACTCAGATGTGAAAAGAGGTTGAAGGAGAGAGAAAGCTTATTACATGCAGTCTTTTTTTTGTTGACATCTGTTGATGGTTCTGCTTGACACACTAACTCTTCAGTGTTGACTGCATCTGTTTCTACCTGTTGGTCTACAAACTCAGATACATTTACAGTGAGTTCTTGTGGTATTTAATATCATTTTTCAAATATTCAGCTTCTTTGGCATTAGTTTACAGTAGGGAATATGACATTTTTAAATGTCTATTGTAAGCTGAAATTGCAAGAGATAAGCCACACATGTCAAAGATCCTATAATACTGATTGGCTGGTTAGGACTTCCTGATTGTGGAAAGAGTTGGAACATTTCTCATTAGGAGACAAATTATCATGGACTAATTTTAATCCCCTGAGTAGTCCCATCCCTGTGTCTAACTTAACATGCTTTCAACTATCTGGCAAGACTTTGGAATATATTAACTCAGTAGACCACTAGTTTCCACCAACCCCAAAGCTCATGATGTTATTTGATAACACCTAAAATTGATAGCAATCCCCCTGCTTCACTGTAACCTGCTGCACCTTCCCATCAATGTATTAGAAAACTGCCATGATTAACTACTTCCATTGTATGGCTTTAATAGTGCAAGCAATTCCACATGGTAACATGCTATTCAGAGCAACTATAATCCAAGTTCCACGGCCATGGTCACTCATATTGGGCTCAGAATAAACTTAGGCCTTCTGAAGTTAGACGTGTTTTGTATCATCACTGTCAATACTAACACCCAAGTTCCTTCCTGGTTGTTAAATCATGAGCATTTGAATTAATAAAAAGGTCTCACTTGCTTCTTGCTGTGTATGTATTCTACATGGAAAGTGATGGTAAGGAATGAGGAAGGCTCAGAACCTAGGACAGGCACATGATTTCTTTTAGTCATTGAATTTATTGGTACAGATGTAAAAGACATGGGGAAGTTATGATATATTAACACATATAATAATATATATGATAACATATATACAAAATGATTAAAAAAAAACAAGAGTCTGGTAAAGCCAAGGAAAGAAAAGGTGTTCTTTATTTAAAATCACTTAACTTGACTGTTTGAAAGTACTGTTGGCAAAAGAAACATGTTAAAGTCCTACTAAGTGCATTGAGGTGTGTCAACCTGGGCTGTGACTTTGAGATGTTTATGAATGGGTTGATAAAAAGCTACAAGCACACAAGGAAAGTTAACTGAGACTCCCACATAAGAAAGAGGTCACTCACAGACTGAAATAATTTGTCATAAGCTAGGGAACTTCCAGGATCTAGGAGAGAGGGTTTGACAAATCCCTTCAGAGACAGCACAACCTCTATGGCCACTTGATCTGAGACAATAATTTCCTATTGTTTTCAGACACCCAGACTATGGTCTTTGTCACAGGGGCCCTGGAAACTGCCACAACCGTGTCTTCCACTACAGTCCTCACCAACTGGCAGCAACCTTATGTGTTGGTTCACACACATTCTGTATCCCACAGATTTCTTCTCCTGAGATCAGAGACTATGTGATACTATTTTAGGTTCCATGGTTTGTAATTCATCCACAACTGGATGACCTATGAAACTCATCCTTGAGATATTTAAGGAACTATGTGGGACTGAAATGTAAATAATTTACAGACTTACAAAATGAGCCAATAATAAGTTATTTCAATGTTCCGGATTGATCTGCTGCAAATTCTGGGGACACTGGAGAACTGGCTAACATGGTCCTTCTTCTTATTGAGTTTGTATTCTGCAACAGAGAAAGATGAATGCAATGGAATAAGCAAGGTAAAGAATATAATATAGGGTAATGTGGTAGCTAACGGGATTGTGTATCAAGCTTGCATGTATTGGTCAAGCAAGGTCAGGAATAAACTTGGTGAGTTTGGGCAGGCAGCATGGAAGTGTGGCATCAAATGAAAAAGGCAGAGGGTAGACAAAGGAAACTGAGAAGCACATGCGTTTAATTTCAAGAAACATTTGTAGCCCATATCAGGATCAGAACTGTGTGCTAAGAGCAATGAAAAGCCACCAAAAGGTCCTAAATTGCTTTTGAAAGAAACAACTTAGTTCTGTGTGGTAAATGGGCTGTAGTGGGAGAGGCAGAGGTTAATTGGAGGACTTTTATCTAGGGTGGTAACAGAAGTGGGGTGTTCATGGTAAGGCCAGGTGCTGAATGAGATAGAGAGGTACTAAACCATAAGACACCAGTACCAATTGTTGGGTTTCTCCATGACCTCTGACCGATACCACTCTGTTTATTGGTGGCCATTCTTGAACTGTCACAAGATATTCTGAGATTAACATAACCTTTTGGGGCTGGGTGATCTTGTAGCTCTCAGCAACCCAGAGTGTGCACAATGTTCTTGCTTAGAGTGGAGTTGATGTCAGAACGTGGATCAGTCAATACCAGGACTTTAGCTCACATGGAAAGTGGGTGGATTCTGGCTTTCATGGAACTTCATCTATACTGGATGTTGTTTATGGATTTCAAGCATTATAAAACAACACTGTGACTAGTTTCAATCACCTTTCCAGTTGAGGCCTTTGCTTTTGACTTCATGTTAAATACTTCACACTTGTTACAAAATAATTCTCACTCTATCAAACAAGCCTCATGAAGTAACATTACCTTCCTCTGATAAACCAAGCAACTGAGAGCAATACTGTGGCCACAGAGTTGAAGCTAGGATGCGGCCAAGCAGAGTTGTAACTTAGGTCTGTGTTACCTTTCATTTTTAGTTTCTTTTTCTTTGGCTTGTAAAGAGCTTTAGTAAATAATATGGTCTGTGAGAATAATTAAAAATGAGAATACAGAAATATTTTTATTTTAATTTGAAATGTGTTTTTCTGCAAAATATTATGTTTGTTTTACATGTGAATATGTATTCTCTATATAATATATGTACATATATAATGTACATATAAAAATACAAGCATTTGCTATAAATGTATGTGGTAGACCCACGTACCCCATGAAAACATAGGTTATTCATTCAGGGCAGAAGCAAAGTATCTTGATGATGTTCTTAGGTAACTTTGGTGACTTCAGATCTAATTAAGCATTTTTACAATGCATAAACTCTTTTGGCCTATTGGAGAAGTGGGTTTCCTTACAGACAAAAGACAAAATTCCTTTTTTTTTTAAACACTAAGTGGGCTGCCATTTTTATTGCTTGCTCTTCGTTCCCACTCACTGGGTGCTGAGAGAAATAAATCAAAGTGACAGAGAGCTGGAATGGAAATCAGGGTGTGCGAGCATTTTCATTGATAGAAGAATTCCTCAAAAAGATGGAAATGGAAGGAAAAAAATGAAAGTCATTCTTATTGCTAATGAAATGTTTCCTTGCTGTCATGCAGTGTGTGGTGAGAAGAAAAATGACTTGGACTTCACCGGAAACTCAGACCACAGAACATTTTCAACCAGGTAATTAGGCTGATATGAGATGTCACAAGTGGTGATTGTTACAAAGGACTGCCTCTGAGATGCAAGCTCAGGATTAAAGGGTGCCTAGATGGCCAGGGCTCCACTTGCAATGCTGAGCCAATGACAGTGTCCAGCAAGATGCTCCTGCACCTGCTGGAAATGCTGGTCCCCCCACCTCCACCCCAGGGATCTGACTTTGAAAATAAGGTTAAAAGATGATGGCTGTGGGCAAATGAAGCCGCTCTCTAGTGAGCAGCTGCCATGTGGGATAAAGGAACCCGTTCTTAGAAGGCAGCTGTTTGGAACTTTGTTAGTCAGCTGAGAGGAGAGTTGTTTCCTCTGGAGTTAGGCCTGAAAACTTCCCTGTTAACCCTGTTTGGATACAGAGAGAAAGAGAGAGTGGGGGGAAGGGGAGAGAGAGAGAGAGAGAGAGAGAGAGAGAGAGAGAGAGAGAGAGACAGAGACAGAGACAGAGAGAGACAGAGAGAGACAGAGAGAGCGCTTTTTATTAAAGGAACACCATGCTTATGTAGACATGTGACATTTTCTTTAATGGCAACATGCATTTGAAAAGAACTTCATGTGTAAGGAAGCTTTGGGGGTCTCTAATAGAAATTTTAATCCAGCACTTGCATTTCTATAGCCTGTGGATAGATTGTTGTTAGTACCTACATCACTTGCTGCTATTGCTCAGGGCTAGGACAAACCTCTCCATCAGTAATATTTTAGCATTTCTAAAATTATATAAATGGATAGATTGAATATATATATATATATATATATTTGCTACTTGTGTAAGATATCTACAGTAGTAATTCAGTGATAAATAAAATGTTCTTCAGTTAAAAGATCTTAGAATTTGATGAGGAGAATAGACACGCACCCATGAAAACTTGAGTCACAATGATAGCTCCTTGGTGGAAGTAGGCACAAAAAAGATTTGTGGTCCAGCTTTGGAAACTAGGAGAGCATTTGAGAGAGTCAGAGTTGAACCAGCATCCAGAACTGCATACAGAGAAGACACTGGGAAATCAAGTAAATAGCTCATAAGATAGATAGAAGCAGGTTCAGAGACCACACAATTTGGAAGGATGACAGTAATATTATTGTTTGGTAAGATGACTTTAGTAAGAGATAAAAATGAAGTATCCTCAAGTAGGGTAAATACTGTGAAATTAATTTCGGCAGGAAATCTGCAAATATTAGCAATGCTTGGTAGTAAGAAATGGTGATTGCAACAAAGTCTTGGGAAGATGATGCTGTGGCTTTTCCGGGGGTAGAGATAAACCAGGTCAAAGGTCATAATGGCTGCACAACATAATATTATAATTGACAAGACACTGAGGTGAGACTCCTTATTAGTGCAGTGGCAGCAGAGATGGGATCATGAAGGTTGACGGTTAGTAGTTTTGTCTAGAGGGCCATGTGACAATGACTAGCTGATTGTGACAGATGAGGATCAGTACTGGAGGTGATGATCTTAGTGCCCTGAACATTAAGTGAGTAAGTTTGGATTTTAAGTGTGGGATGGAGGTACCAGAAAAGAAACTGGAGTCATCACAAGATAAAAAACCCAGGAAGACACTGTCCTTTTATTGTGGAGCCATCAAGGAAACAGGTACAGAAGCCAGAATATCAGAGAGCAGCAACCCTGATCAATAGTGGTCCAAGCTGGGGGCGCTGCAGGCCAGGTGGATTACAAACTCACATGGTTCCAGGTGATAAAAGTAGGTTTAGATAATTGTGCTAGTAAAACCCAAACAACAGTGAGTTGTGGAGGAAAAAACCTAAGAAAGGAAAGAAAATAAGCAGATACAGCTTTTCATAGCATTGGCCATTTGATATAACAGAGTATTGAATAGGAATCCAATCAAAAGGGATACATTTCAGTAGTAGGAACCTGTAAGTCAGGAAATCTGGTTAAACAGATAATAGAGATGTGAGAAACAGGATGAAGGATAAAAACCAGTACATCTATGGATAGTCTGGTTTGCCTTGGAAAGGAAAAGAAGATGTTCAGAACTGCCAATTTCGAGATGGGTAATAAAAAAACACAGAAAATTTATTGATAGGAAAGGATAGTACACCCAAGTGCCTGCCCCAGCCCCTAAAGGGCCAGGGTAATGGGTGCCACTATTATGAACAAATACATAATGGAGAAATGGGAAAGAGAGAGTAAGTGGTGGAGAGATGGGGAGGAAGAAAGGCAGAGCAGTTAGATATGAGAAGGCTGTACTGCCACATGAATTCATGTTGATGTCTGGGGGCTGTGCTGCCACCAAAGGCCATACTGGTCTAGTGGCCTGTGTTGTGCTGCCACCTGAAGTCATGGTGAAATCCAGGCTGAGGCTGCTGCCAAGGGCCTTGCCTTGGTCTATGGCCTTGCCACAGCTAGAGCCTGTGTTGATGTCCATGGACCATGTTGCCACCAAAGAACAAGTGGATTGTAGCTATGAGTTTTCTCAGGTCCTGCCGGGCCCTGTGGTGCTGCAATTCTCTGGTCCTGCTCTGCCCTATGGTCAGTCTCTCAGCAGCTTATAAAATACTCATTCAGAGGCTTAATATTAATTACCAATTATATGGCCTATTGCAGGCTTCTTGCTAGCTAGCTCTTATAACTTAACCCATTTCTATTAATATAAGTTGTCATGTGGCTGTGGCATTACCAGTCTCCCGGCATCTTGCTGCTCCTTCAGAGATGGCTAGCATCCCTCCTTCTCTCCTTTCTTCTCTCCATATATCTGCTTGGATTTTCTGCTTGCCTCTAACCTGCCTTGCCATAGACCAATGCAGCTTTATTTATCAATCAGAGCAACACATATTCACAGCATACAGAAAGACATCCCAGAGCAGTGGATGTCTGTGGTCTGGGCTCCCTCCTGAAGCCATGTTGATGTCTGTGCACTGAACATAGCTGGTTCTGCTCCTCCCTGACCTGCAGAGCAAGCAGTGACTTGGGTGTAGGGATTTGAGTTGGCCCACCCCAACATCTACCCATTCTATGAGCTGGTAGAGTGCAGAACCAAAACTGCAGGATCTTCATGACTCAGGGTAACAACAGGATATCTGAGAGAAGTCCCAGTGAGGATGCAGTATTGATAGTATAGAAGAAGTTAGAAGCCTTGAACCAGTCCAATGATGCATTGCAATGAACATTTTCAAGTAAAGTTGTTTGGGCAGAAGGGTACAATGGGTGACACATCACGACACACTGCAGCTTCCATAGTGATACTTTTTTTCCTATGGGGAGGGAGGTTGCAAGGATGGAGGGCAGATTTGGAAGGACAGGGAGATGAGTGATTGGGGTTCATGATGTGAAATTCACAAAGAATCAATTAAAAGTTGTTTTGTTTTGTTTTGTTTTGTTTTGTTTTTAAAAAGAAAAGACAGCAGTTTAAATTGATGATGATTCCAAGTCTCAAACAGCCAGAAGACAAAAAACACAGGTGATGAAGCAGAATGAGACAGAGGTAAGGAGACTCAGTAGAGGTTGGTGTCATTCAGTATGATGCCTCAAGAAGCTGGGGACAGGAAAGACACTATATACATCATGGAGGATGCCACCTCTATCAAGCTGAATGAAACATGGGTACACAGACATCCATATCTACATGTCTATGGATAAGGTTTTATAACTCAAAAGTTTAATACTGCTTTTCTTGTTCTTCAGAAAGAAAACTATATTTGAGAAAAAATAGGTTCCAAGTACTCAAATTGTTATTGTAACAATAATTAGTTGAATTGATGAAGATGAATTTTAATACATGAAAATAAAAACCAGTATTCCATGCATGCAATAGTTTTAAAATCGTCAAATTGCCAAAAGACTTTACATGCTGCCTGACCTCGATTGAGCCTAACAGCACAGCCCTGGACCCCACTCAGGCAGGAGTCATTCTCCTGACCTGCTGCTGAAAAAGCCTTCTTGACTTGATTCCTTGTTGAAGTCCTGGCCCAGAGAACTTTGTCCTACAGTCCATGCAATCATGGTTTCTTTCTGTTCAGACAAAAGCTTTAAAGAATATTTCTAGGTAGAATAAAAATGGATGGAAGAAATATATTTTCACTGGTAAAGTTTTTAAGCTTTTAATATTGAATTTGTATGCCTAAGGTCTATGTGTTAATTTACTGCTCATAAGAATTTTTAAAATAAAATTAGAGTATTTATTGTGTGATCCTGTGAACTCTGACACAATATTCTATTGCAGGAATATTACTGTTTTCTTTCCTAGCTTCCTCAAAGACAGGGATTGTGAATGACTACAAGGGAGTGGGTCAGACTGAAGAAAGAACACAGCAGGCTTTGGGGGCATTACAGGGCAAAAAAGAAACTGAACTTTGGTAGCATTAATTACTTAGTCGAAACTTGTAGTTAAGATTTTTTTTCTTTTTGAGACAGAATCTCACTATATTACCCTAGTTGGTCTGGAATTCTATGTGTACCAGGATGGCCTCCTTCCTCTACATCCTGAATGCTGGGATGCAGTTCAAATATTTAGGAAGCTTTTGACAGTCATGGGTATCACAGAGAGCAGTAATAAAGAAGCAAGCTAGTTGTCTGAGGCATGTTTTCATGTGGGGCTCGATGGTTTCAATCCTGCATTGTTAACTAAAATGATAAAAAACAAACCCAAAACTTGTAGGTGTTGGGGAGCCAGCTCTGTGGGTAATGAGCTTGTGGGGCAAACATGAGGATCAGAATTTAAACCCCTGGCATACACATCATTATTGCTCAGCAGATGCATGCAGATCCTAGGAGAAAGCTGGCCAGTTAGACTAGCCTGCTCAATGAACTGTAACTCAAGTGAGAGACTCTGTGTCAAAAAACAGGATGGAGGGCAATTTAGGGCATCCAATGTTAAACCCTGGCTTTCACATGCATGTGCACGCATGTGCCCACATACATGCAAATGCATACACATACACGGTGACTCTTACTTAAGAAATTGGTTTGTAGATACTTTAGAGTTATCAACTTGGAACAACTGAAGTACTGCCTGCTAGAGTATGGATGCTGTTTCATTTTGTTTATCATTTTGTATAGGTAAGGGAAGACTAACTTTAAAAAACGCTCCTGTGTTTTCTTTCTCATTTTGTAGGGAAGCTGACTCATCATCACTGAGGCAGCAATGAAATTTGTCCCCTCCTAGGGCAGATGTTGTGGTTACTAACCCACTCTTTCATCAATGGCTTCCTGCAGTGGAACCAGTGTCAAGGGACAGATTCCGATGCCTCTCACCTGAAATTTATTTTTTATCAGAGTATCCAGGACCTGACAAATGGTGGGGCCAAGACCATCAGTGCTTTCAGTACTTACAAGGGGCCCATTTTCTACAGCTGACTCTTCTTGCACATTCGATCGGAAGCATGCAATTTAAGAATCTTGCTATATTATTTTGGAGGTTAAGCTGAGAGCTTCCTTGGGTAATTGGGGTCACCTTCATGTGGGCAGGAGTACATCTGAAGCAATTTCATTTTTTCTTTTCCATTCTCTGAAGATGTATTCAGAGATGGCAAGGAAGTCGAAAAGAATGCTCTGTTTTTTAACTGCTGTTGGTTAAATGCACAATGGCTTTGAATTTTTTTGTGCCATCCATGTCTATAAAAGCACGTATATGTGCAGGATAGTTCATTTCAATCTTTTAAAAAAATATCTTTAAATGTGTTTTAGAATTGATAGGATCCTCAAAAGTAACACCTTACATCACCCTGCTCCCTTTGCCTCTGCTTCTGGCGCTTGTGAGAACAGCAACAGAACTAACAGCGGTTCCTAAAGTTAACTCCTTCCCAAAGTTCAAGACTGGGGCATTGAAGAACTAGGTTTGGGGAAAATTATTTTCTTTATAACTTAAAATACCAAGAATGTTTCATGTAATTTTATCCTGCACTTCATACTTTCTCTGTCTTGAAACCAACTGAAGACCTTACTTTGGAAACACTGCCAAGCTGTGGTTCTACAGAAACCGCATCTTCAATGTAGGAAGACTTAGCATTCACATGTAGCATTCAAACGTCAGAAACAAATTTGATTGAAACCCTGTGGGAGAACACTGGTGGGTCTTCCTACATGTTCTGTCTGTCTACAGAGGCACTATTTCTTTAAAACATAGTAACTTCTCAAAAACTAACACTTGGTTCCAGAAGCAAGGAAACCAGATAATGATGGAAAAGAACGGGAGAAAAGAAAGGTGTATGAGAGAGGGGAAAAAAAGACAAGTTTCAAAGTGAAAGAGTCTCATGTATGCCCACTTAGAGCACATCTGTTGACATCTACAGTCTTCCAAGCTGGGGAGAGATGTTACTAAGCATAGCAACTACAAGAATGGAGGAGACCAAGGCACTGTCTTCATAGGATATAAGCGCCTGGGACAAAGGTCATGATTATGTAACACATGAAAGGAGATGCAAAGAAAAATGGTGCTGGCCTAGTTTATGGAAGGAGCGTATAACATGGCCCATCAGAGAATAACATCTGTCCCCTACTAAGGGAATCTCAGAACAGAGCAATGGTAGGCTTCTGTTTAAAGTCAGGGTTGCTTGTCTCAAACAACTGTTAGACGATGCCACGTAGTCTTACTACTTGACCCCAGACAACCTTGCTGCCTCTACAGCACTTCTCTAGTCTCTGAGGAATTATCTATCTCGTCTCCTTCCTCAGTCTGGGCAGACAGGAGGTAGAAATTTCATTTGCTCATTTCATTCTGACCAACAAACCTATCCATCTCCAAACTCAGCTCACCTCTGTCATGTGATCACAGGAATCTCACTTCTAAGCCTAACTGTTCCACTGGCACTTTGCTTTGGACCCCTTCTGCTCACCATGGGAACTGCATCCTGTCCTCTCTGGTACTGGTCATTTTACACAGATTTATTTATTTATTTATTTATTTATTTATTTATTTATTTATTTATTTATTGTGTATATGTGAGTACTTTCCCTGCATGAATGTATATGAACTATGCGTGCAGTGTACCTGATGCCTATCAAGACCAGGAGAGGACATCCAATTCCTTGAAACTGGAGTTACAGAGAGTTGTGAGCCAACATATTCGTGTTGGGAACCAAGCTCAGGTCCTCTGCAGGTATATTATATGGCAGACTGAAGCCTTCATTGCCACCAGGACAAATGAAGGGGTGTTAGAGAAGCAGAAAGAAGGAGAAGCAAAGGGATTTTTCTGTTGGAGTGGTGTTTGTTTTGTTTTTGTTTGGTTTGCTTTTGCTTTTGTTTGCTTGCTTACATACTTCAATTTGTTTCCTTATGTGGGGGCACGTGGCAGGGATGATGGGAGGATAGGAGGGAGCCAAGAGGTGAATAGAATTGGGGTGCATGGTATGAAACTCCTAATGAGTCAATAAAGTTTTAAAAAAAAAAAGAGCAGCAAGTGATCTTAACTGCTGATCCGTCTCTCCAGTCCTTGATACTAATCTTCTTTGTAGCTCATTTTAAATGTTTTCAGGGGCTGGAGAGATGACTCAGCAATTAAGAGAATTTGTTGATCTTAAAAGGGACCCAGGTTTCGTGCTCAGCACCCACATGATGGTAGTTCACAACCATCTGTAACTCTAGTTCCAGGGCATCTGGTGTCATCTTCTGACCCCTTTAGGCACCAGGCATGCAAGTGGTGCATAGTAATACGTGTAGGCAAAAAAACCTCATACATATTAAATAAATGGAAAACACTTACAGGTGTTCAGATTTCACAGGGGAATCTCTTTTATCAAATCTTCCTTTGTTGCTTCAATTATCTTGTCCCTTTTGTACACTCTTTAACAGAGATAGCTTTATTTATTTCTGTCCTTTCTTTAATTTGCTTGTTTTCTACTTAGCCTGCTCACTTGTCATTATGGCCTTCTGGCAATCCCTCCAAGCAGTTCTTTTTTAACAGTTCAATGACCTCCGTATCTCTTCAAGGCAAATTTTATTAATTTCTCCAAATGATTTCAGTTTGGCTCTCTTCTGTGCTCCCTGGTCTTAACCACCCTCAATTATTTCTGAGACTATTGCAACATCTACTAAATTTAAAAGAAAAAGAAAGAAGGAAAGAGAGAAAAAGAAAGAGAGGAGGAAGGGATGGAAAGAAGAAAGGGAGAGAAGAGAGGAAGTGAGGGTAGTGGAGGGGGAGAGGAGGGAAGAGGAGGAGACAGGAAGTACCCCCATGGAACGAGAAGGCCAGGTAGAACATGTCCACCTCTGTAACAGGAGCTTCAGGTGGCAGCTTGTGCATTCCTGGTGGCAGTCCTAAGCAAAGAGCGTCTATAAGAAGCAGAGGCACAGAGCAGGGGCCAGGTCTTAGTGAACTACTTTGGTCAGTGAGGCCCCACATCTCAAATGCTCTGCAACCTCCCCAAACAGCACCAACATCTGGGCTCCAAGTCTTCAAACACAGAAGGTAGTACACTCTTCCCAGCATTCTTGCCTCAACTCTGCTCTCCACATCCTCTCCTCTAAATGTGGGGGCTCTTTAAGTATACCTAGAGTTCAAGATTGGTAATGTCATGTCTTTTAAATTTCTTCTTGTAACTGACTTATATACCTGTATAGTTTATGTGGATTTTATAATTATCTATAAATCTATACATTATAGTTCTTTAAATATTCTTATATTTCCATGGTGTTTGTTTGTTTGCACATTATATCTGTTTTCTACATATACACCCTACCTTCTGTGAAAAAATGTAAACATTGATAGACATCTTTAAAAGTCCTTGTAACTTTGTGAAACTGACTTAGATTTTCCCAAAGACAAAAGCCTTGCTTACAGCTGATCCTCAGTTTTAAAGCACTGTACTCAACACTAATGTAGATGACCTAGGACATTATTTTGAACAGACAAAGAGATGCTCAAGAAGATGAATTCACAAAGTGAGTAAATAGAGAACTCAGAAATGTTGCATCCTAAAAATTACTTTCCTCTTCTTACTTCTTAAGTCAAAAAGATAACTATGAACTTCTGAAAGCTTGTTAATGTATTATTCATGAAAGAAGACCTAATACAGGGTTGTGTGATGCCTACAGGTACATTTCTTTACATCTGAGAAACAGGGTAGTGAGTATAAATCTTGTCAACAAACTCAGGATGATAACTCATTATTAGTTTGAAAATTCAATTTTCCTGGGATAGTACAAACATATCTTTCTAAAATTGTTAATCCAATAAAACTGATACAGGAACAGTTTTCATTTGATCACAAATTCAAGAATTCAGGATGATGACAAAATAATGTAGAGATTATTTAAGGCAGTCATTTTTATTATGTGATATAGATGCATTAAATTAAAACAATTATAAAGATTGTATGAATAAATACAAACCTTTAGCTACATAAATAAATTTGTGTCTTGCAAAAACATCTCTAAGACTTTAAATTTTAAGAGCTGGAAAAACAGAAATTGAACATTGTTCAAATTTATGAATGTTCTTCTAAACCTATATTATTGCACTTATGTAAGTACAAATATTGACTTTGTGGTGTAAAAGTATGCAGGAGTTAGGAAACACGTTTATGCCTCCTTTATGCTGGGTGCATTAATGTGGCTACCATATGCCACAGGTGACTCTCCAAGTCATACAATGCAGAAGTGTTTTCATCTACCATAGTATTGTTCCCTACTAGAGATATTTGTCTTCCCTGAAAAATATTCTCACAATTTTCTGTAAATATTGACTCTTCTTATAATGGTATTGGGTAATCTAATAAACTGAACTTTGTCCACTAATTAAATGGTCAAATATGGTATTGAAAGAATATTTCAATGAAAACTGTATACCTAATTGAACTCCTGAAATTATTACACACTGTATTTTATTCTGTATCTGTCTAGATGTTTACCCCTCTATTGATACATAAGCCAGCTAAGCTTTGCTATATTTCAGTGCATTCCAAGCATTGGTACTATCACCCCATGGTACTTCAATGCACTTCTATCTTTTTTCACATTTCTTTCTCCTTTGAGATATAATTTATGTACAGTGAGATAGATGTTTGTAAGTATTTGTGGTGGTTTGAATAGGTATGCCCCCCAAAGACTTGTGTGTTTGAATGCTTGGCCTATAGGGAGTAGTACTATTAGAAGGTGTTGCCTTGATGGAGTAGATGTGGCCTTGTTGGAGGAAGTGTGTCACTTTGGGGTTGGGCTTTGAGGTCTCATATATGCTCAAGCTATGCCCAGTTTGGGACAGTTTAGTTCCTGTTACCTGTGGCTCAAGATGTAGAACTTTCAACTATCTCTCCAGCACCATGCATGCCTGCATGCTGCCTTGCTTCTCACAATGATGAAAATGGACTAAACCTCTGAAACTGTAAGCCAGCCCCAATTAAATGTTTTTCTTATAAGAGTTGTATAGTCGTGGTGTCTCTTCACAGCAATAGAAACCCTAAGACAGAAATTGCTAAGGCAGTCTGGGGTATTGTTGTGATAGGATGGACCATGTTTGGAGGAATATGGACTTTGGGACTATGGATTAGAAAAGCAGTTGAATGCTTCAAGTAGGGCTTAATGGGCCATCCTAGTAGGAGCCTGGAAGACAGTGGTGCTGAGGGTGATTTGAAATGTGGTAGCATGGCTCAAGAGGTTTCAGAGGAGAAGAATTTTAGTATGTTTCCTAGAGATCATTCTTGTGATATCCTGGTGAAGAATGTGTCTGTTTTTGCCCTTGTCCAAAGAGTTTGTCTGAGGCTAAACTGAAGAGATTTGTAATAATTCCGTTGGCAGAGGAAATCTCAAAACAGTCTATTATTGACTCTTTTGTGTGGTTATTAGTGGTCACTCTTATACAAATGTATAATGCAAAGGGAAGGAACAAGTGGAGCAATGAAAAATCCAAAATGTATAATTTGAGAGAAAAATGTAGCACCAAGAAGTAGAATAGAGCTAAATCTTGTGTTCAAGGAGATAAACAGATTAAGAAATGGAAGAAAGGGAGTGGTGACCTCAGGGAAAGATCCCACCCAGCTAAGCTTCCAACTTGTGAAAAGGAATTAAAGAAAAACTTAGAGCTGGGTGTGGTGGTGCACACCTTTAAACCCAGCACTCCGGAGGCAGAGGCTGCCATATCTCTAAGTTTAAGGCCAGTCTGGTCTACAGAGTTCCAGGACAGCCAAGTTTAGGCAGTGAAGGGAAACATTGCAAACAGAAAGCTAATGAAGAGGTAATTGAATGAGGGAGCCATGTTCTAGCCCCAGCAAGCAGTAGAACTTAGCAGCCTTAGCCACATGGTTCTGGCTTTAGAGTCAAGGATGGAAGAAAGGGGTTGTGGAATCTCCCTCTGGAAGGAAAGTTGCTAAGGCCAGGTGTGTAGCAAGGGTGCCCCTGAATGGAGGCCTAGTAAGGCCATTGTGTGAGGCTGTGAAGTTGAAGCCTGGATTGTCTTGGGGACCCCAAGATGTTAGAGATGCCTTAGTTGTAGGATACCTAATGAGGAAAGCTGCTAAAAAGGAATGGAACCAGCCCAAGAGAAAGAAGTATGTGCAGTTAACAAAGCTGGAAGGAATTAGAGATCTGAAGAGTGTTTTGACATCATACATGGAAATGCAGAGTTTGGAGTTTGCCCAGCCAGTTTTTGGTCTTGTTTTGGTCAAGCATTTCCTCACTATCTTCCCTTTCCTCCATTTTGGATTTGTAATGTATATCTTGGGCCATTACTTGTTGGAAGTTTGTGAGTTGTTTTTAATTTTGATTTTATAGAGGATTACAGTTATGAGATTTCATGAGTCTCAGAAGAGACTTTGAACTTTGGACTTGCAATTAAGTTTGAGACTATTATAGACTATAGGTTTTTTTTGAAGTTGGACTAAACACATTTTGTATTATGTTATAACTACAAATCTATGGGGGTCAGGGAGTGGAATGTGATGGTATGAATAGGTATGGTCCCCATGGACTCATGTGTTTGAATACCTGGCCCATCTGGAGTGGTACTATTAGAAAATGTGGCCTTGTTGGAGTAGTAGGTGCAGCCTTGTTGGAAGAAGTGTGTCACTGTGGAGGCAGGCTTTGAGGTCTCCTATGCTCAAGCTACACACAGTGTGGGTCACAGTTGCTTCTACTGCCTGCAGGTCAAGATGTAGAACTGTTAGGTCATGAGAAGGGGACAAACCTACAGATCCAAAACTGCAGGATCTCCATGACACAGGAGAGCCCATTGTTGATGGTGAGACAGAGGACAGAGGGCCGATGACTCATGGCAACGAACACGTATCAATGAAGATGAAAGGACTGAAGGGTAAAATGTGTGTGTGGAAGCTGTGGGCCACATCACAGCTTCCACAATGAGATCCTCTCTCTCTCTCTTTCTCTCTCTCTCTCTCTCTCTCTCTCTCTCTCTCTCTCTGCTTTGTTTGTTTGGTTAGGTTTTGGGGTGTCTTCTTTTTTCTTTTAAATTTTGTTTTGCTTTGTGAGGGAGACAGCAAGGGTGGATGCAGGGGTACAGAGTGGATGCAGGGGTGGCAAGTGGGGAGATGGGTGGGATCAGGATGCATGATGTGAAAACCACAATCAATAAAAGTTCATAAAAAAACATAGCCAATTCTTTGTGTTTGCTACAAGTTTCTGGACTTCTTCATATATTTTGGATATCAGTATAGTCTTCAGATATATATTACAGACATTTTTTACAATCTGTGGCCTGTCCGCGTATGTCCTTAATGTTACATTGGATGATCAGAAATTTTGAATTTTGACTGAGTCCAATTTATTATTGTTATTATTCTGTCAATGTCATTTCTTCAAATTCTTTTACACTTCCAAGGTCAGAAAGATATTCTTCTATTGTTTTTTCTTTAAAACACATATAATCCTATACTGAAATCTATGATCCATTTTCAGTTATTTTCTATATAAAATATGAGATTTACTATGATTATTATTAGTAGTAGTAGTACATATGAATATTTATTTGTTCCAAATAAAGACCACTCTTTCTCTATTGACATATTTTTGTAATTTTGTCAAAAAATTAATTGACCACATGTGCCAGGGTCTAGATCTGATCTTATTAATCCCACAATCAATCCCTTTATTGATATCACCACCATTTCTTGAGTATTATAGGTTTATACAGTAAATCTTAAAAAGTAAAATTGTATGATCCATGCAATATTGTTTTCAACCTAGTTTATTTCTCCTCACATTTAGAGGTTAGAATAGTTAGTGATTTTGGTCCCTTGGGGTTTTGTCAATACATTACACCAGTAATTAATTTGAGAAGAATTAG
Source organism: Peromyscus eremicus (assembly GCF_949786415.1). Lineage (NCBI taxonomy): Eukaryota > Metazoa > Chordata > Mammalia > Rodentia > Cricetidae > Peromyscus > Peromyscus eremicus. The sequence goes on from NC_081430.1 coordinate 72,612,884, forward strand.
CATTTAAATACCAACTCTTACAATCTATGAATTCAACATTTTCTTACCACTTAGTCCACTTTGATATTTTAGCATATAAATCTTTCATTTGCTTTACTGGATTTAAATACATATTATATCTGTGAGGGCCTCTTTTAAATGGCCATAGTTTTAATTTTAATGGTTGATGGTTCATCAGCAACATATGAAAATATGATTAATTTTGTGTTGCTCTTCTATCCTTTGACCTCACTAAATCAGATAAATTCTAGGATGATAGACTGCACTATTTTAAACAGCCATATAATCTATAAACCAGATAGGGTTGAGTTCTTTCTTTATATTCTGTTTTCTGCCTTTATTTGCCTTTCTGCACCAGCCACGATTTCCAGATCCATGTTGAACAGAAGTGGCAGGAAGTGGTCATCCTTAACATTTATTGCTCTTATGACCAGTAGTAGTTAAATGACAGCCAATCTGCCATCATTAAATGTAAAGTTAGATGTAGGAGTGCTCTCATTTTCTTTATTAGTTTGAAAGGGTTATTGTCTCAGTTTGGAGAGGACTTTATTTTAATTAATTAAACATTTTCTGTATCTAATGATATGATCATTAGTTATTTTTTCTTGGCACAATAAACTAAATATTGCACTGATTGACATTTCAACACTGAATTGGCTTCTCATTTCTGGAATAAACCTAAAAATTGATTTTGAGCATGTTTTTCTTTTGTTGCTGTATTTTATTTGCTAAATTTGTGTAGGTTTTTTTGTAATAGACTTTATGACAGATATTGGATTACAGTTTCCTTTATTGTACTATCTTTGTCTGCCTTGGATGTGAATGATGGCTTCATAAAATTTGTTGAGAAGTGTTTATTATTTTCTGAAAATACTGATGTAGAATTGGAATTATTTATTGTTGAAGCATTGATATGAAAATGTGAAAAGTTTATCATATACTTTAGTCAAACCATCTAGTCTGGTGACTCCTTTTTAGAGGGATTATAGCTATTCAATGATTGTGCAGGTCTTGGGATATAGTTCATGGTAGATCACTGCCTTGTCATGTGGGAAACTCTACATTCAATTTCCAGCATTGCAAAAAAAAAAGTAAGACTATCCTCATGATTATCTATATTATTCTCTTAAACTTGAATTCATTTTAATTATTTGTAATTTTTGCACACAATTCAAATTTATGCATGTAGTAGTATGCATCTCAACATTTCCTTATCCTTTTAACATATATGGAAAATGTAGCCATACCTATTACATTTTTGACAGTAAAAAAAAATCTGTATACATTCTCTTCTCCCTATGTGACCATCTTTTTTCCTTGGTAGTTTTGAAAGAAGGCAGTACATTTTGCTGATGTTTTGGAGATGTCAGCTTTCAAGCTGACTGATTATGTTTTTCTACTTCCATTTCAAAATCTGATCTTATGCTTTCCTTTTCTTTGTTTCTTGGTTCTTGAAAGTAAATTTGAGAGACTTTGGTGTAGTTTTCAAGCCATTTGCTCCTTATACCTAAACAGATATTAAAATGATAAAAAATTAATTGAGGTCTTGTATGGATGAAAGAGCAAAAAAATAACTGCTATGTGACCTGTTATAGAAAATGTCTAAAAAAAACCAAAAAAAAAAAACTCAGCTCAAATTGCTTATGAGAGTTGAATCTCTCCTTCTACCTTGTATGGATAACTCTTAGGTTGTTAGGCTTGGGGCAAGTGCCTTTACCTGCTGAGCTATCTTGTGGACAAGTTTAAATTGTGTTTTGAAACTCATCCACTTTACGGTGTAAATGCTTGAGGCTATAAATTTTCTTCCAAGCACTGATTCATTCAGCAGCACTTCTAAGATTTGTGTAAATTCAATTTCATATATATTGATTTCAATGCAAGGCATAATTTCTCTTGAGGCATCTTCTTTTACCTGTGGGTTATTTAAAAACACAATGTTTAAATTGTGAAAGAAAGGAGGATTCCCTGTTGTCTCTTTTTGTAACAATACTATTTTAATTCCACTAAGGCCAAAAGATATATGGTTTCTATGCTTTAAGAAGTTTATAGTTTTCTAACTCAATAACTACTTTGTTGGATGTCCCCCCATACACTTAGTTAAAAGAACATCCAGGCTGCCGTTGTTGAGTGGAGCTTTCTTTGTCTGCTTGATCTAGGTGGTAGATGCCTTCTTGGATCTTGATTCACTTTGTTTTCTAATCCGAGATTGTTGAGTGGGAACTCAAGCATTCAATTACCATTATGAATTTATGATCTTTACTTTCAACTTTGCTGGTTATTATACACATATCGTGACTAATGGGTTTTTCCAAGTATTTTATTGGGCATGTGATTACTTGGGATCATTCTATCTTATTGGTGATGTCACATACTCAGCTGTAGCATTTACCTTTGATCTAAATTCCTCTGTTCTGATATTAAGAAAGCCACTGATACTTTCTTTTGATTAATATTTATAACTAATTATTCTTAGTGTTTTTCATCTGTCATGTCATATGCAATGTAACCTTCATGATTGGTTAAACAAGATGACAGGGGGGAGCCTGGCTTTTAAGGGAAATAATGTGTGGGAAGCAGAGTATACTGATAGATTTTTGAATAAATAAATATTGAAGTTCCAAGTGGCAGTCATAAATTTAAAGAACTAGGGAAAGAGAGCTTGGGTGAGTGGGAGATCCCAGCTGGATCAAAAACAGAGAGGGAGAACAAGGAATAGGAGACCATGGTAAATGAAGACCACATGAGAATAGGAAGAAACAAAGTGCTAGAGAGGCCCACAGAAATCCACAAAGATACCCCCACAACAGACTGCTGGCAATGGTCGAGAGACAATCCGAACTGACCTACTCTGGTGATGGGATGGCCAAACACCCTAATTGTCGTGCTAGAAACCTCATCCAACTACTGATGGATCTGGAGGCAGAGATCCATGACTAGGCCCCAGGTGGATCTCTGGGAGTCCAATTAGCGAGAATGAGGAGGGTTTATATGAGAGAGAATTGTTGAGACCAAGGTCGGATAAAGCACAGAGACAAATAGCCAAACAAACGGAAACACATGAAATATGAACCAATGGCTGAGGGGTCACCAACTGGATCAGGCCCTCTGAGTGGGTGAGACAGCTGATTGGCCTGATCTGTTTGGGAGGCATCCAGGCAGTGGGACCGGGTCCTGTGCTCATTGCATGAGTTGGCTGTTTGAAACCTGGGGCCTATGCAGGGTCCCTTGGCTCAGCATGGGAGGAGGGGACTGGACCTACCTGGACTGAGTCCACCAGGTTGATCTCAGTCTGTGGGGAAGGCTTTGCCCTGGAGGAGATTGGAATGGGGGGCGGGCTGGGGGGAAGGTGAGGGGGGCGGGAGGGGGGAGAACAAGGGAATCTGTGGCTGATATGTAGAACTGAATTGTGTTGCAAAATAAAAATTAAAAAAAAAAAAAAGAAAGAAAAGGAAAAATTAAAAAAAAAAAAAAAAAAAAATGAAAGTCTCCAAAATGGTGTGGAATAATTGTAAGCATAAGTTTTGAATGAAATTATGGGTAACTTGTTATAAAAGCATCAGCTCCAGCTAATGACTAGGTGACGGTCAAGAAATAAAGGAGTATTTTCTTGCCTGAGGGGCATCAAGTTACAAAAAGTATACAGTTCAGAGATGTCCTACAGTACAGCACATAAACTATTACAATACAATTTATAAAGGTTCATGATATTAATTAGAAAAACATTAAGATCCCAGAAGTAAAACTGTTTAGTAGGCACAAAGTTGAAATGTAATTCATACAAAAGGAAACATAGTCAATACATGTTTAAAGCAAATTCTATTTTATTAAGCATTAAATAAATTAAATATAAACTAATTAAAAACCCATATTTAGTATGTCTAACAAAGATTTCTAAAGCATAATGTTTCTAAGCTGGTACATGTGATAATGTTGACTCTGTTTTGATGCAATTTTTTTTGAGTGTCATAAAAATACAGAGCAAAGGCCTTAAATGCCTATGTCTGCAGTTACACTTGTAGAACAACTCTAGGAAAACAATCAATCAGAAGTCCACAGTAACTGTAAAATAATCATTATAAGTATGTAACTTTAAGACATGGAAGAGAAACCCAAATGCCCAGCTTAACTAATACATAATACCTTGCATTTAAGATATTTCATACTGAAAAACATGCATCTTTTTTAGTTTCAGATGCTGTTGTTACATACTTCTCCCAAGTTGTGCATGTTTTCAAATAACATTTATAGACAATGTTACTTAATTATTCTAATGTAAAGGTGAATTGGACAAACAATAATGCATGTGTGTTTTGTGTAGTCCATATAAATAACAGATATCCAATAACTGCTTCATGTGTTGTTTTGTTGATCACGAAAGCAGTAATAGCATTCATTAAAAGGCTGTTAGCTTATGTCAGTTGTACAAATATAAGGGTTTAATTATATTTTCATATTTGCACATAGTTCAGCATATTTATCCCTTCTGTTACTCTTCATTTTCTCTCCTCCTTTTAGCCATTCCCTTTCTACACCTCTAGTGTTTCCTTTCCATTTTCATGTCACTTTCCCTGTAGATTCCACATATGAAAGGAGATGGGGTGATGGTCTTTTTGTGTTGCTCATTTCACTTAACTTCATTCATTTTCTGACATAATTCAATCCTCTTGGTCGCTGAGTAAAACTTCACTTTGTGTTTATACCACGTTTTCTTAATCCATTCATTTATTGGTAGACACATTGGCTGATTCGATAATTTGATGATATGTGCACATAGTACCGCAATAAACGTGTGTGCAGGTAGGTATCACTGTACTATATTACTTTGATTCTTCTGGCCACACACCTAGAAGTGGCAGGACTCCCAGGGAACCTTCAGGTCACACTGACCAGGGAAGCAAGTAGACGATCTTTACTATCCCCTCCAAATCCAATCCCCCAGCCTCCTTCTGTAGCAGACCACCTACTGCAGGCTGCCCTTCCTCTCTGCCCCCAGCTCCCATTCTAACTCATTTGTTGTTTTTGTTTGATCTTATTTCATTATTATTCCCTAGATGTCTGTTTGTTTTCTACAGAGAGACAGGAAGGGTGTGGATCCAAACAGAAGGGAAATAACAAGGTACTCAGCACAATTAGTCATCCTTGGCGTAATACTGGGAAACCCAAATGGAAAGCACAATGAGAAACCTGTGCAATGCAGCTAAAGTGGTTTAATATAAACAAGATCAGGAAAGATGTTTGGAATGTCCAGTGGGGCCATTGTTGCCCCCATTTTAAGGTAATGCCATTTAAGCTCTTTTCATATATGTGAGTATTTATATTTGAGGAAGTTTCTGCAGCAGTACTTTCCTGTGTGTCTTAAATGTTAGTTGTTCCTCCCCATATTTTCCCTAAGCCATTTAACCCTTTATATTCTGTTATTTCAGTTTCTCCTTTATGTCATTGTGTTCTTTCTTTTTTCCCTTGAACTATTCCCCCTGCCCCCCATTGCTTCTTACTAATTTCCTGACCTTATGTGCATATTCAAAATTAAAAACACATATCCAAAGACTTAAAACAAGCATCTGCAAATGAGAGAGATTATATGACATTTGTCTTTTTGGCTCTAGGTTACCTCACTCAGAATATTTCCAGTTTCATCCATTTACATCATAATACTATGTATTTTAATAATATTTCATGGAGGTAGCAAGGTAGAACACCACCCCTTTCTTCTCAGCCTTTCAAGATTACACTTCTGCAGTCCCTGGATATAGTTAAATCTTCAATTTTATTCAGTTTTATTACTATTCAAAAGAATTTATCTAGTCTGGTAGAGGTTTTCTGTCATTGGTAATGCTGCTTTAAGTTTGATCATGAACTAAATTTGTATTTTTAGGCTAATGGAGGTCAAGGGCAACTTGCCAGCGTTAGTCTCCTACCATTTGTGCTCTGGAGATCAGTCAGGCTTGGCAGTAAGTGCCTTTACTGGCTGAACCATTTCAAAGGTCCTCAGTGCTACCTAATAGAACTTTCTTCAGTTATGGAGCTGTTTTAGGGAGATATGGGCCACATGGTTACTGAGCAATTAAAACCCTGTTGGTGCAGTATTTGCAAGTATCATCTAATTTAAAAATTACACAATGCAGGCCGGGCGGTGGTGGCGCACGCCTTTAATCCCAGCACTCGGGAGGCAGAGGCAGGCGGATCTTTGTGAGTTTGAGGCCAGCCTGGTCTCCAAAGCAAGTTCCAGGAAAGGCGCAAAGCTACACAGAGAAACCCTGTCTCGAAAAACAAAACAAACAAACAAAAAAATTACACAATGTGAGTGGCTACCAACTGAATAGAGAAGCTATGGTGGGGATAAAGGCACATACCCTGAGATCTATGCATCACCTCACTTGATCAGCCCCCATCTTGATGCTGGTATTACAATTGGTTTTCTGGCTTTGCTTTATTTCAGTTTGTTTGGCTCTTGGGTACCTGTTTTTGCAGACACTCTGAGTCACTTTTTCTGTGATGGTGTGTGTGTGCCCATCTCTTGTCTTATGCTTCCTTTTCTGCCTTGCTTCAGACATGGCACAGCTCAGTTTTGCATTTGCCTTACCAGATACAGTCTGTTGGAACCTCATGAAGAGCCTTGTTCTGTTACTTAGTCTAACTGGTCTCATAAATGGGAAAGGTGCTCTAGTCACCCTTGCAATTCACAACAGCTGTGCATGTTGTACCTTGTTGTGATTGTCTATTCTGATATGTGACTCTGAGTAAAGTGGAGATTTGCAGTTAGGAGAGGATCACAATGTAGATCAATGCTGGCTAGACACATCTGAGTTTAGAAGACAATACAGGAAATCAGATGAAAGTCTATGTTTTCCTTGTGTTAGTCTGTTTGTCATCAGAATATTTTTACTAGACCTTTCTCAGTCCTAGTTATTTTTTTCAAATTCAGAATTCATCATTCAAGTTAAGATATAAATCTTTCATTTGATCAAACTGACTACTCCAGTAAAAAGAGTGGCGTGTTTTTTGAATGCTATTTTATATCTACCTGATTTAAAAAAAAAAAAAAAAACAAAGATTAAAATCTAGACTCCCACATCATCCCCTCAGAGAGCACGAACTTAAACACTAGCACACAAACGTAAGAATACTTTTACAAAAGCCAGGACAAACACAGGATCTGGTTGTAGCACAACAATAATAAGAAAAAATGCATTCGAGGCTAGGAAGGACAGTTTTCTGTCTCCTGTGTTACTCTTCCTTTAGGCTGTAGAGCAGGGAGGGAGATATCATTGCTCAAGAGGGGAGAGTAACTATAAGACTGCCTTGAATCTCAAAACCAGGAAGGCCCAATTCCACTTTAATACCAATTAATACTTCTCACTGCAGACATAGTCCCCAGCACCACTCCTGTGCAGGTGGCAACCCCACAGATTTCAGGCCTCCAAGAAGGACAAAAACTTTAGTTCACACCAACTGCACCATTGCCACAGCGTCTCTGGGCTTTGGACACATTCCAGCACTGTGCAGACAGCAGCCATAATTGCTGTACACGCTGACTGTTGAACGGATTTGCAAACAGAGCCAGCCTCCAGTGATCAGAATCAGTACTTGCATCTTCAAACGCACAGACATGACATGCAACAATAAGAACCAAGAACAGTCAGGAAAAAGATAACATCCTGAAGAAGCAAACAGATCAACAGTCCCAAGCATCAGGAGATGAAGATGAGTGAACTGCCTGACACTGAACTAAAAATAACTTACAAAGAAGCTTAGCAAATTGTAAATAAACATAGACAATTCAGAAATAAACACCTAGTACATGATCAAGTCTCCATGAAGATTCAGTCCAATAAAATTATTTTATGCCAAACGTCATCAAACTGTTAAAGAAAAAGCTCTCTTTGTCTATAAAATCAGAAAGAAAAAAGGCAGCAGAGTCTATGTTAATTTCATACAGAAAGCTGCACTATTCTCAGGAGAAGCCAAGCAGGATTGAAGAGTAGATGAACATCGGGAGCAAGAGATGAAAACTGCCAACAGAGAATACTGTAGTCAGCAAAGCTGATGTTCAGAAATGAAGACAGAGACTTTCCCAGATAGACAAGAACTCTGGACTTCATCAGCATCAGACATGTCCTGCAAGAAAAATAAAAGGATTCCTGAAAGTTGAAAGAAAAGCATGCTAAGAAGCAAGACAGAAGCATCTTCAAATAAAAGGAGCTTGGTGGCCCAGCACTGTTGGGCACCATCTCCTGTCTCAGGATCAGGATACAGGATCATCTAAGCCAGGATGCAGAGCTGCAGTCCATAGCCATCGGATGAGTACACACTATGCATCTGTGCTTCCCCATCCACCCTAACTTTGTACTGTAATACAACAAAGTTTTTCTTCTGAGTACCTTTAAAATTATCTTTTCTGTTCTGAGGGATCTCTACACTGAATTCATTGTGTCCAACACTGTGTAGAAGCATTGGATACAATAATATTTATTTATTTTCCCATTTGCTGTCTTGCTTTTAAGGTCTTACAAAAAAAATATTGACTAAACCATCATAAAGGTTTCCTCTTGTGTGTTCTTGTTGTTTCATAGTTTTACGCCCAGTGGTTAAATTCAAAAATAAAGGGCATGTCTACAAAGGTAGTCCTTGACAATAGTAGAAGGTAGAGACTCTTGTCCCAGTGGAGAAAATCCTAATGCATTTCTGTGGCTCGGGCTGGCCCTTGAGAAAACTTGCTTCAAAAGCAGGCGATTACTGTGTAGCTTGTCTGTGCAGCTTTGCTCTAAGTGGCTCCCTGGCAGGCTCAATACACAGCCATTTCTTCACTTTTTACATTATATGTGCCACTTTGTTTATGGCTCAGTGTCAATATTTCAGACTATTTCTTTACAGTGAAAGAGAACACGTATGTGTCTCATTTCATCCCCTATCACACTTAGTTTTATGCTTTGTCTAGAAGCACTCAAGTTATTCAAAATGATTCAGTCCTGACTAATCGTATACTGAATGGGTAGAAATACACTAAAAAATTAGAACAAATGAATAAATTATGTAAATTTGCAGTATAGAAAATCAGCACACAAGAAAAATCAACATTGTTCAGTATCAATAAGCAATTATCTAAAATAGAAATTGAGAAAGTAATCTTGTTTTCAGTAGCTAAAAATATGAAAACAAAATTCCTGGGAATAAGTTTAACCAGAGGTAAATGGTCTCTGTGATGAAAATGGCAAAGTATCAAAGAGAGAAACCGAAGACCACTGAATAATAGAATGATCCTGGGCTATTTGATTTGGGAAACAAACAATAGTGTTACAAAATTTCTATAGTACCCAATGTGGTCTACAAATTCTGTGCAATTTATAAGGAAATTGATATAAAAACAATATATACTACACACACACACACAACTAGTATCCCATTATAACCATTGCTACTGGTTATAAAAATTAACTCAAACTTGATCTAAAGATTGAGTTTAAGATCTAAAACTAAGAGATTTCTGGACAAAAGTACAAAGAAAATTCTCAGGGATATTGGAATGAGCAAGGATTAGGGGTGGAGACAGTTTCCTCAGAGCATGGAAGGAAAAATCTAAGACAGACAAGAAAGGTAGTCCTTTGTTGTAATTGCCTACTGCTCATGACGTCTGAACAGGATATAAAACAATGAGTGGGGATAGGTGGCCCACAGACCAGAAAAATAATCTGTGGGTATCCCCCAGGTGAAGGGGCTGTCACCCAGAGTGTGCAAGAAACTACAGATTAAAGAGTTAAAAACAAACAAACAAACAAAACAACTAAAAATTAGTAATAGAGTAAATGGGTGTTCCTCAAAAGAAAAGACACAAATGGCCAACAAGTGTATGAGAACTGTTCAGTGTCACGAGTAACTAGTGCTTCACTGTAGTAAGATCGGATATTCTCCAAAAGATGAGGAAGACCAGCGAGTGCTGCCAAGGATATGGAGAAAGGGGCCATTGATGCACTGCTGTGAGGAGAAGAAATGATCACAGCCACTATAGAAAATAGTGAGGATTCTTCACTAAATAAAAATGGAACTACTATAAGTTTCATTAATTTCACTTTTTGGTATGTATCTAAAGGAAATGACGTCACTGTGTCCAAAAGACATCAGCCAAATTGTGGAAACAGCTTGAGTGTTCATCATTTGACAAATGGATAAAGAAAGTGTGGTACACCATGAATTGTAATCATGTCATTTGAGACATGAATGAAATTGGTAAACATTATGTTAAATGAAACAATCCAGGCACAGAAAGACAAGTTCCACATGTTCTCATTCATGTGTGTATTCTTTTTTGTTTTGTTTTGGTTTTTGGTGTTGGTTTTTCCAAGATAAGATTTCTCTGTATAGCCCTAGCTGTCCTGGAACCCACTCTGTAGAGCAGGCTGGCCTCAGACTCACAGAGATCATCCTGACTGCTGGGATTAAAGACGTGTGCCAACACCTGTGTATTCTTAAAGCCTCACTCTCATGGAAGTACAAAATAGGGTGGTTCTTATCAGAGGTTAAGGAAGATGGGGAGTGGAGAGGAACAGAGAAAGCCTGACTAGTGAAAACTCAGTTACAGATGGGAATAAAGAAAAATCTGATCTACTCATACAGTAGAGTGACTATACACAATGATGGTATATTATATGTTTCAAAATCTTAGGTGAGTGGGTAATTGTTTCCCTGCAAAGAAGTGACAGATGTTTGGGGAGACAGATGTATTTAACTTGATTTAAATAGTGTACAATGTTATGTATATTGAAACATTACCATAATAAATATGAAGTATTAATAAATATGTAATACCAGTTAAAAAATAAATGATAAGCCAGGGAAGCAGGTAAGCTAAATGTAGATCTTTACCTCTCCCTCCTCTACTACAAATCCAATTTCCCAGTCTCACCCTCAACTCTGTAGCAGACTATCTGTTACAGCCTCCAATCTCTACCTGCCTCAGTCTTCGGGGGATCACACAGATCTTTCCTCCAACCTTTCTTCCCCCAACTCATCATTTTATCCTGCCCTCCTCACCTAAAGAAAGAGATGCTTATCATGGTACAAGAAGCATACAGAACACCAACTATACTAAACAAGAAAAGAAATTCCCTTTGGCACATAATAATCAGAACACTAAACATATGGAACAAAGGAAAATATCAAAAACTGCAAAGGAAGAAGACCAAGTAACATATAAAGACAGACCTATTAGAATAACACCTGACTTCTCAGTGGAGACGCTAAAAACCAGAGGGGCATAAACCAATGTTCTACAGTTTCTAAGAGACCACAGAAGCCAGTCAAGACTACTATACCCAGCGAAACCTTCAATCACAACAGATCTATAAACCCTTGAGAAAAAGAAGCAATAATTAAAAGTCACCCTACAGAAAAAGGGGGGAAGATTTTTTTTTAGCAAAGAATTCTAGCAGATTTTCAAAGAAGAGTTAATGCCAATACCCTCAAATTATTCCACAAAACAGAAACAGAATGAACATTGCCCAGTTTGCTTTATGAGACAACACTTATCCTGATACCCAAACCATGTAAAAATTCAACAAAAAAGGAGAATTACAGACCAATTTCCCTTATGAACGTAAATGCAAACTTCTGAATAAAAATACTTGCAAACTGAATCTAAGAACACATCCAAAAGGTCATCCACTGTGATCAAGTAGGCTTCATCCCAGAGATGCATGGATAGTTCAACATATGTAAATCAGTAAACATGATCCACCAAATAAACAAAGTGAAAGACAAAAACACACATAATCCCATTAGATACAGAAAAGGCCACTAACAAAATCTAACACCCTTCATGATTTAAAAAAAAAAAAAAAAAAAAAAGCCCGGGAGGGACCAGGGATACAATAGACATACATCAACATCAACATAATAAAGGCAGTTTATAGCAAGCCCATAGCCAAAATCAACTTAAATGGAGAGAAACTCAAAGCAATTCCACTAAAATCAGGAACAAGACAAAGTTGACCACTCTCTCCATAACAATTAAATATAGTACTTGAAGTCTTAGTTAGCATAATAAGACAACTGAAGGAAATCAAGGGAATACAAATTGGAAAGGAAGAAATCAAAGTATTGATAGAATAAATAAGTGACCTAAAAAATTCCACCAGGAAACTCCTATGGCTGAGAAACACTTTCAGCCAAGTAGGTGGGTATAAATTAACTTAGAAAAATCAGCTGTCCTCCATATATAAATGACAAGTGGACTGACAAAGAAATCAGGGAAACACCTTTCACAATAACTTCAAATAATATAAAATATCTTGGGGTGACTCTAATCAAGCAAGTGAAAAACTTGTATGATAAAAACTTTCAGCCATTAAAGAAAGAAATTGAAGAAGATATCAGAAGATGGAAAGATTCCCTCATGCTCATGGATAATTACTACATTATTATATAGAAAAAATGGCCATCCTACCAAGAAGCAATCTACAGATTCAGTGTAATCCCCATCTAAATTGAAACACAATTCTTCACAGACCTTGAAAGGACAAATTTCAGCTTTGTATGGAGACACAAAAAAACCAGGATAGCTAAAGTAATTCTGAATAATAAAAGAACTGCTGGAGGCATCACCATCCCAGATTTCAAGTTGTTCTATAGAGCTATAGTAATAAAGACAGCATGGTATTGACACAAAAACAGACACATCAATCAATGGAATTGAATTCAAGACTCAGACATGAATCCACATACCTATGGACACCTGCTTTTTTATAAAGGAGGCAGTAATGCACACTAGGGAGAGAAAAAACAAACGGTATCTTTAGGTTTGTGGTGTGCATTTAATCCCAGCACAGAAGAGGCAGAAGCATGCTGATCTTTATGAATTCAAGGCCAGACTGGTCAATAGATGGAGTTCTAGGACATCCTGGGGTGCACAGGGAAACTCTGTCCCAAAACAAACAAGCAAGAAATAAAGTTATAAACAGGGAATTCTCAGTAGAGGAATTTCCAATGGGTGAGAAACACTTAAAGAAAGGTTCAACATCTGTAGCTATCAGGGAAATGCAAATCAAACTACTATGAGAGTTCACCTGTTGGAATGGCTAAGATCAGTAACATAAGTGACAGCTCATGCCAGTCAAGATGTGGAGCAAGGGAAACATTGCTGGTGGGGGTTCGAACTTGTATGGCTGCTATGAAAATCAGTATGGCAGTTCCTCAGAAAATTGGGATTAGATATATCTCAAGACCCCCACCGATACCACTTGTTGTGAAATATTAGTTTAAGATGTGTTATGTTTATTTATGCTGTGGAGTATTTGTTTAATGATGCAAAGATGTGTTGCATTCTTTTATGTTGCATTTGTTTAACTCTGTAAAGCTGTGTTACTTTGCCTGCCTAAAACACCTGATTGAGTTGTTGGCCAAAGGGATCCCATAGGAACCCCAAAACAACTCAGGCTGTTACCAAAACTATAAGTTGCACTTCACAAACTGATGACAAGGCCCAGTTGCTGAAAACAACATCTACACAACTTGTTGAACATGGAGACATCGAGCTGGTGCCTACATAAAGCCTTGACCCCTACATTCTATGTTCTTTGGTATAGGATGTTACTCTGTACACTACCAAAGGAGGAACATAAACACCAACCTAACCACAAACTCTTCCATCTATGATGGTGTTCTGCCTTCAAGATATGCTAGGGCAATGATAGCAGAAAGCTTATGGGAGTAACCAATCAACATCTGATTTGACTTTAGTCTCACTCCCCAAGAAGGATCCCATATCTAATGCTACTTGGGGTGACCAAGAATCTGAAACTAGATAGCCCAGGGGCCTAGGGTAAAATGAAATACTACTGTTCTACTAAAAGAAGGTAGCAATAAAATGACTCCTAGTGAGTTATGGTATACTTATAGATCATTGTCTTGCTCATCCACCATCCGAGAAGCTTCCTCCTGTAGCAGATGGGAACAAATACAGAGCCCTACAGGCAGACAATACCTATGCAGAGATTGGGGGACCTTGGAGCACTCTGCCCTGAAAGTGATGTCGCCATTAAATCCCTCTGCTCAGAAATCAGAGAATGCCTCAGAAGAAGAAGCAGAAAAAGTATAAAAGCCAGAAGAGAGAGAACACCAAGAAAACAGGCCTTCTAAACACAGTAGGATGAGGCATATATGAACTCCCGAGACCGAGGCAGCATGCACAGGGCCTGCACCGGTCCGTACCACATGGGGTCTTACAGCTGAAAGGAGAACTGGACACAAGCCCCCATCCTAACCTAGACGCTATCTCCAATTGATAGCCACTTTCAAATAAAAATTTAGTTTGCTCCAAGGCAGTGTCACTGGGAAAACAAACTACTCTGTAGGGCAGGCTGCCTGCCCAACAGTAGATGACCAATAGAAAAGCAAACTCAATGGCATCTTTGGAGGTTACTTGTCTCATACTATCATGTCAGGGTCTTTTTTTAATTCTGTATTTTTTTAGCTTTTTATTATTTTATTTTATTTGTAGGTTCTCTCTGTCTCTCTCTCTGTCTCTCTGTTTCTCTGTCTCTCTGTCTCTCTGTCTCTCTGTCTCTCTCTCTCCTTCCCTTCCTCCCCTACAAGTACTTTGCATATATATTGTGGCTTCCAGTTTTCTGTTTTTATGGGATTCCTGAGTGTGCAAACCAGTGGGTCTCTGTGTTTATATCATTTTTTTGCGCCTTTTCTTGGACTTTTTTCCTTCAGTTTGTTTGTTTTGTCTTATTCCAATGTGTTAGTTTTTGTTTTATCTTATTTTATTATTATTCCCTAGAAGCTTGTTTGTTTTCTAATGAGAGACAGAAAGTGGGTGGATCCATTTAGGAGGGGGGTGAGGAGGAATTGGTAGGAGTAGAAGTGGGGGAAATCCCTATATTATAAGACAAAACAATCTATTTTCAGTGAAAGGAAAAATAAGAAGATGTATTAACATTAAAAAAGTACTTTGTAGTAAAATAAAATAAAACCAAAGGTGGAAATATGAACCCATCTCCCCATCCACTTGATATCACTCTCAGTGTTCTTCTCCCGTTAGATGTCTGCTCATGACGACCACACTGAAGTCCTCGGCTGCCCTGGTTTCCACAGCTGTGATTGTCAGCCAGGTTTGTACTACAAAACACCTAACATAGTAAAAGCACCTTGTTCGTGAAGCTCGGAGTGTCTAGAGTTCACGTTGATTGTTCTGGTTTCAGTCTCTCCGCTGGTGGCTTGGGCAATACTCTGTGGCTAGAGAGTGATGGGTGTGGCAGATACATCTAACTGAGAAAGAGAGAGGGACAGGAAGAACTGAGGAGGCTAGGGGAATGTCCATCTAATAGTTGGTCAGAGAAGGGAATGGAGAATGTAAAGATGGAAGAGAAGATCTACGATTTTGGTTTGGTTATTTTACTTCAAAATGATAGTCTTATATGGTCTTATCTACCATAAGCTGGCCAGAAAGGTTTACGGGGAAATTTAGTATATTGAAATTAAAATTTCTTAGAAAGGAATGAAAGAGGGATACCATAGTTAGCTTCAGCTGTCAATTTAATACAACCCAGAGTCCTATGAGGGAGTTTCAATTGGGGGATTGTCTAGATAAGATTATTATGCCTATAAGGAATTGTTTTGTTAATGATCAATGTTAGAGGACAGAGCCCACTGTGGGAATCATCATCCCCAAGCAATTGGGCCAGAGAGCAGTGTTCCTTCACACTTTCGGCTTCAGTTCCTGCTTGAGTTTCCTTCCTGGCCCCCTCAGTCAAAGATGGACTGTAATCTGGAAGTGTAAGCCAAATCAACCCATCTCCCTTAAATGGATTTTCTGTTTACTCCACAATGTTTATCATATCAACCGGCTACAAACTAGAACAGAGGAACCAGGCTTGCAGACACTTCTCTTTCAGGGAAAATGAGAGTCTTAGGATGCCTTGATGGATTTTTAACAACAGCCTGAGCTTTGACCCTCCATAAATAACATATTTTGAGTCCCCTTTTCCATGACATTAAAGTAAGATGCAAATATATTTTATTATTAGCACCCCAGATACATTCATACCTATTTGGATGCTGATTGGAAGGACTTAGACCATCTCAAACAAGTCTTGGGTGACTGATGCCAGAGAGTCCATTTTGGAGATCTAAAAGCAAACTAGAAACATCATCTACAATAAAAATAGAACTCTGTAATTGGGTCTAAAAACAAAGGAGCCAGTAACCACCATCCTTCTTAAAAGATCTTCTGATAGGTAAAGGGTATATCAAAGAACATCAAAGTCTTAATAGCCAATGGCCCAGAAAATAGCATCTTTCATATTCAGCCATATATTTTAATACTTGGATAAGAAAATAAAAGAGAAGCAACCTTTCGCAGTTTGTTGCTTGTTTTCAAATATTTCACTACTAACCAAAAATAGTTCCTTTGTATTTTGGAACCAGCAACAACTAAGATTAAACCAGGACTCTCGAATGCCTTAAGCAATGATTTGGAGAAGAAACATGTAGATTGTAAAGTATCTTGGATGTAGCAAAGGCAGGATGCTAATGATGATTGTCTGAGACAGTTTGATGACTTAAGTTCATTACTTTGATTTATGGAAAGTAACTCTCAGACAGAATCAGCATGAAGGTTATTCTTATACTAACGACCCTACTAAAGTCCAGTCCAGTTTATCAATGTGTGCTTAGTGGCACAACTGATTTGATTTCATGTAAGCCTCTGTCTGATGTTAATCATTCATCAGTGTTTTGTTTACCTAATTTGTTTTTATGAACGGCAAACTTCCCATGCTTAATAAACTGGTCCAGGCAATCCAATTCATCTCTTGCTTCTATTGTCAGCCTTAAAGCAAATATTTACTAATGGATTGATTAGTTTTATAATTGTACCACATGTGAGCAAAAATTCTTATTCTGCTACCCAGTTTCCCTGTTTCTCAAGAATTGCAAAACCACATACAACTGAATAAAAATTATTGGGAACTACTTATTTAGCAAGCTGGCCAAGGTAAGGTTAAGTTCCAGATCCTTAAATTTTGCCTTCAGTGAGCAAGTTCTACTCTTTTACTAGTATATACAAAATCATCTGGCTTTCTGATCAAGACAATGCAATTAAACTATAGTCAAAAGAATGCACGGATAGAAAAGGTATCAGAGGCATGGATTTAGAGAGAAAATCTGGTTATTTATAACCTATTGTAGTGTGTTGTCTTTTCTTTCCTAAAATGATGCTCTGGGCATCCTAGGGAGCTTTGTGATATCTTTAGAGTAATAAAGATGGCAATATATTTACTGAGCTGACCACTTAATCTCTCTCCTGCTGTGATCAATTTG
The DNA here is from genome assembly GCF_949786415.1 of Peromyscus eremicus. Classification (NCBI taxonomy): domain Eukaryota; kingdom Metazoa; phylum Chordata; class Mammalia; order Rodentia; family Cricetidae; genus Peromyscus; species Peromyscus eremicus. The sequence goes on from NC_081430.1 coordinate 72,630,200, forward strand.
CTATGTTTGCAAGGCGGCTGGCCTTAACTGGAACCCTGGGATAAACCCCAGAGCAGAAAAGCTGTAAGTTTTAGTCATATCTGTTGAATTCTTGTTTTTACCAGTACTTTATTTCCTAAACCTTTTTGTTTCCCAATGACCTTTTGATTACTCTGTTCCCAGTTTAAGAATGTAGTGGTCTCTGTTGCAAAGAGACGTTTCTTTGATGAGATGTGAAGACTACATTGATCTGTAAATATAGGGACAAATGTTTATAGATTGTTGTTAGCGACTATGCTGGTTTAGCAAATTAGTGGTTTTAGATTCTCCTCCAATAACCACGATTTCACTAGCACTAAGTATTTAGCTAGATTCCCAGTTCCATTTGTGGTATTGCCCATGTTGAGCAGGTTTTAGGTCCAATTAGAGAAGTGCTGATTATTGCCAAGGTATGTGTTCCACTGCCGAAGCTGTAGGGTCTAATGTCATGTGGATCTTTGGCATTAGATCTGGGTAGGAATGTTGTTTTCCCCTCCTCTTTAGAAGTTTGCATGGCACCTTCTGGTATGATGAAGGCTAGTCCTCAGGGAAGAGCTGTTCAGGCCAGTTCCAGTTGAAGAATCTCTGGACCCAGTGTGTGAAGTGCATGGCATCTTTAGCAGTAGGTACTTAGCTTCCATCTCCTAGGGTAACCAAGGACATAGCAACCAGCTATGTGTTTCCAGAGTCTCTTAGACAGCCCTGGCTAAAAACTCAAAGGAGAGCTTCTTATGTCTGGTTTTCATTGTAGTTGTGGAGCCCAGTCCCAATGGACATTCACAAAATACACCCATACCCAAGGCTCAGGAGACATTGCAAGGGCAAAAAGATTGTAAGAGCTAGAGGATCAGGGACTTTACTGTGAGATTATGTATCCTAGCAACATCAGAAGGTATATCTATAAAGTCTCACCAACATGATCACCCAAACACGAGCTGAACAAGGAGGACACCCATGAAAATGCATTTTTAACTAGATGGGTAAAGCACACAAGGCCTCAACCCTACACAAAAACTATAGGCAACTGGTAAAGCTGGGCGAGGGCGAGGTGGTCCTCCCACAGAAGAGCACATTGATTGGTTGTCTCATGCTGAATGGTCAGCCCTGGAAACATACATACAAGTAACATTATAGGGACTCAGCAAGTTATATTTATGAATATGTATAGATATATATATACAAAGGTGTATGCAATAACAGAAAAACAATATATTATCTTTCAATTTTCTTTTAGTGAACCAAGTAAAATTATATTTCTCATAGTTACATTTTTCAGGGACATTTATTCTGTTGTTTTTCCTCGCATATTTGATACTCTTTTCTTTTTAACTTATAATCCCAATGAAAGATATTCATGAGGCATATATAGTACAGAAGTATTTTAATCAATATATTTCTTGAGAAGGAGCTGAGGAGATGACTCACTTCATAAAACACTTGCCTTGCAAGTACAAGACCAGAGTTTTATCACCAGAACTCATGCTAAAAATGCCTCAAACCCATGAAAAAAATGCTGGCTATATGTATAGTTTGTGCTTATAATCCCAGCATGGGCGGTGGGGAGGAGACAGGAGGATCCCCAGGGTGCTCTGATCAGCCCACCTAACCTACTTGGTGAAATTCTAGACCAGTGAGAAACCCTGTCTCAAGAGAGGAGGGTGGCAGCAGAGGCTACCCTTCAGCCTCCACACACATGCACTTGTATGTGTATACACATTACATCTACTTGTGCACTGGCACAAATATGAACATGCTTACACATTCACAAAACGCCTATACACAGACATATTTTTTAATTAATTTACTTATTTTACATCCCTCTGCTGTTTCCTCTTCTTCCTCTCCTTCCAGTTTCTCCCCACACCTCCACTCTGCCCCTCCAGCAATCCACTCCTCCTCCCTTTCCATTCAGAAACAGGCAAGTCTCCCATAAGTGTTAACAGAACACAGCATATCTAGTTGCAGTAAGACTAAGCATCTTCCCTTGTATTAAGGCTGGGCAAGGCAACCCAGTATGAGGAATAAGGTCCCAAAAGCCAGCAAAAGAGTCAGAGACAGCCCCTGCTCTCACTGTTAGAAGTCCCATGAGAAGACCAAGCTACACAATTGTCACATATATGCAGACAATTGTGCCTAGGTCAGTCCCATGCAAGCTCCCTGGCTATCAGTTCAGCACAGACATATTTTTTAAATTCTTAAAGGAAATTAGAAAGCACAAGTAAGAAGAAGGAAATTACAGTTTAAAAATGAGCAAAATATAAAATATGAATTGATGAAATCTAAGCTTGTCTTTAAAGAGCATTATAAAATCCCTGTGGTTGTACATGCCTTTAATCCCAGAGGCAGGTAGATCTTTATGAGTTCCAAGCCCGCCAGGGCTGCATAGTGAGACCCCTGCCTCAAACTCAAAAGGTGAGAGTTTAAAAAAAAATTTTTTTTTTACAAACCTGTAGTTGAGTAAGAGCAAAAGTTTGCGAGCATGAGTGACAGAGGTGGGAAGGTCAGAGAGAGGGGAGGAGGGAAGAGAGGGAGGGAGAAAAGGAGGTTAGGCAGAGAGAGTGTATACAGAAATGTGCAATGGTTAACATTGGTGACAACAGGACTCGGGGAACAGACATCACTAGAGCTCTTCATCTATTAGAAGATAATGGGGAAATTTGCTCAAAATTTTCTAATATAGTTATCAATTTAATGAAGTGGATAACAACCCTCAATTTGTTTAAAAAAATCAATACCAAAAGAAATACAATATATTAAATATTCCTCATATCTATTAAAGAAATTGAATTTATAACATTAAAATTGAACAATAAAAATTGAAGCCCTCATAGTTTTAATGATGAGTTCCATCCTGTGTGGAGGGTAAATAATTCTAATCCAATGTAAACTCAATATTCAGAAACATGAGAAACCATTTCTACCAGTTTACAGAGGCAGGCACCACCCTAATATCACACCCACACAAAGCCACACAGTCCCTGGCTTCCTCTGGTTCGGAATGGAATATTTGGAGTTTACAATAGTTTTATCCAGAATACATAGGGACTGTAACTCAATAAAAAGACAACTAAATGCAAAATAGGCCAGCAGAGGGCTTTCTGGTTTAAGCTGACGCATAATGATGTTAGAAGGCATGACTTCTATCTTCACAGTAGGAAAGGTGCTGAATAGACTGAAAACTAATGACTCTTAAACCCATCAGAGAACTGAGGTCACAAGGCAGACTGCATCCTTGAAAGCTGAGACTCACCGGCAGACACCAAGGATTACAGTGTGCACGGAGCGAAAGCCCTCAATTGGACCCAGCATCCACACCTTGAAGCCTTAGCTGACAAGCTGCTAATGGCTCTGTGTAGACTTGCATGCAAACTGCAAAAAGGACCCAGAGAAGGCTCACTGTTTTGTGAGTTTTACCTTCATAAATTCGTGTGCTCCCAAGCAGGAGGCAAAACGGACCAGTTTGAAATATACCAGAATCTTCCTATTCTCTTTAACAAGGCATTCTGGAAATGGAAAGGTCTTTTTTTTTTTTTTTTTTTTCAGAACCTAACTAACCCAAAGGAAGGAAGAAACCCAACTCAAGCTTCTCTCATGTGGGGGAAATAAAATGCCTAATTCACTCTCAGCAAAGACCCAGGAAACACTGTCAAAGGCCCTCACATCCACGGAGCTGCTAAGTAGCAGAACTCATAGCTCACAGAATTCTAAGACCTTTTTAGGTTGTCAAGAAAACCTAGAGAACAGAGAGAAACAAAAAGAGACCACGCAGTCTGTTGTGGGGGTATCTTTGTGAATTTCTGTGGGCCTCTCTAGCACTTTGTTTCTTCCTATTCTCATGTGGTCTTCATTTACCATGGTCTCCTATTCCTTGTTCTCCCTCTCTGTTTTTGATCCAGCTGGGATCTCCCACTCACCCAAGCTCTCTTTCCCTCGACCCTCGCCCTTCACTACCCCCACTCCTGTCCAGGCTGTTCATGTAGATCTCATTCCATTTCTCTGTCGTTGGGCGATCCCTGTGTCTTTCTTGGGGTCCTGTTTTCCAGGTAGCCTGCCTGGTGATGTGAGTAGCAGTCCAGTCATCCTTGTCCACATCTAGTATCCTGTTATGAGTGAGTACATACCATGTTTGTCTTTCTGAGTCTGGGATACCTCACTCAGGATGATTTTTTCTAGATCCATCCATTTGTCTGCAAACCTCATGATGTCATTGTTTTTCTCTGCTGAGTAGTATTCCATTGTGTATATATACCACATTTTGTTTATCCATTCTTCAGTTGAAGGGCATCTAGGTTGTTTCCATGTTCTGGCTATTACAAACAACGCTGATATGAACATAGCTGAACAAGTGCTCTTGTGGTGTGGTTGAGCAAGACTGCTGGCAATGGTCGAGCGACAATCCGAACTGACCTACTCTGGTGATGGGATGGCCAAACACCCTAATTGTCGTGCTAGAAACCTCATCCAACTACTGATGGACCTGGAGGCAGAGATCCATGACTAGGCCCCAGGTGGATCTCTGGGAGTCCAATTAGCGAGAATGAGGAGGGTTTATATGAGAGAGAATTGTTGAGACCAAGGTCGGATAAAGCACAGAGACAAATAGCCAAACAAACGGAAACACATGAAATATGAACCAATGGCTGAGGGGTCACCAACTGGATCAGGCCCTCTGAGTGGGTGAGACAGTTGATTGGCCTGATCTGTTTGGGAGGCATCCAGGCAGTGGGACCGGGTCCTGTGCTCATTGCATGAGTTGGCTGTTTGAAACCTGGGGCCTATGCAGGGTCCCTTGGCTCAGCATGGGAGGAGGGGACTGGACCTACCTGGACTGAGTCCACCAGGTTGATCTCAGTCTGTGGGGAAGGCTTTGCCCTGGAGGAGATTGGAATGGGGGGCGGGCTGGGGGGAAGGTGAGGGGGGCGGGAGGGGGGAGAACAAGGGAATCTGTGGCTGATATGTAGAACTGAATTGTATTGCAAAATAAAAATTAAAAAAAAAAAAAAAAAAAAAGAATTAACTCCAGAATATTGTCCAATGACTTCTTAAAAAAAAAAAAAAAAAAAAAAAAAAAAAAAAAAGAGACCACGAAGGGGAATTTTAGACTCTGATATAACAGCCCTGGGAAATAGAAAACATAATCTACTTCCTAAAAAAGAAGAAGGCAGAATCTGTCTTGAGACCCCAGGAATTTCAACCATGTATAAATAAATGTTATGATCTTGTACAATAGTATACTGTTTGGCAATTAAAAGAAACAATAGGATTCTATAGCAATGGCCTGGGTGATTACCAAAATGCCATGCTGAATAGATGTTAGGCCTGGGAAACACATGGTCTGACTCCATTAGATGAGATTCTGATCTATCATGTCAAAAGCCAGTCAGTGGTTGCTTGGAGGCTGAGCAAGAGAATTGCAGCAGGATATGTGAGGGAGCTTAGTGGAGAGATGGAGATGTGGAGTTCATATTGTTATCAAATTCACTAAGCTGTCCACTTAAAGTGTATTACTCTGTATAAATTATACTTCAACAGAAATTATTTTAAAACATTAGTTTGCGCTTTTTAGGGGAGAGAGCATTGGTAATGTGATTATAATTCATATGGAAAATTTAAAAAAAACACCGACTTCTCAAAGTAATTAGAGTCTTGATTTACACAGTCCATTCAAAAAATAATGTAGAAATTTATGACAATGGCATACCTTAAACTAACGGGAAAGAGGAAGACTTATAATTGGTGTTTGGACTGTACAAACATGAATGAGACTGTACCAAAAATTTATGTGTCACTGGAATTTTATGTATTTCACTAAGACAAAAACCCAAGTGAATGAAACACAAGTTTATATAACTAATGAAATGAAACAAAAATTAGAAGAAACTATTGAAAATTACAACCATAAAATTGTCAGCCTCACCTATAATATGAATCAAAACAAAAGGACACCAAACCTCACCGTGTTAAGTATTTCCATTCACTTGGCCAATGAAGATACACGTGCTGGAGACCAAGGCTTGCCCATGGCTTCCCATGCTCGTCAGTGTGACGCCTTCAGGGTGCACAATTTCAGCCTGGATTGGGGTGCCAATGTCACCAAATGGAGAAACGAAAAGCCTTTCTTTTCATAGTATTCTCATTTATCTTTCTGCCTAAATGTGAATATGCGTTGTGTACCTATTGCCCCAAGATCACTTTTTAAAATCTTCCATTGGGCTGGAGACAAGGCTCAGTGGTTAAGAGCAATGGCTGCTCCCTAGAAAGCCCAGGTTTAATTTCTAGCTCTCAACTTTCTGTACTCTGGTTCCTGAGGATTGATGCCCTCTTCTGGCCTCTGTGGGCACCAAGCACACATGTTACACAGACATACATCCAGGCCAAAACACCCCCACACATAAAATAAAATAACTTTAAAAATTATTGTGTTTGTATGCATAGATTGTTTGTAGAGAGAGGTGGGGGCATGGTGTATATGCGTCAATTAGAGGATAACCTTGTGGAGTCAGTTCTCTCTTTCCAATTTTAGGTAGGGTTCAGAGACCGAATTTAGGTTGCCAAAGCATGCACAGCAATCACCTTTACCCACTGAGCCATCCATCAGCTCTTCAAGATCATTTATCCACAGCTTATATAACACAAATAATGTGCATTCTAGATTTGCTATATTCAAAAGAGTATATGAAGCTGTAACACGGAATGGACTCTGAAGTTAGAAGATGAAGTTCATTTTTTTCTAGTAACATTTATGTTGGCTTAAGCCAAAAATCAAATTATACTTCTGAGGAAACAGGATTGAGAAGGCTTAAATATAAACTTCTATACATACATATGCATTACATGCTTCATTTGTTAGTATAAGTAAAAGATGGCAACACCACAGCCACACAACGTATTTAGCTTGGGTTAAATTTGAAATAACATACTGAAGTATTTAACAACACACAGACAAGGTAATGGCAAGGATAAAAGCCTGGTTAGTCAAGATTAAAATGAGCAGAAGGTTGAGTGATTTTTTTATATAAATAGTTAGCTTCATGCAATTCAAAGTTATTAAATTAACAGTATTCACCAAATATTAAACTTTATGAAAGATTTGATAGAAAATGTCTAAAATATATCAGTAAGCTTATTTCATGTTGAAATGATTGACTATCTCAATCTTCATTAGAATTTGGAATCTGATTGGACTGTGCTCTATTTAGTCTTAACTGTTGGTCCCAAATAGATCTTAATATGCTGTCTGAATAGGCAATTATCCAGCAAAGGGAATCCTTCCAGGGAAACACAAAAATACATATAGATAGAGAATGGTATAGATAGATCGATAGATAATAGAAAAAAACAAATAGATGGATGTTAGAGAAGATAGATAGGTAGGTAGGTAGATAGATGATAGACAGACTGATAGATTGATAGATGGACAGATACATAGATAGATACATAGATAGACACATAGATAGATAGGTAGATAGATAGATGGACAGATGATTAAAAAGATAAATGATAAACACTAGATCAGTATCTTTAAGCATATAAGTAGTATGCACATTTGTGTTACCTATGAATTACACACCAAAGGCAATTCTCATATGTAGCTAAAAAGATACTTTCCTACTTACAAAAATATTTATTTAAATATCCACCAGTAACAATTAGATCTCTGTGGACTCAAATAATTGTCTTTTTCAAAGCAGTCTCATTAGATAAGAAAAAAATTGACAAAAATAATAAGACGAGTATAAATTTGCCCCATTGCATGTTTGAAAGGAAACAAATTAATAGGACTCTTATTACACTTCTTAGCATATATTATTTTTGGTAGAATGATTAAATTTCTCCTGTGAAATACATTTATTTCTCAGAAACAATTAATCTGTGGACACCTAGTACACAAAATATACTTAAATCTGTCTTTGGAAAGGCATGGGTTCCCAATCACTTCTTAGATAGCGGAATTATAGATAATCACTTCTCCATATTGATGAAATAAAGAACAATTTTTGGATAGTGAATGTGGAAGAATGAGTTTGAACTGTCATTTGCTCCCTAAGTCTTACCTTAGTCAATCCACAAAATTATGAATGCGAATTAATTCCTAAAACAGATTTTGTTTGAAAATAACACCACCAATATGCAAATATTTTTCACTTTTTCGTGAGCATATTTCTCATAAGAAAGGTATCAGCTTTCTTTGTCCTCATTCTGGGTCTTTGTTATCCCATTCTAGAGCATACCTAACCCAGTATGCTTATACTGCACATGAAGTATGCATTTTTAACATGTACACCTAGAATAACCATACATAAGCATTTTGCTTAGCAATATAACCAGTCAGGAATTGCACTCTTCTTTTTTTCCTTTTTAATCAACACTGATAAGTCTGTGGCCTAGACCATTCTAGGCTTCATACTTCCATATCTAATTTCATTTTGGTGATTTCCATTTTAAAGACGAACTGCCAGTGGTACTTAAAGTGGGAATAAAGGCATCAAATTAAGTGCCAAGGCTGACAAACTAAGGTGAACTTCATATTGTCAACCTATTAAAGTTAATTAAAGAAAGAACTATAAAAACACAGTCTCATAAGACACAGTTAAAGGACTACAGTAAACCCCTAGTGTCCATTGTGACAGAAACTGTGACTACAAGTTACCCAACAGCATCTCAGGGAGGGTTGAGATATATGTCAATATATTCTCTTCAAGGAGCCCACTTCTTCAAAGACTTATGAAGACTAAACCCTTATATACTTGATAACACTTTTACAATTTCTTCTTTCATACTCCATTCATTGGACTCCCAGCACCATAACTCATATCCCAAAATAAGCTGCAAAAAAATCTTTAGAGGAAAAATAGGAGTGAGTTATAATTATATCTTGGTACTTAAATAGGGATGCTTGTTTGGGGGGACCGTCTGGGGTGTCTATCATTAACAGACACATCTCAAGGCTACTTATATACAGATGAGAGAATAAGAAAGATGCTGTAATTGTGATATGTTTAATCTATGATCTGGAAATGCTGGGTGGTGGAGACAGTCTGTGTGAAAGAGAACCATATGCGGAGAACCAAGACGTATACCACAGCTCCCCACAGTTTCTGCATAGGCCCCTTACTTATTCATCTTCTGTTTGCACACAGGCTGTTTAGACCAGCTTAGTGGGTTTCCCCTCTGCTGAGCACTAGAAGCTCTGTCCCAGACATTCCTCTCTTTGTACGTGGTCTTCTGCATGCTGGCTTCTAAGTCTACCATTATAAGCACAAACTGATGACTCTCATCAGCGTGTCCTTAGCATAGAGAGCTCTCGGCAGCTTATTGAATATCTTCCCTTGAATTTTCCCAGACCCCACAAATCAATCTTTCCACTTCCCGTCATCACCTCAGGAAACAGCCACACCTTTCCTCAGGGGAGACTGAGTTGGAATCCTGAGCACCATTCTCATTGTCTATATCTTTCTCTATTCCTGTATATGATGTCCAGGCTTTGCGCATCTACCCTTATATCTCTATCAAATTAGTTCACAGTTCTCCATCCTCACTGCTTTTGCTCATGTTAGGTCATCACCAACTTCTGCCTAAGCCATTGCAAAGCCTTTAAATCACACCCTGCCAGCATCTTACTGCCCTTCTCAGTGGTCCTCTGTGAAGCTACCATTAGTGGTCCTTTGGCAATATACATATTTATATAGATATATACTCAGTCATGACAACTGGCTGCTTCAAATGTTTCACTGGCTTTTGAATTGCCTTTAAGTCAAATTTCAGGCTCATTAGCATGATATTATGGAAGATCTGTGCCCTGTACACCTGTCCAACCCATGTCTGACTACTCCCTACTGCCATGTTCTGCTGTAGACATAGCAAAGTATGACATTTGAAATTCTTAGAAATTATTCTGCTCTTAATGATGCTTCTCTCTTTAATAGGCTTTTCTCAATGTTCTTTCTTTCTGTGGACCTCTCCTGCCAACAGTAATTCTCTTGAGAAGCTATCTCCTTCACAAAGTTGTCTCTGGCCTTCTATTGAATTTCACATTTAACTGGGGCTTGATGTCCTTTTGTGAGCTCTTACACCATGACGCTTGTTGATAGTATTTCAATTCTCATTAATTGTTGTGTTTATTAAGAGCTGAATGGATGTTTCAAGCAATGAGCCTGGCATTGGTAAAACATTTAGACATATACAAGACCTCTTTCCTCTACGGAGCAATTAGTTTAGGCTAGCTCTCTTTCACATAGTATAACGTTGTCTGCATGCCCATTTCACTGTACTATTGTACTGTGAGCCTTCACCCCTATGTGGAAAATCATTTCAGGAGCCTTAAAACTCCTTATAACATTTTAATTTTTTTTGGTCACACATTATGAATCCCTGTTATAACAATGATGGGTAATCAAGACAATCAGCAAAACTAAACAACGTTATTTTAAAATGATCATGCGCATCTGAAAGTGGGCAAGGAGCTATCTTTCCGTGAGCTGTAAAAACATCTTTCCAAACTTGCCACATCTAGTAGGTCCCAGGCTAGAACCAGGCCTTACCTGCCTCCTCTTCATGTGTGCCCAGCTGACTGGCTCACATGTGCTGGTTTTTCCACACAGTCAGTCCTTATCCCTGACAGAATATTCAACTTGTATTTTCTTATTTTGTATTCCAGTTGCTTTAATAGACATCTTAAGGCATTTCTGATTGGCCCCCACTGGAGTACCTGTGACAGCTATAAACCATTAGTTGCTGGGCTTGCCAGAGGGCTGCAAGGCTCCCTGCCAGAGAATCATATGATTAATTCAAGTCATGCAACAACCATAGTTCTTAATTCTGGTGGGGTTCTAACAGGGAGATGTGGGAGAAAAAGTATCTCATGGTTATTAAAACTCCTTCCCCCCTCCTAGTCAATGCCAAAGAATTTGAGAAAACACTTTTTTGCTCTTAACAATTGTAAAGGGGAACAACCCACATTTTCTATCTATTACATCATGGGTAAATAATAGATATTCTTGGGAAATGTTTTGTATCTATCTAACAGTTCTTCAAAATGTATGTGTATCACTGAGTGAGTGAGTGGTATGTACAGGAACTGAAAGGCAAACTGGCAAATAATGATACAGAGCCAAGAAATGGCTCCCAGCTGTTGTCTTAATGGCCCTTTTCTTTATCAAGGAGGTGAGCATCAGCCACCTCCTTATGTTTCAGAGAATTCTGGGCTTCTATCTGACTACACAATGTTCTCAAAATGTCCCTGAAGAGCAAACAAAAGCATCAACATTTCCCTCCTGTGTTAGACTTCAGAATATTTGTTTGAAAAGAAGATAGACAATAGACACACTTTCCTACATTTCTTAGCTGGTATTAGCTATTCAAACAGTTGATTAAATATGAAAGATTCCTACTGAGCCTTGCTTCCCAATCAACTTAATTCCCTCTCTGTGATTCTCATTTTGCAGGACAATGGAGAAAAATGTTCTAATGCCACAATGTGGCTTATGCTGGATTTATTAAATTTCTCAAGGATATTATCTTGCTTACTATTTGAAAATCATAAATGTCTTGGTAAATTCTTAGGTGATTGTATTGTTATAATACTTTGTAGTGTGCTAGAACCACAAAATTCTTCAAAACCATTAACTCCTCTGTCCTCACTGGACTTGTGGAAAAGAACTAGCTTTGAAATAAGTAATGAAAAGTATGAAGTAAATGGGGAAAGAGGTGAGAATTAGCATGTTAAACAGCCTTCTCTTCCTTGTGTCTGACCTCAGCATCAATTTGCTCAGCAATGGGCTGGAGGCAGTGTGGACTTTCAGCTGTACAGTCCAAGTGAAGACAAAGACAGGGTTGCCACTGTTTCACTTGAGTCAAGGTCCAGGCTGTGTTAGCCAGAAACCCGCTGAGGAGCAAGTGGCCACCTGCCAGCCGTGATTGGCTGCTTGCTACCTCGGAGCTGTCTGATTGGCCACTGCCCCAGGGTGGTCTATTTCAGGTTTGTCAAAGAAAAATCGGAGATTAGTTGCAATGTAGGAAGGATGAAAACACATTTGTCTAACATCCTACAACTTTTTCAAGGCTGTCCACAAGACACTGATGGCATCATGTTTATGTCACCATCTAGTTCCACAGTCATGCACACATACTATCCAGCTTGAGCCTCGACCACTCAGAGTCCAGTTCACTCTTCTCCTTCACAAGAGAAAGGAAAGAAGGCTAAGAAAAGCCAAGTGCATTGATCAAGGGCACACAGGTGAGATGCATTGCTGGAGTTAGAATTCAATTCTGGTCCTCTCAAATGAAAAGTAGGAGCTCTTACTTCATCACAGAGATCTTTCCCCCCAAAGATATTTATTACCCTAATTTCTGAAATGATGTTTACATCTTGTTTCTGGTGGATTTCTGCCATGGGAACAACTTCAGATTCTTTGGAACTAAACTATGACAAGCAGAATCATAAAGAACAGATATGTAAAAATATCTCATTCAGATGGTCAGTGTCACTATATAAGGTGAAAATCTGGGCAATTGGAAAACAATGTGGTAGTTAATATCGTCAGTGAAAAGTCCACCACAAGCAAAACAGTGAATAAGGAAATGGAGCAAGAAATAGCTTTATTAAGACAAGGAAGTCACCTTGCAGATGGCATGTCTCATTTCAAAGAGTACAAGTTTAAACATTTTGTAAAGGTGGATTATTACATCACTGTTGAAAAAAAAAAAAAGATTCCAAAGGAAAGCGTATTCTTTTGAGGGGGGGGAAGAAGCTTTTACATTCTGTTCTAGCTCATGCTAGGACCAGAGTTAACATATGAAAGCCACAGCCACAGCTGGCTTTTGCTTCTGCCTGGCTGGAGAGAGAGAGCAAAGGAGGATTCTGAGCTATGCTTGAGCAAAATTGCTCAGTGGCAGTTAAGATTTACTACCAAACCCTTAGCCTGCAGTTAGAACCTGCAGCTTTTTTCCAACTTGTATCATGTGTAGAGAGTATTCCACTTTCTCAACTAGTATATGATTTTTTTAAAAGAGGGCTGAAGTTGTACTCAGTCCAAATCAGCATGCGCTGCATACTCAGTCTGAAGTGCTGGAACCTAGGAAGAAAGGTGTCCTTGGAGCGTACACACTCATATTAGCACACTCTAGTCTATGACTCTGACTTCATAGACTAGGGTTCGAGGCAAGTTGGTGATTTAAAATACACACTAAAAGCACATGCTGTCTGAGGGGAAGCCGTTCAACTTCTATTATCTCCTCTTTAACATGAGAAAGGAGGATGTTTCTTTTCCCTACATTTTTCCCTGTCCTTGTCTTTCTCTGTGTGCTCATCATCTTTCTTTCTCCTCCATCTACCGCCCATCTGGCACCACACCACCTTTCCTTGTTTTGAAAAAAACCCACGTGCCAATCTTTCCATCACACAAGAAGCCATGTATCTTCATACCCAAACTCTCACTGTGGTAGAGACTGTAGCCTGGGAACTAGGGTTGGTGCCCAGCTGTGCTCCAAACATGGAGCTTTTGCATTGGAGGGTAAAGAGTCCAGAGGTAGGGAGAAATGAGGAGGGGATGAGGCCAAGAGCACAGCAAAACCAAAACTAGACATTCACAGGCCTGGAGCCAGAGTGACATCTGGGTAAGCTGTACTGCCCATCCTATCCTAGAGCCTTTGGGAGACTGCTGACTACTTTATGTCCATCCAGCAAATCCCATTACAAAGCTAACCCAAGACAGGTTCTATTGTAGGACTGCTGACAGGGTATGTAGACATAACAGTGTAGGGACTAAAAAGGAAAGTGCAGGTTAAGTACTTTCTATAGAAATGCATTAATAAGCACTGAATGTGAGCTTTATGTAACTTAAAGTGTGACTGTTCTAGCATTATGACTATCTTGTATATAAAAGATGTAAAGATTTTATTCTGGGAATATCTAAAAAATATTAACCGTTAAAAGGAACAAACAGAAAAGCACAAGAAATTTTGAAAATGTGGAAAATTCTGAGCAATGAAGTACAAGAATCTCCCAATCTCCAGCGTAATAGGCACAGTAGCTTGCGAGATAAGCCACTTGGGTCTCCTTTCAAAAAGGGACCCATGGCACCACGGCAAGGAGCCCAGTTAGCAGATTCTAACCCTTTGGGGACCTTCCCCAGCTTTGGTGCTGGGGCCCACTCTTCTCTTTGCCATTAACAGAGTGTCGGCACTGTGTGGCCAAGATGTTCCAGTGTGAAACGCAGAGTAGCCTTAATCTTGAACTTGCTCTGTCACATTGTTGTGTGATTCTTTCTTCTCCAATTGTGCTTGCTCCTCTTTCTGTTCACAAATATCAGATCTGCAGAGTTTTCAATAACTACTTCTCTTCTTTTACAGGTTTTACTACCACACTCAAGGCCTATACTCTTGATCATAGTACAACATCTGCTTCTCAGAAGTCTAAGTTTTTGTAAAGGTGTGTGAATCTCAGTCTGTTCTTATAAATGCTTATTGTTGTCTTTGAACATATGTGTAATTTGTGTTAAGTAATTGAACTTACACCATAGACCTAATTTGAAATTTTTTTATTTTATTTTCATGGTGCTGGGGATTAAAATCAGGTCTTTGTTATACAAGGCAAACACTATTCCAGCTGAGGTATAGCTTCAGTTTACATTTTTTTTTTAATTTTTCAAGACAGGGTTTCTCTGTGTAGCTTTGCGCCTTTCCTAGAACTCACTTCGTAGCCCAGGCTGGCCTCGAACTCACAGAGATCTGCCTGGCTCTGCCTCCTGAGTGCTGGGATTAAAGGCATGCGCCACCACCGCCCAGCCACAATTTTTATTTCTATTACTGTCGTATTAAATGTTTAAATGTTTCCATGTCTGAAGACTATTATTTTACTTACAATATGCGTTATTTTGTTTAGTCCTGGGAACAGCAATTAAAAATCTGATATTTTTAATTCAATTCCTATATATGAAGGAACGAGTTCAAATAAGGCAAGAAATTTATCCATGGGAATAAAATGAACAGTCTAGAAGTAGACTGCCAAAGCTGTGGTGTCTTCGATGGAAGCCCTAACAAGTTAATATAGGTTACGGGGCTCAAAAGACAGGCAAAGATTTGATTTGGGAGGTCATTATATGTGTGTTAGAATTAGTGGTTTTATCCCAAAGGCAATGAGGAGAATGACCAGAAGACTTGATCAAGGATAGATGCAAACTCATGCTTTTTTAGAAGTGTTTAACCTATGCACTGCAATTCTACCTCCATCCCTACCTAAGTTCCCATGTTGAACCTGCCTGGGAAAACATGAATAGCACTGTTCATCTAGTTACTGGGAATCTAGTTGAGTTTTAAGTGACACCCTTTGACAACCATATCACTAGCTTGTCTTCTTTTCACCTTTTGTTCTCCCAGAATAACCCTGAGTGAGTCTGCGGCTGTTCTAGACTATGTCTTGTCTGTCTCACCAAATCTCATCACTGTCTATGACTAAACACGACATTTGAAGAACCCTGGAAAGCCTTAAAGAAGCTACACAATGGAGACATCTGTAGCAAAGGCCCAGACCTGACCTAGACTGGATTCAAAATCAGCTAGGTATAGCTAGGAACAGGGACAATGCCCATGCTGTCCTAGGGAAGCAAAGAGATTGGTACCATAGTTCTCCAACATCTGTCTCTGGTCCAGTCTGTAGATGTAAGCAACCATCTTATTAAATAAGAAACACAGAACCAATGCAAAGAAGAAAACCAAGAGGTCAGAGCTAAGAGCTAAAACCTTACCCTTCCTCCTGCGGTGGTCCTATCTCTCCCACATGGATGGACCTCTCCCACATGGCTGGGACTGTGGCTACAGGGGTATGGATTGTAGAGGAATGGACTGAAGTTGGAGCCACAGCCATTCCAGTCCCTTGGAAAATGGCCAGGGTCATAGAGGAGAAGCTGAAAACATCAATTTGATGAGGCCTGCTTGAGAAGTAGAGTGATTGAATGTGACAGGGCAGTCAGGAGAGCATTCCATGGGCTTCACCTATCACAGGCCCTTAGAGGAGTCTTACTGTTTAAGGAGCATCAAGAGACAAAGGTGTTGGCATGGAAATGAGAGTTCCCACAAGAAGTAAGTGGACCACAAAGGAACCAGACATTGACACATGAGGTCTCCTTCCCTTCCACCCTCCATCACTCAATCTGTCATGGAGCAGTGTTAAGTGCTGCTTGGGACAAGTTGCCTTGACCCAGTTATGCTAGAGGAAATTCCTTACAGGGTCAGAGAGTTAGTCTGGTGATCACTCATGAAATCCCATCACCAATATTTTATTGCTGTTCCATCTCTATTTCTTGTTTAGGGTGTCAGTGTTCAGGGAGCATATCATATGTCAAGCTATTAAATCTCTTCTTGAACTTCAGGTGGAAAATGGGGATGTATAGCTAAGACTGGCTTTTCCTCTCTGTACCTACCATGATTTTCTTGTGCATTTTCTTCTTTGCTTTTCTACCTTTATAGAATGACTTGGCAATTAATAGTGGCTTCATGTTGTTTAGAATTATGACCGAGTAAGAACAATGTGTTGCTACTTCCTCATAAAAAAAATCCCTGAGACATTTGATATTATAACTCTAAAGTAAAGATTGATTGCTGCACTGCAAAACACTTGGGCAGAATATTCAACAGAAAACAGTGGGCTCCTTTTATAGGGATAAAGAGAATAGTCAACACAAGAAGGTATTTCTTACAGCCTAAATGAAGAAAGTTCGAACTTTCTTTCTAAGCAAATCTTTAGCTCATCTCTTCAACTTCCTGTAGCTGAATTCCCCCATCGGCCCCAGTAATAGACAGAAGATCATCCTAGTTCCTCAATTAACTATTATTGAATATATGCTTATTTTATGGTTTCTTTTTAATGGCAGACAACTTTTCTTTAACTATGAAGAAAACAGCTCTAACAATCAGTCACATGAACCTTCAGGTATTTTGCAAAGAGAAAGACCCTTGAAATTTCATGGGTTTCTTCCCATCTTCTGGCATATTTTTTGTCTTATTAAGGTTTCTGATGTTTTTGGTTGTGAGTCTAGCCTTTAATGGCTGAGCCCTTGTTGAGATTTCTAAGACACTTGCCCTGTGTTGTTCTTTAAGTCTGATCTGTCAGTGTCATGAATGATCTATGGATGTCAGAAGGGTCAAAGTTCTCCATTCTCTGCTGTATCTGAGAGGAGAAAAGATATGGCACTCTGCCTACAAGGAAATACACACTGCTTCTGGCAGTCTTGGGTGTTAATATGGAGAGAGAAAAAGCCCCACTTGACTGACTCATCAGCATGCACAACTCTATACTAATCAGTATGCGTGTCAGTTGTCAAGGGCTTGGCTGAGCTGCTTAAGTAAGTATACTGCATCTGGAACAGCAACAACAGCAGCTGTAAATTTAAATTACCACCTAATTGATTTATGATACTCCATTGTCATTCTCTGGCATGCATTAGCCAAACAGGGCAGTTAAATGAAGACGTGACAGGAATCATCACCCATTCACTTTCATCTCCCAAGAGGGTGCCTTTCTCGCCAGGATTCTAGACATATCCATGATGGCTCTGACTTACACGCTGAAAAAGAAATTTCAGCTGCTTCTATCTAGAAACAGTCAAAATACAATGTGATGGTTTCCCCTTTTCTAGATATGTGACCAGAGCCCTACTTTTTAGCTCCTACTTAGCACAATTCTGGTTAGAATATTTGACATCTCCTCTGAAGGCTTCTGTATTATGACTCTTACTAAGGGTCTAGAAGTGAGTAGGGGTAGGAGAGTGAAAATATGGGAGAATGCTTTATCTTTTTGGGTAGTATCTGCTTCATGGAGTCTCCAAGCAAGTCTCTCTCCTTAATCAAGGATGAAAAGTTTCTTCTCCTGGACAGGATGCTCTAGAATTTGAGTGTTAATAGTTCTAGAATTTTTTCCAAGTGTTCTGTTCCAAGTAAGGCCCCAGATTCTACGGAGAACTTTTCAGGTGTGTAAATGCTACTTATGTGATAATTTACAAACTATAGATACAGATTCTGAGTCTAACTGCAGATTTCTGCCCCTGTTGATGCTGGTTCTATTAGGCCATTAAGTTTACGTAAAGCTCCATTTATGAATAACTGAACAGACTATTTTGCTACCCTTGAGCTCTCATTAAGCTAATATTATCACTAAAATGGTCAGACTACTAATGCCCAACTGTATCCCCTAGCTATGGTGATTAATCTCAACTGTTAAGTTGTTCAGATATAGAATCACCTGGTTTATGGACCACTAGTCATGCCTGTGGTAATTATTTTTGTTAGGTTATTTTAGGTGAGGAGGCTCACCCATGGTCGGTGGAAACATTCCTTGGGCTAGGATCCTGGACTGTATGAAAACTAGCAAGTGACCTGAGCACATTCATTGTTCGTTTTTTTTCTAATTTTGGATGCAATGTGACCAGCTGCTTCAACCTCCTTCTGACTTGATTTCTCTGCTTTTGTCAGGGTAATTTATTACACAATATAAAAAAAAGATTAGAACACAACCCTTGTCTTATAAAAGTACTCTTTCCTGGATGCCAACAGGTAATGCATTAACTGTGAAAATAAAACATGGCATGGGCTATAGCCATTATATTTTTCACCAGTAGAAAATTCATTTTTCAACTCCTATCATATTTTATCTTGATCTTTTTTTTTCCTGAGATGCCTTCTAATGATGCAAATATTAGTCACAAACTACACAGGAAAGCATAAAACCAGCCCAACTATCTCCAACAGAAATAAGGTAATAAGAAACTGAAAATAAATGAAAGAAAGCAGAAGAAATAAAAGACGTCATTCTGAAGTCAAGAAACCACTGCCATCTTTGTAACAGAGCCCATTTGCATACACTTTCCAACACACAGAACTGGAACTTCCAAAGAGTGCTATCCCTGCCAGAGCTGGAGTACATAAAGCGTTAGCTTGCCGGAATAAATGCTCAGCCATCTGGTCTCCACTGCTCTTACAACTACCAGCAGCTACTAGAGCAACTGCTGATGCATCAGAGCCAGAAGGAGCGGAGTCCTTCCCTCCTCCACTTTCCAGTCTCTCGGTGCCTCATTTTTGGCAAAATTTAACAAGCAACCAGATGCCAAGAGAGAAGGGTAAACATACTTTGCAGTTCCAGTAGTTTGAAGCAGAATGGAAGAGAACAGGTGCCACTTTGGTAGAAAACAGATAAAATAATCTGAGTGCAAACTTAGATTCTGAGATGGTTGCACTGAAGAGTTGCCCTAGGATGTTCTTTTTATGAAAATTAAATCCCAGTTTGTTTACACAATCCATTATTTGAATTTTCCATAGTGCTCGGCCAATGACTATCTCTGCCTTAACAGATTCTGGTAAGACAAAGGGAAGTAGGAGACAGCTAAAATAAAGAATTCACTTCACAAAGATGACAAGGACAGTGCACGTACTGAAGATAAGCAAACTCGTGGTTTTATGTAGTTGACATTTGGTCAGTTCTGACCAGCTGTACCTTCAGTTGTAAGCCATATACCTTCTAAGGCGGCAGTGTTGGTGGGAGGGGCGGCGGAGAGAAAACGTTTTCTCTTTGATCTATGTTGATTGTTTCTTGAGTGTGGAAAGAACGTTGTGAGAGAGACATATGGCATTAAACTGAACTTTACGTGTGTAGATTGGCAGGACAGGAGAAGACACACTACCAGGCTAAACTCACTAACCCCTGAGTTCTATCAAGAACTCTTCTCAAATGCTTTAACTCTTTGTGATGGTTAGTTTTAATTGTCACCTTGATAAGACACAGAATCACCTGGGAAGGATGTCTCAAAGAAGGATTATCTTCATTAGGTTGGTTTGTGAGACTGTCTGTAGGGGATCATCTTGTTAAACAGGAAGAGCAGCCCAAGTGGGTAGCACCACTTCCTGGGTATGGGGCTTTGGATGATAGAAGAGTAGAGAGAGTAAGCTGAGCACTACCATGCATGCATAACTCACTGCTTTCTGCTCTGGATATAATGGGACCATTCTTTCAAGGTCCTGTTGCTATGACTTTTCTTTGATGATGGATTGTAACCTGGGATTGTGAGCCAAGTAAACCTCTTCCTAATCGGTAGCTTTGTACTTTCTTCTTACTGAACTTTCAACACTGACGTTCCTACCACCAGCGTCAGCTGCTATCAATTCCTTATGGCAATACAGTGGAGAAAATAAATTAACCAAAAGAATGCCAATGTGCTTCTTCCACTGCCACATCTAGCAATACATCTATTTATGTACTACTTCTCTTCTATAAGACCTGCCCAACTTCCAACAGAGCCCTGATCTCATATACCCTTATCATTTTTATCACTCAAATCACCAAGTTTTACTTTCCTTCAGGTCATTGCCAAAGTTATACAAACATATTTCAGTATGTTGTACCAGGGTGTTGACTGAACATTCCATCCCAGCATCTACACCTTTCATCTGATTCCTTTTTCTAGCAAACTTCTGCTCTATCTTCTCCCCAGGCAGACCTTCACCACTTCTCCCCCCAGAGTATTTTACAGCAACTTCCCACGGATTCTTAGCCCTGTCTTTTTTTCCAGTCTGCTGGCAACTACCAACACACAAAGAGGATGTATTATTTTTTAGCCTGAAGCTCAGAACAGCATATTCTGGGCCTTTTAGTGTAACTTCATGTACTTTGTTCATAATCTTTCCTAATAATGCTTTCTATACTTCTAGGCACACCTAGGTGAATGTTCTAGCTGTGTATAGTTTTCCTGGGCATGTATATATGTGTATGCATATGTTAACTTGTCAGATTAGATCAGTACCATGGATTTTAGTATCTTTACTTTGGCAAGAATTCCAAAATATCTTCCTCTGGTACCAACTTCTGTCCTGAACTTTGATTTCAAATATGTATTAAATTGAATACTTGACATCTTTTTATTTCAGTCCACTCTATAAGAAATTCCAAATGTGTCCTTTGGAGGCAACTTAATCACATATCACCTGTGTTTTTTGCTTCAGAAATGGGTTCTGGTTTCTTCTAGTCATTCAAGTAAAAAAATCTCTCAATCTCTCTCTCTCTCTCTCTCTCTCTCTCTCTCTCTCTCTCTCTCTCTCTCTCTCTCTCCATTCTTCCTTCACACTGTCCCTCTATTCCCTCTGTCACTCCAGCCCTCTTTTCTTTCTTTTCTTCCTTCTTGTTTTGCTTTGACTTTCAGAGAAGATCTGGCTTTGTAACCCTGGCTGGCCTGGCACTCACCATGAGACCCAAATAGGCCTCATACCTGCGGTTGTCCTCCTGCATCTGCCTCCAGGGTGCTGAGATTATAGATGTGTGTCACCACACCCAGCATATGTACACTCTGGCTCATTTTCTCTATTTTACCTTCAACTTTCAACCAAATCTGTGGCTCTTCCTTCTAAATAATTTTAGAAACTGATAAGGAAATGAAGAGACTTTGCAACTGATATATATATCAGTTATATACATATATATATCAGTTATATATATATATATATGAATGAATGACAGTGTATCAAACTAGATAACTAGGAAAATCTAATTTTTAGAAACCCACAACCTACAAATATCAAATCATGATGAAATAGAAAGTCTGAGAACAGACTTCAACCTCATATGGAGATGTATTAGTAATCATAAAATTTCCAATAAAAAATAATTCTGAACCAGATGGTTTCAGAGATAAAGTCTGCCAAAAGTTTAAAGAACAAATACAAGTTCTTTTCATACTCCTTGAAGAAACTGAAAAGGAAGAAGCACTTTCTAATTCATTTTTAAGGTCAGCATTAACCTAATAGCAAAAACTGAAAAAAAAAAAAACAGGAATAATAATTCAGGTCAAAATCCTTGATGGATACACATACAAAAAGTCTTCAACAAATATTACCAAACCAAAACCATTAACATATTAAAAAGATCATACATAATTATCATTTGGGAATTTTCCCTGAGATACAAGAATGGTTCAACGTATGAAAATAAATTAATCATATTAATATCATAAAAGTCATATTATCATCTTAATAAATTGTTCAGACTGCTTTATATTGCTATGATAAAGGCACCATAACTAAAAATAACTTGAAGAGGCAAAGATTTATTTCATAATGCAGCTTACAGTCCATCATGAAGGGAAGTCAGAGCAGAAACTCAAGGCAGGAATCTGGAGACAGGAACTGAAGCAGAAGCCATGGAGGAACATTGCTTACTGGCTTATTCCTTAGGCTTAAATTCAGCTACTCTTCTTATACCTCTCAGGACAACCTGCTCTTGGAGGGTACCTCCTTTAGTGAATTAAACCCTCCCACATCAATAATTATTCAATAAAATGCCCTACCAACTTACCTACAGGCCAGTCTGATGGAGGCAAGTGAGATTTCCTCTTTCCAGATATGTCTAAGTTTGTGTCAAGTTGACAAAACCAACCAGCAAAGATGTATTAAAGGCACTGTACATAATTCAATATGTTTGTGATAAAATTTAGGAGAAACTAGGTACAGAAGGAAATTAGTCAACATAACAAGTGTGTAAAGCCTGCAGTTCATGTCATAATCAACAAAAGACATTGCTTTTAATATCAAGAACAAGGCAGGAATAGCTTGTGCTGCTACTTCCAGTCAATTAGAGAAGTAGCCAGAGCAATTAGAGAAGAAAGGAAGAAAGAAAGAAAGAAAGAAAGAAAGAAAGAAAGAAAGAAAGAAAGGTACACAAATCATAAAGAAGTAAAACTATGTCTTCAGATGAAATTATTTAATGTCTGTAAGCCACAAAAGACATTATTAAAAATTTTTATAACTACCAAAATGAAGTCTACAAGGTTTTAAGGTATGAAATCAATGTATAAAAAATTAGTTGCATTCTTATACACTGACAATGAATGATCTATCTGAAAAGAAAATTATAAAAGCTATCCAACTTACAATAACTATAAAAGACATGAACTATTTCAGGGACTAAAGAGGTAAAAGACATGTATTAAAAATTATAAAAGTGACAAAAATAATCAAGCAAAACAAACATGAGAAAACATCTTGTATTCATGGTTTAGAAGGCAAATATTAAGATTTGTGTATTTCTCAAAGAGATCTATAGATTTTATGAAGTGTATACCAAAACCGCAATGATACTTTTTACAAAAATAAATACAATGGTTCTAAATTTTTTATGGATCTATAAAACTCACAGATGGCTACACTATCTACAGAAGTTTGATTGAGGAATGGACCATGAAGTTTCTTGTACTGGAATGCTTGGTCTCTGGTTGGTGACACAGTTTCAGGGAGGTTGTGGAACCTTCAGGAGGTTCAACATTGCTGAAGGAAGTCATCCCTGGGGGAAGGCTTTGAGGGTTTATAACCTCACTCCACTTCTCACTCTCTCTGATTCCTGTGTGTGGAAGAAAATGGAACCTGCCATCATGCCATGCCATTACTGTCATAATGGAATAAGCCAAAATAAACTCTATCTTTTTTAAGTTGTTTTTGGTCATGTCATTTAATCACAACAGAAAATAACTAATACATACTTTTGAAAAAGAACTAAAAAGATGGGTACATCACACTTTCTGATTTTAAAATATATTAGGAAGCAATGGTGGTATTGTGTTCCCCAAAATATTGTGCACCCTAATAAATTTATCTGGGGTCAGAGAACAGAACAGCCACAATATTAAACATAGAGGATAGGCAGTGGTAGCACATGCCTTTAATCCTAGCATTCCAGAGGCAGAGATCTATCTTGATCTCTGTGTGTTCAAGGATACAGCCAAGCACGGTGACTCACGCCTTTAATCCCAGAAAGTGAGCCTTTAATCCCAGGGAGTGATGCCAGAAAGCAGAAAGGTATATAAGGCATGAAGACCAGAAACTAGAAGCTTCTAGCTGGTTAAGCTTTCAGGTTTATGAGAAGCAGTTGAGCTGAGATTCATTTGGATAAGGACTCAGAGGCTTCCAGTCTGAGGAAACAGGATCAGCTGAGGAACTGGCGAGGTGAGGTTAGCTGTGGCTTGTTCTGCTTCTCTGATCTTCCAGCATTCACCCCAATAACTGGCCTCAGGTTTGATTTTATTAATAAGTACCTTTAAGATTCATGCTACATAATGGTAACAAAACCAGTATACGGCTGGCAATGAGGTACATTGAACAATGAAACATAAACCACCATGTAAATTCAAACATATATGGTTTGCTAATTTTTAACAAGGGTGCCATGAATATACAGTGGAGTAAGAACAGCCTCTTCCACAGATGATGCTACAAAAAACTAGGTACCACAGGAAGAAAATTGAAATGACACTCCAATCTCATGCCATGTAGAAATAGTGTAAATGTAGAAAAAAGCTATATCCATAAAGTCTCAGCAACGTGCATACCTACATGAAATGAACAAGGACAAGAAGAACAGACATGCTAAACAGGACTGGAGAAAGACCAAGAGGCCTCAACCCTACACAAAGAAGTATAGGCAACTAAGAAATACTGAGAATGGGAGAAATAGTCTTCTCCAGGAAAGAATACACAGTTCCAATACCAAACAGTCAGCCCTGATATATATTTAAAACATTTTACAAATTTATCAGGTTGTTTTATGTATTTGCAAATATATATGTATGTACATACATGAATGTACAATAATTAATAAAAAAGGAGCCATGGATTTGAAAGAGAGCAAGGAGGTGATATATGGAAAAGTTTGGAGGAAGGGAAAGGAAGGGGGAAGTTATTCAATTATAATGAAAAAATAAAAGAAGTAAAAACTAAAAAGAAGAAAAATTATAAAATCCCTAGGGAATATATAGGAGGAAACATCTTTGCCATTGTACTTGGCAATGATTTTTTGTTGTTTATGATACAAAAAAGACAATAAAAAGTATAATTTTATTAATTCACCAAATAGAAAAGCTTCTACCCAGCCAAGGAAGCAATCAACAGTGAAAAGGCAATCTACAGAACAGGAGAAAACAACTGCAAACCATGCATCTGATAAGGACCTAATCTCCAAAATAAATAAGAAATCCCCACAATTCAATACTTTCGAAAACTTTCATTACCTTATTAGAAATGGACAAACAACCTGAATAGACATTTCTCTGAAGACACAAAAATAGCCAACAGACCTATGGATAAAATCCACTCCATACCTATCAAAGTGACTTTTTAAACCAAAGACAAGGATGTGAAAAAATAGGGAGCCTTGCACACTTTTGGAAGACGTTCAGCTTGGTACAACCACTCTAAGGAGAGAAGTACAGAGGTTCTGTTCAAATTTACAAATAGAACTACATATAATTCATCATCCCCATGTATTTAGCAAAAGATGGTGGTACTTAACAGGAAGCCTCTTCCCTGAGGACTAGCTCTTCATCAGAAGGTTGTGCCAGCTGTGGAGGGAGAGGAGCAATTGATAGTACTATCCACTGTAAAACCTATGAACACAACAGTGACTGAATGACTCAGTAGGATGGCTTTCATGCTTGGTCAACTACTCATGGCTGGAGAGGTCATAGACCTGAGAACACACACTGCTGCTGCCATTTTCCTGAACCAGTTTCTAATTGTACTCTAAATATTTATTCCTATACTCACAGAGAAGTGTAGCTCTCAGTTCTCATTTAAAAAAAAAATCCTCCTTTACAACATGTGGAGACTATTACCGAGATCCACAACTGGTCAAAATGCAGAGAACAAGGGACTGTGAGGGGCAGAGCCCCACCTGATACATCTGGAATAAACTCTACACTAAATTTAGCTCAGGGAAAAAAGTCACACAAAAGAGGGTGAAGAGGTTGCATCCCAGGGTGCCTACTGCTAGGTTGTGTCCCCTAGACATGACAGAAAAGACACACCTATGAAATATCAACAATATGGTTGCCTAGACAAGACCAACATAATGAAAACACCAGCTGACATGTCAATTTGATACGGAAAAATCCCACACCATCCCACTCCTAGGTAAAGAGGGAGAATTAGTTTTCTTCAGGGGTCTCGCATAGCTTGTCCAGTTCCAAATGATCATCTTACTTGGGACACATGTACATATAAGTAATACTAAATGGACTCAGTAGGTGGTGTGTGTGTGTGTGTGTGTGTGTGTGTGTGTGTGTGTGTGTGTGTGTGTGTCTGTGTGTCTGTGTGTGTATGTGCAACAATAAAACTAAAGAAGGGATCAAGAACTTGGTATAGAAGGAGGGCACATGGAAATAGCTAGGAGTAGAGGGACAGGCAAGAACAATGTAGGTAGATACAGAGCTCACACATGAAATTCTCAAAAAAAAAAAACTATAATTATTAAATATAGTGGGAATAAGCTTGAGGAATTGTTAGTACTCTGCGATTTTTTTGCAGTACTGTTAAAAATAGCTTAAATGTGTAAACCTGAATGTTCACCAACTGATAAAATGACTGATAAGTCTTGATATGTGATATAACATCAAGGAATGTTACTCAGCTATAAGGAAAAGTTTGCTAGATATGGCAACATCAATGATCCCTAAAGATATTGTGCTAAATGAAATAAACCTGTGACCAAGAAACAGTGCATAATGCCACCGATGGGAAGTCTATCAAATAATTAAATTAATAAAATAAGAGAATGAAATAGTGGGAGAGCAATGGGGAGTTCGTGAAAGATGAGCATAAAGTCTCAGTCTAGTAAATTGAATAAACTTTGGCCATCTGCTGTTCCTAGGGTCATCTGTGATGTACTGTATATTTAAATTTTGTTATGAAATTAGATTTAATGTTATGCATTCTTACCATGAGAGAATAGGTGAAAAGGATGTTGAAATTGTAGAGGATATTTTGCAACTTCACTATAAATGCAATCAGACCAGAGCCACATGTTAAGTTACTGGACTGCGTAAAATGAGTAAATGAGTTTGTAAAGGTAAAACCACAAACCGCATAATGTTCATGGTATTATCATTTCTATGGTTATTTATTTTTTTAGTTTTTAACGACTGAAGACATTCCTAAAATTAAATCAGTGTTCAGTAAATGGTACTTTTCCACATGAATGGATTTTTTTCTCATAATTGAACTTTCACTATTCACTAGATTTCTCTTTCTAGCAGCCAGTGAGCCCATTCTGTCTTTCATCCCTATCTGTGGAACCTTGATGTTCTGTACTCACACATCACCTCCCAGCTGTTACTCATCAAAGCTCCTTTGCACAAATAAGACAAGCCGAATCAAAGACTTGACCACAGACTTGCATATATACACATATATGGCTAATATTGGATACAACCCACTAACCATCCAAGAGCCTTTAATTCTTTAGGGCTGTTAACATTCTTGTTTGGATCAGTGTGAGTGGTATAAATCACTGTGTCAGCGATATTCTAAGATACTTTCAATAACGACCAAACTCTTTCCATATTTATAAGTATGTATTTTGTTTTCAAAATGCTTTACCCATAGGATTTTAAAACATCAAACAGAATATTTTTCTGACTCCCCAGGTTACCCCTCCATAAATATAGGACAGAATATAACTAATCACCATGTTTTCTTACAGATGTTATTGGCAAATATGCAACTTTGGTCATTTTATTAGAAATATACAATCATCTAATTTCAATAATTGATTCATACATTGTTATGAGATTTCCAGCAAAATTACATGAAATACAAGTGACTGTCCTAGTTACTCATTATCTCATGTGTTTTAGGATTCTAGTGTGTGACAAAAAGTCTATATTTTTAAGGTAACCCATTGGTGATACTGTGGATCCTGCCTCATCACTGGAAATATTGCTGTGAGAATGCAATGGTTGGATCTTGAAGCTAATGCTGTCCCTGTAATAATGCTCTAGGATTCTTGTCTTGATCTTGTCAGAGAAATAAATGCATAATGTTTGCTCTTACACACCCCTCCTTTTGAAACTTATGTTTATTAAAGTAGAAAATTTTGCTAGTACTGATTAGTATTCATTAGCAAATACGGGGAACTGTACTTCTCAGAATTCAACCACTGACAAGAGTCATAAAGTTATCCTTCCAATGGGATGAGAGTGGAAGTGACCAAAGTCATCTTTTGCTCAAGGCAGTAAAAGGTTCCCAGAGGAAGCCCCACCCCTTCTTTCCTGCTATGGTGGTCTGATGGCTGTAGCTGTGTAGATGAAGCCCCAGAGTAGAGCATAGCGGATGATTGCTCCCTAAGGTTCAGTGGTAGAGATACGGTGCTTAGCATATGTGAGACATGGGATTCAATTCCCTGGACTGTAAAAGCAAAACAAAAAAATAAATAACTCCTATTAGAAACCATGAGACCCACACCAAACCAACATAATGAGCCATTGTATTTTGGATTAAGTCTTAAGAAAACTAGAGCAATTTCTCCTGAGGAATACATTAAATCATTCATTTTATAGTGAAAAGAGAGAATTCTTGTTTACAAAGTTATAGTTATCATGTAGTCATTATTTGAAAATAAAATTTTAAAATATCACAAACTAAGAAAAAAATTAAGCATTATTTTATCCAATAGTGTAACTGTGCTCTGACACTGGATAATGTATTCAAATGCTTTCCTCTCTAAATCTGTATCTGTTATGCTTTCCCCAAGAGTCTATACACTGCTTAGCTGAGAAAGAAGTGAATCTTAGTTTATCCTATATTCTTTTCCATATGCCATCCCAGCCAGCAATGCTATGGCAAAGGAACAGGTGTTTCCTCAATGATGCATTTCTGTCTTTTCCTTCTGGGCTAGGAAACTTCAAAGACAGGTTCTAAAATATATCAGTGAATTCACTGAAGCTTTTTAAATAATAGAACCCTGTGGATTTAAATGTTACTAAAGTATCTTGTAGAGGCTGTGCATGGCAATGCATGCCTATAACCTCAGCACTTGGGAAGAGGAAGGCAGGAGGATCGTGAGTTGGTGGCCAGGTTTGACTACATAATGGGATCTTGTCTTGAAAATAACAACAAAAACCAAAGAGGTTAACTTCTGAATTCTGAATGCCTAATGTTCACTTATTTTTAATTGTGCGTATCTTTAAAGCTGCTCCTCATGGCTTCATGCTGCTGTCTCAAGGTCTCACAGATATATAAGGTGAAAATCATCCTTAAGTTTGGGGGTGGAGGAAATTTCAGGGTTTTTTGTCTGAATTTTTTGCCTTGTTTCAATTGTGATTATTGTACATACAGAATACATTTGACAACAACTTTATCTTATACTTTTCATTTCTTTAATTACCATTAGTATTTTCAAGTCATGTATGAATCATTTTTAGTCATTTTCCTTTATCTGTGATCTCATTTAATGATTATTATTTAATATAAATAATTAATCTGCCTAACCAATAGCATATAATTTTAAATATGTGATAACACTGAAATAAGATACATAAGGGAGCCAAATCAAGCCTTTCTCATTGGTGAAATCCCCACGGAGGACTGTGTTCCCAAAAGGCATAGCAGAGGGTAATTCTATGAGCGTGACTGCATTCCCTTCTTCACCATTCTCTCATCCTCTGAACTTGTGAACAGGCAAATGAATCAACCAATCCCAAACCCTTCCTTAATCTGAAGTGGTCACATGGCACTCTGCCAACTAAGGGGAATAATCACCAACCCTAGAGGAAACATCCTTACCTAGATAAAATTTTGCTTGGAGATAAGAGGAAGGCCCACTCTAATCCCTATGATCCTTGGGCTGTGCTGTGGGATGTCATTGTGTATGCTGTGAATATGTGTTGCTCTGATTGGTTGATAAATAAAGCCATTTGCCTATGACAAGGCAGCTTAGAGGCAGGCAGGAAATTCAAACAGAGAGACAGGAAGAAGATGGGGAGAGATGCTAGCCACCACCAAAGGAGAATAAATATGCCAACAGACTGATAAAGCCATGGAACACATGGCAAAACACAGATTAATAGAAATGGATTAATTTAAGATACAAGAGCTAGTTAGCAAGAGGCTTGCCATAGACCATACATTTTGTAAGTAATATAAGCCTCTATATGTTTAATTGGGTCCAAGCGGCTATGGGACCAGGCAGGACACAGGAAAACTTCCAACTACGGGGCTGTTTTGTTTTTTTTGTTTGTTTCCCAGCTGGGAAAATGGAAGCCATGTTAGAAAAAGCAGCAAGCATCTTGCCTAAGGCCAAGAAGCCACAAGAAGCATGTCACACAGCTAGTGGAGGTTAGCATATGGAATAAGACACAGAAGTGTCTGATTTCCGAAGCCAAATGCCCTTGAACCCTGTAGTATCTTGTTTACAAGAGCCAGGATGAAGTGTTCTTTTAAGGAGAGAGTTGCAGATGAAAGAATAAATTATAGCAGTGGGGATTCAGAAATGCTAGACTTGGGAGAACAGTAGGATTTCAGGATAACAAGGACCATTCACAATGCCAGGCATAAAATGGAAATGATTTCCACATTTGTGGAACAAAATATTTTAAGGATGGGTTTTTCAGAGAAAAACTGCAATCACATGGATCAATCCTGTAGTGTTGACTAATGACTGTTGATACTGTAATGACGATAAATGCTGACTGCCCTGTGCACTGCAGGATTCCTTGGGGACCAGGTAGTTGGTGGAAAGAGGGCCAGGAATATCTTGGCATTTGAGCAAGCTTTCTGTTTGTATAGAAAGGGAAATTTCTAGCATCAGGTTGGAGTCTGCTTATATATTTCATTGTAGGGGAGCTCAAATGTGCCGACCTTGTGAGAATTATTTGCATATTATAAATAATATTAATAAAAATTTAACTTCATAGCTATATATACATAAAATAATTAAAACTATTTGGCTTCCTTGCCTGGAACCTGCATTTTCGGAGGGTCTCTTCTGTTGCACAAGTTTATAATTTAGAAAGACACAGGGTAGGTAACACATTGAGGATTATTTTTTAAGCTTTATCCTGGTTTAAACAGAGCAGAGCTTCATAGGAAGGTGGGGAGAGTAAATAGGGAGTTTCTGTAGCTAGGCTGTGAGCTAACTGGAAACATCCTGGAATTGCGGAGAACCATGGAGCCCAGGATGGGAGTCTGATGTCGTAATCTCTGGATTCAATAAAAAAATCAAGAATAAATCTAAATCAATAAATGACTTTCAAAAACCTAATACTAAATGGAACATTGTCAATTTTTACATCAGGGATGGATTCAGGTTAATTTTCTGTAATTTATTACGTATTTTTGGCTATCTGTAATTAATAAATCATGTAAGACAACAACCAGTGCCTTCAAAGCACAGCCTTTGCCTGATCATTGTTTCCATATGAACTATGTCAAAAACGAGCAGGAAAAAAAGGAGCAGGCTTCTGTGGAAATTTCCTTGGCATTGGTTTCATGAAGTTGGATTTTGAGCGCTGCTGATGGGAGCATTGCTGCTGACCTAGATGCAGCAGCAGACAGGTAGGTGTGGGAAGACATCCAGCCTTCAGCACCCTTGGGAATCCAGAGCTGGTAGTTAGCACTTGGTGTTATAGTCCCACACTCACCGACAGCCTCATCACAATGTGCAGTCTGAAGGTTTCATCATTTTCACAAACCCCTGGCTTTGATGCCAGAAGCCAAGGCAGAAAACAGAGGTAGAATAAATTTTTCTGTAACGTAGCTGCAGCAGTTTATATCAGGTAGGTCTACTGAAAAGTTCAAACACAGAGAATTTGAAGACTTGTCTTCCCTGTTGGCTCTATGTGACTATTTTTGTCATCTCTGTTAGCTTGTTGACATTTTGTGTGGCTTCTTCTTTGTCCTAGAGCATTGTCTGTACATTTCAGACAGTTTAGCTCCATGCCTACACTCAACTTACAATATCACCAACACCCCTCCTTCTGCCCCAAGTTACTACAGGAAAAATACCTGTAGATGCTGACAAAGGTGCACTATAGACAAAATAGTACCACTCCTCTATCCTTACAGGATCAGTTCAGTCTATCCAGAGATTAGATCCTGGCTGAAGTGTTTCAAATGAGTCTGTAGTCCACAGTATCAAGTAAAATGCAAATGTCATATTGAACAGGACCCCAATGGATCATTCTGTTCACATGGGACCTATGTGATATGGGAGGCATAATTCTGACAGAATCAAAGAAATACAAGACATATGTGAGGTTTGTAAGACAAAGACATGATAGAAGAAAGGTATAAACCCGTTGCTTTTCTGTAAGTTGGCATAAAGCGATAGAAGTAAGCTAGTATCTGGCAAGGTTCAGCACCTTCTAGAAGGATGTATTGAAAAACATAGGTGTTTACTATAAAGCTTAAAAAAATATTTTCCCTTCAAGATATAGACAGGAAGCTTTAAGATCAGAAAAAAGCATCCATAGAAGGGAAAATAGAGGCAGGTACAAAAAGGGAAACAGATGAGAAACAAGTTCATGGTGATGATGGTTTGCTACAGGATGTCCGGTGAAGAGGCTGACATAGTGAGGATGGAATTAGATGCAGGAGGTGGAAATCCAGGCCATGTAATTTTAGGCTGTGGAATTTTAAATCCAACTTTTAACGTATGTGACCTTGAGTTTAATATGTTTTGATTAATTCTTAAGAATTTCTTACCGTATATTTTGATTATATTTACCCCCCACCTCTCCTCTAACTCTTCCCAGAATCGCCTTCCCCACCTCCCTACCCTCCCAACTTTATTTCGAGTTTGATTTTTTTTTGTTTTGTCTTAATAATGCACAGAATCCAATTTGTGCAGCCCACGTAGTCATGTGTGTGGGACCATACACTAAGAGCATTTAACCAACCAAGGGCTACACCCTTAAAGAAAACTGACTCTCAAACCCAGAAACCATTAAGTGTTGATAGTTCCTCCGCTGGGGGTGGAGGCCAGTGTGTTCCTTTCCACTCCATGTTAGCATGTTGAATGACTTAATCTTGTGCAGGCAACAGCAACTGTTGTGAATTCATGCGTGCAGTAGTGCCACCAGAAGACACTGTTTTGCTCTGGTCCCCCTGGACCTTTAGCTGCTAGAGTTTTCCCACCTCCATTTCCACAATGGTCCCTGATCTTGTGTGGGCGGGAAATTATGTAGATGTATAATTCATGGTTAAGCACTCCATAGACAGTTATTCTCTGCACTTGGACCAGCTCCGAGGTTCTGCATTTTCCAACACCCATTATACAAAGCAACTTCCTGATGAGATTGGAGCACAGCACTAATCGATGGGTGTAGAGATTCAAATTTAGAGGTCAGTTTTATATTGTGCCAATTAACAGAATAAGAGTAGTAGATTCATGTCTGAGGCCTGTGAGCTCTCCAACCATGGGTGACTTGCCAGTTTATCAAGCCTGTGAGTCCTTCTGTAGAGCTAGCCAAATATTCAAGCAAAGAATGCTTGGTTACTTCCACAGCATTCATATCCCTATTCTACCCATAGCCATCTCTTGCCATATCCGTCTTTATTGTACTTCTCAGGGTTTACAGATGGTTAAGAATGTTAATGACCTCTTTCTCTCAGAAACCTACATAGCATCTTCCTTTACTTTGAAAATTAGCCAGCATGGAGGAAGCTTCCTGAACAGTATTTTAAACTCTCATAGGATTTTATAAACTTTAGCTTTTATGGCTATTCACATATTGTCACATTATATGTCAACTGCACTGTATATAAAATGGCCAGGTATTTGGTCAAACACTATTACAGATAAGTCTGTGTGGTTTGGGGGTGGAATTAGCCTCAGCCAATAAAACTCCATAAAACAGATTTCCCTTCCTTTTGTGAATGGGCCATACTTAGTCATCTGAAGGCCAGGACAGAATGAAAAGAAGGACCTTGTCAAAGCATAAACTCTCCTGACAGAGCTTTCTTGCTTTTAGATTCAAGTTCAAACACCAACTTCCGTCATGTCACTGGCTATAACCTTCAGCTCCTGTCTTCCGATTAGCACTGTAGTATAACCATGGGTTCAGCTTGGTCTCTAGTAGAGCAACTGCAGTTCTAAGTATAACATCTATAATTGTATAAACCAATTTCTTATAATAAATATTTGTCATGTAACTTTCTTCTGAAAAGTTGTAGTACCAGCCTGGAAACAGTATATACATATAATAATCCATGTAAGTATGTATATGTCTCTATATTTACATTTCCAAATGTACACACACACACACACACACACACACACACACACACACACACACCTGATTATTTCTGTTTCCATGGAGAATCTTTCCAAATCCAATATTTTGCCTGGAGCTATACTCGGTGTATATCCAATTTAGTTTCTGGTTAGAGTAGAACATTTTTGATATAGTGTACACTGTGCTTTTTATACTCTTGGTCTTACACTACTTTATTTTTATCAATGTAAACACTTGTAGAGTTAAAGCCAGTTTGAAGGGATGGTCGTGAAAAGCACACGCCTTCAGTGCCAGCCAGACTGCCTGCAAGATCATGACTTGATTTACTGTTTCATAAACTAGACTCCATGGACATGTTCTCAGGGATTTTTGAGAAGATGATGTCTCCTTTAATTTTCACTTTTCATTTTGATGGTGGCCTAACTTACTACTCTACCAATTACAGATCAATACATAGTTTGGGGGAGTGACAGCATCCAACTGAAAAATGTTCAAGGACTTTGACCTCACAAATCTAATTTCTCTGGCTTTTATTCTTTATGAAAGGGTCACAGATTTTTTTCATACTTAAGAAACAAACAAAATTCATCCAGTTTTGAGGAGAAAGCCCTGCAATGAATCCCTGCAAAGCAGATTCAAGGCCTGATTTTGCCAACAACTTTCAACAGATCGCTGCAGCCCACAATTTTGTTATTTCTGAAACACTGGATTTAAAGTCTGTTAAGACCCGAGATTCCCCTCTGCTCCAAGATTCTTTTTTCTAAATGTGTTGAAATGAACAACAATAAAAGAAAATAACATTCAAGCAAGTTTCAAGAAATATTGAAAAGCTAGAGTTATGGCGACAACCATTTCATCCACTATTTCTTTCGAATTTCCATCATTCTGATAGCACCTATGTTATATAGCCTGCTTGCGGTCACTCAAGACCCCAAATCCCTGAGCCCTAGATCTGTGGATAATGGTGGATTTAGGCGGAGAGGTGAACGAGTTAGAAAGAAAGGGAATGAATGAATGCCTGTTTGTGGAGGAGAAGGTATGCTGCAGTAGGAAGTTCTGCATGAGTGAGGACATTTGACTCCGTGCTTCCATTGCCCACGAGCACTTTTGAGGTTCTGTAAGTCGTCAATCAGAGGGCAACTCAAACAGTTCTTACACATCTGTCAATTCTTTGAGTTGGCTTCCTTTCCTCAGCCCCCTCTGCCTATGCCCTTCAAAAGCACACTTACTCTCCATCTACACACCCATTTCAATGTTTGTAAACTTGTCTGATTTACATGCTTTTCACACTAGTTATCATCTCTGTCTAGTTGTTAATTAACAAACAGTATAGAATCTTTAAGACCTTAATTTTAGTTTCCTTAAGACAGCTATGACTTTGTCTTTTTCTGAAACTTATCTTTTTGTGTGTGTTAATGATTTTTTTATTTTCCTTTATTCTTCTCTCATACAATACATCCTGACCACAGCCTTCCCTCCCTCCCCTCCTCTAACCCACCCCCACCTCCCTTCTCACCCAGATTCACTGCTGTTCCATTTCCCTTCAGAAAAGAGCAAGCCTCCCAGTGTTATCAGCCAATCACAGCAACCTAGTCCTGTGGAAACTTCCTATAAACTATGAGGGTGATCCTAGTAATGGAGGATATGGAGCCTAAACCAGTCCAGCCTTGATATCAAATTTATCTTTTAATCATGTCTGATACTTGTGAAGTAAATGAACTAGGTTTATATGGTAGAGTAATGGTGTGGGATGTGGGCTGATGGTGTTTCTTTCTGTGTACCAGGAAAGGCTACCTGAAGGAGGTAAACCACTGAGCTGAGACTAGAGTAGTGTTGGGGCCCTCTGGAGCATTCTAGGGAGGGATATCCGCAGAAAAGCAACAAGAGGGCAGGAGTCATGAGGGGAAGATTCTTATGGTGCAGGAAGAAAGACAAAGTTCAAGGCCAGTATCCACTGAGTACAGTGGAGAATGGTGAAAGGTAAGGACAGAGACATCATCAAGTGCCAGGCATTGAAGGTCTCAAAATCACGATAAAATGGTCTTTTTTATTCTTCATGTAACTAAGAATTTGGGAGAAAAGTCACCTAAGTGCTGTGTTTGCAAAAAATTTTCATTGGCCAAGACCTTTGATTTACTGGTTTATGGGCAATCATTAAACTACTCCTCACAATCATCCCATGGAGTAGGGTATTATTTAACTCTGTGTCATCAGTGTCAAAGACAGGGCTCACAGAAACTAGCTACTACCAGGTAACCATTGCCACCAAAGGTGGTAAATAACAGGCATTTGCAATACCTATTATTTGCATGATATTTGTGATTAAGTCATGAGTAGAGTTGTGATTAAGTCTTACTTAGTTTCTTATCTTCCTCTTAAGATTGTCTTCTGCCTCTTATTTCAAGAAATATTTGTAAATTTTGATTAGGAATTCTTTTTTTTTGTTTGTTGTTTTTTGTTTTTTGTTTTTTTTTGAGACAGAGTTTCTCTGTGTAGCTTTGCGCCTTTCCTGGAACTCACTTTGGAGACCAGGCTGGCCTCAAACTCACAGAGATCCACCTGCCTCTGCCTCCCGAGTGCTGGGATTAAAGGCGTGCGCCGCCGCCGCCGCCGCCGCCGCCGCCGCCGCCGCCGCCGCC
Source organism: Peromyscus eremicus (assembly GCF_949786415.1). NCBI lineage: Eukaryota > Metazoa > Chordata > Mammalia > Rodentia > Cricetidae > Peromyscus > Peromyscus eremicus. Next base: position 72,666,891 of record NC_081430.1, read on the forward strand.
GCCGCCGCCGCCACCACCACCACCCGGCGATTAGGAATTCTTACTACTGCTGTTGTTGAATTAATGCTGATTATAAAAGCCTCAATAATCTTAGTGCACTTTCCTATCACTTCTATGAATTTGTACTTGTCTGTAAATATACAATGGAACCCAGCATACCTTACAAATAGGATGACACACAACAGGGGCTTAATTATGGACCAATAAAATAAGAGCATCCTTCTTACTCCTGCTTCTATACTAGTAATCAATAAAATGCAGTGTATCTGAATCCATATTGGTGATAGTTTTTAGGTTGGATCCATAGTATGACCACTGTAAAAATGAGCTTGTCTTTTGTTTCAGTTTGGGGAATCTATTGTGGTCATAAGATCCACAATCACCGTTAACTATCTATTACAGAGATGAAATTGTGTTTTGGGGGGCGGGGGAGAATGGTCAGTGAATTATAAAGTCAAATCCCACCCAATGACTGTGCTAAGGTGACTTGTCAATGTCTGCAGTCTCCTTCATTGTCTCTGTTAGATACTGGTAATCTGTTTCTCATTACTTAATGCTTTTGCTGTTAGTTGAATATATTCTACTTCAGTTTCTTTTCTTTGCTAAACTAATTTGCCTAGGGTCCAATATAGATGGATGTCTTTCCATCTCAGCATAAAAATGATTTTGGAATTTGACAAGTGAGAAATAACAACTTGAACACATACTGAAATGAGTTACCAGTGGTTTCCCAGAAGTACAGTGACTGTACTCTGTGGAGAATATCTCTGCTGGAGTCGCCTGAATCATCCAACTTGGCTTTGTCCCAATTTTCTTTCAGCAAAATGGAGAAAAGAAAGAAGTTGGGATGACTATCTAAGCAAAACAACTGCTTAAAGATTAAAGAAGCACAAGGAATGTTTCCTAAAGGGCAATCAACCAGAATTTTGGAGTCAAAAACAATCAGCTTGGAATATCTAGAAGGTTGAGGAATTTACACCAGAAAATAAAATCACACCTTGTGTGTGTGTGTGTGTGTGTGTGTGTGTGTGTGTGTGTGTGTGTGTATGTGTTGATACACATTTACTCACTATGTAGTTTAGCTCAATTTTACATAAAATTTCCAAGCAGATGATGTTGAACAGATACCTTTACATCCAAAGTGACAGTGAGAAACAAAAATAAAACAATAAACTTATTAAAATGCAGAAATACTTCCTCCTACTGACTTTATTAGCTGGAGACCTCCTGTATGATTTGCCTCAAATGCAGCCTGGGAGGTTTATTTCCATAGATTCTGCACTTTCATTCAGACTGGGCAGAAAGCCTCTGAGTCAGAGATGCTTAATCTCTTCAGACTCCTGGGTCATCCACCGAAGGAAGTGCTTTTCATTGCTTGTTCATGCGTAAAAAAAGCTGCTTGTTAAGCCTGAGAGATCAAAATGCTGTCCTTAAAAAGCCCTCAAATAGGGCACCTTTTTTCACATGTGTTCTACTAATCTCCACTGGAAGAAGAAAAAAGAAAAAAACTCAACGCTTTTTTTTTTCAAAGAAGACAGAATGACGTTTTTAAAGGAAAACAATTTAGTAACTGCTTTGCTGACCAAAATTTAAAGACATACTCAATCACACATGCGAGTCACTAAAATATCAAAGTATCAAAGCACCAACAATGATTCCCTCCATCCCTAGTGTCTCCATGACTTTTTATCTTGAAGGGTTATCAGAGTTTTGTCAAATTCCTTTTCTGCTTCTATTGAGGTGATCATTTGACTTCTATCTTTAAATCCATATATGATTAATAAATCATGTATTTATTTATTTGCATATGTTGAACCATTGCTAAATCAACAGACTACAGAATGGAAGGAAATCTTTGCCAGCTATACAGCTGACAGAAAATTAACATCTAGAAAACACAAAGAACTTAAAAAAACAAATAAGATTGTTCATCCATGTTCACTGTCACTGTATTCACAATAGCTAGGAAATGTAAATGGTGTCTGTCAGCTGATGGGTGGATAAGGAAAATGTGGTATATAAACATAATGAAATTTTGCTGTAGAGAAAAATGAAATAAAAATTGCAAGTAAATGAATGGGGCTGAAAAATTATATTGAGTGAAGTAAACAAGACTCAGAAAGATAAGCAACATATTTTCTCTATTGGGTGTGAATCCTAGCTTCAAATCTTTAGTTCTTTTTAAATTCAGATTACTTTTAGAATCAAATAAACTAGAAAGGGAGAGAGGAAGGCATGTCTTCTGAGAGGAGGGATAGCAGAATGCAGACCGTATGAACATAGAGGAAAAAGAATCTAGGTAGGAAGGTTTAAGCAAGGATAGGGTAGGACACAAGGGAGAGAAAAAGCAGGACAAAGAGAATAAAAACCTGAAGGTTGCATAAAAAACACATGGAAACATTACTTTGTAAACAATCAAGAGTAAGTAGAACTTATATCCATAGGAAATAACCTGTGTGGCTGTATAATGCTGTTCCTGTAAGCTTTGGGTTAGTAAAGACAATCCTAGTGACTGTGGTGGGAATACCTCCCTTTGAAATATTGGTCAGATAGGACACAGAGGCCCTTAAAATAATTCAGGTTCTTGTCTCTTGGTTCTCTGCTGGAACTGGGTGATGAGACAATTGTTCCTGAAGACACATACTTTGATTTTAAAATGAAAAAAACAAAGCTATAACTGAGCTCTAAGCTTCCTCCCTAATGTCTAGCTCTTGGTGTTGAAAAGTACCATACAGGCTGCAGAGAAGAGACATCAGTAGTCTTACCCAGCTGTGAAGCTTATAAATTATAATACCAACCTGTCAGGCAAGCTACGTCCATTTGTGTAATAGCGGCACAACTGTTATGAGAAAACCAATTGCTCTCTGTTTACATTCTTGTCTTTTCTACATAGGAAGGAATTCATGCCTGGTACTATAAACCCAGTTAAAAAACAGTGCTTAAAAATATCTTAAACTCTAGGAAAGGAATTAACTACTGTTGTTTAGGACATATAAACTACTAACCATATCTGTTGTCTGTGGACAGGGGAAATACTGTGTTGTATAGGAAAATAGAAGGAATCATACTTATGCTGCTTAATAATTACTGTCAACTTGCAGAACCTTGAATTACCTAAGAAACAAATTTCTTAGCATCGCTGTGAGGGAGTTTTTATATTTGGTTCATTGGAATGGGAAAACTCACCATAGATATGGGCAACACCACCTCATGGGCTGGGGTCCATGATTACACAAGAACGAGAAAGTGCAGTGAGCATCAGCATTCATCTTCCCCGTTCCCTGACTGAGGGTATAATATCACTAGCTCCTTTACATTCCTGATGCCAGGCCTTCCCCACCATGATGGACTGTATCCTCAGACTTTGGGCCAAAACACAGCCCTTTTTCCATAAAAAGATATTTTAAAATGAGAAGTATCAAATAGTAATTTGAAGGCCTTATAAACTAAGTCATTCTAAACTAAGTCAGAGCAGTTACTCTAAGTAGATTTAGAAGTCCATTACCTAATCTTCTAACTTTAATTAGATCAATAGTTACATTGATTATGTGCAAAGTAGCAGTAAGAGTTACAACTGTTAACATCACTAATTACCAATGGTCCTTATAAAATATTTAATGCATTGGTAAACTGTTAATAGAGTTTATTGCCTTTGCTTATTGTGTAACGCATCTTTGTAAGGCCCTCACATTGCTTGAGATGAGTGTCCTATTATGTAGCACCTTTAAAGGTTAATATAGCCGAAGGATAGAATTCAATTGCATGGAAAAGAATATAATGAAGGAGGAAAAATGTTAACCTTTAAGAAGCACAAATATTATAGGTGCTAGAGAGATGGCTCAGTGGTTAAGAGTACTTGCTGATATTGCAGAGAACACAAGTTCAATTCCCAACACCCACGTCAGACAACTCACAACCACCTGTAACTCTAGCTCCGTGGAATCTGACATCTTCTTCCAGCCCCACGGGTACTCACACATATGTTTCCACACATACACATAAATAAGAACAAAATAAAGTCTTCTTGGGAAAAAATTTAGAGAAATATGAAGTTTTGTTGTTTGATATGTATTACAGTTGAAAACCAAAGCAATGATCATTGTCTTAAGTTGGGTAACATTTACATGTTCTAAGTCTAAGCAGCTTTTGTCTATGTATGTTTTCTTAGAACTGTGGTCCTGTGATTCATTGAAAAGCTTTTCACTGTAAACTCTGCTCACAGTTAATCAAGACCTCACGTTCCCATTGGGTGACCAAGCAGGAACAAGAAGCCAATGTGTTAGGATATAAAGACACAGAAAGCCCAAAATGACTTCGGTTCTCAGGCAGGCTGGCACAGGTGCTCTTGCCTTTTGTTCCATCCATCATGATGAACTCATGGCATGGAAAACCAGAGCCTACTATTACCCTAAACACTCTATCATCCACCAATGCTTTGCCGTCCATCTTTGTGCGAATCTCCCACTTTTGAAGGAAGTTACCTATGGAGCCATACAGGTAACTTTCTTCATTCCTGAGACAAAATGCATGACAAAGCCACTTCAGGAAGGGGCTTTATTTTTGTTCACAGTGTGAGTGTCCATTTCATCCTAGTGAGGAAGTCACAGCTGCTGGAGTAGAAGGCTGCTGGTCACGTTGATTCCATAGTTACAAAGGAGAAATGTAAATGCTGCTGCACAGTGTACTTTCACTTTCTTATTCAGTTTGGAGCCTGCAGTTTAACCTTTATGGAAACACCCTATAGACATACCCTGTGATTCTAAATCACATCAAGTTCACAAGGAAAATTAACCAAACCAGTAGCTTAAAAAAATGCTCTTTATTGATAAATGTATCAGTAAATGCTTTAACATTTGATAAGTATAACTAACCAGATTGAACTTAGAATTCAAATTTATTTCAATCAGTCAAATGAATTAAAAGAATTATAAATAAATAAATTATAAGCCAAATAAATGAATAAAAGAATTAACAGTAAGAGGCATCTTTCTGGGGATCAAGGATTATATTCTTATGCTCTCAAAGTTTTTCAAGCAAATTTACATTTAATTCTATCTGATTATCACATCATTCAGGAAAAAGATACAACTGGTTATAAGGATAGAGCACTCTCAAACACAATTGGCTCAATGTACAAGAGTCCATGTTGTTTATTCTTTGGGGGCTCTTTGGAAGGGGGTCCTTGTTTTCTGTTGTGTTCTTAGGGGAGCCTGTATTCTAGACTTCTGTGGTGATAAAAGTGAGGGAAAGGAGCATGCTGAGTGAAGTGCTCTTAAACATTTTTAAATGGCATGCAATACTTCTGTTTGTCTTTTGTAGGCCAAAGAGAGTTACTTGATCCCTTATTACCACAATGAGAGTTAGAATGCTTAATTCTGCTCTGTGCCTATATATAAACAAAACTGTAAGCCGGGCGGTGGTGGCACACGCCTTTAATCCCAGCACTCGGGAGGCAGAGCCAGGCGGATCTCTGTGAGTTCGAGGCCAGCCTGGGCTACCAAGTGAGTCCCAGGAAAGGTGCAAAGCTACACAGAGAAACCCTGTCTCGAAAAACCAAAAAAAAAAAAAAAAAAAAAAACAACTGTTTACCACCCATGCATAACATCAGTGAGGTAAGTCATGAAAACTAGGCGGAATTTCTAAAGTTAAGTTTAAAGAAATAACGGACAGGCACATGCATGGGTTAATTTTTTCCCCCTTGGCATATAAATATTATACCTTCATCTGATCTTGCTCTAATGTCTAAAATTCCATTGTATATTTTTTTGCATTGAACACCATTCTAAAAGACAGTAATACCTTTCCTAACACTTGGCAAGAATAAGTAAGAGATGATGTATATGAAGCATGCTCACAATGTAGAGATCTTCATACTGAGTCTGCGTGAGCATTAATGAAGTCTCTGTGACTCTTGTAATATGGGCCTTGTTTGATTTTATTTCTGTTGCTGAGATAAAACACTCAGACAAAAAAAGCAACTTAGTAGAGAAAAAGTTTGTTTTAGCTCACAATTCCAGGTTACAGTTCACTAGTGCAAGGGAATCAAGGTAACAAGACCCTGAGAGAATGTTTACACCACATCCAAAGTCAAGACCAGAGAGAGAATGAATACATATCCTTGGTACTCAGCCAGCTTTTTCCTACTCTTACAGAAATTGAGTACCTAAAAGGTGAGGTCTACTTTCATGTTGGCTCTTCCCACATCAAAGAAGATAACCAAGGTCGCTCTATAAGACATGCCCACAGGCCAACCTGATCTAAACAACCCTCCATTGAGACTCTCTTCTCAAGCAGTTCTGGACTGAAACAAGTTGCCAAAACTAACTATCACAGACCCCATTTTACCAAAACAAGGCAGTCTTGGGAAAGAACCTTTGTGCACATCTTTGTAGATAAACCATGAAGGAGTTAATGTATCTTTCTTAAGGTATCATTTCCCATAACTGTAGAATGAATTCAAAACAAGGAAAGAACCAAAGATGATACACTTCAACAATGTTGCTTTTGTTGTGGCAGTACTGGAGATTGGATGTAGACCCTCTCACATATTAGGCAAACCTTCTACAAATGAACTACATCCCCAACCTAAGCAGAATTTCATGGACATGCAAAGAGAAACCAAATTCTGTTGAAATTGCTAATCCGTCCCACATTGAACAACTGAGTGTGCTGGCCGAGGGTAATGTGGGACCCAGCAATTTGAAATTGGAACCACGGAAGAAAAGTCAAATGGTGAAGAATAAACTACCAACTTCATAGAACTGTGATACCCGGAATAAAAGGCAAAAGCAAAACAGAAAATTAGTGACAAATCATGCTGCATTTTGTTTATATCCCAAATGTGTAGCTCTTCCCATTGGCGAGGTGGGTTTGACCGTGAATGTTTTACTAAACGGTGCTTCACGTAGTCTCCTACCAATGTCTGACCTTTCTCTGCCGCATAGCCATAAAATATTACTACACTTTAATCCATAATCTCTGGTCAACGTTTTGGCTTAAAAACTCAATCAGAAAGATACAAGTAGCTTTAGGGAGGGTATCTATTATGATGAAAAATTCTCTTGCTTAAGAAGTGGTAAAATATATAATAATTTTAAAATGTGAAGGGATTTGTTCTAGCTCTTTTATTAATTGCTGACTTCAGGCTGGATTCAAATGTAGGGTATTTCGAATTACTAAAACTTTAAATTGTAGAGAATCTAAAGAAGTTATAAGTTATTTTTAGGTTAGCGGCAGTGTTTGTTACTAAGATAAAAATGACTGTTTTCTTCCTTGCTTATCTTGGTTTTTTCCCACTTAAGAATTGCTATGCCTGTCTACCATACAATAATTTGTTTCAAACTCTTAATAATTTATTATGTACATGGTAGTGACTAGATTTTTATTCTTCATTTTTAGGTTCTAAATTTTCAAAGCATTTTTTAAAATAAAGCTTACAAAATGAATAACCTAACATTATTGTTTGACTTTTTAAGGTGAAATTTTGTTATTCCCCCAAACTTCTCTTTTTTTCTAAAGACCCAGTCTACAGGTGTGGCATGCTGACTGCATGGACTCACAGTCTCCCACCTACTTACCCAGGCTCAAAGCTCGTCTACCATGGGTCTCCAAGCAACAAGTACACTCTCAGATTCCACCAAGCATCTTATGTGAGCCCTTTGGAACAGCTGACTAGGAAAGGACTTTCTCACAGATTAGACTGCAAAGGTTAGACCAGGTCCTTACTTTCCAAGTATGTGCTCATCCATGCAAAGGTGCATACAGCATACATAAATCATGAAGGAGGTGTAACATCATGAGAAGAAAATGACCCCCCAAAAGCTGACCCTCCAAAGGGCAGATACATAAATCACCTCACAAAGAGCTCAAAATAATTACTTTAAAGAGGTTTAATAAACTCTAAGAAAACAGAGGTAAACCTTTCAATAGATGGAGAGAAATAGCAAATGATCAAATTAAAAAAATGAACATGAGAATCTGAATCTGGAAAAATACAGTGAGTGAATGAAATGAAAATTGTATTCCAAAGCAAGAATGTGTGAACTTGAAGGCAAGTTACTGGAAAGTATGTAGTAGGAGGAGCAATAAAAAAGGGGGGTAGGAGTGAATGAGTTGTGGAATGTTTGAGACAGCATCAAAAGAGAAAATTTTGAAACCTAGGAGTTGATGATATAGAAAGACAGAGTGCACTGTTTTTAAAAACAAAACAATAGAAACAGAAGAGTAAGATCTAAGTCCTGAAATACAATATAAAAGGAGGTTTCTAACAGTCAGTAGTACAATGATTTCAGACTGTCTACTGTCAAAATGTTTGAGATAAACAAAAATCTCTATTCTTTATAATCAGTGTGAGATTCAGCAACAGTAGCAGAAAACAGAGTAGGACCACATTAAATAGACCTGGGACATGACTCTGGTTTGGGATGTAACCCCAAAGGCATAACCAACAAACCAAATATAGACATATGGGTGGGACCACATCAAATTTGAAAGCCAACAAAGTGAAGAGAATGAAAAAAAAAACTTGCAAAGCACATACTGATAAGAGATCAATAGTCAAAACACATTAGGATTCCAATTCATTTTAAAGAAAACAACCAGTTTTTTAAAATGGGCAAATGATTTAAATACATTTTTCTCAAAAGAAGACACACAAAATGGCTGAAAGAGCTTAAGGGAGAATGATAGAAGACAGGTTATATGAAAGGAGAAAGAAAACTAAAGGAGGAGGGAGCCTTAATGGGGAAGAAAATAGTGTAGAAGAGAGGTAGTTGTGTGTGTGTGGGGGGGGGTTACTAATACTAAGGGTGCTTGATAAAGCTCTATGGAAACCTATTTCATAAGTTTCCTTAAACTATATTTAAAATAAACACTTGAATTGAAAATAATGCTCTCTCTAAAATCTGTAGGTCATTGCAAAAAAAGTTCAATACTGGAAGTGGGATTGCCACCTTTGAGTAGTTCCTCAAAGGGGCCTCAGAGACTCAACCTCTCACAAATAATAGAGACTATTGCTATTGATCTTTTTTGTCTGACAGAACTTCATGGTAAGACCCTATTGCTGAAAAAAGCAAACCACACAATAGCCCTATGGTCCAGGACATAGAGAAATCATGTTGATATTGACTGGGAAGTTTCCTCTCTGCTGGTTAGCTTTCAGAGTTCTGTAAGGTGCTTTGCAAGCTGCGGTGGAATAATAATCATCGGTAGTCTTCCTGAGTCATGAGCCCTATGAGCTACAATTAATGATGAGCATGACAAAGCATACCCATTGGTGTGTTGTGGCATGAGTGTTATGGGAGTAACCAATTGCTTTTTGATTCGATTTAAGGCCCAATCCATTAAATGAAACTCATGCCTGCTACTACTAACTAGACTAAGAACTTGTGATCAGGTAGGTAATAGGCCTTAGGGGAGAAACCACTATTACTATGATACTTTAATGGACATGGTGTCGACCTGCTTTATAAATACTTATCTTTACACCCTTTCAACCCTCATCAGAGAAGCTTCTTCTTGAAATATGGCACTTTATGCAAAGATCCACAACTGATTGGACTTTTAAAAATATGTGATGTGATTTTAAAGTACTCAGCTCTAAAAAGGATATCTATACCTTCCCATCAAGACTCAATTATCACTGTATAAGAGGTAGTAGAAAGACTGTAAAAACAGAGGCTGTTGAAGACTGCTGGGAAACAGTGTTTTCCAGGTGCAACATACATGTTGTACATAAGAACTCACAACAGCTGCAGACACATGCACAAGTTCAAGACAGTGAAAATTACAGAGTGGATGACTTTGAAGACCCTCTCTTGTCTTCGTAGTCCTTAGCAATTGATAGCTTCTGTGGAAAGAGTCAGCTTTCTTCAAATTCATCCCCAGGCAGGTTGCCCATACTCCAGTAGGTGGTCCTTCCTATACCATGCTCACATACTGGCAGAGCCAACTGGGCTTGGCAGATTTAAAATAAAAAGTGTTTATAAAACTGGGAGTGAAATGTGGTTGAGAAATTTGGGAAGAGTCAGAGGGGAAGAACTGATCAAAAGACATTGTATACATGTATGAAATTCTCAAAGAATAAATAAAATATATTTTAAAATATTTAAAAGATAGCATATTACTTACAGATAACTGAAAAGTATTGTCAGTATTACTAACAATCAGAAAAAAATAGAAATTAAAACCAAAACAAAGGTTAATATCAAAGATGCTAGAATGGTCATTATCAAACAGGCAAAAGATAAGTGTTAAGGAGAAAGCAGAAAAATGAGACCTTTATATGCTTTTGATTAGAACACAAGTTGGTACCACCATTACAGAAAATACGGAGGTTCCTCATAAAATTAAAAATAGAATCAACATATTCATCAACCCATTTTGTGGATATAGAAGGACTTGAAATGAGTATGTTCCAGAGATAAGTGAACTTCCATGTTGGTTACAGCACTATTCACAACAGTTGAGATAATATAGTAACAACTTAAATGTCTGTCAGTGAATGGATAGTGGAAATGTGTTATATATGTATATACGCATATATGTGCTTTTATATAATGGAATAGTGTTCTACCTTAAGAAAAACACAATCTTCTGTTTTATAGCAGTATGAGTGAACCTGGGAGATGTTATGTTAGATGATCTCTAAAATATGTAGAATATTTAAAAATTGCTGAATTTGGGGCTGTTAGAGTGAGTCACCCAGGAGCTCTTCCCTGGGGAGATTAAGTTACATCTGTGAGTATCCCTCCAGCAGAAACAATTGCCCTGAGAATTTTCTTCCACTCTCTCACATTGGTTACACAGAACTGTTAATAGTTCATTATTGCTTTAGATGACTCATCTAATAGAAAGATGGTTTGAGGGATGTGGTGACCAAATGCTGAGTATTTGGGTCACAAGAAATAGAAGGCATTAGTGTAGGACAGTGATAGAAAAAGTTACCAGATGATGGGTCATTCAGAAAATGATAGAAGAATATTAAGAACAGGACAACCAGTAGGTGATGGGGAGATAATGGGTGAAAAGGTAGTCTCTACTTGCAAATATGTATTTCTAATTTTGACTTGAATTAACTCTACTTTTAACAAGAATATTCAAAAATGCTTGTGAAGAGACATTATCAATGGCTTATACTTAGAGAGGTTAAATATCATAGGCAGACATACAGTCTCTGCCCACAAGGGTTCTTAGGCAGTGTATAGGGTGAATCCAAGGAATCTATAGTTCAGCATGCCCTTGGAGTGACTCTGATACATGTCATCCAGGGCCCATGCTTGGACATCATAATAGATACTATAGGGTTTTGTTTTTAAAACTCGCTCACATCCCAACATCTTGATAAATTATTGTTGCAACTGACCATGAGTCTGGTGTCTTGATAGGAGGAAAATACCAGAATGCTTTCACATACACATGACCCACTGTGCTTACTGCCACCTGAAGTCCAGTTTAAGATGGAGAAAGAATCTGCAGCTTCCAAAACATTCAAATCTTGAGACTTCACATCTGTTCCATTTAGGGCTACATGTTTCCAGATGAACAGAATTTGCTTCTCTTTCATATCATTTCAGGATTTACTGAAGTCCAGCACCATGCACAGTTTTCAGTAGTAAAGGCACTGTAGATGCCACAAAGATAATTCATGAAAATCCTCACAGAATCTAAACATGCAAGTACAAACACAATTGTTCAGCTTCTCAACTTTCAAAGTATATCCAAAGAGCACAATCGAGTCTCTGTACAGTAATTTTCTTATGAAAAATGGCCAGCAAATGCTCCCCATAGATAATTTTTTTAGTGTTATTGATTTTTTTTTCCTTCTGAAAAGCTGTATAGAAACAACAGCCATTAAGGCTTATAGAGCTTTGCAACATCTGGTTATGATTGCTGACAATTGCTCTGTTCCTTATTCTCAAGGCTGCAAATAATACCACTGAGAACACCTTCATTAGTTTCTCCTTTCAGATGGCACCTGGGGAAAGGCATGTAAAAGAGATAAATATCTAAAGGCGAAGCAATGCTTATTGTCCATAAATTACTTGTGCTGCTCACCCCGAGGCTTCTCCCTGGTAGGCTAATAGAAGGAAGCATTGCTTCTGTGCTGATCACTCAGGATGGAGGTGCTCAATGCACTTAATGAAGAAACCACATCCATTTTTAATTTAGAGATTATCAGCACAAAATC